>NC_140939.1:46660934-47260934 GCF_014529385.1 Adiantum capillus-veneris
ATATCGGCATCGACATACATCACCTATTAGTCTTCAGAGCATCATCTATAGACCAGGTACACATATATATCATCAGATATATATATTGCAGTCTGCATTGCTACTTCTTGTGCTTGCCAGGTTCCAGGGGAGGTGTGGCCATACGACGGCTTGACACCACTGGCATGTATTGCAGATTGATGTACTGTGATTGTGGGTCTGCTAGTTGTGAGTCACGCTAGCAGACAGACTGCCGCAGCGGTCATAGGACAGTGATTGGTCTGATATAGGATGTATGCTAGTTCTGGGCAGTTTGCTGAGCCATCTGAGAGGGTCGTGTGTGAGGTTTTTTGAAGCCAAGCACTGGGGGCTGGGTTACCCAGTGTGAGGTGGATTAGGTTGCTGGAGTTCCCCTCTACACGCATCCTCTTCGGCGACTTTTATCCCTTAGGATGTATGACTTTGTGTAGACACTGGATTGCATCTTATGCGTCAGGCCGTTGAGGCATTGTTCAGGGTTCAGTCTTGAGACAGATACAGGTTCTGACATCGCCCAGAGAGGAGACAGTGTATGCTTACATGACAGCATATTACAGAGATTTTTTAGATTTGTCACTGGTCAGCTATTTATGATTGTTTTTTGAGCTATCTTTTGGTTCCCAGAGCTCAGTTTACAGGGGAGACTCTGTCAAAAATTTTCAAAATACTGACAGTTCCTGAGGAGAGGTGTTCAGCTTGTTGATTACAGCTTGTTTACTGTGTACAGAGGCCAGTTTACAGGGGAAACTCTGCCGGATTTTTCTCAGGAGTAAGCAGTTTGGCAGATATGGCATCTTCTCAAAGTGAGACTCTTTACAACATAAAGAAGCTGGATGGCACAAACTTTCCATTCTGGAAGAAGCAGATTTGGCAGGTTTTGGTGCAGAAAAAACAAGTGAAGCCACTGAAGCTCAAAGGGGAGAGACCAGAAGGTATGGCTGAAGATGAGTGGGAAGAGCTTGACGAGTTAGCTTGTTCCACAATCATGCTGACACTGGCAGAAAATGTTTACTTCAACGTAGCAGAAGAGACTACAGCGTATGGCGTATGGCAAAAGCTATGTGGTATGTACGAGAAACAAAGTGCTGCTTCTCAGATTTACTGGCTCAAGAAATTGGTGGATTTGAAGATGAAGGAAGGGACAACCATGTCAAATCATATGAATGAATTTCACACAATTTTCAGCCAGTTAGCAGCACAGGAGATAGTCTTTCCAGATTCAGTGAAGGCTATGTTTCTCTTAATCACTTTGCCAGACAGTTGGGATACTTTTCGTACAGCGTTAAGTAATTCTGTCGCGCCAGAAGGTCTTACAAGTGCCAATGTAGAAGGCAGCTTGCTCACAGAGGAAGTGAACAGGAAGAACATTGACAAAGGCAAAGGCAATAGTGCTTTGGTCGTTCGAGGGAGACAACAGTTTAAAGAGAAGAAGGGTAAGAAGGCACAAAACCGAAGTAAGTCTCGTGATTCGAAGTCAAAGGATGACATAGAATGCTACCATTGTGGCAAGAAGGGTCACATGAAGCGAGACTGTACGAAGTGGAAACAAGAAAAAGGAAAAACAAAGAGTTCTGAGCAAGATGAAAAGAAGAGTTCAGTGAAGATTGAAGAGGTGAATGTCACAGGATCTGGTTCAGACAGTGATTCTGGTATAGCAGCTGGTGACATCTTCCTTACAAGCAATCTTGATTCTGTTTTCTTGACTGCAGAGGATGGACATGCTATGAGTGATTGGATTATCGACTCAGGGGCATCTTTACATGTTTCTCCGCACAAAGAGTGGTTTACATCATATGTGGCTACTAAAGATTATGTCAGACTTGGCAATGAGCAGGTTTGTGACATACTTGGAGTGGGAGATGTGCAGTTGAAGTTTCAGAATGGCTCTTCTTTATGGCTCAAGAATGTCAGACATGTTCCAGCAATCCGAAAGAGCTTGATTAGTACAGGGAAGTTGGATGATGCGGGTTATGTGACAGTTTTTGGGAACAGCGCTTGGAAGATCTCCAAAGGTTCGATGACTGTAGCACATGGCAGCAAGTCAGGAACTCTGTACACTTTACATGTTTCAGAGGTTAAAAACCATGTAATTAATGTGATTGAGCAGCCAAGTGTGTCACTGTGGCATCGTAGGTTGGGACATATGTCAAAAAGAGGAATGGAAATACTTTCTCATTATGGTTATTTGCCTGGCTTTTCATTTCAAGATTTTTAGTTTTGTGAGCATTGTGTTTATGGTAAGCAAACACAGGAACCGCACAGATCAAAGAGGAATCGTAGGGACGAACGGTTAGCTCTTGTACTCAGTGATCTATGCGGACCAATGCCTAGTTTGTCACTAGGGGGAGCAGCGTACTTTTGTACATTCATAGATGACTATTCTCGCAAAGTATGGGTTTACTTCTTGAAGCACAAGGATGAGGTGCTCAAGGTCTTTAAGACATTCTTACAGCTGGTGGAGAATCAGAGTGGTCAGAAGCTGAAGTGCTTGAGAACTGACAATGGTGGAGAGTACGTTTCCAAAGTTTTTCAAGACTTTTGTGAAGCAAAAGGGATTAAGCGGAAACTTACTGCACCATATAATCCTTCACAGAATGGGGTTGCAGAACGTATGAATAGGACCATACAAGAGAAGGTCAGAAGCATGTTGTCAAATGCTGAGTTGCCTGATGGATTTTGGGCGGAAGCAGTGGCTACAGCAGTCCATTTGATCAACAGGTCTCCTAGTAGGGTTCTGGATAAGAGTGCAGTGGCCGAGATGCTATGGACAGGCAAGGCACCTTCGTATAAGCATCTCAGAGTCTTTGGTTGTGAAGCTTATAGCCATATTCCTAAGGAGTTCAAAAATAAGTTAGAACCAAAGAGCAAGAAGTGTATATTTCTTGGCTACGGAGAATCGGGCGAGATGGGTTACCGGCTTTGGGATCCTGAGTCCAGAAAGCTTATTCCTAGCAATGATGTGCATTTCAATGAAGCCAAGTTTCACGCTAAGCCAGAGAAGACAGAGGAGATCAGAAGAGTTGTTTTCAGGGAAGATGGACCTAGTGCTAGCACATCAAGACAGCATGGTCAGGCTCAAGAACAGCCTATAGTGGCTAGAGAGGCAGAATCAGTTGTGGTGAGACGTTCTGAGCGTGTCTCCAAACCACCTGATCGTTATGTGCCATCTCTAAATTATGTCATGCTCACAGATTGTGGAGAACCATCTTGTTACAAGGAAGCATTACAAGTGGTTGACTCAAAAAAATGGCAGTTGGCCATGCAGTCAGAGATGACAGCTCTGCATAAAAACCAGACATGGAAGTTGGTTAAATTACCACAGGGCAAAAAGGCTCTACCTTGTAAATGGGTTTACAGGTATAAGATCACCGCTCATGATAGTCAGCCAAAGTACAAAGCAAGGCTTGTTGCCAAGGGCTTTAAGCAAGAACAAGGCATTGACTTTGATGAAGTCTTCTCTCCAGTGGTCAAGATGACTACATTGAGATGCTTTCTTGCATTGGTTGCTATATTGGATTTGGTGTTGCACCAAATGGATGTTAAGACAGCGTTCTTGCATGGTGATTTAGATGTGGAAATTTACATGCAGCAGCCAGAAGGGTTTGTTGAGAAAGGCATGGAACATTTGGTATGCCAGTTGTTAAAGAGTCTTTATGGCTTAAAACAATCACCGAGGGCATGGTACCATAAGTTCCACCAGTTTATGCTTTCTCAAGGCTACAAACGTAGTGAGTTCGATCACTGTCTATATACAAAGAAGGCTACGGATGGCAGTTGGCTGATCCTTATTTTGTATGTGGATGACATGTTGATTGCTGGCAAACACTTGGAAGAAATTTCAGCTTTGAAGTCAAAGATGGCAAAATCGTTTGACATGAAAGACATGGGTGAGGCAAGTCATATACTTGGTATGCGCATTGAGAGAGACAGATCAAAGAAGTTGATTTGGTTATCTCCAACAGAGTATATTGACAAGGTTTTGCAACGTTTCAATATGGAGAAGGGAAAGGCATTGAGTGTTCCATTGCCACCATATGTGAAACTTAGCAAACAAGATTGTCCTGTGTCTGAGGAAGAAAAGGCTGAAATGGATAAGATTCCATATGCATCTGCAGTGGGTAGTTTGATGTATGCAATGATTGCTACACGTCCGGATATTGCATTTGCAGTGGGAGTGGTTAGCAGATATATGTCAAATCCCGGCAAGAAACATTGGGAGGCAGTGAAAGGTATCATGAGATACTTAAAACATACAAAGAGTATGCGCATATGCTATGGTAGTCAGGATTTGAGTGTCAGAGGATACACTGACTCAGATTATGCAGGAGACTTGGATAAGAGGAGATCTACATCAGGCTATGTCTTTACATTGGCTGGAGGTGCCATATCATGGCGATCTCGATTACAAGATTGTGTTACGCAGTCTACTACAGAAGCTGAGTATGTTGCAGCAAATGAGGCATGCAAAGAAGCTATTTGGCTTGGTAGATTGGTTGCAGACTTGGGAATCAAAGTAGATATGCCAGAGTTATATTGTGATAGTCAAAGTGCTATACAATTGGCAAAGAATCCAGTGTTCCATTCGAAGACTAAGCATATTGATGTCAAATATCACTTCATTAGGGAAGTACTTGAAGACAAGCAGATACAACTCTTGAAGATCCACACCAAGGACAATCCTGCTGATCTACTCACAAAGGGACTTCCAGGAGAGGGCTTTGTGCATTGTCGTGAGTTATTGGGCATTGGATAGATGGCAGCCATGTAAATCTTTGTACATTTATGTTCATAGATTTACAGTTACTTAAAGTGCCACATTGGACTTTAAGTGGGAGGTTGTTGGGATTAAAGCCCAAGTGGCCTCTTATGCGGATATGGCCGACCGCCCGCCTAACTCACTTACCTCTAACTCTTTGTATATACTAACTTATACTTTGTGAATACTAAGGAATTGGGAGATAACCCTTCTAACAGTTCTCTGCGTACTGTACTGTGTAAGCTCACTGTGTGTGTGTGAGAGAGTCGACCCACACTCCGCTCCGCGACTTCACAAACAACACACCACCATAACAAAGTTTTCATCCAAGAGAGATGGATGCTTGGGACTAATGATGAAGAGGAAAGGGAATGAGATCAAGTGAGAGAGAGAGAGAGAGTGAGGGAGGGGGTATAGCGGCTTAGTACTTAGGCACCACAAAAGGATGGCGAATCTGCACACCCTTCACACATACACAAGCTCACTCCAAAACACAAGACTAGGTGGCGATTCCGCACACCTCACATGGGCAAAACATTGCAAGAAAACATACTCACAAAACCTCAAGCTTTATTTAGAGAATTAGGCGATGAAATGGGGAGCATAGGGTAGGGGAATGAGAAGGGAGAGAGTGGTAGAGCACATGGCGGATAGGTGGGAGTTGATGGCGAAGAATCGCACGAGGGTTATGGCCATCATCCTTCATTTAGTTTCCCTTCATCTTCCATAGCCAAGGGTGTAGAGGTCATGCTCAAGACAAGCATGGTGATTGCGGTGATGGTGATGGTGTGGATGTGTGTGTGTACACTAGGCACACACAATGCATAGTGTGTTCTTTTGGTGATGTTGTGTGTGTGTTTAGTGTGATGGTGACCCCTCTTTATATAGGGGAGGAGGGGGGAGAAATTCTAGAATTTAGAAATGAAGAAATCATTATCTACATAGGCCATGTGACTGTGGGCCCCACTTGTCTAGCTGTGTGTATATGTGCCAGAACAGCACTCTCATGAGAGAGAGATGGGTTGACGAAAAAAAGTGAGAGGTGACATGGAGAATAAAGTAATTACAAGAGGGGAGAGAGGGGAGTGTGTTCAGAGGTGAATCTGTGTGCAGATGTGTGTGAACACAAGAAAAATCAGGTAACCACCTGATGGGGATGGGTCTGTGGGCACCTTTTTCAGTGAAACTGAGTGTGTGTGAGTGTGGGGGAGGTTATTTAGCTACAAGACAAGAGACATGGCGCCCTTTAGAGAGAGGGGGGGATATTTGGGTCATGGGATATGATAGGAGAGAGAAAAGGGGGGTGGGGTATACTATTTTTGGAAGATAGGAGAGGTGGCATGTGAGTTAGAATGTATTATTGGTGAGTTAGAATGCATTATTGGTGAGAGGTGGGGTAGCTTGAGGGGAGAGAGAAAGGAGAAAGGACAAGGGGAGGAGAGAGGGGGTTGACCTTTTGAGTGGAGGAGAGGAAAAGGGACACACGGCGGGGCAACAGTGAAGAAAAAGGAGGCAAGGTGGGGTTGGGTTGCCCCGCAGGCATGAGGTGGCCTATTTTACCTTTCTCATATATTTACATAATCATACTTTCTTTTTTTCTTACTTTTTACAATGCCTTTTATCACTCCCTCCCTAAGAGGGGGTTTCCATGGGGTGGGGACGAGAGGCCTAAAGATCTTGTCGCTAGATTGGTGGATGTTGTGAAGAGTTTTCCAAATGAGACAGCACTGCAGATAGCTTCTCGATTTCGAACACAAGTTTGTTCTTCTTACACTTTGAAACAAATTCAAAAGAAAGTTTACTCAATATCGAAAATGTTGCATAAAGACAATGTTGTGCCCCAATCTAATAAAAGATCTAGGAAACAAAAATATATAGTGGAAATTCAAGACGCTCTTGCATATGGATGTTTGAGTTGTGGTAGTCTTTTGTTCAAAAAGAGTTTGCATTGTTTGAGTGTGCTCGAAGCATCTTTTCTCCAGACCTTGATGGGATTGCAAATATTTAACTCTGCTCTAGACAAAAGAGTTTGTTTCTCTTGTAAGCAAAACTTGAAATCTCAAAGGAAGCCACTCTTTTGCATACATCCACATTCTCTTCTCAATGAAAGTATTGGAAGCATTGCATTGTTAAATGCAATCGAGAAGCGCCTTGTATCACTTCGCATTCCTTTCACCCAAATACGAGAGCTCAATTATGAGGGTCAGTTCGGCTTGCGAGGCAGTGTTGTTAATGTCATGGCAATGAACACGCTACAATCCTTGTGGAGATTAAGCGTAAACTTGAGTATGCCCATGCATACCTTAGTGGCGGTGTACGTCCCTTTTATGTGCTCCAAGCACTAAAAGATTTTATTAGCACCCCTTTATACATAGAGCACAAAGCCTCTATTAATGAAGCTTGGGTTTCTACTTTTCACATGAGTCCAGACGTAGTGTTGTATGAAGAAGATGAGGTTGATGAGCTAGTGAATGAACATTCCAACACCCTTGTCCATGGTATCTATTCTTCACAACAAGTCATCAATCACAGTGCACATGTCCATAGCGTCGCTCCATGTGAAGGATTTTCCCCACTAAGCCTATTTGACGATACCGATTGTGAGGAATTGTCATTTCCAGCTTTGTTCTTTGGAAAAAGAAGAACCTGTGCAAATCTTGCGAAAAAAAATTACTTAAAGATCGCACAATGGGAGCTCAAAAACAAGGATAGACGCTTTGCATTAGACATTGAAAATTTGTTCTTCAAAGTGATGAAGATTATCATTGGCAAGGTGCTTGGTTCTATATGGGTACGTCTGCGCAAGGGAAAATTGTAAGGCATGCAACTATGAGCAAAAGATGTTCAGAACAACACTAACATTGATCGAATACTATCATCCCAGGTAGGCTATCATGACTTTGAATCTCTGCGAACATCATCAGATTACAAGGTCAAACTCAAGCGCAATGTCTTTGCCATGATACGACAAATAGGACAACCTACCTTTTTTGTCACTCTATCATGTGTAGAGCAGAGATGGAAGCCATTGCACGAATGTCTTGCTGCGCTTAATCCACAAATCAATGAATCTAATTTCCAATCCAATGCACATTATATCCGTGCGTTGGTTCGTGCAGATCCTATCACCACAGCTCGGTACTATGTTCATAGATTCAACGCACTTAAGAAAGAGTTGAAACGAAATTCAAAAATACTTGGCCAACTCATGGATTTTTTCTTTGTCACAAAATTTCAGCATAGGGGAAGCCAACATGATCATGGATTAATTTGGATTGACAATTCTCTGAAGCTTGGGATTTTTGATGACAAAGAAGTGATTGCTTTTATTGATAAATACATCTCAAGTGACAAAGATGAATTACCTATTGACTTACAAAAAGTACAAATCCATTCCCATCGTAGAACTTGCAAAAAAAGAAAGAAACATTGCCATTTTGGATTTCCAAGACCGCCTGCACGGCAAACAACTATCTTGCGTCCAATACGACCAAGTGAAGAACGGGAATCCATTCTTCTTGCGAACAAGACACAACTCGAAAGTCAACTTGCAGCTTTGCCACATTGCCCTGAAATGAGTTTTGATGATTGGTTATCCTCTTTAAGCATGGATGAAGACATGTACCTTGAGACACTCTCAATTTCGCTCTCAGAACCAACACTTTTGCTCAAAAGACAACCAAAAGATATATACACAAACAATTTCAACAAAACAATGTGCACATTGTGGGATGGCAATCTTGATATTCAGTTTATTTTCAATCCTCATGGAGCTTCTATATACTGCACATCATATATGACAAAAACAGATTCGACCACAAGCAAAGCAATCAACAAAATCCTTGAGAAATGCAAGAAGGAGAGTCTTCCCACATTGGAGCGTCTTAAGAAAATTGGAGGTGCCTTGATCAATGCTCAAGAAATCACAGCTCAACAAGAAACATACATTTCACTATCTCTTCCATTGCACAGCACAACCAGGCAATTTATCTTCATCAATGCAGACTATCAAACCCAAAGAACACTAGTGTTAAAGAGGAAGACTTCCTTGAAAGCACTTCATCCTGATGACACAGACATATTCTTTGATGATCTCGTAACAAAGTATACAAAAAGACCAACTAGCATACAAAATCTTTGTTTGGCAGAGTATGCAAGCAAATACACTATCTCACAAGGGACACACCACAAGTGCAAAAAGCCTCAGATCATCAGATATACAAGCTTCAGCAGGGAGATGGACAGTGAGAGACATTACCACCAACTATGTTTGTTGTTTCTACCGTTCACAAGCAATGAATCCACGTTTGATGCTTTGACATCAACTTGGAGAGAGAGATATGAGTCTAATATTTCTATAATTGCACAAAACATGGAGCCTTTCACAAAAATAGAAATCAACAACCAAGAATCATCAACATCTTGCTCAATCTCCTCACACGAAACTCAACAAGAACAATTCACTTATGAGCTTGATCTCGACCTACCAACCACAAGGCATCATACCACTCAACTACCAACATCATCCAGATTCCTTGGAATGCCAAATGAAGAATATCACTCAATTGTCATGAGTTTGAATATAGAGCAAAGACATCTTTACGATGATATTATGACACGAAAGAGAGTATGCCCAAATGACAAAATCCACCTTTTTTTAACAGGAGGCGCCGGCATAGGGAAAACGTTTACTTTGCGTGCAATCATCCAAGGCTTGGTTCGACACTATGCACCTTCGATAGAAGGAAATATTGAGCTTCCAACAGCATTGTTGATGGCATATACAGGCAAAGCAGCATTCAACCTTGGTGGCACAACAATACACTCTGCGTTGCGCCTTCCATTGATGCTAACTGAGATGGTCCCTCTTTCCAACGACACCCTCAATGACCTATCCCAGGCAAATGAAAACCTCAAACTAGTTGTTTTTGACGAGGCTTCCTTGATAGGCAACAGGCTGCTGCGTATTATTGACACAAGACTCCGATCTATAAAGCACAAACACAATGAACCCTTCGGTGGCCTGGACGTTATCTTTTGTGGCGATCTTTGCCAAGCAAGCCCTATCCGTGATCGCTGGATTTTCAGTGACACAAGCAATACACTTGACATCCTCACACCATCGAGCTGGAACACACATATCACATGCGTTGAGCTAACAACACCAATGCGTCAATCAAATGAATTGTTTATAGAGGTCTTAAATAGGATACGTGTTGCAGATCAAACACAAAGAGACTTGGCATTTATCAATGACACATTTGCAACCAACTTTGATATTTTTACAACACCTCATCTTTTCTTCACAAATAAACTAAAGGCCAAGCACAACCAAACGGTCTTTGAGAACTTGCGAGAGACACCATACATCATCAAGACTCATGAAAAATTCCACAAAACATGCTCAAAGAACCTAGTCATTCCAAACAACCCTCAAGTAACTGCTGGATTATCCTCCATCCTTGAGCTAAAGCCAGGAATGATAGTCGAACTTTGTGCTAGCAATATCAATGTGCTTGATGGTTTGGTCAATGGTGCAGATGGAATCTTCCAAACAACAAACAACAGAGCACAATCATTAATAGCTTGGGTGGAGTTCTTCGATACCTCAATTGGAAGGAGACATCGATCCCAAAATGCACATCTCTACCATGCAAACATAAACAAACAATGGACACCAATACTTCAAGTCACAAAAGACTTTCAGGTAGGAAAGAACCCACTCAAACTAGTCTCAAGAACACAACTCCCAATTCAAGCAGCGAACGCACGCACAATCCATAGATCCTAAGGCTTGATAATGACAACAATTGCATTCGACCCTACTGGGATCCAATCCCATGGCTTGGTCTACATAGCTCTATCACGTATCAAAGACCCTGCAAATCTACATATTCTTAGTCCCGTTCTCAAGAGCCACATCAAAACTGACCCCATAGTCCTTAAAGAAATCAAACGTCTCGAGACAGATGCTAGATGGTCCTACTTGAACGAGCCCCTAGTTGCACTTGCACAAACACACCATATTGTTGCATCATTAAACATTGTCTCAATCAACAAACACATTGACCACATCAAGGGCGACCCAAACTTCATGTCATCCAGTATCTTGTGCTTCCAAGAAACGAAACAAAAAAAAAGTATGAACCCCCTGACACCAAACTTTGAGCATATTCAACATTATAATGGTTATGGTGTATCTATATTCCACCATCCAAGCATTCAATTCATATGTCAAAAAACTGTCTCAAGAGTAGGACTTGAAATAATTGATGCAACTTTCTCTTTCGAGAATCAAACTACAACTCATATCCATGTCATAAATGTATAAAAATCACCAAACACACCAATAAAAACACTTCTTTTAGAACTCCAACACTTGATACAAGAAAACAATAAAAAAAACCTGAGCATCATACTAGGGGACTTCAACATCGACATCAGCACCACAAAAACCCAATACCAACAGTTGGAATCTCTACTTCATTCAGAGAACTATCGGCAACAAATCAAAGATACAACAACCATCTATAATTCAATGCTAGACCATATTTGGGTGAGAAGCCAACAACCTCACTACATTTGTGGCACAAGATTTTGCTTTTGGTCAGATCATTCAATCACATATATGCTGGTCCCAAAATAAATAACGCAAAGATCATTGGAGGGGAGACCTCCCCTCCCTTCCCACTTCCCACTTCCCCCACCCTTCCTACCCACCAAACCATCGAAGCACAGGGAATCTACATTCATACCATCCAAACACCTGCTTTGATGTATATCAACTCATCTCACCGTATGTATCAAACACAGTTTTTGTAACCTACAACCATTTGGTCAACATAGTTTTTCCCCCTGCTCGATCTTCCGGCTCAACATGCGTGTACGACAATTACTTGATCTCTAAAATGTGTGTCTCCCAAAGCAACTATGCTAGATTCAATGGATTTCCACCTGCCTCTCTCTCTCGATTAATTTTTCGCTTCCCATTTTTCTATTACCAAGGCAAATTTCTATGGCAGGCCTCGTGATTTTATCACATTTTTTCTTCTTGTTCAACTCAAACCTTCCTTTCCTTTTCCTTTTTCAACTCTAGCCACCCTTCCCTTTTTCATTTGCAAAAGGGAATCCGCTCTGCCCTTCTCACCTACCATGCACTCAACTCCAACATCATCAAGATCTCCCTCATCAATCGGCCCTTCAAGTTCGATAAGCACCACTTGCTTGTTGGCTTCCATTACCTGCTCTACAAGCATATCTTCTACTGCTACATCATGCGCCGTCAAGGAAGAAAGAAACTCGTTCTCTATCGCAATATCCTCATCTTCTCCCATAGGCAAGGTTGCTCCATCCCTTTTGGCAAAGTTTTGCACCTGTTGTACCACTATGGCACACTCCACTGCCACTTTCATCAACATGGCCATTAACATGGCACCGCACATCACCTTCACCTGCATATCACCACCTGTAGGCTCGAGATCCTCCACTTGGTCTCCACCAAACATAACGGTATGCACTTATCCTTGCTCCTCGTACACATTCATCGTATCTCCACCCACTTGCAAGAGATAAAACTCATCATACCTTGACTGAGACGACTCGGTCTCCCAACTTGTGTCAACATCCAAAGAGCTACTTTCACTTGGCTCAACCTCGTCCTCTGTCTCAAGCTCAGGAATCTCCCCTAGCTTCATCGCTTCAATGTCATCTAAAAACCGCACTCTTTGACCTCTACCACACTTTAATGGAGCTTCACGAGCCACACCCTGACTTGGCAGCACATCCTTTGCCCGATTTGGAATCACATGTGCATCCTCCACAATTGGAGTCGCCCTAACTGGCATTCTCGGCATTGGAACCATCCTGTCTTTCTGTAGCCACATAACCCTCGGTTCCTCTCGCACATGCACTTCTCTTTGCACCATCCTTGGCTCGGCTACCACAGCATCAACCTGCTTTGGGATCACAACACCTAGCAAACCCTATCTAGCTTCATGCTTCTTGAGAATCTTCTTGTTTTGCCCTTTCGCTAGAGCCACCGCTTCTTCGTATGACACCGAGCCGTCTATGTCAACCTTATCGCACACTTCTTCATGCAGGCAATCCATGAATTTTCTCAACTTTAAAAACCCAACATTCTCAGCAGCAGTTACCTTTATCAGCTTTTTCCAAAGGACCTCAAACTCCCATAGGAACGCTTGAAAATCCGCTTCCACGCCTTGCTGCAGATTGTCCAGCCTTCTCTTTACTTCATCCAACTGCGCATCTGCTACATATTTGCTTCGAAAAGCCACTTCCAGTGCTTCATGATCCACCTTTTCCTCATTAAGTAGCACCTGCTCTTCAAAGGCGACACCTTTGCCATCACCAAAATCATCGCTTTGTCTTCAAACAGGAGCATTAGTGTGCTCCTCAGTGGGGGCACCAGAAGATGGAGAGGGGGAATGGGGAACACACCCAACACACACACACAATGGCCCCTATATAGCTCAGGGTATTCACAGCATCCCTGTCCTCTCAAAAAACACCTTCACAAAAGACAACTCACACTAGTAGGGCCTCGCCTATATGTCGCCCAACGCACACACGCTTTGCACAATCACCAAACAGCGATCACACCGATCTTGCCCGCTTCCAGCTCTTCCACATCTCGACACCTCTCTCTCTTTCTCTTTCACACAGACAGGGGGCCCGGGGGGGCGCACACGCTCACACACACCGGCACCACACAACCTGGAGACGAGCAAAGAAGAAAAGGGGTAAGGGGGAAAGACGACGCCAAAATCCGGCAATGAGAGCTTCTCCTTCAAAGAGAAAACACATGTACAGGACCCATGTAGTCTTCTGTTGGTTGCACCATGGCCATCACCACAAAATACAGAGGGGCACACGCCTCCCGGGTGCCTTTGAACGAGTTGATCTATTGATGAGGTGGGAAAAGGGTGATACTCGAGGGGGTGGTTGTTCCTTGGGCGGGAGGTCCCAACAGCTTCGCCCAAGGGTTTGTGTAGACGTGTGGCCTTTCTCTTATTTTTCATTAGCAGAATAGATTTATCTCCTACCCCTCTTTTTGGGAAAATGTGGAGATCGGTTTCTTTGCTCCTAGTGGAGCATGGCACGTTGCAAAAGTGGCAGCTTTGCATTCCATTTGTGGTGATATCATCTCGAGATTGCTAGAATGAGGCTTCCCTCTTTTCAACCCATTGGTGCAGCCAAAGTTGGTCCGTGTTGGGAAGTGTACAGTGCAGTGCTATGTATGCTGGCAGGTGCATGGTAGAGGGCTAAAGCTAGTGTGGGAGACCTCAGCAGGAGAGTGGCAGCGGAAATGTATACTTAAAGTGGTTTTTTAGGCCAGTGGGGGCTTCAAAGTGAGATAACGATGACGGCAAGTCAAGGTGTTCAAAATGCGGGAAATGTGTCTCAAAATGTGGTATTCAAGATGCTCTAGAAGCTCGTCCAGATGGCTCGTCAAACGGGGCTTCGGTGTGAAAGACATGCCAGTCCGAACTTAGAAGGCTTCGCAGGTCCCGACGGACAGGGCAGGTATAGACATGTGGCCAAAATTGGGATCATTGGATATGCATGTAAAGCTCAAGCTGTGGAGCGTGCTGGTCTTTTCGATTTGCCATTCTAAGCTCACACGAGCAAGTTATGGCCTGAGGAATATTTGCAGGGGATCGGATATGTGCTCATCGGTAGGCGCGCCGACATGATTTTTTTTGAGTTTGCTAGAGTTTTGGAAAGTTTCATACAATGTGAGGAGTCAGCTAAAATTTTCTGCTCGCCGATCGGAGTCAAGGGCATCGGGGTGCGCCCACTTCAAGTTGACGAACAATCACCGCAGAAGGGGGCGGACTTGATTTGTTTCCAAAGGGACGACTTGTGGTAAAAGGATGGAAAATATTCCGAATGCGAAAAAGTTCTCGAGGTGTGAAGCTGGCAGAAGGTAACTTGACGAGAGGAGTGTTGGCCGAACCCGAACATGTGTAGCACCGACGGCACGTGAATGAAAGGCTGGAGCTCTCTTTGTTTTGCAAATGAAAAAGAGAAGGGTGGCTAGAGTTGAAAAAAGAAAAGGAAAGGAAGGTTTGAGTGGAAAAACTAAGTGCCAAGTTACAAAAGAAGAAAAACAATCGGAGGAGTTACAAAAGGCAAAGGCAATCGGCCGACGCCAATGCTGGGGAGGGTTTTTTATTCCTTTTGTTTTTTCTTGGGTTTAAGAGAAAGAAATAAGATTGAGGAGGCAGCGTTTTCGAGGGGGGTTTCTTTTTGGCTTAAGGAAGAGGTAAGAACTTCACGCGCTCGGTGAATTGAAGCCGCACGAGAGGAAGGGGCTGCTTGGCGAGAGTTTTTTTCTTTTGGAAAAAGGAAGCCAAGAGAAGGGACAGAGGAGGTTCTTGGTGAAGGAAAAAGGAAGGAAAAAAAGCTTCATGGGCTCGCATTAAGTGGTCGAAGCTAGCATGCTTGGTCTGTGATGCGGCTCAAAAGAGCGAAGGCCTTGCAAGAGAGGCGGCCAGCAATGGCTACCAAGAGGAAAAGATGTTGTCAAAGCGAAGCCAGAGTGATTTTTTCTCGTCGAGGTGGGTACCGACGAGAGTCGAATTTGGAGGGAGGCGTGTGCCCCTCTGTATTTTGTGGTGATGGCCATGGTGCAGCCAAGAGTAGACTACATGGGTCCTGTATAGGTGTTTTGTGTTTGAAGGAAAAGCTGTCATTGCCGGATTTTGGCGTCGTCTTTCCCCCCTTCCCCCTTTTCTTCTTTGCTCGTCTCCAGGTTGTGTGGTGCCGGTGTGTGTGAGCGTGTGCCTCCCCCTGGGTCCCCTGTGTGTGTGAAAGAGAAAGAGAGAGAGGTGTCAAGATGTGGAAGAGCTGGAAGCGCGGGCAAGATCGGTGTGATCGATGTTTGGTGATTGTGCAAAACGTGTGTGCGTTGGGCGAAGTACATGCGAGGCCTTGCTAGTGTGAGTTGTCTTTTGTGAAGGTGTTTTTCGAGAGTACATGGGTGCTGTGAATACCCTGAGCTAGATAGGGGCCATTGTGTGTGTGTGTTGGCTGTGTTCCCCATTCCCCCTCTCCATCTTCCGGTGCCCCCACTGAGGAGCACACTGATGCTCTTGTTTGAAGACAAAGCGATGATTTTGGTGATGCCAAAGGTGCGGCCTTTGAAGAGCAGGTGCTACTAGAGAAGTAATAATGTCTTGGACAGGATTTCCCATTTTCACTAGGGTCGACGATGCAGGAATTTGGCTCCAAGACTATGGGTTGTTCATGCTGGAAAGCAGTTTGGCGAGAGAAGACAGTGCGGTACAGGTGTTTCCGCTATTGGTTCGTGGTAAAGCAAGGCTATGGTTCGATGGCCTGCATAATGAGGAAAAGGTGGATCATGAAGAACTGGAAGCGGCTTTTCGAAGCAAATATGTAGCAGATGCGCATTTGGATGAAGTAAAGAGAAGGCTGGACAATTTGAAGCAAGGCTTGGAAACGGATTTTCAAGTGTTCCTATGGGAGTTTGAGGTCCTTTGGGGAAAGCTGATAAAGGTAACTGCTGCTGAGCATGTTGGGTTTTTAAAGTTGAGAAAATTCATGAATTGCCTGCATGAGGAAGTGTGCGACAAGGTTGAGATAGACAGCCAGGTGTTATACGAAGCAGCGATGGCTCTAGCGAAAGGGCGAATCAAGAAGATTCGCAAGAAGCGTGAAGCTAGACAGGGTTTGCTAGGTGTTGTGATCCCAGAGCAGGTTGATGTTGTGGTAGCCGAGCCCGAACCAAGGATGCTGCAAAGAGAAGTGCATGTGCGAGAGGAACCGAGGGTTATGTGGCTACAGAAAGACAGGATGGTTCCAATGCCGAGAATGCCAGTTAGGGCGGCTCCAATTGTGGAGGATGCACATGTGATTCCAAATCGGGAAAAGGATGTGCTGTCAAGTCAGGGTGTGGCTGGTGAAGCTCCATTAAAGTGTGGTAGAGGTCAAAGAGTGCGGTTTTCAGATGACATTGAAGCGATGAAGCTAGGGGAGATTCCTGAGCTTCAGACAGAGGACGAGGTTGAGCCAAATGAAAGTAGCTCTTTGGATGTTGACACAAGTTGGGAGACCGAGTCGTTTCAATCAAGGTATGATGAGTTTGATCTCTTGCAAGTGGGTGGAGATACAATGAATGTGTACGAGGATCAAGGAGCAGTGCATACCTTTATGCTTCGTGGAGACCAAGTGGAGGATCTCGAGCCTACAGGTGGTGATATGCAGGTGAAGGTGATGTGCAGTGCCATGTTGATGAAAGTGGTAGTGGAGTTTGCCATAGTGGTACAGCAGGTGAAAAACTTTGCCAAAAGGGATGGAGCAACCTTGCCTATGGGAGAAGATGAGGATATTGCGATAGAGAACGAGTTTCTTTATTCCTTGATGGAGCATGATGTAGCAGTAGAAGATATGCTTGAAGAGCAGGTAATGGAAGCCAACAAGCAAGTGGTGCTTATCGACCTTGAAGGGCCGATTGATGAGAGAGATCTTGATGATGTTGGAGTTGAGTGCATGGCAAGTGAGAAGGGCAAAGCGGATTCAAAGTTAGAGGTGCTTCCTATGCATTTGGTGCACTCTATGACAGGTGATGCGGATTCCAAGGAGGTGTCCAAGCTTTCAAAGAAGGTCTGTGAGTGGTGGTTGAAGGAAATGCTAATAAAGACGGCTGTGCAGTGTGCTGTTGAACAGGTGCAGAATCTTCTAGATGAGGATGTAGCTTTACATGGATGGGAGGGTGGGTTAGGTATGTCAGAAGTGTTGATTGAACAAGATGGCAACCACAATGGTGCTCTATTTGGTGTTCTTGGGGGAGCCTTGTTGCAAATGGGCAGTTTTCCAATGAGTGCTTGGAGTGGTAGAAGCATGTTGATGGTAGTCTGGCTATGTGGTTGGTTATGTGCCTTGGTATGGCACTATAGAAGGGTGTTACAGGTGGACGGAAGAGACCAATATATGGTGTTTGACCCAGGTGGATGATAGCAAGTAAAGTAGGGGGTTGGGCAACCCGCAAGCGCAAATGCGGCGGGTGATAGATGCCAGGTTTTGTACATACGTTAGGTGCTTTTGTAATGTGTATAGAATTGTGGCAGTTTTTAGTGCAATAAGTCTGTTTGTGGTTGAACATGAATGTTCAACAAGGGGCTAGGCAATGATGGTGCAGCCAAAGTTGTTCCGTGTTGGGAAGTGTACAGTGCAGTGCTACATATGCTGACAGGTGCATGGTAGAGGGCTAAAGCTAGTGTGGGAGACCTCAGCAAGAGAGTGGCAGCAGAAATGTATACTTAAAGTGGTTTTTTAGGCCAGGGGGGGCCTCCAAAGTGAGATAATGATGACGGCAAGTCAAGGTGTTCAAAATGCGTGGAATGTGTCCCAAAATGTGGTTTTCAAAATGCTCTAGAAGCTCGTCCAGACGGCTCGTCAAGCAAAGATTCGGTGTGAAAGATATTCTAGTCCGAAGATAGAAGGCTTCGTAGGTCCCGACGAACGAGGCAGGTACAGACATATGGCCAAAATTGGGATCATTGAATACGCGTGTAAAGCTCAAGCTGTGGAGCATGCCGGTCTTTTCGGTTTGCCATTCGAAGCTCAGACGAGCAAGTTATGGCCTGAGGAATATTTACAGGGGATCGGGTATGTGCTCATTGGTTGGCGCTCCACAAGAGTTTTTTTGAGTTCGCTAGAGTTTTGGAAAGTTTCATGCAATGTGAGGAGTCAGCCAAAATTGTCAGCTCGCCGATCGAAGTCAGGGGCATCGGGGTGCGCCCACTTCAAGTTGACGAACAATCACAGCAGAAGGGGGCGGACTTGATTTGTTTCCAAGGGGGCGACTTGTGGTAAAAGAATGGGAAATATTCCGAATGCGGAAAAGTTCTCCAGGTGTGAAGCTGGTAGAAGGTAACTTGACGAGAGGAGTGTTGGGCGAACCCGAACACGTGTAGCACCGACGGCACGTGAATCAAAGGCTGGAGCTCTCTTTGTTTTGCAAATGAAAAAGGCAAGGGTGGCTAGAGTTGCAAAAAGAAAAGGAAAGGAAGGTTGAGTTGAAAAACTAAGTGCCAAGTATGTCGTCCCAATCTTCCCAGCAGGTCGACTTAGAGGGTATCTCCGGAAAGTAAAGCAAAAGGAAGAGAGAGAGAGAGAGAGAGAGAGAGAGAGAGAGAGATGCCGCGTGTTCGCAGGCCCTTGATCAGAGGCAGCGATTTTTTTTTTGCAAGGTATCGCACAGGCGGGGTGTGTAGTTGAGCCAGAGCGCAGCTGGACGGGGCTCTGTCGCAATGCAAGGGAGTTGAGCGCTCTAGGCTCTGCCTCTCTCTCTCTCTCTCTCTCTCTCTCTCTCTCTCTCCGCCTCTCCGCGCCCATCTCTTCTGCTGCAGCATGTTTCGACAGAGCTTCGGATGGTGGGCTGCGCAGCCTGTGGACTTTGCAAAGGAACGGACTGCGGTTGTTTCGTGTGCGAAAGGAGGAGGGAAGGCGAAAGCTGCGACCAGGGTTGTGGAGCTTCGAAGGTGCAACACGAGAGGTCACGGCAGAGGGAGCATGGCTGAGGGTGGTGCGCAAAGAGGGAGCGTGGCTCAGCGCCTTCACGGCAGGGGGAGCATGGCTCAAGGCCGAGGTCGACATGGCGGTGGGTGGGGGGGCATGGTCTGTGAAGCGCGAGCACGTCGTTGCGCGTGAACAAGGGAGCACCCAAAATCTTAGGGCGAAAGCGAATCTGATCGATTAATTAATTAATGAAAGGGTACATTGACCCAGTTACAAAAGAAGAAAAATATAGGAGGAGTTACAAAAGGCAAAGGCAATCGCTGTTGTAAAGGCAAAGGCAATTGCCGGGCGCCACTGTTGGGAGGCTTTTTCTTCCTTTTGTTTTTTCTTGGGTTTAAGAGAAAGAAAAAAGAGAAGCGGAGGCAGCGTTTTGGGGGGGGGGGGGGGATGGAGCAACCCTGCCTATGGGAGAAGATGAGGATATTGCGATAGAGAACGAGTTTCTTTTTTCCTTGACGGCGCATGATGTAGAAGTAGAAGATATGCTTGTAGAGCAGGTAATGGAAGCCAACAAGCAAGTGGTGCTTATCGAACTTGAAGGGCCGATTGATGAGGGAGATCTTGATGATGTTGGAGTTGAGTGCATGGCAGGTGAGAAGGGCAGAGCGGATTCAAAGTTAGAGGTGCTTCTTATGCATTTGGTGCACTCTATGACAGGTGATGCGGATTCCAAGGAGGTGTCCAAGCTTTCTAAGGAGGTCTGTGAGTGGTGGTTGAAGGGAATGCTAATAAAGACGGCTGTGCAGTGTACTGTTGAACAGGTGCAAAATCTGCTAGATGAGGATCTAGCTTTACATGGATGGGAGGGTGGGTTAGGTATGTCAGAAGTGTTGATTGAACAGGATGGCGAGCATGATGGTGCTCTATTTGGTGTTCTTGGAGGAGCCTTGTTACGAAGGGGGAGTTTTCCAATGAGTGCTTGGAGTGGTAGAAGCATGTTGATGGCAGTCTGGCTATGTGGTTGGTTATGTGCCTTGGTATGGCACTATAGAAGGCTGTTACAGGTGGATGGAAGAGACCAGTATATGGTGTTTGACCCAGGTGGATGATGGCAAGTAAAGTAGGGGGTTGGGCAACCCGCAAGGGCAAATGCGGCGGGTGATAGATGCCAAGTTTTGTACATACGTTCGGTGCTTTTGTAATGTGCAGAGAATTTGTTTTGGTGTGGCAGTTTTTAGTGCAATAAATCTGTTTGTGGTTGAACATGAATGTTCAACAAGGGGGTGGGCTATGATGGTGCAGCCAAAGTTGTTCCGTGTTGGGAAGTGTACAGTGCAGTGCTACGTATGCTGACAGGTGCATGGTAGAGGGCTAAAGCTAGCGTGGGAGACCTGAGCAGGAGAGTGGCAGCGGAAATGTATGCTTAAAGTAGTTTTTTAGGCCAAGGGGGGCCTCCAAAGTGAGATAATGATGACGGCAAGTCAAGGTGTTCAAAATGCACGGAATGTGTCCCAAAATGTGGTATTCAAAATGCTCTAGAAACTCGTCCAGACGGCTTGTCAAGCAAAGCTTCGGTGTGAAAGACATTCTAGTCCGAAGATAGAAGGTTTCGTAGGTCCCGACGGACGAGGCAGGTACAGAGATATGGCCAAAATTGGGATCATTGGATACACGTGTAAAGCTCAAGCTGTGGAGCATGCCGATCTTTTCGGTTTGCCATTCGAAGCTCAGACGAGCAAGTTATGGCTTGAGGAATATTTGCAGGGGATCGAGTATGTGCTCATCGGTAGGCGTGCCACAAGAGTTTTTTTGAGTTCGCTAGAGTTTTGGAAAGTTTCATGCAATGTGAGGAGTCAGCCAAAATTTTCGGCTCGCCGATTGGAGTCAGGGGCATCGGGGTGCGCCCACTTCAAGTTGACGAACAATCACAGCAGAAGGGGGCGGACTTGATTTGTTTCCAAGGGGGCGACTTGCGGTAAAAGAATGGAAAATATTCCGAATGCAGAATAGTTCTCTAGGTGTGAAGCTGGTAGAAGGTAACTTGACGAGAGGAGTGTTGGGCGAACCCGAACACGTGTAGCACCGACGGCACGTGAATCAAAGGCTGGAGCTCTCTTTGTTTTGCAAATGAAAAAGGCAAGGGTGGCTAGAGTTGAAAAAAGAAAAGGAAAGGAAGGTTGAGTTGAAAAACTAAGTGCCAAGTATGTCGTCCCAATCTTCGCAGCAGGTCAACTTAGAGGGTATCTCCGGAAAGTAAAGCAAAAGGAAGAGAGAGAGAGAGAGAGAGAGAGAGAGAGAGAGAGATGCCGCGTGTTCGCAGCCCCTTGATCAGAGGCAACGATTTTTTTTTTTGCGAGGTATCGCACAGGCGGGGCGTGCAGTTGAGCCAGAGCGCAATTGGACGGGGCTCTATCGCAATGCAAGGGAGTTGAGCCCTCTGGGCTCTGCCCCTCTCTCTCTCTCTCTCTCTCTCTCTCTCTCTCTCTCTCTCTCTCTCCGCGCCCATCTCTTCTGCTGCAGCATGTTTCGACAGAGCTTCGGATGGTGGGTTGCGTAGCCTGTGGACTCTGCAAAGGAATGGACTGCGGTTGTTTCGTGTGCGAAAGGAGGAGAGAAGGCAAAAGCTGCGACCAGGGTTGTGGAGCTTCGAAGGCGCAACACAAGAGGTCACGACAGAGGGAGCATGGCTGAGGACGGTGCGCAAAGAGGGAGCGTGGCTCAGCACCTTCACAACAGGGGGAGCATGGCTCAAGGCCGAGGTCGCCATGGCGGTGGATGGGGGGCGTGGTCTGGGAAGCATGAGCATGTCGTTGCGCGTGAACCAGGGAGCACCCAAAATCTTAGGGCGAAAGCGAATCTGATCGATTAATTAATTAATGAAAGGGTACATTGACCGAGTCACAAAAGAAGAAAAAAATAGGAGGAGTTACAAAAGGCAAAGGCAATCGCTGTTGTAAAGGCAAAGGCAATTGCCGGGCGCCACTGCTGGGAGGCTTTTTCTTCCTTTTGTTTTTTCTTGGGTTTAAGAGAAAGAAAAAAGAGAAGCGGAGGCAGCGTTTTGGGGGGGGGTTTGGGGGGGGGGGGGGGGGGGTTGGGTTATTTTTGGCTTAAGGAAGAGGGAAGAACTTCACGCGCTCGGTGAATCGAAGCCACACGAGAGGAAGGGGCTGCTTGGCGGGAGTTTTTTTCTATTGGAAAAAGGAAGCCAAGAGAAGGGACAGAGGAGGTTCTGGGCGAAGGAAAAAGGAAGGGAAAAAAGCTTCACGCGCTCGCACTCGGCGGTCGAAGCTAGCATGCTTGGTCCGTGACGCGGCTGGAAAGAGCGAAGGCCTTACAAGAGAGGCGGCCAGCGAAGGCTACCAAGAGAAAAGATGTTGTCAAAGCGAAGCCAGAGTGAGTTTTTCTCGTCGAGGTGGGTACTGATGAGAGTCGAATTTGGAGGGAGGCGTGTGCCCCTCTGTATGTGGTGATGGCCATGGTGCAACCAAGAGCAGACTACATGGGTCCTGTACAAGTGTTTTCTCTTTGAAGGAGAAGCTGTCATTGTCGGATTTTGGCGTCGTCTTTCCCCCCTTCCCCCTTTTCTTCTTTGCTCATCTCCAGGTTGTGTGGTGCCGGTGTGTGTGAGCGTGTGGCCCCCCTCGGGCCTCTTGTCTGTGTGAAAGAGAAAGAGAGAGAGGTGTCGAGATGTGGAAGAGCTGGAAGCGGGCAAGATCGGTGTGATCGATGTTTGGTGATTCTGCAAAGCGTGTGTACGTTGGACGAAGTACAGGCGAGGCCCTGCTAGTGTGAGTTGTCTTTTGTGAAGGTGTTTTTCGAGAGGACAGGGGTGCTGTGAATACCCTGAGCTATATAGGGGCCATTGTGTGTGTGTTGGGTGTGTTCCCCATTCGCCCTCTCCACCATGTTGAGTGGTTGTCATCGATTCCATCAAGCAACTCTTCTGGATGGTGCAGGGCTTGCCAAAATAGCTTGTATTGTGGTTTGTATGCTTGGTTCTCGAGTGTCAAGATTGTTTCAATCGATGGATCGCATGGGATGGTGTGATGGATCTCATGGATCCCCCCTTAATGTAGTTTGCTTATACATCTAGCTTTTGTTTGGTGATTCTTAAACTACATACTGGGAATGGGCTCCCTCTCTGGTGACGGTGTGAGATTGTGTGAATATTTGCGATCTTTCGTAATTTTTTTTGGCTCCATGGCTCCTTGTGACAATGAAGATTTGTTGATAGTTGTTGATAGTGTGTTTTGATAACTCCCTCGTGTATTATTGCTGCGGAAAAAAAAGGTTGCAATGCTTCCAAGAGCACAACACTATCCCTATGGATAGACAACGCACCTTTCCCCAAAGAGAAAAAACAATGTTTTCTTGGTAGCATGTCATAAATTCTCTTCAAAGAAAGTTGATCAAAGAGGGCCAAAAGAACATTGAAGGTGCTTATGGTGTTTCCCCTTTCAAGAAGTGTTTCTAACATTGTGCAAGGAAAAGAGACCTTTCTAGGGGTTGCAACGTAGTCAACTCGTGCATTCATTGAGGGAAGCACGACCATTCTTTAGGCCATTACTACTTCAAAGACAACAATGAGATCACTTCAATGGTGGCACACCTCTCTCTCTCTCTCTCTCTCACACACACACACACACATTTTCTCCCTATGTCCTCAAGCTATAGAGCACATTGCCCAAATGCATCATGGAGCAGGGGGGATGACGGAATCCCTCCCCCCTTTATTTTTAGTATAGATTAGTCTGAAAGTGATCGTACTTTTAGATCTTTGCCAATCTGTTTGTATATCAATCTCTCTATGTTTTGCTTGAGACTTTACCTTTGTACATACATCCTTATTTGGGAGCATGGAAATCTTATGTACTTGAATGTCTTGGTATGACTTCTTTTGGTAGCTCCAGGGCTAGAAAAATACATTTTTCCTAACTGATCAAAATAAGGGGAAACTTGAAATTCTCCCGGTTTCTAGGTCAAAATTTGAAGCTTATGCCGGTGATTACACTAAAAGTTGTGTAAATTTGCCGGTTTTCTTAAAGGCAAGCTCAAAATCTAACCAAGATTTTATAATTTCAGCCAGTTAAAATACAGTAGACCCCGGCTTTTCTCTAACACTGGCTAGCTCATTTGTATAAGCTAAGTGAAGGGGAAGATTGTCCAGTAAGACTACGTTTTCCTCTCTCATTTTGTCACCATCTCCATTTGTATAAAGACATTATCTATCTTGTATGCCTTTGATCCACATGCTATGTAGGATTTGATCCACTTGATAAAACTTTGTATGGTCTACTATTCAATCTCTTGATTTTAGGACGTAATAATTATGGGGCAATGATCATCCTATCGAGCATATGGTTGCCTTATTACCTAGCAAATTCCAACTTCTACCTATCTATGATATCAGACGCAGATCTTCTCTCCTGACTAAAAGAGGGGATTCACATGAGCCCATCGAGAGCGCGAGAAATTAAATCTACCTCCACCTAGTTTGTTCACACAGCATGGTGAAAGTATAGTACAAAGCAAAGTGGAAGCCAACGTGTGTATTCTAGTGGCTGCATGTTTGACTGTGAGTGCAACTAGGGGACTTCAACCTTGCTTGCTGCGTTTTGTGCTGCAAAAGTTCATGGCAATGCAACTCTTCTTAGGAGGAGGGGGGGCATCCACAACCAAACACACACAAAGATAGCAACACTTTGGTGTTTTCTGAGGGTCACATATATGACCAAGAAATTTGTTTGTCAACGGATTGAGTGACAAATAGGAGAGTAAACCACCAACTTTGGGAGGGTGAACTAAGGCCACTCAAAGCTTGAGCCTATATCCTTCGTTTCACATAGCCCCTCCAAGCACCCCCTTTACTGGCTCCTCCAACCTAGCCTTGAAAATTTTCAAGAGAAAGAGGAATTCCTTCTAGATTCCAACCGCATCGCTTGATACTAGTTGACCGCCAACTTCCAGTCAATGATTCCCCTTGCGGGCTGATTTGCCAATCAGCTGTGCCCACTGAAGCCCTTGTCACATTGGGTCGACGCCAATGGTTCCACGGCTGAGCTGGATCTCCACCTCAGCGGCCAACTTTTCCATGAAGTGTTTCGGCCTCGTTTCCGCGTCCCAACCTCAGACCCAACACTAAAGCTGCAATCTGATTGGTTGTGCATCATCTTTTCCAGGTTTTGCCAATTGTCCTAATGTGACACCAGTCCCACCAGTCGCTAGAAGCCAGCAAGCTCTCCGCACGACCATGGTGGTCAGGGGCCATCCACCTCAGGAGGGACCCGTGACGCAGTCTATAAGCTAGGTAGGCATGTTGTTTGTAATGAGTGAGATACTTTATCGAAGAGTTTGTGCATGTTAGTGTAGATAGTAGGGGACCACTTTTGAATGATTCGATTTTGAAGGGAATGTTGAGAGAACTTTCTTTACAAAATTAATAGTCCAAGTGTGACGCGTGTTTTTTTTTTTTGGGTTTTTTTTGTAGAGCCAATTAGTGATGATGTTAGTTGCATGGACAAAAAATGCCCAACTTCAAGACTTCAACACGATTGGATCACAAAATTACCCATAAAAAAGAATTGAACGTCCACTCCAAATGATATTGTTCTAGCGGTCCATACTCTGTCCATGTGATACAGAGGCTTACTTCTTCTTCTTCCTCTCTCTTTCTCTCTCTCTCTCTCTCTATGGGGTCTCTTGGAAATGTTTCTACTTAGGCCGGGTTCAGACGAGGCGGTGGCAGGTAAAACCAAAGCGGTGTGAGTCCTATGTGAAAAAGTATTATTGGGCAAAAACATTATGCCTCATTTCCAAACCCACATGAAGACTGGGAACCCCCTCCCCTCTTCTCCTTTTTGAAAATCTTGCACTCAGATTTTTCTTCATCTTCAAAGAGTTCCGACACTCACGTCAACGCGTTCATAGGCTTCAACCCCACCACTAGGTTATTGTACATTGTGAGTTCTTTCCTGCCGTGTGAGTCAAGGAGAGAAGAGTGGAATTACACCACATGGAGTTCTGCAAAGTTGTAGAGCTACATAAACCTCATTTCATGAATGAATAAACAAAAGTCTATTTTGTATTACATCTCTCTTGTTTATGGTGAGCTTGTGATGGCTTAGCAACAACTCAAGATCATGTTTATGAGTCCAAGTTAATCGATATTAGAACCTAATTTGCTTGAGTGATAATCTACGCAACACACACTCACTTGTGTGCATAATGTTTCTCTTTCATCCACCATAGCTAGCACGATCCCATTCCCATCAGTTATAGCTCAGTGGTTGAGAATGACGCTCAACAAAAATACACAAAATATGATGTTTCCACCTCTTGTGAACGAGGGGGAGGAGGAAGGTGTAAAGTGATCTTATAGTTGTCGGGCTCATTTCTGAACCCACGTAAAATCTCTTATTTCAGTGGAGAGAGAGAGAGAGAGAGAGAGAGAGAGAGAGAGAGAGAGAAGAAGAAGAGAACTGTAATGTCGTAGAAAACTATCCCAAAAGACCTGAAAGATCTATTCGAGGAAAAGAGTTGAACCCAAGAATTATCACGATTCACATCTTGAGTTTAAAACTTGTCCATTGCATCATGATGTCTCTTTCAAACTTCCCATGACTGTCAAATCTGTGATCAAATAGCTGGCGTACTTTGTTGGAAAGGCAAGCAAGCGATCCTCTGCACTAAGTGGCACGGGCATGGGAGGGTGGGATCTACGGTCAAGGGATTGTGGGCAATAGATCCTAGTGGCGATGCCGAAAATAATCTAGGGTACACTAGATTACTTTTTATTTTAAAAAGTAATCTAAGATACCCTAAATTACTTTTGGCTGCGGCCTTTGTGTATACATGTTTTAAGTGAATTAAGACCCTCACAATTCAGAAAGCGCGCATGACGTAGTGGTTAGGGTATCCGTCTTTCGTGGGTGAGGTCATGGGTTCAAAACCCACGCTCGCAAAAGTGGATACCCTAGATTATTTTCCAAACTCGGGTACCCTAGATTACTTTTTACAAAAGTAGTCTAAGGTACATGCATTCCCCACAATCCCTCGCCGGGATTGTGGCTCAAAATCTAAGTTGTGTAAATTTGCTGGTTTTCATAAAGGCAAGCTCAAAAACTAACCGGGATTTTATAATTTCAGCCGGGTTAAAATACACTAGACCCAGGTTTTTTTCTAACACTGGTGTGGTCTCAGAAAACATTTGACTCATTTGAGTGGTCGATCTTAAAAGCGTCACGAGTCTATAATGACGACTCATTGACGAGCACTCTAATGAGTCAAAACTCTCTCTCTCTCTCTCTCTCTCTCTCACACACACACACACACAGAGCTATGGATCGCCTCAGTGCAGCCATCCCGAATGTGGCCAAATGCATCTGGAGGAAGAGGCAGGAGATGCGGGCCTTGAAAATGAATGCACAGCACCGTCCGTCTTCATCTCCTTTGGCTCGGGAAGATCAGCAGCATGCAGGACAATGCGGGGCTCAGCCATGGGTAGGGGCGGCAAGCAGAATGCCCTCTTGGACGAGAAGCAGCATCCCTATTAATGAGGTTGCGTAAGATCCCGTCCTGGACGCATCAAGCAAGTGTAAAAGAGCGCCTCTTGGACCAGAAGCAGCAGCCTCGATGATGAGGTGGCACATGATCCTCTCCTGCAAGTGCTAATGCGTCAGGTGCTCGTTCAGTTGGATTAGCCTCAAGCCCCTTAATCTAGAATCATGAATGAGCTTGAAGCATGTGAACCTTTTGAACCATTACACTAAACTACTATGGCGCAAATGCTTGCCAACTAGCTTCAAATGGTCATCCAATTGGGAGTTTCCATGCCAAAGTGAAGATTGAGTCAATTTCTCCCAGTCTGTTATAACTTTCCATGAGAATGAGTAAAGCAAGGAAATTGTTTTGCACACATACAAAGTCAGTACCTCAAAGAGCTTTCAAAGTCTTCTTGTTAACCGAGAACAGATTTTATCAGCGGTATCTTGTTTAGATGGGGTGTGTAGATCTTGGCTACCTTCAAAAAGGCTTAGAGGGGTCCGCTGTATAATCATGTTATGTATAGTCATGTTAATGTACCATGTGAGTTCAACTTTAGGAGTTTTTGAATTTGGAGCATTTGAGTAGCTTAACAGAGATACATTAACAAGAGGGAGATTTTAGATCCATCATCATCTTGGCAAAAAAAACTCATTAATTTATCATAATAAGGGATTAATATTTTCATGTCAACATTGTAATAGAGGGGTTTTTTAAGTATCCTGCGAACGTACGTCATATAGGGGTTCTTAATAGTGGACGCCTAAGAGAGAGGAGTAATGTGTCTTTGTAAAGCTTGGTTTGTGTTTATATGTGAGATATGTGTGCGCACACACACACACAAATACAAACACACGAGAGCATACAAAAAACTTGATCCATTGGGATGGATGTAATGGTGTTGAACCCTTAACCCTTGAGGACACTATTCAAGCACCTCACTAATTGCGACGATAGGGCTTTACGTTTTGCAAAGGAAATTGTGTAATTTTCAATCTCATTTAACTCTAAAACTTTCTCTAACTCTAAAACTTTCTCTAGGACTATATGCAATGAATTTGCACGCTTTCAATAAAAACATTTGAATCTTTAGAGCAAAGGGAAAGTAGACTATACGACTAGGCTAGTGCACTATGTTTGTGATTTTTAAGACAAGCTCTCCACTATAAATTCTCAAGCAACACTACTTTTGCATTGCGTTAGTAGGCTCTAACAATATGAGTTTTGCACTGTATGCAAATTTTCTCCCGGCACTACCATACATAAACACTTCTTCAGTAAGATATTACAAACAGACATTACAATGAAACGCATCTCTACATTACAATGAAACGCATAGAGATGTGCCTTCTGTCTTTACACGCTCATAAAACCTCTTGCTTTGCCCAGAGTTTTCATAGTAGAAAAACTCCAATGTAGGAAAACAAAAGACTCCAATGTTCACTACACAAAAAGAAACCAAAACCAGTAGGTCCCCAAAACGACTTTTTTCATTTGTTAGACCCATTAAGGTATTAAGGTTGTGTGATAAAATATCATAAATCTAACATTGTTTTTGCTTAACAAGATGAAACTTGTGATTCATTGTACACAAAAGAAACCAAAACCATTAAGGTTGTGTGATAAAATATCCTAAATCTAACATTGTTTTTGCTTAACAAGATGAAACTTGTGATTCATAGTACATAGTGACCAAAGGCGCTTGAGATCCCAATTTACTTTGCTAAACCAATTTAGCAGCGTAAAGAACGAAACGTTGTTGTTGTGAAGCATAGTTAAGATAAGTGGATCCACTATGTATATTTTGTCTTCGACTTTTGTGGACAGAACCGAGATCGCATGCTTAACATGAGTAAATGCTAGTGATTATATTAATAAGTGGATATGCATCAATACTAAGCGAATAGGGGCCTTGGAATTTTTTTTAGGGTCCCTATTCGCTTGGTTCTAACCCCCATTTTTGCAAAGCCAAGTCCATACGGGCCTCACAAAGTTTCACAAGGCTCTATTCATTTGGTTTTGACCTCCATTGCATGACCTACCATGCACCTCAAAAATACCACATAGCAAGGTTGATGATTGCACCTTTGCGTTGACGTTGATAAAATCATGCATGCACATGAAGTATTGTCAATCAAGATTGAAAACACACTCTACCTCTAATATGCCCGACAAGTGAATCTTTGCACAAAATGGTACTCAATTTTCCAACAGTTCCAGTTCTTGTTTGTTATCATTGTTGATTTTCTCTAAATAAGGCAACTCCTCCGGCATAAACTTTTGGCTCTAGCTCTACCTTGGTTGGCTCAGGCTCCTCGAGGGGAGTTGTACCTACCTTTGGGGACTCCCTCATGTTCAAAAATTGCCTCACAAATTGTCTGCTCATCTGTTTGAACTTACATGTGATTCTACCTCTTGACCCGTGTGAGCGGGTGGCCTTGTTTTGATCCACCTATGAAGGCTCTGCTTGTCGAGCACAAGGATGGAGAGGAAAAAGGATAAGAATATCTATGGTTCAACTATCTCAAATAGGCACACTGGTTGAAGCATTCTATCATAGCGGAAATGTGGCCTCTCAAGGGTATCATCCCAAGGCATAATTATAACCTCATTGTAACGCGATGGACATGGGCAGCCAGGATGTAGCCATTGTTGAATAACTCAATGAGGTAGTCTTATGAAATCTCTTGCAAGCATAGAAGAGCAATGCTAGACCATCACATGCCCACTCTCCAATGCTCATATATCTCCCTCACTACTCATTGAAATGGAAGCCATGTGATGGTCGGCTACATGTGTCGTTCAATCCTTTGGACCTCTTGTAGGACACATCTACGTCCCTCATATAGGTGTCTTCTTACTGGAGCATACAAGGATTTACATGTTACTCTCCTAGGACTAGTCTTTTCACCAGCTATCTCTACAAATAGTATAAAACCATGGTCTACACTACAAAGCGATCATGGACTTCACCAGGTTTTCCACTTTGGATAAGAGAGAAAAAGTCGAACATCCTTATAGGGCCCCTTTGAGAGTCCAAATTTTTCCTAAAGGATTGTCACTTCATTGGGAGCGAGCCAAAAAACCTCCAACCTACATGAGCCAGACATAGATTGAGGCCGCTTTGCCTCCCTCCATGAACGCGAGCTCTAAAAGGATCCCAAATACCAACACGTAGTAGGTATCAATACCAACCATATCAATTTAGGTGCCATATCTTTTTGATGCACTACATTGGGTGTTTAGGCAAAGCCAAGGAAAGATTGGAGACACTTTAGCCATGTAGGTTATTCAATACCCAAGGCAATAACCATGTAGATGATCTTAACACGGTGTGTGTTTCCCTCCAACCCTATTTTCAACAATTGGTATAAGAGTAGGTTGCGTCCTCCCATGCATAGTTTCCATCACATGCCTGCTCACTTTCTCCAATCTGGATGAGCTTTGGTGAGCCTCAATATGTCAAAAAATACTTCAGGTAAACTCAACAAGCTTGGTTTGCCTTTAATTTTCATTCGGGATCATTTTGGCCTCCGTTTTTACTACATGTAGTATCGTGTAGGTAAATTCATCCTTTTCTGCAAACTTCTGTCAGTGTTATTTTTTTCATAACAGGTACCTTATAGTATTCTTTGGATTGTGATATATAGTATGTGTTGTTCATGCTTCGTTCTCCTCCTTTCATGCAATTTTCACATTAGGTGCAGGCACTCGCCATGGCTGGCAACCAACACAGTTGTGCTCAAGATGTTGGATGGGGACAATTACCCAATGTGGGTTGCATGATGCAACATATCCTTGTGTGAAAGGGCGTTTGGAATGTTGTGTAGGGCATTGATGTACATCTTGATTCTATGGATGTAGGCACTGTTGGGGATGTTGCAGGTTTTTGTGGCAGGATTGTTGCTACTAGAGTTGTTTTGCCTACAACTGGGAAGGCTCCTTGGGATGTTAGAGATGCACATGATCATGCATTTATTGCATTATCTATGAAGCACATTGTTACTCCTCACATTCTCTCAGCTAAATCAACTAAATGGAAAGCTTAGGATATTCTAACTGGTCTTTACAGTGCAAGCTACAATGAGGCTAAAATTGCATTGAGCTGCGTAAAGAGCTGGAATCCAAGATTATGCATGAGGAAGATGACATGGATACTTTCCTTGTTGATATCAAGGATATAAATGAGCAATTGATTTGTGCAGGTGAAGTCATTTCTCATAGTTCCCTTGTGCAAACTATTCTCGATGCATTGTCAGATTATTATCAGACTTTTGCTAATACTTGGAGACTTATGACCCAAGGAAATCCTGATATTGTCAAGTTTGATGCATTATGCACATTGCTATTGCAACAATCACTTTCAAGAAACAACAAGGCTAAATAGCGTGCAATTGAAAAGAATTTTGTTGATGCTCAAAGAAATGGTGGTAACAACACTATAGCCCCTTCTCATGGTTCTTTGGCAAGTAGTAAATCACATGTTCCTAATGCTTCTGCTGGAAGAAATTTATTTGAAAATTCTAGTTAAAAAAAAGATGTGTTGCCATTATTGTAATGCCAATGATCACTTGATTAAGCAGTGTCCTTAATTGAAGGCAAAAGAGGCCAAGAAGAAAGAGGTTGGTTTCACTACAAGTGCAGCTATTGTAGAATTTTCTATGAAAGGAGATTGTGATGCTAATGTAGATACAGAGTGGACATATAGTGCAGAATGCACTTATGATCCTTCTATCCATGATGCATGTATGTCGATTGTTACAAAATCTCATTTGTGGTACATTGATAGTGGTGCCACAAAGCACATTACATCACATTGTGACTTGTTTACCTATCTCGAGCTTGTCCCTCATGGGAATTCAGTCACTTGTGCCAATGATGCCTCTCATTTGGTAAAGGGAGTTGGAAATATTGTGCTGACTGCTGAGAATGGAAGTTCTTTCATACTTGTTGATGCACTTTATGTACCTAGAATAAAAAAGAACCTTTTGTCTATATTCGCACTTGCTAGATTTGGCCTTGTTGTAAAATTTGTGGATGACCGATGCACAGTTCATGATCTCAGTTTTGGTGATGAAATTATTTCATCTATCCTATGACACAATGATTGGTTTACAGTAAAGTTACCTGAATCATCACTACAACAAATGGAGCATGTGCAGGCATGATCCTTTCCATGATGCCCAAACTTGTTTTGTCGCATCTGATTAAATGCCTCTTTAAAATATATCATTTGGAATTGATATACATAGCAACACGTGTATCGCTCCTTCAATTTTCAGACAAAGTAAGGCTTTAAAGCCTCAAAACCTCTAAGAGAAATTTCCACTTCTGTATGGGCCCTCTTGAATCTTTGGTACAACTCAACCTGTGACATTAAAAAAAAATAGCTTATGAGAAATATTAATATTTTTGTACATTACATAAGCAAAAGTGGGGCTGTAAAATATTAGACATTTTGTACAGTACCATTTGGTCCATAACTGTACCATTTGGTCCTATATAGTACCAATTTTTGGTACTGTATAGTACCAATTGGATTTGGTACAATACCAGATGTGGTAAAGTAATTGGATTTGGTTTATGGTACTTTACCATTTGATGCAGTAGAGTACCAATTTGGTACTATCCAGTACCAAGTTTGAAACTAGTTTGGAAACTTCCCTTAAATGGTGGTACAAGGTGGATGCCATAAAGTACCAATTTGGTTGTGTATAGTACCACTTTTGGTACATTAAGACTTTATCAATGAAAGATATTTTTGTTTTGTACTAGGAAATGTACTATAAAGTACCTTGAGTAATGCTATACAGTGGATGGGAATATTATGTAGTACATAACATGGAATTATAGGGTACTCTTTAGTACCTTTTAGGGTCCTCTATATAGCATGCTACTATATGGTAGATAAATGTACTTTGGCCTACATCACAAGGTTCTATAGAGTACTCCAATCAAAAGGAATGTACTATGGTGTACCTTATATGGTTGTATAGGGTGGATGAAGGACCTATGAACATTATTATAGGGTACTCCAATCACATGAAAAGTGTTGTTGAGTACCTAGCATGGAAGCATAGGGCATTATAAGGTATAACAACGAAATACTTTCATATTAATATAGCTACTATTATACCTTAGGTTGCTACATGTACCAAATGATATACCTTTGGCAAGTTACTAGAGGTACTGTATGAGGTATGTAGACGGCTAAATAGTTCACTGTGTGGGAACATCTTCTTAGAGGAGGAGCAACGAATTACTTAGTAGTTACTATGGTAATTACTACAGTAAACCCGAAGTGTATAAATAGGGCCCATTACATTGTAATCGGGTTGGCAGTTATTATCATTTGGGTTAGCGCCTTGGCTATACTTGTACTTGAGAATCATTGGCACTATTGTCGGCTGTACTTTCTCTCTGTAAATCATATTCGCTGTAATCTTGATCTGTAATCCCAATCATGGCATGTATTTCAGTTATACTTACTTCTCGTTCACTCTTCTGAATCTGAATCTGAACCTTAATTCCAGTACATAAGTCTGATTCTTATTTCAGTATCCAAATTCCAGTTTAGTCTCTGATTGCTGTCCAGTCTGCGGTCTGAAATCTTCCTACACTACTAGGTGAAATCTTCCAACACTGGAATTAGCTATCTCAAGAGATCAGCTCCAATTCCATTTTGGCGATCACGGTGGCTCGAGCTGATGCTTGTTGGCTGAAAGACTCTTCTCCCAGTTCGAAGTTTTCAGCAATGGCACCAAAATCCAATCGTGGCCGGAAATCCACCATTCCTGAGGAGTCAGGAAGAAAGTCTGACCCGAAGCAAGAGAAGATGACTGACACAGAGGCTCAGGAGGAGCATACTCAGGCTGATGAGGTGCAGGACTCACAGCACTCCAGTCATTCTCGACGCCGACGGGCAAAACGAGAAGCACGGAAGGCAAAGAGCTGCAAGAGTTCTCGGTCCCGGCAGAGAGATGAGGATACCAAGGGAATTAAAGGAAGTCACCGTACTTCTAGCAGACAAACGAGAGAAGACACTGACACTAAGACAGAGAGAGAGATTGATTGGGATGCTGACACTTACAATTGCAAGAAGGCTCCCAAGCGTCATTCTGAATCCAAGAAGAGAAGTGGCAGGATAAGTAGTAATCGGAATGATTACACAGCTTCCCTGAAGATTTCTTTTCCAATATTCAAGGGAGGGAAGAAGGATGATCCCGATGTTCACATACAAGCTTTCGAGCAGTATGCTGAACTAAAAAACATTGATGAAGATGATTGGGGGGAATATTTTCCACAAACCTTGAAGGAGGCAGCGAGGAAATGGTATTACCATTACCCTGCCAGCTCAGATCATATAACAAATTGCTCAAGGCCTTCAGGTTGGAATATTCCGACAATAGAGGGGACGAAGATATTCTCTGTGAATTAGATAAGATCAAACAGAGAAATTTGTCAGTCCGCAGTTATGTGGAAAAGATAAAGGAGCTAACCAAGCAGTTGCAAGAACCGCCATCTAAGAAGAGATTGAGGGCATGGTTCCTGAATGGGTTCAGAAGCAAGAAGCTTAGGGAAAAATAGGTACCAGCCCCTACCAAGAAGTTCAATGATCTGGTCCAAAGGGCATTAAAGTTGGAACAACAGGCTAAGAAGGAAAAGAGCCACAAGAAGCGAAGGACAAGTAGCAGTAGCTCTGCTACTGAAACTTCTGATTCCAGTGAGATGTCCAGTAGCTCTGAGAGTAGTTCTAATGAACGAGCAAAGGAGAAATTAAAGAAGGGATCCTAGACCAAGAAAATTGAAGAGATGGCTAGGCAGATTGCCGAAATTAGCCACACAAGACAGCCAGTTTGAAAGATGGATACTTGGTGTTCAAGATGCAAATCCAAAGACCATATCTCCACTGAATGTCCACAATGTACCTACTTCAAGGCCTTTGGTCACCAATGGAATAATTGTGGCATCAGAATTCACCACTTTAAGAAAGGAAAAGATCTGTCAGTTGTTGCCTACAAGGAACCAGTGAAGGTAGAACCAGTCAAAGTAGCTCAAGAGGAGAGACCAGGTACCAGTGGTACTGGTCAGGGACGTGGCAGATACCAACCAGGAATGGGAAGAGGCAGAGGAAGAGGCAACTTCCAGCACAGGAGCATGAATTGCTATTCTTGTGGGAAGTATGGTCATTTTGCAGCCCAATGTCCAGATGCACCTGTAACGACTACTACTGAGGCTAAGGCACTAGAGCCAGTCCCGGTCACAGTAGTTACCAGGAGCAAGGGAGTAGTCATTGAAGAAATCCCAGACACTTCGGAAGCACCAGTCAGTCCTAACAGCAGCAAGTGGGCTCAACAAAGGGAAGTTTGGAAGGCCAAAGGCAAAGAAAAGGTGGTAGATGAGTGGCAAGAGCAGAGGGAACTAGCAGCTAAAATCACGGAGGATTTAGCTAAGAAGCTGCCAGAGCAGCCAAAAATTTCCGAAGCTAGAGTCATTCAGAGGATACCAGCCGAATCGACTGATAAAGATCAGTCAGTACCGGCCATAACTGAGACCATGCTAGCTGTGGTAAATGGACTAGATGATGAAATGGGAGTAGAAGGAAAGAGTGGAAGCACTGCAAAAGAAGAATGGCAGTGTGAAGATACCAGTTCTTCAAGCTCTGACAATCAATTTGACCAAGAGAGAGAAGAAATTCATGTGAAAATTTGTGATAGAATTCAGAAGCCGACTGTAGAGCTGGAGGATATAAGAAAAACCTTGCCTGAGGTGGCCAACTTTATCAAGCAGTGCAAGAAAGCTGAGGCAGAGGCCAGAACAGTGGACCTGACGGTTGTCCGAGATGATGAAGTTCCACTTATTTAGGTAGACTACAAGGTCAGGAAGCAGTGGGAACCTCTCTCAAGTGTTATCCTGGATGGAGGGGCAGGAGTCAACATAATGGGAGCCCATCTTCAGCAAAGAATGGGTATCAATAATATGAAGCCAACACCATTCAAAGTAAGAATGGCAGATCATAGAGTCGTACAGGCGACGGGTATGATTGAAAACATGCAGATAAGAGTTGGGAGGGAGAAATTCAAATCCAGTTTCCGAGTCCTAGATGTGTAGGGAGCATATGGGATGCTACTAGGGCGCCCATGATTGAGAACAGCACATGCTCTTCATGACTATGAAAACCAAACTTTGACCATAGAAGGGGCCAGTGGAAGAATCCAAATCCAGACCAACAATACCAGGAGCTGGAAAAAGGAACTGAGGCCGAAGGAGTTGTGTCAGAAGTACAGAGCCAAGAAGATCGAGCGAATGCTAGCGGCTATGAACATTTTCCCTTTGGCAGAAGTCGACTTGAATGCAGTCTTGCTGAACAAAGAGCAGACTGACAAGCAGAAGAGATAATTCCCTGATCAATTTACTGAAGTCAATACACGGGAAAGAACAGTTCAGCTAACTGGAAGGATGGTGGAACCAGCTGATACTGGTATAGTACAAAAACCAGTATGTTCTGAAGAGTACCCACTGGATCAGAATATTGATTCAGAAATGAATGGACCATCCTGGGATTACACTGAAGAATCGACCAAACGAAAAGGATGCGGACAAAACTGGTTGCTTCCAGACGACCAAGAAGTAGAAGAGTGGAACCTAGGATCAGAGGAAAATCCTAGAATGATCAAGGTAATGAAGGAAAAGGCACGGAAAATATTCCAGAACTATAAAGATGTGTTTACCTGGGAACATACAGATCTGAAGGGAGTGGATCCTGAAGTCTGTCAGCACCGAATACCACTGAAAGTGGATGCTAGGCTAGTACGATTGCAAAGATACCGAATGAACCCCAACTATGCAAAGAAGGTCAAGGAGGAGATTGATAATCTTCTCAAGGCTGGGTTCATTACGAAAGTGGCAAGCAGTGATTGGCTATTTCCCATAGTCTTCGTCCCCAAGAAGAATGGAAAATTGAGAGTTTTTGTCGACTATAGGAAACTAAATGCCCAAACTATTAAGGATCCATTTCCCTTGCCTTTTACTGATATGTTGCTTGATGAGATCACAGGATATGAAATGTATAGCTTCATGGATGGTTATAGCGGCTATAACCAGTTACAGATCGCTCCTGAAGATAGGGCCAAGACCACTTTCATCACTGAGTGGGGAGCTTTCATGTATCTGGTGATGCCTTTTGGCCTGTGCAATGCACCAGCTACCTTTCAGCGGTGTATGATGGAGATGTTTAATGAATTCCTTCATCGGTTCCTCGTCATTTTCATGGATGACTTCACTGTCTATTCAGATGAGGAACAACACCTTCTATTCCTAGAAATGGTTTTCAAACGCTACCAGGAGAAGATGATTTGTTTGCATCCATTCAAATCTATTTTTCTAGTCTGGAAGGGACAGCTACTGGGACATGTGGTTTCCCGAAATGGAATAGAGATGGCCAATGACAAAATTCAGTGTGTTCAGCAAGTTAAAGCACCCAAAACTGCTTCAGAGTTGAGTGCTTTCTTGGGTTATGTGAATTTCTATAGAAGATTTGTACATAAGTTTGCTTCTCAAGCAGTACCACTATATGAGCTTACAAAGAAGACCAGTAAGTTCAACTGGACTATTGAATGTGAGGAGAGTTTCCAGAATCTGAAAAAATCCATTACCAGTACACCAGTCCTTAGGCAGCCAAATTGGGATATTATTTTCCACGTACATGTAGATGCTTCGGGATTGGCAATGGGTGCAATATTAGCTCAGCCAGATGGAAGAACAGACTATCCGGTTTATTTTGCTAGTCGCACACTCAGTCAGGCTGAACAAGGCTATACGACTACTGAGAGAGAAGCCCTTGGAATGGTCTTCAGCGCTACAAAGTTCAGACATTACCTGTTGGGAAGGTTATTCCATTTTTATGTGGACCATCAAGCTCTTCTGTTTCTGATTAATAACGTCATTATTCAAGGCAGGCTGATAAGATGGATGATGTTCCTTATGGAATTTGAATTCAGAATTTTCCATAAGCCTGGCCAAAACCATTGTGGAGTTGATTTTCTTTCAAGAAGTACGGAAGGATATTCAGAATCACCCTTGAGAGATGAACCAGTGGATGCTGATTTATTTTAGTTAGAGGCAAACGAATCAGTGGATCCTGAATGGTATGATATTTATCAATTCCTTTCCCAAGGTGCCTTTCCAGAGGATTGGAAGCAGAATCATAAGAAAGCTCTGATCATAAAAAGCCTGAAATTTACTATCATAGGAGGATTACTTTATCGACTGGGTGTTGATGGATTACTTTATCGACTGGGTGTTGATGGTATACTTCCACGATGTGTCCCTATGGAAGGAAGAATGCAAGTAATTTCAGAAGCGCACAATGGTGAATTTGGTGGACACTTTTCCAACGAAGTAACCTATAAGAAGATTCTGCAAGCTGGTCTGTGGTGGCAAACACTGATTTCTGATGTCAGAAGTTTTTGTAAAACTTGTGACATATGCCAAAGAATGGGTCGACCAACAGCTGCAGATATGACTCCCTTGATGCCAGTACAACCACTGGGAGTCTTCATGAAATGGGGACTAGATTTTATGGGACCTTTTAAGAAGGTTACTCCCAGGAAGAACAAGGACATAGTAATGGCTACTTGTTATGTTACCAAGTGGGTTGAAGCTAAGTCTCTTCCTGACAACACAGGCAAGTCAACTGCAAGGTTTCTATTTGAGAATATTGTCTGCCGATATGGATGTCCAGTAGAGATTGTGACCGATCAAGGAACACATTTTATCAATGACACTATGGAAATCCTATTGGATATGCTTTCAGTAAAGCATCGGAAATCTACTCCTTACTATCCTAGATGTAATGGACAGGTTGAAAGTAGCAATAAGACAATAAAGACTATTCTCATTAAGGTGGTGCAAAAGAAACCAGACCAGTGGGATTTGAAACTTTAGACTTCTCTATGGGCTTATAGGACAGCTTATAAGGTAACTACTGGAATGACACCATTCAAAATGGTGTATGGTACTGAAGCTGTGGTTCCTATGGAGTTTGTGATCCCCAGTCTGAGAATGGTTGTGAAGTATGGGTTAGACTTCAACCCTAATCTTAAAAAGATGTTAGATGAACTGATGCAATTAGATGAACTCAGGCAAAGGGCTATGTTGGAACAAGAAATTGTTCAACAACGAAGGAAGCACTGGCATGATCGCCGAATTAAAGTTCGAGAATTCCAGAAAGGAGACTTAGTGCTTCTATATTAGTCTAGACTGGGTCCAAAGAAGCCAAACCTAAAGATTGCAAAGCTGATTATGCAACTTTACCCTACATAGCTCCAGTGGAAATATATGAGCCTACTGATTCTGATCCAACCACAGTCAAAGACAAAGGTTCAGTCCTCATACAGTCTTCTTGGAATACCATTGTCAGTTGTATGGGACAACTGATGGAGGCTGCTGGATCAGAAGATGAAGTGAAAAAGCTCAAAACTGACTTGAGGGAGGCACAAGATCAGATTGAAAAGCTCCAGAAAGCCCGGGAAGAGCAGAACATACAACACAGGGTACTGGAAGATCATTTAGAAAGGACTAATGAGTTGTTAAACAAAAAGTTAGCTAAGGCTGAATATGAAATAATGATAATCAAGAATCAACGAAATGAGGCACTGATAGCTGCAGAGTGGGCTGAAACAATGCTCAAAAAGAAGCGGGCGGAATTCAAAAACCTGTTAATGTGCCACACAGCTCTGAAGGCTTCTCTGACTAAAAGATACATCTATAACAGCTTGGCTGAAATTTTAAATCCATCTGGAAATGTTGTTTTCAATCTAGAGAATTTATAGTCCTTGATGGAAAGTATGCAGAGTGATTTGAAGGACAAGGTGACTGAGTATAATAATGCTCTGATGAATCAAGCTATATTAGATTATATTGAGCAGCAGACTTCTCCGGATGAGGAAGAAGAAGACCAAGAAGATGAAGCTGGGCATACAAAGGATGATGATGATGCCCCACCACCATCTCCACCTCCAAGATGATCAAGAAGCTGGGCATACAAAGGAGGATGATCAAGAAGCTGGGCATACAAAGGATGATGATGATGCCCCACCACCATCTCCACCTCCTGGACCTTGTACTGGTGGGACAGGGCCAACTCAAGAGGATGATCTGATCAAGAAGCTGGGCATACAAAGGATGATGATGATGCCCCACCACCATCTCCACCTCCAGTACCTTGTACTGGTGGGACAGGGCCAACTGAAGGAGGACCAGCCAGGCCAGAATGAGGGCCAGCAGGAAGGACATGAAGAAGGGCACCAGTCGGGTAACCAGCAGACTGAAGAGCAGCAGCCCAGTCACACTGGGAATCAACCAACTGATCAGTCCCAACTCAGTAGAGATGCTAAAGGGATAATGAAAGTGCACGATGATGGACCAGTTGTTGATCATCAACATTCACTATAGCTCATTACCCTGAATAGGCAATTGAGACATCAACAAGCCTCCATAACCAGAGAGTATCTGGAGGATGATGATCTCTTGTCTAACTTGGAAAGATTTCAAAGGCTATATGTGGGAGCCAGGGAAATGGTAGAACATTTGAAATCAGTAGCTTGCCGTCTACCTCCACATCCCAGTATAGTCCAGCTGCTGGAACAAGTTCCTGAATGGATACTCAATGCCGATGAAAGAGTTGCAAACCCGCACTGGCAAAGGCAGTCTACTGCAGATTGTTGCTCCCTAGCCCTGGAACTGGAACTTCTGCTGGGTAACAAACCAACTTACCGATGTATGAAGGATGTTAGGGTACAACTCAAGGAAGTTTTGGTGCAAATGCAAACTACAAGAGGTGTTCTGGATCAGAGAGTCAAAGACATTCTTGAGGACCAGACAACCACTAGCAAAGGACCTCAGACTAGAATGTCAGTCCGAGCACAGGCAACTGCTCTCCGAACACTGTTCCAGCTAGTGAGAATCACCAGAAAGATGATGCAGCAGGAGAACCAGGTTGTTCTCAATTTCTTAGAATTTGTGCATGATTCTCCAGTTCTCTTGTATGCTATTCCAGCAAGAGAAACAGAGCTGCCAAGATTCTTTCCAGCACTGTATCCTCAACATCCAGAACCAGTTGATCGCGTGACATACTTGAAAATCACTGATGAGCTTCAGGATTGGTATGAGCGATCAACTGTGGAATGGAAGACTTGGCCGACGTTGTTCAATGATGCTCTCCAAATCAATGACATTCAGGCACTGAAAGAGGAGATGCATAGGATCTACCTGTGTATGGGCCAGTGGAAGATTCAAGTTAGAGGACTCACCAGGATTACTAATCAGTTGCTACAACTTACAGTCGAATCTTCTAAATTGCCTGAAACAGACATTGCAGCAAAGCCGGGTCTGACACCACAGTACAGGGAGATGGCTGAGATTCTTTTCGAAGCTCGAGTCAAAACGAATCAGCCTCTTCCAGAAGGATGGATCCATGCTGCTTCGCATTGCCATAAGCTGGCTAGAACCAGACATAGCAAAGGCAGGCGTATACTCTATGATCCTAACACCAAAACCTATCATTCCCTCACGCCTTATGAAGTAGAGATAACCACCGACCGGTGGGATCAGCTTGAGTAGGAGGCCATTTACCCGACTGATTCAGAAGGAGAATGCTTGTACTGGGACTTCTCAGGCACCGTCCAGGTCAAAGGGCAAACGGAAGACGGTCCAATGGAAGGATACTAGGTAGTTCCAGCTCAGAATTCAGTGGCGACTTTTCTCCTCAGCAGGCACCTTGGAGATGACAGCTCTACCTTGGCCTGATGACAGCTCCACCTTGGCCTAGGGAGAGCTCCACCTTGGCCTTTTCAACTGCCTCTCGCAATCCTTGGCCTTTTCAGCTGCCTACTCGCAATCTTTGTATGGCCATTCTATCAGTGGTCAAGCCGGATTCCGAACATAAGAACCAGAAGATGGATTTTTCAGTCTCACATCAGAATTAGACAGGGGAATTTTTCAAAATTTTTGGAATCTTGCCAAAATTCAAGAAAGAAGGGAAGGATGTAGAAGGCTAGATAGCTCACTGTGTAGGAACATCTTCTTAGAGGAGGAGCAGCGAATTACTTAGTAGTTACTATGGTAATTACTACAGTAAACCCGAAGTGTATAAATAGGGCCCATTACATTGTAATCGGGTTGGCAGTTATTATCATTTGGGTTAGCACCTTGGCTGTACTTGTACTTGAGAATCATTGGCAGTATTGTCGACTGTACTTTCTCTCTGTAAATCATATTCGCTATAATCTTGATTTGTAATCCCAATCATGGCATATATTTCAGTTATACTTACTTCTCGTCCAGTCTTCTGAATCTGAATCTGAACCTTAATTCCAGTGCATAAGTCTGATTCTTATTTCAGTATCCAAATTCCAGTTTAGTCTCTGATTGCTGTCCAGTCTGCTGTCTGAAATCTTCCTACACTAGTAGCTGAAATCTTCCAACACTGGAATTAGCTGTCTCAAGAGATCACATCCAATTCCAAGGTAAAACAAATGGAATACCTTCAAGTACTATAAGTAGAGTACATTACACCTGAGGAAAAAGAGGCACAAAAGACATTAGCAACGGTTTGAATTTACCTGAGAGTCGTCAAGAAGATGCACTGGATGTTTGACAACACTTTTTCTTCTAATTCTCTTCCGACATATGTTGTTTTTGTTGGGTGAAACTTGAGTCTCTGAGCTCCAAAAGACAAAAAACAGATCTCTTACTTCACCTGTGACAACGTTACCTTGAGGCAATTCTCTTTGACATGCACTCAATGGCAAAAATTCCTCATCATCTTTAATCTCAAGACGATAACTCGCTGCAGCAATGTTTCTCCGATGAACATCCAAAATACCTACTATCCTTGTATGGTTCATTTATGTTTTGTGACATCAGTATTATTCATTACCATTGTCAAAGAAGATCTCTTCAAGAAGAGCTCATCTGTTGAGCGGGGCACCTTGACTTGGCTGAGGGTGTTACGGATATTAGATAGAAGAGTGCTTTCAACATTAGTTGTTGATGTTTGCAGATCCTTAAAAGTAGGATGAAGCAAGAGTTTTTGTAATAACTCTGTCTAGATACTTTTTTATAAGCCCTAGTGTCTGCGTGCGCCAAAACTTTTCCATAGCTGAACAAATTTGCTTTCTTGATTTGGCTCATCAATTAAAGATGGATCTTGCAACCTGCTGCTTTCTTTTTCTTTCCTTCTTTGTTCGCATTTCTTAACAGCCCAATAGTAATGCATAGAAGCGGTGTCCATGTTGTGAGCACCTGCATTCCTCTCCATAGTACAATTCCTGTTTAGGCAGCCTTGCACAGTAGTCCAATCCCTGTTTGGACAACCTTGCTCATTCACCATGCCAAGAGAAGTAGTTGTGAATTCCATGCCTTGAGGATTATCCATGTTTAGGCAACCCTGCATATTCTCCATGCTAGGATAACGAGTTGTATTCTCTGGTCAATATGTGAATTCCATGCTGGAAAGAGTGTGGGTAGTGTAGAGAGGTAAAGAGCTACAACTACAACTACAACTACAACACACACACACACACACACACACACAGAGCATGACTTGTCTATAATCATTACATAGGACTATGTTGTTACAAACCGAATGTTTTTTTTGGACATAAAAGAATTCCCCAAAAAAAGATAAAAACGAATTTCCCAATAAAGTAGATGAAAAAGACTAATTCTCTAGCAAAAAAAAGTAGTGTCCTTGACAGTGCATATTGTACCCCCAAACTATGCTTTTAGCCAGGCTAAGGTTCCAAAAATTAAATCTTTTATCCAGTGGCCAAAGCAAGGGGAAATTGGATGGTCATGGGAAGACTAAAAAGTCTTTCCACATCCCTTGGAAGGAGGGGGTGAGCCCATATTGTAGGGGATGAGAGAGAAACACACACACACACACACACACACTGCAAGGCTCCCCCTTTACAGAAAGGGAATACTCGACACATGCCAAGCTCCTAGGCCAGTTGCCCCCAACCTCCCCTCAAATCCTATTGGATGGCCATAGAGGTGGACCGATGACAATTAAGCTAGAGTGAATTTAGTTCAATCAATTTAAAAATGCATAATAAAATAACCAATAGAAATTAAGCTCCCTAGAAGACTATTGGACAGTCTACCAAGGAGTCCAATGAGTATCCAACAGCCCAATGACTTGCCTGATTCCTATTGGCCAAAAGACAAAAAGGTCCAATGACAGTTTAGATGAATTACCTAATACCTAAAGCTCTCACAAAAGGGGAAAGGGAGGCACTTACCAAAAGGCTATGAACTATGCTTCTAATTTGTGATGGCTAAGATTTGCAGGAGCCAATGGGAGGTCAGCATGAGCTTTTAGCAAGAGGGGTTGACCAATATGAGAGAAGGGGCTGCATTTTACTCTAGCACAATGCTACACACACACACACACGCACAAATCATGTGTGCAAGAAGAACTCCATCTCCTTCTCCAAGCATTGAGAAGTAAAGATCTACACCAACAACTCTTGGCTATGGAATGCAAATCCAACCAAGAGGAGCTTCAATGGCATGCTCATCTCCTCTACCATGCTAATTACTAAGCTAAGCTATGCTATTAGAGTGATTATGTGAGGAGAAAACTTATTTCTTGTAAGATACCTCTTATTCCTCTCAATCTATCCTCATTCCCTACTAGCTATCACCATTTTTGAAGGTGTGTGAGGTCTTGGGACTGAGGCTAGGGACACTAGGTGTGATTTTCAAGCATAATTTGGTGCATGAAGCTTCCACCTTCATTGCACCAATGCGTTTTCTCAAGGAACACAAGCATTGTATTGTACAAAAGTATCCTTTGATGGGAGAATCTATAATACAAAGCCTTTATGGAGGGGTGATCAGCTCCATGTAAATCCAGTCCTCAACTGTTGTCAATTGTTCTATTTCTCTCTCTTTTCAAGTATTTTCAATTCCAAATTAGCTAGGTGTAAATTGCTATGTTGCTTTCTCAATTAAGTACTCTCTCTATGCTCATTAGGAACTTGTTCTTAATGAAATTCTCACTATGTTATCAATTTTCAATACGCACAAGTTATTAGTGTATTAAATGTTACATTCTACAACCACATGCACCACCTATAGTCTAACATTATCTCGTTTCTAGCTTTCTCCCACCTCCACTGTAGCACCAAGCAAGCTTCTCCCCCATCTCTTCCCCTTTCTCACCATATATTTTCACATCAAACTAGCTCCTCTCCCTTCTCTCACCTCCATTACAGCATGGATCAAGATTGTCCCCTTCTACTTTCATTCACTTACACTACATGGAAACCTCTACTCCCAAAGGTGGAAAAAATATGACCTCACATGACTTGCATACCACAACAATAGGAGGTTTGAATGGTGCAAGGGTTCACCTCCAAAATAGAGATAGAATGGTAAGAAAACTACCCTTGTAGCTTACATTTAGAGCTTAACATCATCTCCATCTTCAAGTTTATCATACTGGAGACAACCAACCTCTTTATGGCTTTCAATGTCTAGGGCTTCATACCTCATAACATTGGGGTGTACGTTTTTGTTGATGGATTTTGTGTGCCATCTAGGATTGTGTAGCATGTGATTGAGTCTCATAATGCAAGTAAGTTATGTTATCTATGGAGAGTTATCAAAGATTCTTCTTCTAATTTCTTCTTTGTATAGTTGTTACTAGATTATTAGAATGCCATCATTTTGTACTTAATAACTTTGTGCTCACAAACTCTGATGTTTACTTACAGAGTCAACTTGTTTTGAAAGGACATAGGCAAGCAACCATGTGTAGAGATGGAAAAAATTGTATTCTTGGTTTTTGAAGAACCTTTAGCTACCATGTTAAAAGATTCTGGTAAGAATAGTAGGATTTGTGTAGAATCTTGAACCAATAGGTACTCTCTAGGAGCTCTTAGAAAAGCCCTCCATAAAGTACTACCATCTTCCCTAGTGTCATAGGCACACAAATACTCAAGTGTGTATGAATCTCTAGATGAGGAAGACAAACACCTATAAGAGAAGCTTAGCAAAACAACAACATTATCTCCCTTTGTAATTCTTTTCATGAGGTTGGATTTCTTAATAAATTCTTTTGTATTTATATTCATGTTAGTGCAATTTAAATATGTTTTTTTGTTAAATGGTGTCATATTGAGTGAGAGTAGTTAATGTGGATTACTAGAGTTTCATACAAATTTGAGAAACATTGTTGATTTGTCTCTAAGATGTTTCAAGTCTGAAGTCTTAATTACTTCACCCCATGAAGAAATTCAAGCAATATTTTGATTTCAGTTTAATCATTAATGGTTATTCTTACTGAAGTGGATCTAACCTTTGTCAAGATGTTCACATTTGGGGATGTTGAATATATCGTGCTTCATTAACAACATTTCACAAGCAATATTATGATTTTAGTTTAATCATTAATGGTTATTCTTATTGAAGTGGATCATAACCTTTGTGAAGATGTCCACATTTGGGGATTTTGAATATATCATGCTTCATTAACAACATTCTACAAGTTAAGAATGCCAAATTCTTGCTTTCCAACATGCTATCATTTCCATACTACTATGCCTATGCTAAGCTTGACTTATAGAAATGACAATTTGAGATGGAGGTATAGCGGTGATTGATAGGTAGACATTTAACTTATTATTGATTCATGTTAATCATATATATGTTGTAAAGCCTTTGAGTTTCCACCTTTTTTGAGTAGTGTTGACAAGCTTTTGGTATCAAATTTTCTTAAATATCCCTATTCATTGGCTATTGGTAGCTATTTCTTTGGTATTGCTAAAGATGATACCAATAGTTATCACCTTGTGAACTTAACTGTTAAATTGTGCATTTGACTTCTATTATGTTGCTCATTTGGATAGATCAAAAATTGTAAACATAAATTATAGATGCATACATTGTTAACATAGAAGATATGTACCACTAGTGCGTATGTAAAATGGTAATCAAGAAACCTTTGGTTGGATACTATAACAATAGAGAGCACATGTGGTTTCAAATACCAAAGAAATGCCTTTACCAAAACATTCCCAAGAACATGGGGTGGACACAAGGAAATAAATATTGGCTCCTTGTTTGGTTGATTTCTAGTGCTTAATGTTAAGTGCACAGAATTTGTGAGGCCTTTGACCCGCCTTTAAACACAGAGCTAGAAAGGAGTGGGGGACGGGGGGAAGTATTTCTTTGAGTAAATCAAACACTACACATCTATGTCATGGCCATGCATTAAAAAAAGCCCGTGCTTTCCATTTTAAGGCCCTAGGGACCCTGAACAAGAGGGGTCACAAGGGCATGCGAAATGACCCCTGTTTGGTCATTTTGTGCACCCTTGTGGCCCCTGTTCTTGAGGGTCCCTGAGGCCTTAAAACGGCAAACACAGAAAAATTTTAGATGTTTGGCAGTTTTATCTATTCCATGACATGGTATGCTCATGTGGTGACCTATCACATAAAAATATCTTTAGTGGGGGTACCCTCATGTTAGGAAAGGGTGTGTTGCTGATGGAAAGCTATTGTATTGTCCTAGTAGGGATCTCTCCATGTTAGCATAATGGTTCTTGGTGTAGTGGGAGCCACATTGCAGGTAAATTAGCTATGAAACCCAATCTTAACGCAATTTTTAAGCTTAAATTTAACCAAGGTTTGACTGAGTAGGTGCAATGGCACCTACCTGTACCGTTGTCATCAATAGAACAATCAATTGGATGGTAATAAGATGTATTGTCACAAGCTGTCCAAGGAGTCATTGATAACTGCTGAGTTGCAGATGCCAGTGACCACGAATGCAGGTATGGATATGCCAAAGAATATAAGACTAAGAACAATATGTCCAGCATGCCAAGTATGAGGCTCCTTTCCCAAGCTAGATTCAGAAAGTGTGTGTGTGTGTGTGTGTGTGTCCATGATAAGGTCCAAGTGTGAGTAAGTGTGTGTGTGTGTGTGTGTGTGTGTGTGTGTGTGTGTGTGTGTGTGCGCGCGCGTATGGGTGTATGTAGCACCATGTGATAGCCATGCAGAAGAAGAGGGCGATGAAGCATGAGTATACTCGTATGCATAAAGCCTTCAATGCGAGATAACCGTGAGTGATCCAGATGGAGATAAGGTGTGTGGGGAGAGAGATCCTCTATTGTGTGTGTGTGCATGCGCGTATGTGCATGTTCTCTCGCAGGAAAGAACAGGACCCTGAAGGGTTTATGGGTATGCAGAGAAAGCCAGTGAGTTCATATAAATAAACCCCGATACAAAAAATAGAGGGGCCATCATGAAGCACCCACCTTTGTTGACTTCATTATGAGCATCCACCTTATGTGAATTGACTCAGAGAGTTATAGTTCAAATCTACTGCCTGCCCAATCTCCAGTTAGGCTCGTATTCTGCTACTTCATCGATTTTGTATGTACTGTTGTTGGCCACAAACACAACATTCTTACATCGATCAGAAACACTATCTCAACGCCACTATTGCTGCACCCCATGGCCATTACCATGATCCCAACAAAGCACCATCATCCATACCGCCTTCATCGCCATCTTTATCTCTCTCTCTCTCTCTCTCATGTTGACAAAAAACAATGCTCTAGCATTGTCCTCTCTCTCTCTCTCTCTCTCTCTCTCTCTCTCTCTCTCTCTCTCTCTCTCTCTCTCTCTCTCTCACACACACACACACACACACACACACACACACACACACACACACACACACACACATCGTCAAAGACTCTGCCAACCGAAGATTGCATCAAAGCAACCAATTCCATTAGAATTAGGAGCAATCTTTGCAAGAGCAAGTCAAGACAGTAAGCCACTTCTTTGTGCGGGCTTTTACAGGTGAGGGGTGATTTGAATCCTGTGCTGGAGGACATGCCTCAGAAGAGGACTTTGGGGAGACACCAGATGCGGAGTAGTTGTAAAGGCCCAGTAGCTGCATTTTGGAGCTTGAGAGGGCACCCATCACGCTATTAGCGTGCAAACAAGAAGGAAAACAAGAACCTCTATTGCCTTGCACACACCACACCATCGCAAGGAAACACCATAAAGCTGGGGAAAACACCTATGTCGAACACTTGTAAAGTCGGGTGAGAAACAATCCTAACCCAAACCATGATTAAAATTGCCAAGAACATAAAGATGAATCTCGTGTCATGTAGACCTCTGTAGACTATCCATATGCTTGATTCCGACAACATACGAGAGAGTTACAAGCTTTTGAAGTTGGGGTATCTCTCAAAAGCTCCGAAAAGGCTAGTCTCTGGCAGAGAATTGCAACTAATCAAAGGGGATTTTCTTGGCTCTTGTCCTAAGGGATTTTCTCTCTCCTCTTAGCTGACATCATTTCCCCCTTTTAGCACCTTTTAATTGGTCCATTTTAGGACTTTTTTTTGCGTTGTCAGCCACTTTTTGACCAAGGCAAGTGGGGAAGGGAGATGTCCAGTGGACCAAAAAGGTGGCAAGTTGCCTGGGCAGCAGTGGGAACTGTAAAAGTGTTCCCCCTATCTCCCCCAACACCCATGAGTCCTCATTATCAAGGCAAGGAGGCTTCATTTGCTCCTTTGACACCCTTAGGGGGTACCCACTCCCCCCTTATACCCTCCAATTTCCACTTGCTCCCCCCCATGTGGTATTACTCCATTGCCACTTGGCACCATCCTCCCACCTCCCCACTTAAGCCAATAAATTTTCTATTTTGCTCCCCACACCGAGAAATCTTGGTGGAGGCGTGGCGAGTGACTCCGAGCACCGAATGCGACGCTGTAAAGCCGGCTCGGAGCTTATCACCTCGGCTATTCCAAAACTTCTCGGTCATACCTTTTCTAATTAAATCCATCAAATCAGCCCACTTGCCTTTTCTCTCATGCATCCGCACCCACTTTCTAAGTAAGGAACGGCCCACTTCCAATGCATGTAACTTATGATGTATGAGTCCCATTCACCGGCTATCACACATGATTGAAAGCACTCATTGAAAACCACCTTTTAAGAGTTCCACCAACCCAAAACACTTCCAAAGGACTAAGCAAAACCAAGCCTTTATACATAATTTTTACAAGAGCACTCTGAAAACTCAAAGCATTATGTACATCTATCTACTCGAGGCTAGTGAGCAAGCTTTTTAGCATGTATTAGTGACTTTATCTTCATCCAAAAAATGCCTGACAACGCCTATAGCAAGGCCTGCAAAGCTCTCAAAGGTCGCCATCTCCCACCCCTTTTGAAGAAGAAGACGGCGAGAAAGCACCTTTCTCAAAGAAAGCCTCTCTCTCTCTCTCTCTCTCTCTCTCTCTCTCTCTCTCTCTCTCTCTCTTCTCTCTCTCTCTCTCTCCCTTGCACACACACATACACATAGAGCACGGGTTCACTGAGAGGTGGTGTGCTCTATGCCTACACCTTGAAATGCTACAGACAATTCCTAGAGGAGAAACAGATGCTCTCTCTCTCTCTCTCCCTCTCTCTCTCTCTCTCTCTCTCTCTCTCTCTCTCTCTCTCTCTCTCTCTCTCTCTCTCTCTCTCTCTCTCTCTCTCTCTCTCTTACACACAACACACGCGCGCGCGCACATACACACACACACACACACACACACACACAAATATGGGCACACACTCGAGAGTGAAATAGTTTGACGGCACTCCTGCCCCCACTTTGACTAACTCTTTGCCTTCCTTCAAGGCATTGTCTATTCCCCTTCCTCAAAGCTAAAAATGGAACCCACCCGAGGTTCTAGCTAGTTTCTACCTCGCTCCAAAGTTGCTACCATGTGGAATGCTTGAAAAGACTTCTCCATAATATGGTAATATAGATAGAATATAGGATAGGATTTATCGATGATAGATGGTACATAGAAACGTGGCAGACATGCATATTAATTAACTCTCTCTCTTCTCTCTCTCTCTCTCTCTTCTCTCTCTCTCTCTCTCTCTCTCTCTCTCTCTCTCTCTCTCTCTCTCTCTCTCTCTCTCTCTCTCTCCATGCTGCAGTCACGCACACAGACGTGCTCTCCTCTCTTTCCATGTTGACACTGAGGATACACTGCGGGTCCAACTTTGTGCTTCCTTTTTGAGCTTGTAATTTGTCCACGTGAGCATGTCAAGGTAAATATGATGGTGTGAATGAATTCTTTCTTATATGTAAAGCCCTGTCAGAATCTGTGCTAAATGTAAATGCAGAATGTACACACAGATATTATTATACCTTGAATAAGAAATGAAGTTCCCTCTCTATCCACCAAGATCCGCATAGAAGAGTAGCTACATAATCAAATGCTTTATCAACACTGAGATAAATAGAGAAGCTGAGGGATCTTTCCTCAATCAAGGTTGGCTATACTGATTAAACCTTGTATTGTTTGTAACCTAAGCCTTCCAATAAGTTCTTAAACAGTTTGTGTGAGCGTGCATGCATATGTGTATGAAAATATTCAGGCACAAAGTTCACTTGTTAGTTGTAGATACTAAGAATTTAGTTGGCTAAGTGCTACAAACGGAGGCGCGGTGTCCCTACAAAATACCAAAAACAATATATTGCAAGCCATGAACACAAAAAATATACATATCTGATGACTCGCACAAATCCAATATCAAACTCAACACAAACAAAGGCGAGAAAGAGAAGCAAAATAGAGTGAGAGAGCACGTGCATGTGCACCTCCTAGAGCAGAGTGCTATGCTAGCATTGTGAGAGAGAAGAGAGGAGAGGAGAGAAGAATAAGATGGACACTAGATGCAATCTCCCCCCGTGCAAGAGTGACCATTTTCCTCTTGTAAGTATTTACTTTATAGATTTCTTGAATGGTCAAAGTGAGTACAAACTGACCGGCCAGTCATAAATGGCCAAAGCTCATAAAAGAGCACTTGAATAAAATGTACATAAAAAATATATATCCATTCGTACAGGCCTAGATCGCTCAAGCCTTTTCCACCTGTCAGCTACATCAAATTCCAAAATATCATTCCATTACATACATTAGAAGATTTTGGAGGTCATTTGGAGGGCCTTCTAAGAAATTCTATTTCTCTCTCTAGAAAATTTCTTAAAATGCCTTTGTACTTATTCAGTACGTCCAAAAGGACAACTAAATACTCTGAAAGCTGAACCTAAATTTTTAGCATTCTTTTGAAATGGTCACCTTCTTATTAAATGTGAGTGTCTTTATCACGAGTTCGGCGATTCAGAATGTCTTACGTCATCAATGAAATTTAAAAACATCACAAAACTCTCAACTAGTGTCAGAATTTGAAGATTTTGACACTGTCGGTGCGTCCGGAACGCCCAAAAACCTAAAACTCGAATGTCTACTTGACCTTTTCTGACACTCGGAGAGGGAGAAATTACCCAAAAAGCCCTAAAAATGGGTCTTGGGATCACGATACGAGAGAAATTACCCAAAAAGCCCTAAAAATGGGTCTTGGGATCACGATGCGTGAGGGACAACTTTTGTTTTTGTAAAGTGGCCTCTGCGTGCCGTGATCCACAGTAAAGGATCACGGCGTACCAGGGATAATCCCAAGACCCATTTTTAGGGGTTTTGGGTAATTTCTCAACCCCTAAAAATGGGTCTTGGGATCATGGTGCGCAAGGGACAACTTTTGTTTTTGTAAAGTTGTCCCTCGCGCGTCGTGATCCCAAGACCCATTTTGAGGGGGTTTTAGGTAATTTCTCAACCCCTAAAAATGGGTCTTGGGATCACGACGTGCGAGGGACAACTTTTGTTTTTTGTAAAGTGGCCTTTGCGCGTCGTGATCCTTGGCACTTTTTATTGTAGATCACGGCGCGCAGAGGCCACTTTACAAAAACAAAAGTTGTCCCTCGCGCGCCGTGATCCCAAGATCCATTTTTAGGGGTTTTTGGGTAATTTCTCCCTCTCCGGGTGTCAGAAAAGGTCAAGTAGACATTCGATTTTTAGGTTTTTGGGCGTTTCGGACGCACTGGCGGTGTCAGAATCTTTAAATTCTGACATTAGTTGAGAGTTTTGTGATGTTTTTAAATTTCATTGATGACGTAAGACATTCTGAATGAGCGGCGCCGAACTCGTGATAAAGACACTCACATTTAATAAGAAGGTGACCTTTTTCAAGGACCGTTTGCTCATTGAATGGATCTTTTATATTTTTTTTATATGAGACTTTTTTCTACGTGACGTAAGCTCTTCTCTCATTGGAGGAGCTCTTTTTCGTCTCTCTACTAAAAGGCCCTCCAAAAGACCTCCGAAATTTTCTATTGCCTCTTCATTGGAAAGAAATTGTCCTCAGTTGCAAAGTATGAATCTGCAAATGATACTTTTAAAAAAAGTGATTAGTACTCTGTGTCAAAACAACATTTCTTATGCTTGTTGTCATCCACATCCTACCAATTCTAGTGTCCCATACCACTAGAATAAGCAATATATGTCATACCCTGATAAATCAGGATATCATTGGTTAGACTCATCATTCAATAATCAATTCTCATCAATCTCAAGTCCAATTCCATAAATATTGTCATGATAGAAAAGCATCATATACTCATTCCCAATCCAATGTCAAATCCAAGTCCAAATATCTGCCAACATATACCCATTTAAAATCCAAATCCAAATATCCTTCATTTTTTATACCTGGGTAACAAAGCATACTCGGGATAGTGGTGGCCAGCCACCATGGCATGATTTTGTGATCGGTGTTTCCTAAATCGGTGAATCTACACCTGATGTGCTGTCTAAATCGGCAAATTGGCACTTAATATTGTTGGAAATAATAAATGTCTTATTTAGCAATGTGCTATCTAAACCGATGAATCTGCACTTACAAGTGGTTTTGCCTAAATCGGCGAGTCTACACCAGCATGAGCATTGACACACTGCCTAAATCTGCAAACCTGTGTGCATGTGACCAATGGACTAGACAAAAACATAAAAGAGAAAAATATTTACTACTGTTTTACACCACTTTGGAGTATATCAAAGTGCTTACAAAGTGTTGTTGATTATGGAAAGTACCTCAGCTCATGTGAGTGTGGACATAGCTTAATGTCAAATGCTCTCAATAACAATTCAATTTAGCTCAAAGTGCAAGCCACAATACAAGAGATGGCTGGATCCATAGCTCAAAAGATAACATGAAAAAAGAAAAGCAGGGAGGTATTTGATGTACTTTCCTAGATGATGTACTGCATTTGAAAAGATATATACCAATTTGTGCGTGGAGAGAGAAGTACAAGTAGGAGAAAGCTGTAACTATCAAACTACACCAAAGTATAGTTAACAAATTCAAAATGTGTTAATTTTGTGTTAATGATTGGTCATGAAATAAAATACTATTCCGCCTATCTAGAATGTGATTTGATATAAGTATTTGATTGCACATTTAGAACGTACAGTTTTGGCACCTTGACTTGACAATGGCAATGTTTTTATTAAAAAAAAAAACTAGAGAACAATATGAACTAGTGTGAAGGGCATTGACTAGTGTTTAGTCAGGATATCACAAGCATCCATCATGTAAAGGCCATATTATAAACAAAAGATTGGTCTAGCAAAAAACAACACAAAATTAATTTGATCATAGCTACTCTTTCTTGAAAGTCTCCATTTGCGACATGCATTTCAGTTAGACATAAAATCAGGTAAGATAATCTAGGTTTTTTGTGCATCAAGAGAATGCTTGGCAAAACCACATACTTTTGCTTCTCGTTTAAACTTGTAATAGGTAGTATAGGAGTTTGCAACTTGTACCAATTACCTAAACTAAGCTAAACAATGCCCTAAAAGTTAAATAATGGAGACCCCTATCATTCAAAAGTAGGGCGAAGTAAATGTCGAGCCAGCTTGAGTAAAAGAAGAAGGATTCATCAAGTAGAGATTTGGATTTGTGCATTAACAAGACACTCTTGATATGTGTGTGTGTGTGTGTGTGTTTGCGTGTAGCATTTGAATTGAGAAGTGAGTGTGAGTGTGGTGCCAAAAAGTCATTAACTTGCGAGGTTGTGATTAATCAAATACAAAGGTAGGGCCCACAGTTTTGTTGATGGGGGAAAGAGAGAGAAATGAAATAAAATGTTATATTAACCGTCTTTAAAATGCCAAAATTACATATGAAAGCAAACTGATACAATCCTTGTGTATCTATTCCAATGCGTGGGTATACATAAAATAAGACGAAGTACATGAAAAGACTAAAATATTAAAACTAAAAGCTGAAAATTGCCACATTAAAATTATCATAATCATCGTTAGTGTACGTGGATGCCTGGCATCGAGCGTTGTTCGAGAAAGTATTGCATTGGTCACCGAGAGTTTTGACGATGTCCGCTTTTGTAAGTAGTCTCTAGCGCGCGCGCGGGGGGGGGGGGGGGGGGGGGGGGGGGGGGGGGGGGGGGGGGGGGGGGGGGGGGGGCACTACGGTGGAGGTGTCAAATGCAGCAAAGGAGGGGGAAAGAGCGAGAAATGAAATGAAATAAGATGTTACATTAAACACCTTCAAAGGCCAAAATTACATTTGAGTCAAAACTGATACAATCAGTGTGAATTTAATCCAATGTTTGGGTACTAAAATAAAGTGAAGTAAAGTGAAGGACTAAAGAAATTATTATCAATGTTGTCAATGCCCTGCACAACAACGGACATCATCTGAGAAAGTATTGCATCTATCATTGCAGAGCTTCATCAATGTCCACCGTTGTAAGTAGTCATATTGGGAGGCACATAGTAGCCCACTGCATTGACTTGTCAGATGGTCTGGGACGACTTCGCTTGCATGCATGAAGGTAGTTAGTGGTCGTCAATACATAGGTGCCTATCTGCAGCAATGTGCCATGATCCTGGTTTACTTCAGAAGCACCATCGGGGTTCCAACCTATCGTTCTTTGCCTATGAGTAGATTGTCCCATTCTCCGATTTTGTAGTGTATGCTTCGTGTGAATCTATCACTAGTGAGTGACATGAAAAGCTTGTAGAAACACTTACAAGCTAGAACAATTTCTTGCGGAAATGGGTGGAAATGAAGAGCTGACGGTTGATCACTTGCTAGTTGCATGAATATGGGGCTACTGGGAGTCAGAAAAGGGATGCCGCTAGCATTAGGAAATTTCGGAGGTCATTTGGAGGGCCTTCTAAGAAAATGTATTTTTTGCACTCTCTCTCTAGAAAAAATGGCAAATAAAAGAGCTGGATCTTTCATAGTAAAAGTTCAAAAAGTGTACTTTAAGTAGATTCCTTACTCTTCTGAACATTTGTTCGTAGTGATTGAGGGATAATCCTCTTTTCAGTTGCATTGAATGAACCTCGTCAATATGGAGGGAATGAGGCTAACATGGAGGGACGAATCCGCAGCTGCTATTCACTTTCCATTAAACCTGCACATTTGGCTAATGGCGCACTCCTCAAATGGCACAAATGTTACCCAGAAACGAGCCAAATATCACCTTCACATTGATTTGGACAATGAGTACCAACCATTGATTAAGCGCAGTAAAACAAACACACATATACCTCCCGCTTCCATAGACACGCTCAGAGCTCAAGGAGCTAAACACATAGATATCTGGGCGAGAGGCTCTCTCTACCCTAAGAATCCAATGACTAATGCGTCTCCACCGTTTGTCAATCCTACAAGCTTATTGACCTTTGCTGGTGATGGAGAAAAGGGCCTTCTGGGTTATTGTAAATCACTTACAAGAGAAGCTGAAACTTACAAGAGCATTCTCCAAGCTCAACAATGTGAGATTGTTCGCCTTTCACATTTACATTCTACAGATCAGGTTACCATTTTGCAACATAAAACAGAGGTACAAGAACTGAAAGGAAAGGTGCGAAGTTGTCAAATGAAGGACACCATCTTGGGTGGTCGTATCCGAAAGAAGAAATTGCGCAATCTTGAAACATTGCAGGTTGCATCAGGAGGTCTCAAGAAAAGAATCCGAGCATTAAGGTGATGCTTCTTGGTTGGCTACATTGTCTTAGTTAAGTAATCTTTTTGTTTTTTCTTGTTATGCATTGTTTTCATGTGCCTAAATAGTGTTAGTGAAGCAAATTTTCTGTTATTTACTTATGCATTGTCTTCATGTAGAGATTCAATCTATCCTGACAAGGAAAACATTGACCCCAAAGCCAATATAGGAAAGAGATTGAAGCCACTTATAAGTAGAAGCCTGGCAGCAGATATAGTACATGACAAGAAGTTTAAGGTCCTACAACGAAATGTAGTGGACCGCTTTATTTCAGAGAACTAAGTGCCTGCAAAAGAGATACAAGGCACACTTGATTCACTTGGTGTAAGAAAAAGAGGATATTCGGCTATCCAAAAGTCTGTCTCATCCATCTTTGTTAGGAAGGGTATAAAATCCAAACTTCTACCATCAGCCTCAAGTGTTTGGAAAGAGAGGCTTCAGCTTAACGAGGCACAGGGAGACTATCTTGGACAGCCCTTTCATATTAAAGCAACTTACAGTGGCCATGGAGCAAACACGGCATATGATGAGTTCAACAATATTTTTATGGACCTGCGGATATTACAGAAGAGAATGGTGGAGTTTTAAAGAGAAAAAGCTAGAGCGTGTCACTATTACTTTAATGAATAGAGCCTCTCAAAGTGTCCCAGTGATGATCCTTTATATTTTAGTGTTCAATCAGAATCTAACATATGGTGGCTTGGTGCGTTTGAGATAAGCGAGATTCTCAAGTAAGCTCAAATGTTCAGATCTACTTAAGTATCATTTATTTTGTGTTGCAGGTAAAGAAAGAAGATCATGAGATTCTATATTGGGTGTTCCATCGAACTAATATTCCGGAGGTGATTGATCGACAGACTAACCAGGGAGAGGTACTACGTCTAGATGGAAGGGGAGACTTTCAAGTTCAGTGGCATCTTGCAGGTGACCTCAAAACATTAAAGTGCATGTATAATTGTGGAATGGGTGCAATGGCAAAGTCACCGTGTTTGTTCTGCATGGAGCCTGCAAAGGTCATGGACCCAAAGTGGTGGAGAAAAGCTCCAACACGTCACATTGAGGATCCTGCTTTTCGATCGGTTTTGAAAATACCACTTGTGAATGTCCACATTTGTACAATGCATGCCCTTTGTAGAATTGTGGAGAAATTGGTCTACTTATACATCGGGTTTGCTTGGAAGATTAAGAACTCCGCAGAACGACAAGTAGCCCTGCAGTGCTTAGAAATGGTACTGTCGGATATGGGGCTTCATGGTGGCAATGTGAAAATCCAACGGGATGAAAAGAGATCAACTGCTGAGAAGGATGTCCCATGCAAACCATCCATCGGTGGGTGAAGGCACGGAGGTTTTTATCTAAGCCCCAAGGTACAAGAGATCCAAAGCTAACAAAACATGGAAAAATATATAACACATCTTATGTTAGCAAGGTAGAGTATCAGAGCTGGAAAAAGCTACATATTGCAGTCAAAGACCACGAACCAACTACTTGTAACGCGAAGGCTGAGGTTTGGCGATCAATAGACATCCTATTTTTGATGTGCGACAAAGATGACTGGTCACAAGGTGATATGAACAAGTTCAAGGAAAATCTCAACCTTCTGAAAAAATCATTCAAGACAGCATGGACAGACACCCAGATTACTCACTACATGGTATTATCATGTATTTCTTTCTCTCTTATGTGCAAATATGTGACTGTAAAACATTCTAACTAATCTGTTTTCATATCCAGCACATCATCTTCAATCATTTGCCATATTTTATACAGAAGTATGGGAACCCGGCAATATGGAATACCCAAGGGATGGAAAAGTCTCATTACATGGCGAGAAATGCTTATTTCAGGCACACACGACATGGTGGCTCTCGAATCAAGGCTAACAGTTTGAGAGAACTATTTGAATGGTTCTATCGTAGAATCATTCATCGAATGAAGGCAAAAGAAGTCTTGGCAAATTCAGCAACAGCACAAGCCATCAGACATTTACAACAACAAAAAGTTAAAAGATCAATGGCATACAACAACTCCGGAGCTCGTGAAAGTCAACGAAGGTGGAGAGAGACAATGGTGTATGTGAATCACAAGTGGAGAAAGATACTCTGAGTGGATGACATTGTACAAAATTTATGTAATACATGATCTTATACAATTGCTACTTGAAGTGTATCAAGATTTTGAAGGTTCAATTTTGTTTTGGCACGTCACCCTTGTAACGAATCATGAGATGTTTGCCATACTCTAAAAGTTCATATGGGTTTTGTCTACCAAGAGCTAGTGCCATTGTTGTGTAGGTGTAGTAATACGCTGCCCGACCACCTGTATAGCCTGGGCAGTAACCAAAACAATCTCTAGCAAACACTTTGTCCACAAGAATGACTTTATCTGCACTTCTGGGCAGCACCGGTCCACCCAAGAAGCGTGATAGTGTCTTGAATGTGTAAGTTGCTATTGAACCCTCTTGTGACATGGAATTGTGAAAAACTACTATCGGCGACTCGCAAAGCTTTGAAAGGTACTGTGCTAGGGCCGCATCCCTTCCTCGATACTCTCTTGTCCGGCGCCGAAGGAAGTCATCCTTGTCAGCAATCCAAGACTGCACATACCATGTCAGAAGTGACACAAAGAGAGAGAGAGAGAGAGAGAGAGAGAGAGAGAGAGAGAGAGAGAGAGAGAGTTACCATGAAGCTCTCATCCTGCAGAAAGAGGTTTTCTTGCCACAGGTCTACAGATGTAGTTGACCCCTGACCTGAATGGTTAAACCAATCCTCCACTTCTTTGTTACTTTTCGATGGTCTTAGGCTTTGTCTTATTGCTTGGAAGGTGTCTTCATCAGGTAGTGTCTCCTTGTATTTTTCAGCTTTCTCAAAGCATCTTCGAAGGCATTCCATTGGATTGCTGGATGTTTCCATTGACTCATCATCACTACTATCCTCCGAAACAAATCCACTCCTCTCCTCTTGGACTCTGGAAATAATAGCCAGGGAGAAATCCTCCCTTAAATAAAAGACACTTTGCACATCATGTAAGAAGATATAGGTCCTCTCTCCAATCCTGAAGTCAGGCACAGCAGGCAACATCATCTGAGCATGCTTCTCAGTGAAGTTACTGACATCCAATGGAAGTTTGATTTCTGTGGTTTTCACAGAGAGCATCTTACTTCTTTGTACTTCAATTGCCTCAACCTCAAGGTCGACTGTGTCTTCAACCTCCTCGACTTCTTGCATATGAGTTGTCTCCTCGCATTCTTCATCTGGTGCTGCATCCTGCTCCTCTAACACCTTATCAGGATTCTGCATGAGGAATCCAAACAGGCTGTTCAGGTAAATCATAAAGCCAAAGGCTTCCTGAATGAGTTTGCATTCTTTTTTATGCAAAGGGCAGGCTGAATGTTGACAAGAAGGTGGTAATTCCCTATACTTCTTCAGCCCCTGTCCCTTTCCACCACATTCATTTAAATGCACAAGAGTCATAGTAGGCAGAACAACCCTTCCTACCTGCACCATCACTTCAAACTTATCTCTGTAGGACTGCAAGAAATTACTGTGCTGAGCTAACAGGTCTTCAATGTCAAACTTTGGATTAAACATAGAATGACTAGATCAAACTTGTCCCCAGCACCACAAGATGCTGCAAAATCAAACAGCCTCTCATCAGTTGCAGCTAGGTCTTCCAGAGAAGACACATCCTCTTTGTCTTTACATTTAGTTGCACAGGGACTTCCTTCTAGCACATCTGTATCATCTGAGAAGTCTCTCTCACCAAAGCACAAACAAAAACACACATATCTCTCTCTCTCTCTCTCTCTCCAAAAAACACTAAAAAAATACACACAGACTCTCTCTCTCTCTCTCTTTGTATTTGTCTATTTGTACTAAAGGCGCGCAAGGACAGAGAAGTGCTTTTTGCAACTCTCTCCGCGCGCCTTAAGTGCAATTGAGGGAAAGACGCGTAAAGATGTAAACGTGCCTTTTGAGAGAGTCATAACTATACTATAGGCGCGCGGAGAGAGCTGGAGCCAGTGTTTGGTTGGCTATGCGCGCCGTTAGTAACGTGTACAAAGAGGGGAGGGAGAGAGAGAGAATGTGTATTTATCTATGTGTGTGTCTGTGTGTATGTGTGTGTGTGTCTCTGTTTATGGAAGTATGTGTTGAGGTGTGTGTGTAGAACAACAGTCTGGGTTTTTCTTTGTTTAGACACACACACACACACACACAATTTGTACCAACTGTTGGAAATACAGAGAGAAAGAGTGAGAGATCACCTTTTGTTGGTGGGGTTTGCAGGAACTCCAAGGGAGGTGTCTCCTCCATTGCTTTTTGTGTGTCAAAATGACTCTGTCTCTCTCCTCCCTCTCTCTCTCTCTCTCTGAGAGTAAGGAGTCCCTCTCTCTATCTCTCTCTCAATCTGTGTCTCTCCCTCTCTCTTTCTCTCTCACAATTGTTCTCTCTCTCTCTCTCTCTCTCTCTATCACTCTCTCTCTCTCTCTCTCTCTCTCTCTCTCTCTCTCTTTATCACTCTCTCTCTTTCTATGGCTCTCTCTCTCTCTCTCTCTCTCTCTCTCTCTCTCTCTCTATTGTTCTCTCTCTTTCTCTCTCTCAAAATCACACTTATAACGGATACACACGGCGACGCCCCACGTGTCACTATAAATTAGAGTATATTTGCATGTTGTCACACGTGTGGTCATTATTGAGACCGTATACTTTTGTACGTCATATAAAGAGGTCAAGAGAGAGAAAAACCACACCTCGTGAAAGAGAGTGAGTGAAAGAGAGAGAGAGAGAGAGAGAGAGAGAGAGAGAGAGAGTGCAAGAGCCGTCGTCTGCGTCTCCGACAGCAAGCCGACCCATCGACATAACGAAGGTCTGCCTCTCCTCCCTCTGCCTTTGCCTCTATCTCTCTATCTCTGTTTCTGTCACAGTACCAAGCACAGTCTTAACAAACAACCCACACAAACAGTCACACACACACACACACACACACATACACACACACACATACACACTCACACACACACACTCACAAACACACAGACACACATCTTAAAAATACAAACACACACACGCACACACACACAAATATAACTTACACACACACACACACAAATACAGGCACGCACACACACACACACACACATACCCTCTCTCTCTCTCTCTCTCTCTCTCTCTCTCTCTCTCTCCTCTCTCTCTCTCTCTCTCTCTCTCTCTCTCTCTCTCTCTCTCTCTCTTCTCTCTCTCTATACCAAAGGCACGCGTAGAGAGGCATAACCGGTGTGCATGTCTCTATGCGCGTCGTTAGTACTGTGCATTGACCAGAGAGAGAGAGAGAGAGAGAGAGAGAGAGAGAGTGTGTGTATTTATTTTACCTTATACTAATGGCGCGCGGAGGTGTTTGTTGAGGTAAAAAAAGTGCTCTGCGCGCGCCTTTAGTAATGGGCTCTCTCTCTCTCTCTCTCTCTCTCTCTCTCTCTCTCTCTCTCTCTCTCTCTTCTCTCTCTCCTTCTATAGCTTAGCATATTTAAATAGAGAGAGAGAGAGAGAGAGAGAGAGAGAGAGAAGACTCTTCTTTTGGTGTACAGTGAAATAGCTAGAACAAAAGCCACTGCAAGGAAGGCAGGCAAGGGACCAGGATTAGCATCTAAAGCAAGTAGCAGATGTGCAACCCCAAAGAAAAGACCTGGAAAACCAAATAAAATTCTGAAAGGGCCAAGGATGAAGAAGTTGCAAACCTGCATGGGACTTTTCAGAGAAATCAGAAAGGCACAGAAATGTGTAGATTTATGCATACCAAAGCTGCCCTTCCAGAGGATGGTGAGGTCCATATGTGATGAAGCTACCTGGGGCACCAAAAGGTGGAAGGTGGTGGCATTAATGGCTCTACAGCAAGCAGCAGAGGACTTCCTACTGGAGTACTTCAGTGACATGACCATTGTTGCAGCCCATGCCCACAGGGTTACTATAATGGACAAAGATAGTGAGACACTGAAAAGAATAAGGTGGAGGTATGACAAACTACTGGTCCCCAATGTCTGCAAGGATAAGAAAATGAGGGAAATTTTGTTATACCCCCGGAGCTAGTGCCACAACTCACAGTTGTAGATGTCACACATGATGTGAATACAAGGGCAAGGGCAGAGACTATTGCTCGCCAAACAGAGGACATGAGGGAAGCAGAGCTTAAGGAGAAAGCAAAAGTAGCAGTGGAGTCCCAGAGGCAAACAGAGTGCAATGTGACCCTATCCATAGAGGCAAGCAATCAAGAAACTCTACTTTCAATGAAGGATGGTTTGCTTGCAGAGATACCATTTGTAGATGGAGCCAGAAAGCTAGCTCTGGAAAAAGTGGACATTAATTTATTGCAGAATCCAGATGCTCAGATTTCAGACACAATTATCTATGCTTGTCTTAAGTAAGTGTTACTATCTTGCTAGCTTTGAAAACTCAGATAATAGGTTTGCTAACTCAGGTAGAGTCTCTGCAGCCTGATCAAAAGTCAACTCCCACTGCACACCCACACAGAGGTGTTTCTTCTTGATCCACAAATGTCAGTGATTATTAGACAAAAGAACAGTCCATCTGGGACCTTTGAGAGTTGGTTTCTCCACTGTGCTATGCTGGAAGTTACTGTGATCATCTTTCCATATGAGAACAACCATCACTGGAGTCTCATTTGCCTTGATGTTGACCAACCAGCAGTGTGGGTGTTCAATTCAATAAAAGGAACCCACCCTGAAATTAGGCTGTAAATGTTTTGTATCAGAAAGTGTTTCTTATAGATATCCATGTAAATTTGAAGCCTCATGCTAACATCTTGACATTGCTTTGTGCAGTTGTATAAAGAGGTTGTTGCTTGCCTATGGCAAGCTATGTGGAAGGTATGAACTATACAAGGCCCCAATCAAAGAAGTACCTGTCCCAAATCAAACCGATGGAAATTCTTGCGGCTGGAGATGTCTTCTCCATGCAGAATATGTCCTGCAAAGCTACTTTGCATTAAAACCTTTCATGACTAAGGTACACATTTGGCAATGCATTCAGTTAGTTTTGGTTTAGTCTATAAAAGAATTCTCACCATGTGGTCTTTCAATTTTGCAGAGTGCTTTAAAAAACTACACATATGATTATTTGCAAAGATACCGGGTAAGTTTAATACAACACCTGCTTACTATGTCTAGCCCTAGAGAGCTTGAAGATAGCGGCTTGGATGAGCGCACTATTGATCTAACAAAACATGACGTGCCACCACGACAAACCCCTACATCCGATACAGTGGAATCACAACGGGCCGAGGGGGTCATATCAGCAGAAGATGAAAGAGCCGAGGATGAGGAAAGGTCAAATGAGCATATGGAAGGTGCTAAGGTACAACCAGAGGAGACAATGAAAGAGCCAAGTCAGCCAGTGGAGGAGCCAAAAGAGCCTATGGCTGAAACCCAAGATGAGGAAAGCAGGCCTATAGATGAGCAAAAGGATATGGATGAGGAAAGCAGGCCTAGGGATGAGCAAAATGATATGGATCAGGCAAGGATGTATGAGGCAAGCCGATCAACCGAGGGAGAGGAAAATACCTTGGAGGAAACCTTGAATGAGGCAGAAAGAGCCATGGGGGAGACCCCTGATGAAGATGTGAATGATGACTATGAAGATAAAGCAGAGGAGAGCAACAACGACATGAACACTACAGAGACCCAGTATGGACCCTTGCTACCTGTAGATACGGTTGTTCCAGTAATGTCTATTCAAGTATGGCAAAATATGTTCAGCTTCTAACTACTTATATGTACTTGTCAACTTTTACAGAGGTTGATTATCTTGGACGTCAATGGATTGCTGCTGATGCGGGTGCCTCTCGGTGACAGAGGACCCTTTGAGGATTTGCAAACGTTTCGGATGGGAACTTGTCGAGTCGTGGTTCATCCAGGAACCAAGGAATTTATTCAGTTTCTTCTTCCGCGCTTCAGAGTTTCCATATGGTCTTCAATGCAAAGGCAAAACTTGTCGCCACTAGTTGCAATAGTTTGCAGTGTATGCCACGCTCACACGTCAGATTTTGCCTTTTTGTATGATCAAAGAAAATGCGTTACCGTTGAGGGCCACTACCACCCTAAAAAACCACACTTACCTCTTTTGTACAAACCGTTTAGCCAAATCGGTGTACCCTTTGATGCAACTAATACACTACTAATTGATGATACTCCTGAAAAGGGAGAACTAAATCTGCCAGGAACAACTGTCTCACCACCTTCTTTCGAGGGGCATTCCTTCGATTTTTACCTTGAAGACATTCTGATTCCATACATACAAAATTTGTATCTCAGTCCATTGTTCACGGACGAGTTTGTACTTTCTAATGAATTAAGATGACTCTTCTATCATGTCTTTGTCTTGTCTAACATAGAGAGAGAGAGAGAGAGAGAGAGAGAGAGAGAGAGAGAGAGAGAGAGAGATTTGACGTGGTAAAGAAATGTATTTCAAGCACACTTTTTCACAGGGCACAATTGAAAAATGAGGTCAATAAACTTCATGTCTTGAAAGTCATTTGTATACACTTGGGTTCACAAGAATATCTGTTACATTGACACTACTTCAACCCGACCATCCAACTCTTTGCACAAAATATCTTTTTCCCTTCGCCGCATCACCTTACGGCCAGCTAGGAAAAAGGAAAAATCTGATAGGTCCTTGTCCATTGACTCTTCAATGATGTCATGCCGCAAATGCTGAAGACTGCATAGCTCCCTTATTGTAACCACCAATAGTAGGCCATGCTCTTTATCAATCACTTCCACATCCACAGCAGGATTATCTTCCAAACCTGTAGAAACCTGGTCCATAGGAATGTACTTACCGTTGAGCATTTGTGATCGCATATACCAAAACGAGAGTAACAGTGATTGGCTTGCAATCATGTACTTGACAACTAGAGTATCAAGTGTGACCTCGCACCGTAAACCAATCTCTTCCTTTGCATACCATCCTTTGTCAAGAAGTTTGTCACAGGATGACTGCTGAAATGACTTGCACATGAACATAGTTTTTGTAACTCGGATAATGTAGCTATGAAACAGCTCTATGAAGAGTGCAACAGGACAGAATTTTGCAATTCTAACTAGTTTGGTAGGAATAGAGCTACGTAGAGACCTTTGTATATCCTTGTAGAGCTTACTTCGCATTGCCTCCACCATTGTTTCCTCAGGAACTGGCCAGTCCACAGTGTTCCAATCGGTTGGTAGAGGCACTTTCACCAACATGCCATTCTTATTCCCTGAGCTGAGTTGGTAAAAGTGGTCATAAAAAAAGATTCCCTCATCAGTCAGTCTTTTGCTGCTCCTCTCTGAATACTGTAGAGAACCAATGTGGGCATGAACAACATGGAAGAGGCCTATTATGCACTCCACAGGCTCCCATTGCTCATAAGAAGAGGGATAAACATCTACAATATATATAAGAAGAGTTAAACTAAGAGTATCAATAAGTACAAATGACAAATCTAATGTAATTGAGCTGTGAAGAATGGAGACATTGCTCATAACAAGTGGGAGAAACATTGCAAAATATATAAGAAAAGTTATAATGAGAGTATCAGTAAGTTCACATGTCAAGAGTACTTACAATTGCAACGTGGTTGATGTATATCTGATACATTTCCACCGTTTGCTATCACCTCAGGATGGGTAAACACATGCTGAACAAGAACTTCCTTTACAGATCTTTTGCCGACTTCAACTTTGAAATCCAACACTCTGGCCTTCCATGCTGAGCGGTAAACGTTGATACCACTATACCTCTTGGGTCTTCTTGGTTGCATGAGGACCCATGAACCTTTGTTTATCCTTTGTCCAACCCATTGGTTCTCTGCACTTATTGAAGCTGGTATTGTAATTGAGGATATGCTACTACTTGGCCTTCTAGGCAAAGTGCAGTTGTTGGTTGTTGGTGTGAGAGACAGTAAACACCTGGAGCCTCTTGGGCGAGAAGACGTGGACGCCATAGCTCTCAGAGAAAAGCTTTAGTGGAGGGAGATTCACTTTGAAAGCATTCTAATGGAGGGAAAGTATTTTAGAATTCCAATATCTTGTGCGGGCTTAATGGTCACCCTCCAGTACGTTAATGACCATAAGAGAATATCAGAAGTGGGACCACATGCAAGCACCTAAAAGCTCGGTAAAAGGAAGGAAATTACTATGCTACAATCCTAGATTCGTGAAAGTTTTATGCTATTTTTCTATTTTTTGAGTCTTTCCACATACTTTCCTACGTAACGTAGCCTTCATGCTCATTGGACGCGCTCTATTTTTTTCTCTCTTCATATGGCCCTCCAAATGACCTCTGAAATTTCCTAATGTGGTGGGCAAAGAGGTTGGTGCATGGCGGACTGCTCGTGGTGGTTGCGAGCAATTGAGTGAGAGCACAAGGTTGAAGAACTTCGGTTGGTGTGTGCAAGAGATTGAGTAGTAGGTTACCATGATGACTGACGGGCATCAACCAGGAGTTATAAAGCAACCGAGAGAGAGAGAGAGAGAGAGAGAGAAAGAGAACGAGCGGTGCAACATGGGTAGTTCTTGCGGCATGCATGCAAACATCAGTCGTCGTAGAAGAGGGGGAAAGAGGAAGAGAAAGGGAAAGAGAAAGAGCGTCTCCCACCGATGCATGGCCTCTTTGCATGGCTATCATGGGGTTGCAGAGGCGACACTCGTTTGTTAGTAGTGTAGCCTCATGAATTTACTGAGTAACCTTGAATTATTGTAAGTGATTACCAAAATTTTGAGGGTCGTTCTCACGAGCAGAGACCTTAATTCTGTTAATCCTCATATTTTGTTTGCAACTAGGTGCAATTTGAAGATCTCAACGCCCTTTTAAGTGGCAGGGTTTTGTATACTAGTTTTTTTTTGTTTCCTGAGGTTGTTCTGATTGCCTTTTTAAAAAAATTTATATTTCTCCTCCATCAAGCTAAAACAAACTCTCCAGCTTCTTCTTGTACCTATGTAGCTTCATATTAAAGCAATATGATGAGGTCTCTGAAGTCTCTCGAGTTTGTTTCTACAAAAGAAATTTGCCAATTCTTCTTCTACTTTTCTTTAAAATGTTTGTCTCACTAACATATCATCAATAGCAATTTTCACAATGTTATTATTTGATTTAAATTACTATGCTTAAATATGAACTGCTAAATCCTACACAAACATGAAATTTGATAAAAAGATGCAGCCTTTCTACAAAGGATAAAGAAAAAATATGTACACCAATAATGATATCATGAGTGCACTTAGCTTTGATGAATGGATGTGCTAACGATCTCCATAGCCATAAGTTAGTTCCTACATCTTCCTTTGTTGCTCTCCACAGCATGCAAGGGCATTGCCTTGGACTCTGATACCACTGGTACAAACGGAGGCACGGTATCCCTGCAAAATATCAAAAACAATATATTGTAAGCCATAAAATGAAAAAATTTGCATACTTGACAACTCACACAAATCCATAATTGAGCTCAACACGAACAAAGAGAGACAGAGAGAAAAATAGAGTGAGAGAGCACATGCAGGTGCACCTTCTAGAGCGCAGTTCTACGCAGGCATGGCAAGAGAGAAGAGAGGAGAAGAGAGAAGAATAAGCTGGACAATGGGTGCAATCTTCCCCCATGCAAGAATGACCATTTCCCTCTTGCATGTATTTACTTTATAGATTTCTTGAATGGTCAAAGTGAGTACAAACTGGCCAGCCGATCATAAATGGCCAAAGCTCATAAAAGAGCACTTGAATAAAATGTACATAAAAAATATATATTTGTTCACATAGACCTAAATTGATCAAGCCTCTTCCACCTGTCAGCTGCAGTAAAGTCCCAAAATATCAATTTCATTACACTGACCACCAAATTGCAGTCCCAATCCCAAAAGGCAATCTTGACGCCATAGATATTGAGAGTGTAGTGTGTGTGTGTGTGTGTGTGTGTGTGTGTGTGTGTATATATATTCTCTCTCTCTCTCTCTCTCTCTCTCTCTCTCTCTCTCTCTCTCTCTCTCTCTCTCTCTCTCTCTCTCTCTCTATCTATCTATCTATCTATCTATATATATATAGATAGAGAGAGAGAGAGAGAGAGAGAGTCCACACAGGTCAAAGATGATGCATGGGGAAAAAAGTAATTACAATAGTTCCTTCTAAGTGAATGATGATTGATACATATCACTTAAAAGACTGAGGGTCCATCGGTATGGTGAAAGAAAATGAAAGAACAAAACCTAGAGGGAGTCAGCTGAGGGGAGAGCCAGTTTGCGGGCTCAAAACTCATGGGGATGATGGATTTACCACCTCGGTAGAGTGACCATTACCTTGTTTGTGGGTATCGTGCATGAGAGAGAGAGAGAGAGAGAGAGAGAGAGAGAGAGACTTTATCCATAGGTGAATCATATCCATATGAAAAAATGCTATCAGCAAGAAAAGTTCAAGCTAATGAGGTTGATGCGGTTGTTAATGATGATTAACATTTATAGTAGCTTTGAGACTAAAGTAAGATATGAAAAGTTTTATATTGGCTTTCTAAAACAAAACTTAGTAAAGAAAGGAGTATGTTCAGATGAATTCAGAAAAATGGTGAATTGGGTGGAATTCAAATGAGATTCATCCCTGGATTATGGGGGGAGAAACAATGGAGACTCAATGGAGACTCAATCGACATGCTTGAGTCTTTTGTTGCCTGTCTCTCTTGCTCACAAGTGGCTAGCATGCCATTGCTATCTCTCTCTCTCTACTACATTTGACGGATTTTTGCATGTGAAACATTATATTTTTGGCCTACATAAGGCCTTAGTGAATCATGAAACTCTTGGAAGCAATTGTGGACGGTTGGATAAAGCTTGTGGATTAGAGCCATATCGCAAGTTTATAATGGCAAACCTTTTTTCTTGGTTCTTCGTGGAAGTGGGGCATTAACTAAGCATCATCTTACATATAGGTCACTACCTTAGAAAGTTGACATCCTTTTTTTGTCTTTTATTATAGAAATTGATACTAAGCAATGAGTCGCACACCCTCTTTTTGTGACTTTTCACCTTGTTTGGTATTTCAATTTGCAAATGAGTCCCTTCATTCAAGAACCTCACATGGGTCCTTTTCATTCTTTTTGTTTCACTGCCAATGTGAAATATCCCCACATGAAAGATATTGCAAAAGGCTAAAGCTAATCCTCCAAAGGCAGAGTTCACAAGAGTTGTCAATTGAGGCACATCTTTCCTAAGTTTGATGAGCTTAATTCCAAGTTCTATTGAAGTGGATACTTTTTAGGGCTTTGCATTTGCAAAAACACTTCACAACTATGGTAGTCAAAAAGCACATGGAAACAAAGGATTCTATCTCTCATGGAAACAAAGGATCTCAATGCAAAGAGTTTCTCTAGATGGATTTCCACCCAAAATACATTCAAGTGGAAGCACACCTCATGCAACAAGAGGTTTTGCTGGAATTTTTGGCATGCTAAAACATGTCTTAGAGGAGAAGCGAGAAAGGAGTACAAATTGTTTTGAGTTTTTCCTATAAGTTAGCAAATGGGTCCCTTAAAAAAACTTATAAAAAAGGAGTACAAATTGTTTTGAGTTTTTTCTATAAGTTAGATTCGTGTGACTTCCTTAAAAACTTCCTTTCCAATGCGGGACTTCACTTTGATTCTATTGTGCTTACCAAATACTAACTGTTTGTGTATTTTCAAGAAAATTAGGGACATGCACATCTCAAGTTCAAGGGTTGAAACATATTCCAATTATACTTTCTAACCGTAAGTGTTGTTGTCTGTAGACATATGGAAAGACTATGGTTTTAACATAGGAAAACCTCTCGTAGGATCAACTCCAAGAAAGTTAATACATCTATGAGAGAGAGAGAGAGAGAGAGAGAGAGAGAGAGATGAAATGAAATGAAATGATATATTGTCTAGAAAAGGCCAAAATGACCTATGAGAAAAACAAGTTACAAATTGGTGAATCTATTACAAAGTCTCTCTGTGAAAGAAAGACTAACATCCTAAACAAAATGTTGTAGTCAAAGTGAAAGTGGAGGAAAGACTAGAGAATCTCTAGTCAATACAAAGGTACAAAACAATGAGAGATGCAAGAAACTTATGCTACTAAGAAGGGGATAATCCTCTAGCTCAAAGTAAATCAAGCATCAATCGGTGTCGGATCTCCTCAATTTCCTCCATGTGGGTATTGTGTGCTATAAATGCTTACCAAATACTAATTGTTTGTGTGTTTTCAAAAAAATTAGGGACATGCACGTCTCAAATCCAAGGGTTAAAACATATTCCAATTATACTTTCATAACCGTATGCGTTTGTCGTATGTAAACATATGGAAAGACTATGAATTCAACATCGGAAAGTCCATATATCTATCCCACATACATATATATATATGTATATATATATATATATATATATAGAGAGAGAGAGAGAGAGAGAGATGAAATGATATATTGACATCTACAAAAGGCCAAAATGACCTATGAGAAAAACAAGTTACAAATTGGTGAATCTAATACAAAGTCTGTGTGTTGAAAGAAAGACCAACATCCTACACAAAAAATGTTGTAGTGAAAGTAAAAGTGGAGGAAAGACTAGTGACTCTGTATTCAATACAAAGGTACAAAATAATGAGAATGCAAAAAACTAAATCTACTAAGAAGGGAATAATCCTCCAGCTAAGAGTAAATCCAGCATCAATCGGTGTTGGATCTCCTCGATGTCCTCCATGGTCAAAAACCTAACTGGGTATTGTGCGTGGCATGCCAAAATAATCTGAATCCTCCTCTGTGATCTCCGTCTATGCTAGGAGGCCCTCCTCTATAATCGTGGATGCTTGGATCTCCATAGGTTCATTGCACGGTCAATCATTGTGCCTCTAGTGGAGGTGGGATCCGAACTCTATTGCAGAACTTGTTTGTGTAGCTGTCTAGTGGTTATGACTGGCCTGAAATAGTCCATAACGTGCCGCTGAGTCTGTCTCTTTGGCCGCCTCAACAAGAAATCTCTATGTCTCCTCAATCAAGCAAGAATATACCCAAGAATCTCTGATCGTGGTATCCCGTACTCTAGAAAGTGGTCCAAAACCCTCCTTGAATAAGCAATGGAATCGCCTGTGAATCTCATAGCATGCAGAGCAATGACATATGTAATACAGCTCTATCTCTGGCTCCCTATGGCTTACACAACATACCCTGGTCTAATTGGACCTCCTCTATATCTGCCGGTCTCAATCTCAAGCTCAAGCTGGTGTAAGGATGTGCTTATTTGTCCAATAGCACACCACACCCCATATGATCAATGTGTATCCATATAGCTAGGCCTGACTACAAAGCGATATGTCGTGAGTTGGAGAAAATGTTCTATGTAAAAAGCAATCTTCATACCCAATTCTTGGGTAGGCTCTATCCAAGTACTCTTGGTGTCCATCTGAATCAAGTCCTGGTGGATAAGTCTAGTAATCTATATCCGTGTCACACTGAGAGAGGGGGCCTCCAAAGAGTATTTGGAGGAGATAGTATGTCCATGCTAAAACCATGCATCTGGAACCGAGAAGTCATCTCTCCATACCATCAAGTCGTGTCTCCCCTGTAAGGCCAATTGTTGGGAAGACTCAAGAGCAACCCGACATATCTGTTTCTAGGAAGGTCCCACAAGGTATGTATGAAAGAGACGGATGTAGTAAGTGACTCAATCATAAACAGAGAAGCAGCTAGCTCTGCTCTAATAATCTTACGATGAACTAAGGCCTTGGCTCTAATCATTTGAGCAATCATAGATACCAAGGGACTCTCCATCCCTTTCCATTTAGTGTTGGCAGCTCTACCATGACAACCAACTAAGGGCCCCCAAATTTGCACCCCATACATCATAGATGAGGTTACTAAAGTAGCAAAAAGCCAAAGTTTGGTTCGAGGTTCCTGAAACTGAACCTGCGAGAACACATCCTCTCAAGTCTACCCAAGGCTATATAGGCTCTGGCCAATCTAGTCTCTGCCGCTCTTCTCAGCAAAAAAAATTGGCCACTAAAAACTACCCCTAGATATATATATAGAGAGAGAGAGAGAGAGAGGGGGGGGGGGGGGGGGGGGGGATATTGAATTAACATCTTAAAAGGGTATGTTGTTCTATAAGACAAACAATATAGAATGATATCCATGTCCAAGAAGAAAAAAAGGAGGTGCGTCATGCCTCTATGACAGTGTCATACACAGGTGATGAGTGCAACCCTCGTGCAGCAAGCTATTTGAAGGAGGCTACTCACCATGAGAAATCATGTCTCTTGATGGACCACGTATCGAATATTAAACTGATAAGAATAGGTATGACACTTGATCTTAGCAAGAGATAGATATATAGATATATTTTATTATCGTCCTTCTTGGAGGTCAAATATGACGTATGGGACCGAAGTTACTTGTGATGTAGTATGCACGGTTGATGAGTAACTCGATGCTCCAAAATTGTGGTGATGAGAGTCAAAATGGAGAGTCCACACTGTGGGTGGGAGAGGAAAGTATGTAGGTCTAAGTCATGGCTAAAAATGTGAGGCAAGCAAGTTTGGATGTGATCAAAAGGTGAGCACTCTAGTAGTGTGTCGTACTCACACTTTCAAACTTGGAGTGAGCATAATGTGCAGAGTTGATTTGACTCTTCTCCATTGCCCCCACACCTTGTCTCGCATTGAAGGGAGTGGGAGCTAAGCCAAATGGCTGCAATAGTGCATATTGCTGACAAGGGGATAGGCTCAATCATGTAAGGGTGAATACAATTTCCTCTTCCAACGAAGAACATGGTTTTTTTGTTGGGGCCATTATGGGTTGTGTAATGTATGAAGTGTGACCCGCCGGATTGCTCCGTAATACATTAGCGTTGTAGAAAAGCTTCATTCACTTGGGAATCAATTGAGGCATCATGTAGGAAGTGTAATGCATCCCATATCCCAAACCACTTCTTTATGTCTTGCATCCATCTTGTCATCAAGATCTTGCTTTTATGTGCCTGTTGAACTTTTCTACTTGCTTCACATGCAATTATAGGAAGTTGATGTGAGGGGTTTTGATGCATCTTTATCATGTACTCCACAACCCTCCATGCCCATAACCTCAATTGAAAGAGATTCTGACTGAAGAAGTGGGAGCATATATGTTGTTTGTGTCTTAACTTGGAGAAACTTTGCAAGAAAACGCTTTTGGACATTCTCAAACTCTTTCCAAGTAAACTTTGAGATGCTCCCACCCCACACTTCAACTCCATAAAGAAGAACCAGTGTCACCAATGCATCAAAAAGGTACTTCTTGAGAACTCAACACTTGAAGTTTCCCGCATTACATATGTTCTCAAATGCAACATATGCTCTCTTTCCCGCTTACAAATGATGCATAGCACATTTATGCCACTTGTGATTGGACAGAACCTCCAGGCCAAGGTACTTAAAGCTTTCAACAACTTCAAGTGTCTCATTGTTGTACACAATGCATGGCTTCTCCTTATGGTTGGTCTTCACAAGCATAACCTTTGTTTTGGATTCATTCACAATCAACCCACTATGCAAGCAAAAGTTCTCAAGGACAACCATAACCTTTTGTGCATCTTCTAAAGTGTGTACTAGAATCCCTACATCATCCACATACAATAAAAGCATGATTATCGCATTGCAAATAGTGACCTCTTCAAAGCCTTCTTCTTACATATAAGTCATGCTATGAAGATCCTAGGGTTGATACGCAAGGTCACCCCATCAAATGTTGCATGTTTTTTTCAGTCATGGTTTGGTAGAATGTGGCTTCAACTAGTATGAAGTAAAAAATCCATCAAAACTAAAGATGAAAAGTAAAGGATGGATTTATGGATCCCAATTTTTGTAACAAGGTGAAGTTTCACTAAAGTATTGTAAAACAAAATGCAAAGAAATTTAAACTAGGGTCTTTAATGAAGGAACCCATTCATTATTTAATAAGAAAATGTAATAAACAAAAGAGGTTTGTGTCACAGACATCCGCCCAAATGTGTGTGCAAATGATGGGGCAAAATTTAAACTAGGGTCTTTAATGAAGGAACCCATTCATTAATTGATAATCAAATGCAATAAACAAAAAAGTTATGTGTCACAAACATCCATCCAAATGTGTGTGCAAATAACTTGGCAAAATCTAGCTGGATTAGATGGGTGGTCGTGATTTGACGGAGCAAGACAAGGTAAACCCCTCGCTCATCACAAGGGCAGAGAAGACATGCAACGAGCGCAATACACAAAAACTTTTCATGAGTCCAGCTTCCTTCAGAATACGGAGACCACACAAGCCAACCTATTGAGAAGTCAAAAATCTTCTCATCACCTCAGCATAAAATAAAAGGAGGAAGGGGCAAGAAATGCTCCCCTCTTCCCCTACCAAAAAGCACTTGAATGTGCGCACGCCTGTAGAAAGCCAACACACCCTCTGACCCAAGAATCTGTGAATCCCATCCTACATAGAGTGCCCTCCACGTAGTCCCAGCAAACTCTATCATAGGCCTTCTCAAAATCGAGGAGTATCACCAAGTCCTCTCCGTGGAGACGTGTGAGGACAGATGCCTCCCAGAAAGTGAAGATGTTGTCAAGGATACTACTCTCCTTGACAAAGCATGTATGGGTCCCATGTATAATGCTCTGTAGTAGTGGTTGGATTCTTAAGCTCAGAGCATTTGCTAGAATTTTGTAGGATGAGTTGAGGATGGTAATGGGTCGCCACTATTCAATCTCAACCAAGGAGCCACCTTCCTTGCTAATTAGGTTGATCAAGCCCTCACTCATGATGCCAGGCATCTTGCTAGAGTGAAAAACGTACTGGACTGCACTGTAAAGATATGAACCAAGAAAGGCCCAGTAATCCAAGAAAAAACTGAGATTCAAGGCATCCTCCCTTGGAGAGCTACCTCGGGGGAGTACTCTAAGGGCCTCATGGATCTCCTCTAGTTGGAGGGGAAGCTCAAGTCTCTGTCTTGTCTCCTCAGTAACAAGGAAAGGCATCTGTGCCTAAACCTGCTCTCTGCATGCATCTTCACACTCTGACTGAGGTTGAGCTACCTACTAATCGTGATAGAAGTTGATAGCAACTGCACGCAAATCCTCATGCTCTAAATCAACTGATCCGTCAGTTCTCCTCAATTGACTTAACATTGGTGTGCCCATTGTGTGGCCCCATTGTCATAAAAAACTCCCTAGTGACTCTCTCCCCTAAATTGGGTCCACTAAGATGACTGTCTATGGAAGGCAAACTCATGTTGCCACTCCTCAATCCTAGACAACTCCTACCTAGCTTGTTGCAGCTACTCCTCCAACCAAGGACTTTATGGATGTTTCTCCTGAATCCTCTGGGAACAATGCCCCATCAAACATGCTTCTCCTTCTCCTTGGCTGCAGCCAAACAAGCTGCAGACTCATGAAGAAAGAAGCAACTAAGCTCTGATAGTCCACAGGGCACTCTACCAGTAGAGGTGTCCTGTGTGTCCACATTCTCTGTCCAAAGTGTCTCCAGTCACTCTCTAAGCTCTTGACCTTGCAAGATCCTCTTCGGCATGCGTAGCTTCCTATCCCCCCTCCTTCGTCTGTCTGTCATAGTGAGAATCACTGGCACGTGGTCGGAAAAAGTAGTCCATGCCATGATGCAAACAATTCTCCCCCATGTCACAAATGTGGTCACTGGCATAGAAGCAATCTATCCGTGATAGATTCATTACTCCTACCCTGCGGTCAAAGCTAGAGAAAGACAGGTTGTGTGGGGGTCTCACAGAACCTTAGTGCTGCCAAACACCAGAAACCTTCATAGTCATACATAGCTGCTCCCAAGCTGCCATTGCAACCCCGTGCACTCTATCATGACCACCTCCAATCCTATCAGAGGGTTCCTCCAACATGTTGAAATTCCCCCAAACACACCATGGCTCTGCAAGCAACAGACTCAAAAACATGAGAACAAAACTTTGCTCATGCACTTGCCATATTGGACACATATATGTTCAAGAATCCCATGAGGCAACCCTAAAACTACATAGTAATCCATTGTGCCTTGCCTGGAAAAATAACACCTCTACCCACAATGGCTTGATTCCATGAGTTTTCAATAGTCATACAAACCCCGCCTTCGATGCCTCCAGGTCCAAATGCAGCTGACCAAAATGTCTCATAGCAACCACGCAAAATTTTACCACATCATCTAATGCGTCTCTCATAGAGATGATTCTCATGTAGCATAAGAAGATTGATCTCACCACCCACAAGGCATCACTGTAGCTCCTAATGCAATCGACCCCTTTGATGCTGAAATTAAGGCCCTCCTAATCCCTACACATTCCATGAGATGATCCTCATTGAGTCAATGAGAGAGAAGAGATGTTGCAGTAGTAGCCAACCTTGCTATCTTAGAGGCCGACCTGGATGGGGAGTAATCTGCATCTAAGTGACATCTAGACAGGTGCGACTAAAGTGCATGTCCCACCCAGGCCCAAGCTAGGCGTGCAGTCTGTAAGGCCACCTCCTCTGTCCAAGAATCCTCATGTATGAATACATAGCAAGGGGGGGTCTGAGTGTCAGCAAACAAGTGTGCCACAATGTGTCTGCAACTTGCTACATCCGATGGCATCACACTAGACTTAACTAGAGACCAAAGTTTCTGTAGCAAGTCTATCACCCCCAGGCCCCTGTGTGGTGCGAGAACTCAGTGGCCTGGACTTGGAGTCACTCAAGAACTATGTGCAGGGTCAACCTTGTATGGTCCTTCCACACAGCGCAAAGGAGGAACCCACCACTGTGTCCAGAGACTCAGAGCCTTGGGATGCTAAAAAGAGGACGTGAACTAAAAAGAAGCCTCCTCTAGGTTGGAAAATGGCTCTCCAAGGAAACTTGGCTAGAGGCCAAAGTGTCTGTAACAAGTGAATCACCCCCAGGTCCTCTGTGTTATGTGAGAACTCAGTGGCCTGGACCTAGAGCCAGTCAAAAATTGTGTGGGTCCACTCCGTATGGTCCTTGCCACACAGCGGGAAGGAGAAACCCACCGTTGTGTCCAAATCCTTAGAGCCTCAAGCTGCTAAAAAGAGAAAGTGAACTAAAAAACAAGCCTACTCTAGGTCAGAAGATGGGTTAACAAGGAAGCGTATGAAGCTGTAGTTGAAGAAGTCCCATCATCTACGAATGTCGAAGCTGGTCAAACCACAAGGAACTATTGCAAAAGGAGAGGTCTGGACCGAAAGAGGCATCCTTGGGTGGGGTTGTCTCTATTGAGCCATGCGACTCGTATCAAAAGCACTACCTAGAGATCGTCTTGTTGCTAATGAGTGTCTAGTCCTCTACATTTGAGGAGGAGAGTGAGGTGCATTTGGAGATGAGGTTGCAGACCTTTGAAGGCAGGGGGGGGGGGGGGGGGGGGGGGGGATGGAGGTGGAGGAGTTGCAGTAGGGGGGGCCTTCTTTAGAGGACTCTTGCTACAGAGGGTCAAAAAGATTCCTTGTACAAACCCAATGTTGCTAAGCTGTAGGAGGATGGGCACCACGGGGGACAGTGTGGCGATGACCCCGTCCTCTTCGATGGAGATCAAGCACCTGCTGCCATCAGTTGGTTGATCGCTGGACTCTATCGAGGTACCAACATGTGTGTCTTGGGTATCTATCTATTGGGCTTGCTCGGCCTTGGGAGACTGCATAGGCACTGTGGGTTGAGATCTCTTACGAGGGTAGGCCCTCGCTAAGTGGCCCATCTGTCTGTAAATGAAGCACTAGTTTGGGATACCGGAATACTCCACACTCTGTCTGATTCAACCACCACTCAACCAAGGTAGTAGTATCACCTTCGGGAGGGAATGTGTATCTGGAACAAGAACCCACATGGTAGGAAAACATACGGACTTGGTGGCAGTGTGTGGTGCCTCCCAAATTGTCCTGATCATGGAGCCAATCTTGGGAAGTAAAGGGAAAATAGGCAAGTTGGCCTTCTCCTCAAGCACATTTATAGTTGGATCAAAACCATGATGACATTGTCTGAAGTAAGCTCAAGCTTCTCAGAGGCCAAGCGAGCTCATTGAAATCACCTTGGCTATCATCTTTGGAGACTCAAAACTCAATCTGCTAATATTCTCTCCTGAGAATTTGAACATCAATGATCTTGCCCACATCAGAAAGGAGTTGGGGGCCTGAAGAAAATCTTGAACCTCGCCACCACGACTGGGTTGAGAACCAATGATCTTGTAGATAATGGAGTCGGCTTGCAAGTGTTTCACCTTGGCCATCAAGCTCACTTGCTCTTCTAACAAAAGAGCAAGTCAAAGGGTCTCCTTTGTGGTGTTGTGTGAGGAGGCTTCTGTACAGTCCCTCTGAGGTGGAGTAGGGGCCTCCATTCTGTACCTGCTGCTGAGAAAGAAGAGGGTGTTGGCGGGTACGCCACGAGTAGACGCTAGTATAGCAAGAACAAAACCAACAACTCTATGTTGGCAGAGGATGAATCTTAACCCGTAGTCGCATGGAAACAAGAAGAGGGTTATGAACCTACTTCTTGACCTAGTAAGCCAAACACTAATAAGGAAACTGGGTCAAAGATCACACTACTGAAGACAACCCTAACTACAATGCTAATGCTCACCTAATCTAGGACAAACGCACTCAAAATGTCATGAAACTCATAAGGTATACTCCCCTTGCCTTGAGATCAATATCCTATGGACTATGACTGGATAACCCACCTCCTACTACCCCTTGCAACAATCGCGTATAAAGACAGGCAACAAAATAAAAGTTACTAGTTTTCGTGGTGTATGCTCCTAACATGTAGTCCTACTTGACGTGAACCCATAGGTACAAAGAAGTCACCAAACGGACACCTAGTTTGCCGGAAAACTCACTCAAAAGCTTGTAGGTGCTCTCTTCGCGTCGTAGTTGAAATCACTCATTGTTGGCGTTGGAAGGAAGCCCTTACAATTGCTAATGTGATGGTAGTGTCGCTTCAGCAATGGGCCTTCCCTAGTGCATGTAGCAAAGAGATCAAGTCTCTCTCTCTCTCTCTCTCTCTCTCTCTCTCTCTCTCTCTCTCTCTCTCTCTCTCTCTCTCTCTCTCTCTCTCTCTCTCTCTCAGACTCCACGCACAAAGATAAGACCGATTTGATTGATTCCAAAAAGTTGGGTTTAGGTTACAAAAGTTGAATTATACACATTCCTCCATAAAGGCTCATTCCCTCAAGGTCTATTTGCAGCTCAAATATTACAAGGTATCATTTCACTTCAAAAAAAAAAAGTAGTACAATGTATTGGGAAAGTTCTTATATATCCTGCCGTCAACACTCCCCCCTTCCGCGTCCATGTCGTCCCTGACATGGCTGGTCCTAGTTTAGCAAGAGATGCTCTTGTGTCAGTGGAAGCTTGGTGGTTTTAGCAGCTTTAGGTATGATTCGTACCGAATGTTTCCCAAAGTGACCGTTGGGCCAAATATCTTGCTATCATAAGTAAAGACGCCTGTGTAGAAAGCTTCTTTAAAGGATTGCATGTGATAGCTGAGCAAGAACATGATTCTCTGATACATCAAATATAAAACTTTTGGACATGGTTGTTTTAACAGATTATATGTCATTGTAGTGACAGTGTTGCCCGTCGATAGGAGTGTGAAATCCACTGCTTTTGTAGGTGCAAACACTTCAAAACAAGCCAACAATGTTTTGCAGATTTTTTTGATCATGACGCATGTCAAATCCGAAATGCCAGTGAAAATCTTAATGGTGCCCTTGAGGGTTTTCACCATATAAAAGACACATATTCTCTCTCCTCATTTGGGTGCAGGCATAGACAAGTAGTTCAGCCAGTTAGGATGTGCCTTCAGCATTCTGAAATGATTTTCCCATGTGCGAACATGAGGGACTGGGAAAAATAGGAGGTCATCTCTGATTATCTTTGCAGCCTCCACCAAGTATTTCAAAAAAACTGGTGTCGTGTTGTCGTACGTCTTAATGGAGAATTTCATGCAGGAGTCACATATTCAGTGTTTTTTATGAGTGCTCGGAATATGGTTGGGAGCATAGCATTTTTGCACGATGGAAACCTTGCAATGGCCGTCATGTGGCGTGGGGAAAATTTTTATATCATAACTTGGAATCTGAATTCGTCAATGTCATAAGTTTTTGGAGTGAAGATTATGCTATGGGCTTTGACCTCGACCGACGGTATCACTCATGCTGATTCAAGAGCGGTTGAAGCACTCATGAATGATAAGTTAAATGTGGTGCACATTGTAGATCGCATTGAGGAGCTAATGTCCAGGATGTTATTACTTCTACTATCGCTTTGATTGTATTGTCGATTGCATTATCGAGCTTGACAACGTTGCCTAAGGGCCACTTAGTGTGAATGGCCACTTGGGGAAAGCACATTATTAATAGGAATTATGCAGGAAATAAAAAACCGAGCAGTGTGACCAAAAGGAGGCAGTCAAAAAGCACGCGGCGTACAGAGGGCCGCAGGCAGGAGATGACGAGTGTACAAGGACGGTGGCGTCAACTACAGTAGGGGCACAGGGAGAAAACAACGAGGCAGCCGTCAAGACGATGAGAGCGCGACAAGAAGGCGGTGGAGTCGAGCTGCAGGGCCACTTGAGCCACAAGGAGCTTTGGACACATTTCTATATAGCAAAAAATATATAATTTCTAGGCAAATTACTAGATTGAATACACATATCTAGTAAGAGTGCAAACATGTAATAATGAGAATACTCCTATATGATTGTAACCATAATATTATAGCTATATAGGCGTTTTAAGTAACCATATAGCAAGAATTTCTTCCTAGTTTGTCTCGGATTCTCGTACATGCTGTAGCCATAATATTATAGTTATATGGGAGTTTTAACTAACCATGTAGTAAGAAATTCTTCTTTCTCCTACATGGTTATAGCCACAAAATGCTATCTATGTAGTTGTATTATAATAATTCACATGAATAATCAATTTAACATATCATATACAGATTACCACATACTTTTTGACTAAAAGAGATAAAGATTAAATAGAAAACTAAAAATGATCATTTTCATATAGATGTCTTTCAAAAATTCTTACAAAGTCCATCATACAACTATCCGTCTTTATCATTGGCTACTTCTACATCCTTTAAAGAAAAAGAGCCAATCTTTTCAAATCGTACAATCATCATGCCTTCTATTAGAAGCTAGGCTACCAAGTCTTCACACATAGTAGAAGAGCTAGTTTCACACGCTTTTCTACAAAAAAATGTGGAGTTTTAACTAACCATGTAGTAAGAAATTCTTCTTTCTTCTACATGGTTATAGCCACAAAATGCTATCTATGTAGTTGTATTATAATAATTCACATGAATAATCAATTTAACATATCATATACAGATTACCACATACTTTTTGACTAAAAGAGATAAAGATTAAATAGAAAACTAAAAATGATCATTTTCATATAGATGTCTTTCAAAAATTCTTACAAAGTCCATCATACAACTATCCGTCTTTATCATTGGCTACTTCTACATCCTTTAAAGAAAAAGAGCCAATCTTTTCAAATCGTACAATCATCATGCCTTCTATTAGAAGCTAGGCTACCAAGTTTTCACACATAGTAGAAGAGCTAGTTTCACACGCTTTTCTACAAAAAAATGTGGAGTTTTAACTAACCATGTAGTAAGAAATTCTTCTTTCTCCTACATGGTTATAGCCACAAAATGCTATCTATGTAGTTGTATTATAATAATTCACATGAATAATCAATTTAACATATCATATACAGATTACCACATACTTTTTGACTAAAAGAGATAAAGATTTAATAGAAAACTAAAAATGATCATTTTCATATAGATGTCTTTCAAAAATTCTTACAAAGTCCATCATACAACTATCCGTCTTTATCATTGGCTACTTCTACATCCTTTAAAGAAAAAGAGCCAATCTTTTCAAATCGTACAATCATCATGCCTTCTATTAGAAGCTAGGCTACCAAGTCTTCACACATAGTAGAAGAGCTAGTTTCACACGCTTTTCTACAAAAAAAAGGAGTTCGATTTTTTTTAAGCATGTGAAATACCGTGGGCAAGAACTTGAGTGCCACGTTCACTTCGCCTTGTGGTTGTCCCTTGGAACCCAGCACCTTGTACTTTGAAAGAGGTAAATGCCCACTTACAAATACTTTATGCAATGGAATTCTGCAAAATTCCACCATATTCAGTGACTTTAGGGCAGTTTCAATATTCATACTTCATCACACAAATGTGTGGACTAAGTACTAATGTGTGCACATTCAAAGCAATAGATGGTAAAGGATTCACAGGCATGTGCACACTAATGCATGGACAACATGCTGATGTGTGCACTCACAGGACAACGTGCTAATGTGTGCACTCATAGAGGCCTACGTGCTAATGTGTGCACTCACATAACAATAGATGGTAAAGATTGCAAAAATGCATGTGAGACCGCGGGTGGGTAAGCCTACGATTCTCCACTCTACCATTTTTTAGGTAGCACTTGGCTACCCAAGCTCTTGATATATACTAGATACCTTTGGGTTATACAAAGGAGAAAAGGGTCATTTTACAAAGAATGGTTCTGCATTTAGGGGTTTTAAAAAAACCCCTTTCATTCGTGCAGGTGACATCCCATCATTATTACTGGTGAAACCCCCGGGATTGGGATTAATAAAAACATGTAGTCATAACCTCTCTCCCACAAAGCGATACAAACCAGCAACAATCTGAGGCAACACTCAGGATTACGAAAGCATCCACATTAAGACACCATGCATTCGAAGTGCATAACTTACATGCATCCCACCCCCCATCTCCATACAAATCCAATGGATCGCACTTAAAAGTCTTGTCATCTTGTCTACTTACACAACAGTGCCAAGAGGATCATCAACCTGAAAATCATCCTTGTCAAAGATCTTGATTAAGGCATTGGTCACATCGTTGTCCACTTGGAAAGAGAAAGTCTCATCCCACACAGTTTCTCCTTGCTTACCTATTCAAGAAAACCAGAAAAAATGCCAACTGTTAATTGATCAATACCATCCATGCTTTTGCCTCTATACAATAAAAACAGAATGAAGGTCAATGCTGATCACATAACATTCATGCTTTAGCCTCTACAATTGAAACCCATTTGCAGAGCTCAACGTCAAGATTGTGCCTCTATAAATTGAGACAGAATAAAGATTAATGGTAATCAAACAATAACATTCATGCTTAGGCCTCGATAATTGAAACCCATTTGCAGAACTCAAAAGTGAAGACAACATATGACATATCATTTCTGTAAAGTTGGTAGTAAGAAGGTGACATCCATACCTTCAATGACATGGCTCTTTTGATGCTCCTTATGGCAATAGATGACAGCATAAGGGTCAGATTTTCCAGCTGCAGAGCGGCTGGAAAGAGCGAAGGCCTTGCAAGAGAGGCGGCCAGCGAAGGCTACCAAGAGGAAAAGATGTTGTCAAACCGAAGCCAGAGTGAGTTTTTCTCGTCGAGGTGGGTACCAACGAGAGTCGAATTTGGATGCATGAGCCCTCGCAACCTTATCTTCCTCCCCCACTCAAACTTGAATGAAAACAAGTTGTGCGGAAATGCTTTTAGGACTATGAATATCGATTGAAGGTTACTCTGTGTCATGCATGTTAAAGCTTCATCTTCAACGCAATCCCAACATCATTGATTGTAATGATAAAATGAGTATTCATAAGACTAGGGTGCTTCCTTAGCACCAAACATGTTGGTAGAAATAGAGAGACTAGAATCTCCATGCCCACTTATCAGTTTTGGATCATAAAGGAGTTAACTACCCAAGCCACTAGTAGCCTTCACAAGGCATCAACCGCCATCCACTACCCCAGGGTTTTCTTTGAACTAGCATTTACTAGCAAGTGCTTTTTGGAATCCCACGAGCATATTTCAAAAATATGGATGAGAGAGAGAGAGAGAGAGAATAAAACAAATACATATGTGATGTATTTTTGTCACTATACCTCCCTCTCTCCCCATCTCCATTTGGGTTGGGGGGGGGGGAGGGGGGCATACCACAAAGCCATATCCGATCTATTTTTGTTATTCTACCTCCCTTTGTAGTTCCCTTTCTAGCTCAAAATATTTTAATTCTCTTTCTAAACAGGCAGCCCTTTGTGATGGCTCCTCAATCTTCAATGAAGATGTTACCTTAGCCCTTTTTCTACTTTGATCCCCTACTTTTACCTGAGGACATATAAAATCCTCAAAGCAGGAAGAAAATAAAGGAATATTAAGATACTTTAGGAAAACATGAGCAAAGAAAATCATGATTAAGAGAATGGAAACCAATTACGAGCTCAACATGTTTCAAGAAAGAAACACAATGGCTCTACATAATCACACACCGTACAATGAGAGACTTACAAAACCTATTAGCTATTGGTAAGATAAGTCACCGACTAGAGATAGTGTACATTTGTGGAAAACAAAAGTCTACTCGCTTGGAAAAAGAAATAAGCTAAGGGGTTTCATGCAAAAGATGCCAAGCCAATAACAATAAAAGTCTTAAAAAAAAGTTTTAGATCATTCGAGCTCTCACTTGGCTAGTGGCATAAAGAATCTAAAGTCACTAAAGGTAAGATGGAAAGCACTTACTTGACATGAATCTTTTAATGTTCACCGCACTAGTATGGAATGCTTGGTTTATGTATATTTAGGCACTAAAGTGCCATAGTAATTATCTATCATCAAAGAACCAAAAAAGGGTATGGATTGCCAGGGGTGGATGGGCGAACTTTGAGGAAAATTTTGTAAGTATAGCTGCATTCATTTATGGTTAGCATTTCATCAATAAATAATTTCTTGATTTAATTTCTCGATCACTTTCAATGCTTTTAAAATGTGGACAATGGAAAATTGGGAGCTTAGCTCATTTGAGAAAAATTATGGCACAAGCCATGGTCTTACTATGCCATAGAGATTTTGAGATCTAGCCCGTGTTCATTTATGGTAAACAATGTGTTTGTATATAGTTTTGTTACCTAATTTTTTTTTTATTGTCTCTTTTTGTTTTGTAAAATTTGACTCAACCGCCATTGCAACTAAGAAAACCTTTTTATTAGATTAGCGCATTCATGCACTACCATATGTTTTAGTTTATGTATCTTTGGGGATGATACAATTCTCCCAATTTTTATCCCAATATTCGACTTATTATTTGTATCATTTCAATTTGAGGCATTCACCCATTTTTCTAATGCAGCTTTTCACACTATATACTAATCTTTTTACATTCGACGTTGGCAATGCCTACATATAACACATTTATATCAATGAGAAATAAATTATCTTCGAATTTCGTGTCATCTTATTATTTTCAAGTTAAGTTGGAGTTGATCAATTTGTTATTGTTTTTATAGTTAAAATCTATTTACAATGATTAGGTCTTGCCATCCCAAAAAATTTGCATCTACAAGCATTGATATATATGGTTATTGTTATTAATAGTTAAAATCTTGTAAGATCCCCAACCCGCCAACACCAAGATCGAGATGGGATCCTTGACAGGTCTCTAGGTCTGATAAAAATCAGAGCCTCTAAACAAGAAAAATCCAAGGAATAGACCTTTACCATTGACAATGGCTTGGGTATATAGCCTTAGAAGCATACCTAATCCTATCTCGTAGCGAAAACAGGATAACATATTAAATGTCCGAAAAACTATTTCGGCCCTATAACTGCCACAATTGGGCTAAGGTATCCTCAACCAACGCTTTTTTCCCCCTAACAGATGTGAGGGCACAGCCGTTGGTAGACTCCTCTTCCAAGTGAATAAGTTTTCTAAACGTTTTAGTGCGCAGGGATGGATAGTTACCTGACTAATCAAGTCCACCCGTCCATGACTGACAACCTTAGTCAATCCCCACTTACCACCCCACACTCACACAAGATTCATTAATCTTATTATCACATTGTTTTAAACATTTAAAATAATGGTTTCTTTTAACGTTCCATCATAGTAATTCCTTGAAGACAGCATTGAAAGCATTCTTTTAGAAAACAGACATCTTTAAACTTAAGACAGGGTACTGTCAATCAAAACATTATCCATAATAACCATGATCAGTACTCTTCTTGTCTCAAGACCACCCAAGGGTGAAAAACGGCACTCATTCCTTATTCATAATCCGGAGTGGATAAACCCCCACCCAAGGTTCCGGGTGTCCATACACCAAACTAGTTGCCCATACAACCGGGCGGCTCCCCTAGGATAAAAACGGTATTCTAACTTATGTAGAAACATCAAGACATGACACGGAGTACAAACTCATCGTTCATGGGGTTAACCGACTTATCCGTGGCTAGAAAGCCAAATATTATCATTAGTTTAGACTAAGGATTCGGAGGTGTCTTGAGACAAGCTGTCTTAAGGATGATCAATCATATCTTTCCTATTTCAACCAGTTTTAACCGAGAAGATCTTTTTTGCATATGAATATAGCCGAGACCTACAAGAATATTTCCAAAAGATTAAGGATGCTATCTCTATCTCACAGCAAAGGAAAAAGGCTGCTTCTGCTAATAAGCACAGAAGAGCTCAAGCCTTTAAACAAAATGATTGGGTCTTGCTTAAATTTTCCAAGGCTCGATTCAGGCACACAAGGGGCAAGAATCCTATGGGACACCAAAAGTACTATGCTAAGTTAGCAAAAGGTACTATGGTCCCTTCCAAATTCTTAGACCAATCAATGAGATGGCCTATCAACTCAAGTTGCCCAGTCATTGGCTCATACACAATGCTTTCCATGTGTGCCTACTAAAGCCTTACAAAGGAGAGCCACCCCAAGAACCAACTATTGAAGACCCATCGGAGATCGAGAACCAAGAAGAGGTTCTCGATCCCGAGTCCATTATCTGACATGAAGACAAGGTATTTAGAGGTGGTAAGATTATCCGACGGTATCTTATTAAATTTAATAACTATCCTTTTGAAGATGCTAGACGGATGCAAGGCATACAATTAAAGGATAATCTAAACCTTGTCAATGCTTACAATGCTTCCCTAGAGTAAGCAAATGTAAAAATGTTTAAATGAACAAAGTTTTTTTCTTATAACACTCTATTTTTCTTTATAGTGCTCACATGTTAATGAATATGCATGCTTACAATCATGTTTGTGGAGACGACGTCTCCCAAACACCAAGTAGAGCTTGTCACTCTACTATAAAATATTGATACGGAATAATGTGCAGACATGCTTGGCTAACGCTCTCAAGCACCAAATGGACTAGTCATCCATTATGGGACGATGCCGTAGGGTAAAATAGGGGTCCTCTATCCGCTAGCAAACGGACTAATGACTACGATTTATCGTCTCTACCTCATAGTCAAGGACGACTATGATTTCAAGAGAGAGGTAATGTCATAATAACTAATATCTAATTCTCCTAAATGATTTTCTCATGTGAAACTAGTCATTTAATATGGAGAGATACCAGGGGGAGAAAAAGCTAGATATTGGAAAGACTGCCAGACCGGTCTCAACAGGGTATCCAAAGGAGTGAATATAGGAATCCAGATGGAGATGGTTTGCTAAAGACCAAAGTGCATCAATGGAGTTTAGAAAGACCTTTGGGTTCAACTCCGTTAAGACTTCCATAGGGTAAAGTTTCATTTTTATAGTCTAAATGTCCTAGCCATGGGAACCATTCCTAGTCACTAAAGTGCTAACTTGTAAAGTCAACAAAGGACTCCAACAAGAAGGCAAGAGAGAGGGTGAGCTAGGATGAGACAGAACACACACACACACACACACACACACACACACACACACACACACACACACACACACACACAAGATTACCTTTACACCTAAACGCAAATAGGACACATGTCAGGTATGCAACAAAACCCCCCATTTTTCTTGAATCCTATTGGATGAACAAAGAGGTAGACCAATCTAGTGTAAATTCAATTTCTTATTTTAGAAATGCTTGAAAGAACCAATGAAAATTAATCACCCTAAAAGAATATTGGACAATCAAAAGGCCCAATCAGAAATAAGCAACCCATAAATTTGCTTAATTCCTATTGGCCAGAAGACTAAGAGGTCCAATAAGACTTTAGATATTTAAATTAATTATCTAAGATTTTACAAAAGGGGAAAGGGGTGAACACTTGTCACAAGGCTCTTGGCTTGGCATTTCAAATGCTATTGGCTAAGCTTTTCAAGGGCCAATAGGATGCTAGCATGAGTAAATAGCAAGAGGGGTCAACCAAGAGAGAGAGGGGGCCTGATTTTTGCAAGGCATTATCACACACACACACTCACACAATCTCATGTGTGAAGTAAAGAAGACTATCTCCTTCTCAAGCTTTAATGGAAAGCTCATCATCCACTCCAAGCTGGTGAGAAGGGAGGCCTACACCAACAACTCTTGGCTTTGTGATGCAAATCCAGCCAAGAGCCAAGCTTCAATGCATGCTGACCTCCTCTACCATGCTAATTACTAAGCTATGCTAAGCTTTTATGAGTGATTATGTGAAAAGACATACTTCTTTCTCGTAAGAATACTCCTTCTTCCTCTAGATCTACTCTCATACCCCGCTAGCTCTCACCATCTTCGAAGGTGTGTGAGGTCTTGGGTCTGAGACCATGAGGGAATTGATGTTGTGTTTTCAAGTGTAAATTTGGTGCTTGAAGCTTCCATCTTCATTGCACCAGCAAGTTATTGAAGGAACACAAAGTATTGTACTGTAAAATGTCTCCCTTGATGGGGAGAAACCTATAATACAAAGCCTTTTGGAGGGGGACTGGCTCTATGTAAATCCAGTCCTCAACTGTTTTCAATAGCTTAATTTCTCTCTCTTTTTGAAGTATTGTTCATGTCTATCTAACTAGGTGTTATTCTTTTGTTGCTCTCTCCATCCAAGCACTCTTGCTATGCTCATTAGGAATCTACTCTTAATGAAATGCTCACTATGTCTATGTTATTTTCCGCTACACACAAGCATTATGCCATCAAATGTTACAAAGGGTGGTTTATTTCCAAAACTTATATGAAAAATTGGACAAAAATTGTTGGAGCTATATAGAGAGCCCACACTTAGGCTATATATAGCTAGGAGTCCCCACTATATACGTGTACTCTATGTATGCTCTACACACACTTTGGGGATTATATATGATGGTGTCGTCTCTCTCTCTCTCTCTCTCCTCTTGTCTACATGCGCTCTCTCCCTCCGGTTCAACATGGTATCAAAGCTATGGATAAAAGATACTCATGATGTTCTTTTCTTTAGATGATTCAAGAAGCCTCGTATTTGTATTGGTTTCTTGGTGTGTTAGACGCATCATACGATGATAAGTTTTATCTAATTTTGTTGATGTATGCTTGGGTATAACTGAATAGCAAGTTATGTATCTGCATGCTTGATCTTTGAAACTTAAAATTGTAGCATGTCTTTATGATCAAGATTGATGGAGTTGAGCATCCTAGGTGCTATAGGCTAAACCTCTTACAATGTTAAGTACAAAGGCTAGTGCCTTTACTGAGGTTTGACAGATAGATCGTTGTCTATGCTCACTTCAGAGGTCTGATGTTGTTGAGCCAATTTGTATGGAAGGAAACGAATCAAAGATGAGCTACTCAGAGTTGGCAGTGGCGAGAAACAACACGTACCTCTATTTTGAGTGTACGTCCCAATTTAGCACCGCAACCTCTAATTTCAGAGCATCAATAATGTAAGCTAGGACAAGGCTAGACTATTTTTAGTGCTACTTCTGACTCGTTACTTGTATTCGCCTTCAACTATATATTAGAGAGACCTCGTCTCCCTCCAAAGCATCGTATTCGCCTTCAACTATATATTAGAGAGTCCTCATCTCCCTCCAATAAGCCACCATGGCTTCGTAAAAAAGCTCGCAGACATAAAGCAGGATTGCGCGTGTGTGGCTGGTTTGGAGTGATAGCAAAGCAGCGTGTGCTAATTTTTTTCTTTTTCTATACTTATTCTCATGCTATAAAAATATATTGTACCTTCCATCTCGTAGGTGGCTAATGGAGGCATCCGCTAGCAAAGGATAGGTCGTGGACATGAGAGGGTATGTTTAGCGCCAGTGGTGCGAGCACAGATTGTATATTCCAGCAAGGTTGTGGTGTCCACGGTCTGTTAGCGACTTGGGTGTAGTCCTGACGGTTAGACTCCCACGAATTTTAAACCTTCACACCCACCGTCGTTTGAACACCCGTTATGTGGATAAAGAAGGTCCACACTTATTGTACAGATAGCCCCAATCAACAACGAGTTAAGCAGTGCTATTTTTATCTATCATGATCTACGTTATTGTAACTAGTGTCGATAACCTAGTGCTTATGCGTATAAGTACTACGGAGAAAAAGAGATGCCACTCTATTTTCTTATGTTTTGTTTTTTAGAGCATCCACAAGCAAGGAAAATTAACATAGATAGAGGAAATTTCTTCATGCTATGTGTAGCAAGCTTCTACCTAGTATATTGTGAGTTGCTTTTGGCTTCGATCACATGGCCTAGCATAGCGTGAATTGCTGTCCACAATATTTTACCTGATACGATCCACATGTTGTCAGATTGAATGCTTCAACCTTCATCTATGGCCGATGAAACCGATTCTTAAAAACTCGATCTTGATTCACCATCACTTCTATGACAACATACTATGTCAAAAGAAATCTAAAATCGATGTTTGTGTTATTTTGTCATCTTATGAATGTCAACTACTCTTACTTATCAGTGGTTACAAGTCTTTATTTTTTATCATCCATGGATATGGTTCTTCATAATGCAAGGCAACTCCATGTTCCATAACGCAATCAATCCAAATGGTTTATGCTTGAGAGCTTGGTGCTCAATTTTGTCAAAACTGCTCTTAATGTTTTTCTATCGTCTTGTCATCAAGGTTAAGTATACTTGAGTGTTCTAGTCGTGACTTCACTTTTCATTATTTTTATATCATGACTTCACTAATACCTTTCTTGATGTTGTGATAGATTACCTCCCATTACTCACAAAGTTTATGCATACTTGAGAGCTTGGCGTCGAGCTTGGTGCTATGCTTATTATCGTCAAATTGCACCCTTCTAATCAATATTCGTGCCTCAATATTTCATGGCAGTATGATTGTTATCGTCTCATTGCACCCTTGTCGTCTATGGTGCTATGGTTATCGTTTTATTGCACCCTCGTCACCATTGGTGCTATAATCGTTATCGCCTCATTACACTGTCATCATCTTTTTGTTATATGTACATGTGGCATCATTATTTGTTTCTCTGTTATCTTTAGAGCGGTGTTGCGAACCGTCTCTAAGGACAATGTGATGTGATTATCCTTCACATCTTGATATGTTTCTTGAGTTGCTGTTTTGTTAGCATGATAAAAATCACATCAAAGAGCATATATAACGGATCAAAGATGTTAAAGCTCCTGTAATTTAAACCTTCAATTTGTGTTGATTAGAATTTTTATGAGCCTTCATGGCCATTGTTATATATTATGGAGTGATATAGCTCCTTTTGAATATATGTTTTATAAATTTGAAATTAGTTAATACAATTGTACATCTATATAATGATGTGGATTTTTCCCTTGTACCCCCAAGGATTTTTTTCATCCACAGTTAGAGACTCCTATTTGAGTGCGGGTGTAGGCTCTAGATTTATGCTATATACATCTAGGTGTCCCCACACTATGTTTACACAATGTGTGCTCTATACACACTTTGGAGATTGCATATGATGGTGTCGTTTTTCTCTCTCCTTTCGTCTACTTACGCTCTCTCCCTCCGGTTCAACAAAAACAATACACGTGTCTTTTTGCCATAATTTAGGTTAATATCCACTTCAATAATTCTTTTTGAATAAATTTTGAAATTTCCTTAAATCGAGATGCACAAAGTGCAAGGGAAAGAATCTCTTTGTAATATTCAATGAACATAGAGAGACTGCGGTTTTCCACTACTTATTCTCATCAAATGCAATGGATATATCCAACAATACATTATAACAGCAAAATTATAGAACCGCTAGCATTGACACGAAAAAACAAAGAAAAATAAAAAGAGAAAATATTGTGTGCGACTATAGCAGCGACAAAATATGCGATACTGATTAAACAACAATATACGCGATAATAATCGCGAGAACATAACCACGATTATTATCGTGTATAGTGACGTTGCTATTATTATGTATATTATCGCTAAAGCCTATTCAAAAATAAAGGTACTCATTTGGGCCACCTAATTTTAGGTGGCCTAAATGAAGACCTTCATTTTTTACCTACATAAAACATATGAAACATCAATTATTTTCTAAAAGAGTATATAGAAAAAACCAAAAACTTAAAATTGAATATACTCTACCTTGACAATTTAATGTACAAAAGATCGACTATTTAAAAGAGTTACCAAAAAAAAAAGGTTGTATATACATTGTGCCACATTGGAACTTTAAGAGAGTTTAGACAAATAATTTTTTACATAATCCTCCTCCTCATTGTCGTCTACAAACATGTACATTTGATCGCTCTGACTCTACGTAAACCCACATCAAATTAAACAAATATCAACTCAAAACAATTGATACAATATTATTTCTTTAAACTTGTCGCTTGTAGTGATCCAACTACTACATCGAATTGCTCGTGAGAGATGTAGTTGTTCTCCAACAACCATCGCCAAGTTTCAAATTCTGTATGCTACTCCCAAACTTGATCGTCTCTCTAGTTGGTCAATCAAAACTGTATTTTTCTAATTTAGCAATAAAAACAACTAAAATCTTTATAATCATTGATTTAGATTGTAATTAACAAAATAAAAGTGTTTGAATACTAACCTAATGTTAATCTTGCCACAAAAGTGGTTTCATCCACTAATGTCACTTGTGCCAAATTTTAGTTAAATCACGACTTTTTACGTGATATAGAAAATTGTGCAACTTCTTGAGTACGAGCTTAAGGTGCAAAGAAGACTTTCAAAGTTCTTTTTTATTCTAAAGTCCATAAAATATCATTTCAATTTCTACAAATAGTATTTTTTAAATAAAATATGAAGTTTTTTTAACTCAATACAAGCATTATAGTCTATATCAAGACATCATAGAAGGGTATCAACTATATTACATTCCTATTTTATGATTATCAAAGCATAAACAATCATACCATATCAATGTAGTTTTGTGTATTTGATCAACAAAAGAAAGTTTAGTTCATGATTTACTTCCATAGCACATTGAATCAACTCATTATATGTTTTTAATATATGTTTCTAAGTGTCAACTTTTAGAATTCCTAAAATTATTCACAAATATTTTTAAAAACGTCTCTTTAAGCCACAAAAGTGGTTGTGTCTAGAGGACTAGAGTTAAGAAGGCACAATGCATCCATTGAGAAGGCACAATGCATCTCCACTAGAAGCCTACCACAAGCAAACAAAAAAGAAATGCTCATCAGTTTCAATTGTGAGATACAAATTACTTGGCTCTATATTTGAAGGTCTTTGAAGTACTGTAAAAATCACCAACATAATAAGAGTAATGAAACTAGCGTAGAATCTCTGTGAGGACCCATTTGTTATCAAGTAAGGGCGGTGCCTTGCAAGTCTCATCATCCAAGGAGATGTGTGTTGAACCTAGCCCATAATGTGTGTTGCCATGCTCCTCTGCGTACCTAAGCATATGCAAGATAATGACATTGGTAAACTACAATTGCCTTGAATGCCAAGAAAAAGTAATGTCCACCTACCTAGCCAAACAACATTGACAACAAGCTTATATGTTTTGGGTTGTGGATCCTTGAATTGAGCTAATTAAGGATGACTCCACTACAAAATGAGTTCCCACTATAAACACATGCCATCTCTCTCTCTCTCTCTCTCTCTCTCTCTCTCTCTCTCTCTCTCTCTCTCTCTCTCTCTCTCTCTCTCTCTACACACGCACACATACACATACACATACACATACATACATATGTGTGCACGCACGTGCACAGTAAACCAAAACACATTTTTCCCTTGTGAATGCCAAGGTTACAAGTTGTACGTATGTATTGATATAAATGCTAAGCCAAAACACACTTATCGGACACTCTGACCAAAAATACTTAATTTTACTTTTGATTTGACATCCACCCCCTCTTAGCATGTACATCCTTCAGCATCTACCACTTTATAACCCTTCTTGGTCTAGCACTATACGTGAATCTCCCTCCTCGTCAACCTCATCACTACCAATATGTTGCGCACACACAAACACACACATACATATCCGTATATGTGCACCCACAAACACACACACATATATATATATACATGTATATCTATATATATTGTACACACACACACACATACAACATACAAACACACATACCTATCCATCCATCCATCTTGACCACATGCCAAAGTTTACAATATTTTTTGGGATATAATTGAAATGTTCAAATTTTAACCTTGAAATGAAATTACAATCAAGAATTTTCATTTTCAAATGGAAAATTCATATTATGAACCAGCATATGTGAGCCCTACCTAAAACTTTGGTTTTGCATCATGTCTCCTTCAATAGCTAATGTAGTGCTAATACTGACCTTGAGAGGTGGTCTCACCAGTGTTGCAAAATCAAAGTTCGAAGTTGCCCTACCCTTACATAGGTAGCAAAAGTGAAAATAATTCTAAAGACTCAAATTTGCTTGGAAGACATCAGACTAAGTTGCAAGAGTTGCATCTTGAGTGGACTCCAGTTGCTGTCGCATGTGGGATCCCATTGATGTGATGTGGAACCCTATCTTTCAAGAGGCCTTGATGAGCATTGCAAATAAAAGGTATGTTCTTATAGACACTAGCAAAATCTCCACATAGCACCTAAAACATTGTAAAGGGTGAATATGAAGCTATTCCCACCCATACAATGCTCAACTTTTTGCAAGTTTATGGTTACATTTTAGCCCTTGATGGGTGGATAAACTAAAACAAAAAAACTTTGACCAACATAATGATTAATTATCTTCCTAGGGGGTCTATTTTCTTAAGAGGCTATTGATGCATATTTTAAGGAAAAGATAATTGGCTTTTTATCAAAGATATATAGACATGAAATAGCAAATGTTAATGGGCCAAAGATTGTGGCTTCCATTTTCATACACAATGGATCTAATTGTAAGATTCGACACAAAATTTATCCCTCTAAGAGAGGTTGGTAATGAAATCAAGTTCCTGACTTCATGTGAACCTTCATGGCCTAAACAAAAGAGATGCATCAATTCCCAGGAGTTTGCCAAGATGATCACCAAAAAAACCATGCAACTCGTGCACTTATAATCAAGCAGCTTTTTTTAGCGTTCAAGTCTTTACAAACTACATAACCTCCAAATGCTGTAACCAATTGATATTAGAGCAAAACTAAAATTTGCAAAACAGAATCTAAAAAAACTTAAAAAGCAAGAGTAACATAGGAGCACCATTATGAAATTTACCTTGTGCCCTCATATCCTTGGGAGACCCTTGGGAATGCTAGCATCACAAATTCCAGTAAACTGATGGGTTATAGTGCTACTAACTAGCATTTGCAATATCTGCGAGCGAAAAAAACCTTATCAAGTTTGGCTATGCATGAATTCTTCAACAGCTTCTGAATCAAAAAAGAATTGAACATCTTAAAGGATTGAATCATGCAAATGTAATCCCAAGTTGAAATCAAGGTCCATCAATTTTCTTCTTCAAAACTTACTCAACATCCAACCGATTTTTGTAAACTCATTTTTGTTATATTTAAAAACAAGGTGAGGAGTCACCAAGGCCTACTAAGGTTAGGGGGGATGAGAGAGTTATAGGGAGAAGGTCAGAATGATCGTCTACGACGTCCTTTTTGTTGTGTTTTAATATAAAATTGTATTGTCCATTATACACACATAATCACAAATGCCTTATATGTAACAAAAGGCCCGACTTAAACAACAGGTGAAAGGCTCACATTCGTATTCTAAAACAAAATAAAATTAAAGAAAGTCGATACAAAAATAAAATAAAGAGACCCATTGAAAAATTAAATCAAAAGAATACTTCGACGCTTTTATAAGACCTAGCCCACCTTTTCATGGGATGCCAGGCAATCACTGGCATGGCTGGGAAAATATGCAAGTGGATTCAAAGGACATGGCAAATTAAGTTCTTCAAGACTGATCTGTTCTTTGGTAGTAACAGGTTGGGAAGTCCTGCTCTTCTTGTCTGCACTCAAATAATCAGGTACTACTTCTTTCACCATATTTATCAAGCAAGGAACCACCGCGTGTTTGAAGGGGGTCTGGCTGTGGTGGCAAGCTTTTGTGAAATCATACAAGAGAGCACTGTGACGATCCACATGATCGGAGGCAAACAAGCCTTTGAGGACTGGTCCAGAACAATACATGTCATGATGACATCTTGTAATAAGTAAAGCCTAGGAGTAGTTGTGGTTTCTCTGTCGAGCAAAAAACTTGTAATCCTTTGACCCTCAAGGCTCGGTCTGAGCTCAAGGTTGGTGTATATTTCTGATATTCTTAATACTATCCACTCACAATTGTGAGTTTTGAAACAAAACAAAAAGGTAGGTATAATAAGCATAGGAAATAATAAAACAATTCAATGAAATGGACGTGTATGATGTCCTTAGATTAAATACACTTTCACAAATTAGAATATTCAATGAGTCCATACTTCACACATCAAATCAAATTCCTATGAATGAAATCCTTAATCCCTTGCTCTACAAGGAATTTTTGAGCATGCCAAAAACCATTATAAACAATTATGGTAGAGTAGAGAAGTCAATAAAACGACGTGTCCCAAAACTAGAACAAGGGTTGAATGAATCCATCATATCTTGTTTCTTATTATAAGGACAGCCATGATCAACAATGCCAAACTGTGTTCGCGAGGTGGACAATGGAAAGGGATTGAGTTTTACGACAAGCTGCTCGCCCCTTAGTCTGAAACTTTGGGGGAACAATGGGCGCAAGGTATTTTCATAACTCTATAACTCACTAGTCCCCTTGGCTCTCTAAGGCATGGAGGGTCATTTTGAACCCATTCTGGAGAGAAGTTTTCGGAAAGACCAATAACAAAGGACTTCAACGATTGAGTCGATTGCAACTGCAGAAGCTGGAAAGGATCAAAACAATTGGACTCCCAATTTCACCTCTATGGAATTGAGAGACTAGTGGAAGTAGAGCATTAGAACGGCTAGACACATTGAGTGTCTTCCTACGCGTCCAGTTTTGAGTGAAAGGCATGGCGGTGGCCCACGGACAAACACTTTCTTAAACCGCGAACCAAGGATGTGTAGAGATCCCGTATGGTCTCAAAGGATTGTTTTCCCCTCTAAGCAAGCAATGGGGCAAGCACTAGCTCGAATAAAAATAGATAACAATCGCAAACACCATCTGGTACCCACATTGGCCGCTTGGGATGAAGGTCTTTCTTTGAAAAGGAATGTGGGGAGCCTTGCGTACTGGGGTGAAGGTCCCATCCAGAGGTATTGGTCTTGGTCCTGATAGATGCTCACAATGCAACAAGGCTAGTGAGGATCTCCCCCACTTATTCAAGGAATGCACGACGATCTGTGGCCTAGCAAGGAAGATTTGCAAATGGGTGCAAAAGACCTAGAAGATAGATTTCTTCAAGAATGATCTCTTCTTGGGGGGAACGTGTTCAAGAGCTAGGCGATACTTATCGACACGCAAATTGGAAATATTCTGCTACTTCAAACATGTGTGGAAGGCCAAGAATTGTCGAATCTTTGAGAATTCCCTCAAAATAGCTAAGTTCATAGAGATTGCACAAGAAAGCAAGGAAACAATTGTCGCCATTGGAAAGTGGATGAACTCTGATGAGTGGAATAAGGCAATCAGTGCCGTTATGACTGGTGGGTTCCCTATTAGGTCAAAGCTTGCTCAACTTTCAGCCTAGGTTCTCACCAATGCCTTTTTCAGTGGCGTGGGGTGGCTCCCTAGTAGCCAATGTATCTATGATTGTTGGGTGACGTCATGGCTCGGCACAAGCATGACTAGAATTTGTAATTTCTTGGTTTGATTAATATAATTCACTCACGATTGTGAGTTTTGAAAAAAAAAAAAGGATCTTAAATGGTATCGTGGGCTCGCAAGATGAAATTGCTCATCATTTTTAGACACACATCATTTGTGAGCTCATTGGGAAAGAGTTTGGACCAAGACAATGAGGAATCTCAAATCTCGAGCGAGATTGTTTGAGCAATCCCTAAAACGAGCAAGGTTGGCAAAGGCACACTATACAAAATAAAAACCAAACAAGATTTTTTAGGCAGCTTCAAGCACAACAAAAAAAAACTATAACAAGATTACAAGTAATTTTAATGGTAAAACGACCATAATTTTTTGACAAAACAACCCCTTGAACAAGGGTTTGGTAGAATGTTTCCTTTGATGGGCTAAAACAATTGGAACCAAGTACTCTAGAGAAAATGGTGGAAACTTGAAAATAATTCTATTCTTGCAATGAGCCTTTTCTTTTGAGAAAATCCACATCATGGTATATATTAAAGTTTGGATCACACCATCGTAGGTAGCCTTCTATTGGGGGAGGGGGGGGAGAGTGGGAGTTAGTGGTGTTGCCAAAGGTGGTGGCAACAAACGTGTCACGAGAGGTGGTAATGGTGAGGGATTATAAAGAGTGCTTTGATGAAAGAGCATGCAAGGTTGATAAAGCTATGAACAATTTTCTTATGACAACTTTGTCCACATGCTAGTTCTCTTTCACCTACCCATATCGATAGAAACCTAGGTTTAGTGTAGTTCCACCTACAAATTTTGATATTTATCTTCAAAGTTCAAAGTAGAAGGTGAATAAACCTACAAACTTTAGAGAAATTTAGTGTAAAAAACTTCTTAGATTCTCCATGTTTATATGAGCACAGCTCAAAGTTCCTAGACTGCTTGGGGTTCCTAGTCTGCTTAGTTGTCCGTCATGCCTCGACCTAGATTACTCACCCAACGTGTGATGCCCCTATGCTAAATACACTTCTTAGAGCCATGGTGTATGATTGTCATTGTAGTCCTTTGAAATGCTTTTCCTAATGCGGCTTAGCCCTCCATTTTTGTTTGTACTTTAACAGCTTTGTGGGAGTTGTACGTCCATCAATGCCTCATAGAAATTCAAATGGATGGTAGTCTAGCATTGCATCTCTCCTCTTGCAGAATGATGTGGCCCAGGACTCGGTCCCTAGCACCCCATAAGGTAACCCCCTCCAAGGGGTAACTGGGAGGTTGGTTGTGCTACAACAAACAACATTGTGCCACGTTGAGACAACTCTGTTGGCTAGGAAAGGTAAATCTTAGGGTCCCTAATCATTGACAAATTTGATTTTGAAGGAGTTGGGCAAGGAAACTCACAATAGATGATGCAAGGAGGTCCTCAAGTTCAACCGTCATCATTTTCAACAACTATATAGTATAAACAAAACCCTTTAAAAAATCTCTTTGAAAGAGACGCAGACTCTTTCATGTACGGACAGGGACCAGTGCGCTCAAAAAAAAGTTTGTTCTGAAAACTTGACAAACCTACCTACTGTGAGAATTTTAGTAGTAAATTGATTAAATTTGAAGGTTTTTACACCAAATGATGCTAAATTTCTATAAATTTTGTAGGTTCAATCTCACTTTCTAATTTAAAATTTAGAGGTAAATCTCAAAATTTGCAGGTGGGATTACACTAAACCTAGGTTTCTTTTTTCAACCCCTCGCCCTCTCTCTCTCTCTCTCTCTCTCTCTCTCTCTCTCTCTCTCTCTCTCTCTCTCTCTCTCTCTCTCTCTCTCTCCTTTTGCTCTCTCTCAATCTCTTTATAAAAAAAATTATCTGAAAGAGCCCATGTCGATGTGGATTATTTTTAGAGAGATTGAGAGAGATGGAGGAGAGAGAGAGAGAGAGAGAGAGAGAGAGGAGGAGGGGATCATATATGGGCGAGGGAAGCCTCGAAGGGAAGAGGCTGAGGAGGCGGAGATCGTGCATGATGTAGGATCAACGTATCTGTGCTAATGTGCGTCACACGACCTTGTACTTTGTCACAAGTAGAGCTTCTGCATTTTGACGCAGCCCGACCTAATCTCTTGTCGCACCATCGTTTTTGGTGTTGCGGGTTGAGTGGGTTTTTTCCCAACCCAATTAAGCATCGAGTGTGAAGAATCGTGGTGGTTGTTGGCTAAGCGAGGCAGCTGAGGGAGAGCACGCACTCCTGTGAGGCAAGAGTTCAAAACTTCTAGTGGGGACGGGTAGAGGCAAAAAAAGGAGACTAGAGAGACGCAGCTGCTACATCGGCCTTCTCTCTCTCTCTCTCTCTCTCTCTCTCTCTCTCTCTCTCTCTCTCTCTCTCTCTCTCTCTCTCTCTCTCTCTCTCTCTCTCTCTCTCTCTCTCTCTCTCTCTCTCTCTCTCTCTCTCTCTCTCTCTCTCTCTCTCTCTCTCTGTCAATACATATGGCTCACATTTAAATAAACTGTATTATTAGTTGGCAAGATTCCCTCCCTCCCCACCACCCTTTCACTTTTTTGATATGCACCTCTTTTGCGCCCCCCTCACGGCCCCTCACCTCTCTCAATAGCCCTCGACTACATCAATCATCCTATGAGCGACCACGACGCCAAGAATCTCCGACTAACAACCTCACATGGCAGTACTTCTTGTGCAAGCCCACATGCCCTCGACGGTGTTAACACCCACGAGAACAACGCCGACCCTGCTCTCCCTCTCTCCAAACCAACAATCTCGATATGAATTATCTCGCAACGCTACAACACGAAGCTGCAAATTTGCATTGCAACACACTAAACATATGTGCGTAAACTCTCTTCTGAGCAACTGACGACTAGAAATCTTTGCATGAATTCTCTAGTCAGCACAAAGATCCACATGTGCACCGACGTGGCTAACTGCATGAAAAGAGAGAGAGAGAGAGAGAGAGAGAGAGAGAGAGTCTCCGCCCGGCTCTTGGAGAGAGAGAGAGAGAGAGAGAGAGAGAGAGAGCAGTTCTCCGTAGTCTATCGCATGTGCAATGCTACGAATCTTGGGTAATACCACAAGAAAAACGATTTTTCAATATGTTGATACACTCTCGCTTAGTCAAAAAAGTACATACTAAGGGGGCCCTCTGGCTCATCTTAAATAAAGTACATTAGTTCCTAAATTCCTTGCTAGTGGGCATTTGCGTTTCTCAAGAGATGCTTCTTCGGAATGTCATCAATCAAACATTCCTACCGTTTTGCAATAACCACTTGGCCAGGACATCGCGACGACCTTCAGTGCGGTCCTAATTTTTTTTTTAAAAGGAAAAACGTCACGATGACACAAATAGCACTCGGTGGTGCCGTGTTTAGCTGCTGCCAGCCGGCGTGCGTCCCCTCAGTCAGCTATGCGCAAGTGACAGGCAGACCTGCACTCAATAGCTGCTACCACCTGCCTAAGCTGCTTCTCCTCGCTTCCTCGATCACCCCCTAGCTGATAGACTCGCCGCCATGCGCCCCCTCTCCGTTTCCTTTTTTCCTTGGAGTGCAAATCCTTCCATTTCCTACTTCGAACTAACGTCATGATTTCTTGCCTCCTACTAGCTCCCCACTGATCCGTGCTAGCTCCCGACCCTGCACGTCTCCCTGAACAACCCTCTCCTGCGTCAGCTCCACACCCTCGAGCTCCCTGATGATCCAAATCTCCTGTGTCTATATATTGCCAACAGCATTGAGCAGTGTGTCAAGGCTCATCCTCTCCCTCTCTTGCTGGAGTGAGGACCTCCCTTCCCTCTCTTTCTACATGAACTGCAGCTCGCGACCTCTCATTTCTCTCTTACTATGTGAGCAGTGTAGCTCTCAGCAATCTGCATCACTCTCCCCTCTAGAGATACATTGTTCCATATACTGCCACGATATGATCTCCATGCACAACAACTTCTAAAGCTAGCTACACTTTGCTGCCACACACGCAACGCTTTTTTTAAATTTTCCCAGCTGGTGCCCCTCACTCTCTCTTAGTCAAAAAGAAACTCTCTGAAAGAGCGCGTGTCACTAGGAGGTGTATTTTTCCTGTTGCCTTCCGTAAATAAGTATTAGATATATTTATTTTATTTTTACTTGTTTGTCCCAAAACCCTTGAAAAGGTGCAAGTGGACATTGCATGGCCAGTGTGAAACGGCTGCAGCCAAATGGGTTTTTCACATCGGGGATCTAGGTCGGTCAGATAGGGACTGCCCCGGCCAGTTAGCACTGAATTATGATGAGTATGGAAGCTCGTGTGCGCCAAACTGGAATTTGGGCCACTCGTCAAGTCACTGCAACTTTATAAGTTGAAAGGGGCCAGTAAATTAACCCACATTGTAGATGGTGGTCAAATGGTAGTCTTCAATGATGGTTAGGAGACCGATAGGTACGCCATGGAAGCATCTCCTAAAATTTAGGGAACTGCTATTTTTGACCGGAAAATGTGTTCGCGTCATTAGCTCTGGAATGACAAGGGGAACATTCTATTGCTCTGCTGCCAAGTCAACTGACGCACCAGTTGAGATATTTTTAGCAAGGAAAGCCCAAACTCGGAAACTGGGCGACGTGTGAGCCTGTGAGCGATTCTGCCACTCTGGGAGGCAAAAACGAGCTGCATATCAACAAAGGGGACGCCATTTTCAGCCTCAGGTGGATTGTAGCAGGTACAGAAGCTATGGAATGCTTACCTTGCCCTCTATGCACAGTATGGTGACGGGAGTGATGCCCCGCACGCTACATACTGCTCTCTTTCTCCCCTACGTACAGTATGTTATGCCCCACTAGTGGGCTTCTCATTTGACCTATGTACAGTTCTAGGGGTTTATGCGCGTTTGCCAAGGCAAGAGCCTTCTGAACAGGAACCGGATTAGCTAATTGCTAATCCCCCACAGGTACGCACAGTTCCATCACGAAAGATTGCTAGTTTGGAGAGTTTTCTCGCGTGAAAACTCGTCCAATTCACAAGGGAACTGTCCCATTGCGCGCGGGAGCCCTTGGGACACGCGTAGGCGTGTTCGCTCCGCTAAAAACGATCCGAAACAGGGAATTACAGCCTGCTGTGTTTTTCTGCAGGTTTAGGGTTTCGCACCTAAACTGCAAGGGAACATCGGGGGAGCCTCGTGAGAGCCTTGGGATGCGTGTACAGGCTTTTGGGCTCCCGGCAGTGAAAAACAGAGAATTACAGCCCGCTGAATTTCTGTGACAGCTCACCAGAAAGCTTCCAGATATCGAGGGAATCCGTCCTAGACAGGTGTTTTTGACCTACACGGGTTTTTGCGCCGTTATGCTGTCGAAATCCGGTCGAAAACCTGCGTTTTCAGCCCTCGCCAAGTTTGGACAGCTTTGTGAAAGCTTGTGCTAAGTGGTCGGATCGTCTACCTTAATTTGAATAAAGAAATACCGAAAGGGGCGCCAGTCTTTGGGGCCTACAGGGTGTCGGTCTCGTGTGCGCAGTGACATTCTAGTCGCTAGACGCAACTGTGTTCTCTTCCCTTCTCAGTGCTCTGTGTAAAGTTAACAGGTAATTGAAATAGTACCGCCCTCTACGTTGTATAGGCCGGTTATATGGTTCCATCGACGGGATAGTCACTTTTTCTTCAAAAAGTGCAGCGTGGATTTTTGTGGGTGAAAGCAACACAAAGCTTGGCGATATGGCAGAGAAGAGAGACCAAGTACCTGAAGAGGGATCTTCCTCACATGGCACAGAGAAAATTCCTTCAACTCTTCAAGAAGAGGACAGGTTGTTTAGAACTCAACTGCGTTGTTGCATGGACATGTTTCAGCAGTTGGCTAACAACCCAAGGATGCAGGAATTCTTACAGGCTCCGACACAGGGTTTTCAGCCTCCTACACAGGGCATGACTGAGCCGTTGCAAGAAAAGGAGATTTCCAATGCGCAGAGGACTCATGATGCTCGAGGGAAAGCCCATGTGGTTGAGCAACTAGCGGTGTCCAATGATCCAAAGCAACTTGCTTTAGCTGGACAGGAACCGTTTGTGAATGGTCAAGGGAGCAATGAACAGGCTATGCGTCAGACCCTTCCATTACCTAATACTTATCCTGGTTATTTTGGAGGTGGTTCAGTGTTTCAAGCTATGGCTGGACCTTCCACAGGTTATATGCCAGGGAATGTGTTCGGGACAATGCAAACAGGCATGGGTAACCCTATGTACGCGAACATGGGTGTCCAACCAGGTTTTCAGGGTGCCTATGGCCAGTTTCGAGTGCCTGGAACACAATTTGGTATGGCTGGTTTTTCGCAGCCATGCGTACAAAATGCACATATGACAGGGAAAACAGTTGATGCGAGTGCTGGAATGAACACTCATGGAGCACCACTGTTACAGGCACCTGTTTATGATAATGTGGCTCCTTTGAGTCAGCCTAAGGATTACAAGGAAGGTGGGCAGGGAGTGAAGTTTGAAACTTTCAGAGGAACTGAGGACCAATTGAAGGCTTTGACCTTCATACAGCAGTTCGATGCAGCTTATGCTGGAGGAAACTTCACGGAATCTTCAAAGATACGCAAGGCTGCCACTTTCTTGAAAGGGAATGCGCTCCAATGGTGGACCGCATTGTTGAACTAGGGTCAAGCCCCAACAACGTGGGTTCAATTCAAACAACTTTTTGCGCCTGCATGGTTGACAAACACTTTTGAAGTGGATGTGATGACAGAATGGCACGAGTTGAATGCTAAACAGTGTGCGAATCTGGAAGAGTACAATAAACGGTTTTGGGCTGCATTGTTGCCAATCACCTCTTACAGGTTTGTGCCTTTGTCAGAACAAATTGAGAAGTACTGTTGCGGATTGCCCAAGAAAATTAGGGACTACTGCACAAAGACTACTGTCATGAATATGTTTCAATTGATAGAGAATGCAAGAGTGGCCAACAATCTGTCGAAGGGAGATTCCGATGGATTTAATAGCCACAAGAAAGGGGCCCAGGGCAAACAGTTTTCAGCCAAGGGCAATGTTGCAACAAAGCCTTCTGAGTCTCCTGCAAAGAAGCCCTCCACTCAAGAAGCTGATACGTCCAAGAAGCAGTCTAAATCTTCTTCGGAACGAGGGCAAGGACAAAAAAGGCATTTTTCTGGCAAAACTTTTCAAGAAAGGAAAGCTCTTAGGGAGGCCAAGAAATGCTACATTTGTGAACAGGAAGGACACTTTGCAAATGAGTGCCCACAGAAGAAGTCACAAGATAAGGATGACAAGTCATACCATAAAGGGAAGAAGCCAAAGCCGAGTGCAGGACTTGTTCCAGATTTGGTTGGAGATCAGCCAAACACAGATGCCACGGAGCTGTGCAGAGCTTGGGGCAAAGTTAGAGACCAGACAGTGCTGGTTTTCTTTGATCCAGGAACCTGTGCAAATTTCATATCACCAGAATTGGCATCAAAGTTGGGCATTCGTACAGAGGAGATGGGTATGACAGGCGAAGCAGGTTTGGCATGCCCAGGACATTCAAAGCCTGTTACTTCCATTCTGGGAAAGCTTCGTCTGCACATTTAGAGCTATGTGGATGCGGAAGAATTTCATATTATGCCGCTTGAGGGCTGTGATGTGTTATTGGGTATCCCATAGTGTTACAGGTTGCATGCTATGGTGGATACTTACAACAAAAAGATTACCCTTGTACATAGAGGAAAGACTCATGTCCTTGATGTAAAGCTTAAAGGCGAGTCTGTTCCAATTGTTTCTGCTTCTGCTATTTCATCTGTAATAAAGAATCATCTTTCCGCGTACTTGATCTTTGCAAAAGAAGTACCTCAAGTTGTATCTAATTTGTCTACCTTAGATAAAGACAAGTCAACTTTTTTGAGTGGTTTCAATGATTGTTTTTCAGACTCTTTGCCAGGGGAGTTACCTCCTGAGAGACCTGAGGATCATACTATAGATCTTGTGCGAGGTTCTAGTCCACCGAATAGACCACCATACAGGGTTAGTGCAGCCCAGCAGAAACAGATTATGGGTCAGGTCAACGAGCTTTTAGAGAAGGGGCTGATTCAGCCCAGTTCATCCCCTTTTTGTTCGCCTGTACTCTTAGTGCAGAAGAAGGATGGTTCATGGCGCATGTGCATTGACTATCGCGCCTTGAATAAGAATACCATCAAGAACAGGTTCCCCATACCGAGGATAGATGACATTCTTGATCGGCTTGAGGGAGCGTCATTGTTTACAAGAATAGACCTAAAGAGCGGGTATCATCAAATACGCATCAGACCAGAAGATGTCCATAAGACTGCGTTCAGGACAACATTTGGTCTCTATGAGTTTCTTGGCCATTTGGTCTCACAAATGCTCCTGCCACATTTAATAGAATGATGGACAGAATTTTTAGACCACATAGAAACTTCGTGGGTACCTTCTTTGATGACATGATTGTCTACTCAAAGTCTAAAGAGGAGCATAGGGATCACTTGACCGCAGTTTTCAATGAGCTACGCAAGAATAGGCTACTCATTAAGGCGAAGAAAAGTGAGTTCTTTTTGCAAGAGATTCACTTCCTTGGGCACATTGTTTCAAAGGATGGGGTACGCATGGATCCCGCTAAAGTGGAAGCAATTAGGTCATGGCCAGACTTGAAGTCCATACATGACATTCGAAGCTTTCTAGGCTTATGTTCCTATTACAGGAGGTTCATCTGAAATTTTGTTGAGATTGCTTCTCAGCTCCATGCACTGCAAGGAAAAGGAGTTATTTTCAAGTGGACAGCCAAGGAAATTTTAGCGTTCAAACACTTGAAAGAGAAGCTGACTTCAGATCCGGTAATTATTTTGCCAGATCTTTCTAAACCTTTTGTGGTTCAATGTGATGCGTGTGGCCATAGTCTTGGTGCAGTTCTAATGCAGAATGGCCGAGTAGTCGCATATGAGAGCAGAATTCTTTTGAAGACTGAAAGGAACTTGCAAGTCTATGAGAAAGAATTGCTGGCAGTAATTCATGCTCTCACTAGTTGGAAACACTATTTGCTAGGGGCTGATTTTGTTGTCCAAACGGATCATCAAACCTTGCGATATTTTCTTACACAGACGAAGTTGTCTGAGAAGCACATGCGATGGGCAAACATCTTGTCAATGTTCCATTTTCAGATTGTGCATGTGCAAGGGAAAAAGAACGTGGTGGCTGATGCGTTGTCACGAAAGCCCCAAATTTCAGCAGTGTCAATTCCGTACCATTGTGAACTAGACGAAATGAAGACACAATATGCTGAAGATTCAGATTTTGCAAGGATCTATGACCAGCTTGTTGATGGGCAACATCATGAGCACTATATGCTTAAGAATGACTTTCTCATGATGCATGGAAAGTTATGCGTTACTAAACAGTTACGGCCAAAGATTTTGATGGAAAGTCATGCTCCACCTTATGCTGGGCATCGTGGAATTGATGCGACAGTGAAAGGGGTTGAGACATTCTTCTATTGGCCAGCTTTGCGTCAAGATGTTAGACATTTTTGTAAGATCATGCTTAGTATGCCAAAAAGTCAAATTTGACAGACAAAAGCAACCGGGATTGTTGCAGCCATTGCCGATCCCTGATAGGCCATGGGAAAGTATAGCAATGGACTTTATCTTTGATCTTCCAAGGACACAAACAGGAAATGATGGGATTTGGACTATCATTTGTAGGTTCAGTAAGCAGGCCCACTTCATTCCTGTTAGGAAGAAGATAAAGCCAGAACACATGGTCAAGATATTCATGAGCAATATCTTTAAATATCATGGGATGCCTCAGTCAATTGTCAGTGACAGGGATCCACGTATGACGAGTCTTTTCTGGAAGGCATTGTTTGAGAACATGGGCACTACGCTCAAGTTCTCTTCTTCGTTTCATCCGCAAACTGATGGACAGTCAGAAGAGGCAAATTCTACTGTCTTGGACCTGCTCAAATGTTATGTCTCAGAGCACAAGGCAACTTGGGAACACCATCTCCCATTGGTTGAATATGCTTACAATAACATTGTGCATACGTCAACAGGTAAGGCACCATTTGAGATAGTGGAAGGAGGAAAGAAAGTCCCGCCCATTTTGCAGACTAAGGACAAGATATTTGAGACAGACAAGTATGTGCAAGATATGGATGAAACATACAGGAAGATAAAGATTGCTCTTGAGAAGACTCAGGCTAAGCAAAAGAAAGCTGCTGATCGTCACCGTCATGAACTTGTATTTTCACTTGGTGATTGGGTACTTTTGCGCTTTGAAAAGGCCAGGTTAAGGAAAAGGAAAGGCAAGGAACGCTTGTTTCCTAAGCTCAGTATGCGATATTATGGTCCTTTTCAGATTTCAAAAAAGATCAACGATGTAGCTTACAGGTTAAAGCTACCAGAAGGCTGGAAAATACATAATGCTTTTCATGTCAGCCTTCTAAGGCCCTTTGTTGGTGATGTGCCAGAGAATATGCTTAATGAGGAACAACCCGAAGTGGAAGAATTGGATGAAATCCTTGTTCCTGAAGAGATATTGGCACATAAAGAAAGAAAGGTTAGAGGAAAAGTTGCAAGACGCTATTTGGTGAAGTTCAAGAACTATCCATCATTAGATGCCAAATGGATGGAAGAGTCTGAATTGCTTGATTCACCTCAGCTATTGCAATTGTATCTTGAAGCCTTTCAAATGGAACCCACAGTGACTTGATGCAACCTTTTTGGAGCAAGGCAAGAGCATGGTTCATGATGCTCAAGAGAGTAGTTAAGCAATTGTATCTACTCTTTCCATACAGAATTTAACTAGAGAAGTTTGTGCTCAAGAGTACACTAGAAGACTTCTATGCTTGATATATGTATCGTAGCCAGGTTGGTGGGATTGTTTAATCGTCCAACGCTACATTTCCGGAAGCATGTATATCTTGGATTCCCATCATAGAATATATGTGATATCAAGAGATATCTGCATGTATTATTGGCATGCAAGCGAGGTCGCTTGCAGTATTTCAAGGGTGGGGTGTGTCACCAGGAGGTGTATTTTTCCTGTTGCCTTCCGTAAATAAGTATTAGATATATTTATTTTATTTTTACTTGTTTGTCCCAAAACCCTTGAAAAGGTGCAAGTGGACATTGCATGGCCAGTGTGAAACGGCTGCAGCCAAATGGGTTTTTCACATCGGGGATCTAGGTCAGTCAGATAGGGACTGCCCGGGCCAGTTAGCACTGAATTCTGATGAGTATGGAAGCTCGTGTGCGCCAAACTGGAATTTGGGCCACTCGTCAAGTCACTGCAACTTTATAAGTTGAAAGGGGCCAGTAAATTAACCCACATTGTAGATGGTGGTCAAATGGTAGTCTTCAATGATGGTTAGGAGACCGATAGGGACGCCATGGAAGCATCTCCTAAAATTTAGGGAACTGCTATTTTTGACCGAAAAATGTGTTTGCGTCATTAGCTCTGGAATGACAAGGGGAACATTCTATTGCTCTGCTGCCAAGTCAACTGACGCACCAGTTGAGATATTTTTAGCAGGGAAAGCCCAAACTCGGAAACTGGGCGACGTGTCAGCCTGTGAGCGATTCTGCCACTCTGGGAGGCAAAAACGAGCTGCATATCAACAAAGGGGGCACCATTTTCAGCCTCAGGTGGATTGTAGCAGGTACAGAAGCTATGGAATGCTTACCTTGCCCTCTATGCACAGTATGGTGACGGGAGTGATGCCCCGCACGCTACATACTGCTCTCTTTCTCCCCTACGTACAGTATGTTATGCCCCACTAGTGGGCTTCTCATTTGACCTATGTACAGTTCTAGGGGTTTATGCACGTTTGCCAAGGCAAGAGCCTTCTGAACGGGAACCGGATTAGCTAATTGCTAATCCCCCACAAGTACGCACAGTTCCATCACGAAAGATTGCCAGTTTGGAGAGTTTTCTCGCGTGAAAACTCGTCCAATTCACAGGGGAGCTGTCCCATTGCGTGCGGGAGCCCTTGGGACACGCGTAGGCGTGTTCGCTCCGCTAAAAACGATCCGAAACAGGGAAATTACAGCCTGCTGTGTTTTTCTGCAGGTTTAGGGTTTCGCACCTAAACTGCAAGGGAACATCGGGGGAGCCTCGTGAGAGCCTTGGGATGCGTGTACAGGCTTCTGGGCTCCCGGCAGTGAGAAACAGAGGATTACAGCCCGCTGAATTTCTGTGACAGCTCACCAGAAAGCTTCCAGATATCGAGGGAATCCGTCCTAGACAGGTGTTTTTGACCTACAGGGGTTTTTGCGCCATTATGCTGTCGGAATCCGGTCGAAAACCTGCGTTTTCAGCCCTCGCCAGGTTTGGACAGCTTTGTGAAAGCTTGTGCTAAGTGGTCGGATCGTCTACCTTAATTTGAATAAAGAAATACCGAAAGGGGCGCCAGTCTTTGGGGCCTACAAGGTGTCGGTCTCATGTGCGCAGTGACATTCTAGTCGCTGGACGCAACTGTGTTCTCTTCCCTTCTCAATGCTCTGTGTAAAGTTAACAGGTAATTGAAATAGTACCGCCCTCTACGTTGTATAGGCCGGTTATAGCGCGCGCTTTCAGAGTTTCTTTTTGACTAAGAGCCCCATCCCACTAAGCGCATGGAGGGACTCAAGGCGCTGCAACCACTTGCTAACGCGGTCTCGCCTATTAGTTACAATGCAAGTTGGGGCTTGTAGAATGCCATGTAGACGCTGCAAGAAAGTGCTTCTGGACGGATTTTTACAGAGCAAGAAGGCTCTCACTGACTACAGGAAGTGCAGCGCACCTTTGGCCATGAAATAAGTTGACTGCTTGCAATGTGCACACCTCCTGCTGGTTGGGTTTGCCACGCAACCAGTCAACCAATGATGCTTCCGTCAAGGCGCTTGAGAGTATCGGTGCCGCATGACCTCATGGGCAGTATTTCTGGTGTATGCAGCCCGTCATGCGCTGGAAGCACTAGGTAGGACGAGGCTCTGAGAGAGAGAGAGAGAGAGAGAGAGAGAGAGAGAGAGAGAGAGAGAGCATCTATGCAGGAAAGCCATTAGAATTCATAGAGAACAGGGGGGAGAGAGAGAGAGAGACTAGAGGGATGGCTTTCGGCAAGCGTATGGTCGCATTGTTTCTAGTGCTGATGGTGGCGATGGCCGGACTGAGTGGTGTCGCAGCGCAGCCGCCTCCTCCGGCACTACAATGCACGCCCTTGCTAAATCTGGTGCCAGCCTGCCAGGCTGTGACTCTCTATGTGCGAAGCTTACCTTGCCCAACCTCTCGCTTACCACCTGCGCTGGCCTCAGCATCAACATCGCCCACAACAGCTTCGACAACAACGGAAGCTCCGTCTGATCACCATCGCCTGCATCGACGTGCCTCATCATGCACTTCTCTTCATTTATGGTCATTTGTAGTTAGATTCCTGCATGCTGAAATCAAGTTCTCCATCATTCTAGCTCGCTCATGTACTACTTTTTTGGCAAATTTGCATTGACTCTTCCTTCTTCTTTAAAAGAGAGAGAGAGAGAGAGAGAGAGAGAGAGAGAGAGAGAGAAGCGAGGGTTTCTGTGTGTGTTGTTAAAGCCATCCCATCTCGTCAGCACTTTCCTCTTTCGTCCGTAAGCTGTGTAAAGTTGCCTCGCCATCGCCTCTACCTCTCTCCTGGTCCATGCAGTTGCTTTTCGGTACAGATCGTCCAACGCTCGACTGTATCGTGCAGCTTTGTTGCTACAGTATGGGGTATTGTACGTGCAAGTGCCAGCTTTGATCGCTCAACCCCAGCCAATCCTAATCCGTCTTCTTGCCATCGATCACGATCCTTCATCTTGCCACCGATTGGGATCTTGCCCCCGGTCTAGAGTGTGACGGCTCTGCATTTTGCATGAGTTGATGAATAGATGAGCAAGAAAGTGCCCAAGGCCGAACTCAAAACCACTCCTGAGCCCGACCCCAAGCTCGAGCCCAGAGGTGGCGCTCAGATCCTCTTATAGGGTCTCCTCCAACCTGGCTCCCATCTTGCAAACCTCGGAGACCATGAGGCCTGATGACCTCAAGCGAGTATGGGACTACGTCAAGGCTCACAAGCTCCATAGTAGTACTAAGAAATCGCAGATCTTATGTGATCCTCCCCTTTAGAAGTCATTTGGACGAGACAATGTTAAGGTGTCAAAAGTGCTCAAGTACTTGAGTCTCCACTCGTCAAGAAAGGTTTGGTGGGGCTGTCTACTTTGTCTAAGCGAGTTTTCACCAGAAGACTTAAACTGCTGCATTGGAGGAAAAAACATGCCCATGCTGCATGCTGACTCGTGTTTTAGGTCGAGCCATTATTTGATAGTTTATAGTTTAGCTTCTTTTTCATGTGACATATCCGTAGGACAGGCTAGTCATCAGCATTGATGGAGTCATGCTGTAAATATCGACTTTCTAGCAAGACAATTTGAATGATTGGAAGATCCAGACCAATTAAAATTGTGATTGGAGGTCTGAATACTGAAATAGTTAATAGGAGTTTTGGTTATGACTTGAAAAGTAATGGTGTTCCAAGGATCCTCTATCCTCTTGACTAGCGCACACATACACACATACACACACACACACAGAGGATCCTACGAGGAAGGGTTCACCAAAACATTTTGTAGGAACAAATGGAAAAAAGAACATTGAATATCTTAACAAAAGAAGTTTGGATTTTTATCGAGTTTTACACTACAATCCTCCAAATTTAGGCAGTTCCCTTCAATGCCACCATCAAGACTCACTTAGTTTTTTTTCCCTGATGGACACCACCTTCTCTCGAGCAGACGCAAGCTCAAAACAGACTGAATTTTCTACAAACAAATTAGAATGCAATGTCACTGCAACGACCTTCCCTCTTGTTCAAACTATCGTTCCAAATTTGAAGAAGGCTCTAGTACCACCTTTTAGGGTATGGCATGGCTTTGATCTTCATAGATTGGAGCCGAATTTGCCTCTTATAATTGGTGGGGGCATGAATATTCCACATGACCAAAGATGTAAAGCATATTCCGACGATGATGTGCCCATTGTGTGTGGATGCTATGGCCTTCCTGACATTTGTAATATTTTTTCAAACAATGATTCAAAATGGAAAGGAGCAGCATCTTCAATCTTTGTGCAAGAAGTTATTCAATTGAAGCTTGAAGTTGTCATATTGTATGGTTAAAAGATCCTCGATATTTTATTTGTTTCCAACTAGCTTTTTTCAATTATGATGATGTATTTCTAGAAAATTTTAGGCATAGAACTCTATTAATTTTGATTGTCGTTTTTGTAAATTGATCAAAAAAGGCATATATTGGTCAATTAAAGAAAAATATGATTTTATTGTAACAAAAGAAATCTTTCATAATTAATGGTGTTTTTCAGACATAGGTCGTGTAAAAAGGGTGCCCTTGTATGACAACCTTGTAGTATGGGTAGAGCAAGACCACATGGAAGGGACGATTGGTGTATAAATGAACTATTGAGGTGCAATAAGTTTCTCTCAAATTGATGTGGCTTAGAGGAGGAAGGATGCACATGCTCTCAAGTATAAATGACAATCAAGAACCAAAGTACTAGACAAGGGAGCACTTACCTTACAAAAAGAAACATAGAATGACTTGAGCATTAAGTAAAGGTCTAGAGCTCTTATTAGTCTATCAATCTTACTTCAAGCTCAAACATGTGAAGCCCAAGCAGAAAGAGTAGAAGTAGAGGAGATTACAGTTAAAGAAATAGAGATTGAGCTAGAAGATCGATAATATTTTCAAATATTGTGTTCCATTTTTTAAAAGTTAACTTTGATCTTTTGGAATTTAGGAGGTATTCTATCCATTGAAAACTCTTTTTGTTGTTGTGCATCAATATATAACAAACAAAAAATATTATGTTGATGATAAAATTTACTAGTTGTATACAACACTTGCTCGGGTTTGTCTTTGTTATAAAGATTATAATATGCAAAAAACTGGGGCAAATCCATCCCAAAATGATACAAGGATATATTGAGAGTTTTTAAAATTAAAGGAGTATTTGATGAGGGTTTTGTTATGTGGTTGAAGAATCCCTAGAGGAGACATGAAATAAAGCGAGAGAAGGATTGAAGAACTATGGGGGGCAGGAGCAACGCTTAGTTTTCTGCAAGCGAGAGTGGACTTCGGGTCACTTGAGCAAGATTGACTACGCACACACCCCAAACTTTGTAGCTCGTCAAGCTCATCAGTTTCTCTGCAGCTCGTCCTTTTTTGCTGCTCATCCGACTTTCTCCATCTCCGCAGAACCTCGCCCACTATGAATAGCTCTTTCAAAGCAAGCACACCTGCGAAACACGCGTGCTTCGTGGCCCTCACAGAACGAAGCCTGCAAGCCTCTGTTTCGCTCCTTCTCGTTGCTAGCCTGACCGAAACAGCAATAATCGCGATTATTTGTTAGATAATAATCGCTTCTTAGCTTTGTTTGTTATAGCTTTGCCCTAGCAAATAATCGTTCTTTTTTGTTTAGGAACTTATGCCTTAGCATTCCACTATACCACTCCTTATTGCTTTTGGAAGGGGAGTTTATAGTTCTTTTCTTTTGTGTGCCACTTGGTAATGGAACCCGACGCTTTAGTCGTAGGCGAAGATATTGTAAAATTTACACAGATGCTAGCGGCGAGTAAATTACTCGAAATGGAGTTAACAGTGCCGATGGATGAAGGCGACGGCTCGGTCTTGAAACCGTTATATGATGTGGAAATGTCGAGCCCCAATTCGCCAAAGGCTTCAACCATGAAAGAGGACAAAACCGTATCGATTGGAAAAGTGCCTTCTGAGAAAACAAGAGAGAAAATGGGCTCAGCTCAAGGGTTCAAATTCAAGGTTAAAACCCTCAAAGACGGGGCTCCTCAGGGTCCCATCTGTACGAACATAAAGAAGGCGTCAAGTGCATCTGCAGTGCGCAGGCCAGGCATCTCATTTGCTAGCATACTCAAGGGGCCTAACTCTAAGGATTGTGGAAAAGGCTCAGTAGAAGGGTTGTCGAGTGAAGGAGATATTGAAAAACTGTAGAATACAAGAGCTAGGCTTCAGCAAGAGCTTAAGGAAGTCAACAAAATGATTGATTCCGGCCCTAGCAACAACAAAAGAACTAGCTTCCAAACAGATTACAGTGGGCTGGTGGAAGACAGGTTGGCAAATCGGCTCTTTTCCGCTTTAAAAAATTCTTTGCCCCAACAGGTGGAGGTTGTCGAGGCTATTACTGTAGCGATTCCACCAACAATTATAAAAAAACAGTTAGCCAGGCAAGCTAATCTAATGCTTGTATTTGGGTTCAGTGGAAGAATCCCGAACACGTTTGAGATGATTCAATGGCTTCAAGGCCCTCAAATCCTTGGTCATGGAGGAGCAGTTGAAAGTACTTTTTACCTCGCTAAAGGATTCTGTTCAGTAAGATTCAAAGAGGCGTACGATGTGGAAAAGATCCTTGACAAAAGGCCCCTAGAATTTAATAGGACTACGGTTTGTGTGGTGCCTTGGGAGCCAGTGTTCGACTCAACTGAATCTTTACAAGGGTTTCATCCGGTCTGGGTGGAGCTTGTGGGTCTGCCTAGCAGGCTATGGGAAAATCTTAGGATGCTTGGTAGCCAATTGGGCGCTCCATTATTTATACCTAGCAAGAGAGGGTTTGGCAGAACTTGAAAGAGGGTTTGTATAGGGTGGGATGTGTCTAAAATGCCACCTAAGAGCATGGTTATCTATGTCGGAGGAAGGCTAGTTACTATTCCGCTAAACTTTAGAACATACTTTGGGGCATGTTTTGGATGCAACTACTTTGGACACTTCGCCAAGGACTACCCCTTGAAGTCTAATGATACTGCAGCTCCCGCAGCACAGCCCCCAGTAAAATGGAATCCTCGATGGAAGGGCTGGAGAAGCAAGGAGGCAGTAACGATGGGGTAAATGCAGAGAAGGATAAAGGAGGTGTGGTATGTGACAAAATGGATATTAAGATGCACGATAAGATTGTGGAGGAATTGATTCCCATACAACGAACTTATGAAGGTGCAAGCAATAATAATAATAGGATCATTACTCCCGCTGCTACCCCCAAATTTATGATAGTGACAACAATGACGGCTGTCCAAGTCCCTGGTCTGAAAAGAGCCAGAAGAGTGAAGGCAGTGGCAAGAGACTCCAAAGTGCTTCAAGTCGTGAGAACACTTGAGGTGAAAGGATCTAATTCATCCTCCACCCCTTCGAGAGGAGGGGGGTTCACTGTCCCATTGCACAATCCATTTGCAACACTTCAAGAAAAGAAATCCCCTGACTTAATACCCCCGGATTCTCCTGTGACCAAGGAGAGAGAGGGGGGGGGGGACGAGATGATTCGGATGCTGAAGAATTTGTTCCTCTATCCCAATGAACCCCTCATTAATGATGGAGTCTCTCACTATCCAATCTTTAAAGGGGTTGAAAACCCGTAAGAAGAGTACCCTTTTCTGGGAGGAAAAAAAAAAGGAGAAGACAGTCAACTGCTGGGCCATCCAAGAACACCACTTCGATGCCCATAGCAAGAGAAAACAAGTGCTAGGAAAGAAACTGGTATTCTATGGAGAAGGGAGTAACGGTTTTAGTGGCGTCCTCAGCATTGCGGATAGAGAATTGGAGCCGAAGTTGGTTCTTAACCACCCATCCGATAGAATCTTGGGGATTAGAATTAGATGGGAAGGGCATCCCTTCACCATTGTGAATGTGTACGGCCCTTGCAATGAAAAAGAGCTAAACTGTGGATGCATCTTAGGGATACTCCTATTGAAGGGGAGTGGTTGTTGGTTGGCGACTTCAATATGGTAGAAAAGAGTAGGGATAGAACAGGATCCTCCAGTATGCTGGCTGGATCGGAGAGGTCTAAATGGCAAAGTTTGTGCGAAAAGTGGGCAATGATAGACTTGTGGGAAGTCGGCCCATGAAAGAGCATGCCTGGTTTCACCTACACAAGCCTCCAGTATGCCCGCACTGCCTCCAGGCTAGACAGATGCTATTGTTTACACCAAGCTAACTGGATACCATCGTTGATGAAGATGAAGGTAGTCCCAACAAAAAGCCTTTCGGATCACATTCCTCTGCACATACATTTTAAGAAGAATAAAGGGGAGGAGCATACCCCAAGAGGCGAGAAAAAACTATTAGTAACAGGGGCAAACCTATTTAAAGACCCTCTTTTCAGGAATCTAACCAAGAAAGCACTGGGTAAGCTCAAAGAAGATGTCGATCTCAACAAACACAATGCGTGGGACCTCTTTGCTCGGAGCATCCTGAAAGCAATCAAAACCTCGGGCCCTCGATTCAAGAAAGCTAGGGAAGGACACCTTCTACATCTTATAGCGGAGGTACAGTTGCTTACCTCTATAAAAGCCAATGGGCATGCTACTGAGGAGGAGCACAAACGTTGGCTCGAAGCCAAATCTAACCTTGCTAATGAGCACTTAGAAGATATGAGAAAGGAAAGGCTTCTCTCAAGGGAGACTTTCCTTCAACCTGAAGCCTCCAATCAAACTTGGTCTTTTAGGGCTTTAAAAATCAGGAAGAGCCGGGGCCACGTCCGCTCGCTCTATGATGAGAAAGGGACAGCAGTTCATAACCAGGATGAGATGGTGTCACAAGGCGGGCACCACGTGCCACTAGAAAAGAACAGACTGAAACAGACTTTTAGCACTTCAATAACAACTGAACTCTGAGAGAGAGAGAGAGAGAGAGAGAGAGAGAGAGAGAGAGAGAGACGACACGCGACACAGTGTAGCGGAATTCCACCCCAGAGAGTATTGCTCCCAAACCTTGGCGCCCCTTTCGGTATTTCTTTGTATTGCATCAAACAATACAAGCCGGTACTCGAGACCTTGCACCTTCTCTAGGAAGCATGCCAGAGAATGAGCCCTAGCCTCATATTTAAAGGCCCTTGGCCTGAAAAGCAGTTACAGTAAAAAGCCTTTAAAACTCAAAAGCTTCTGGTTCAAAAACAAAGCCAAAAAGCTGCCAGCACAATTTACGGAGATCCGTACAATCTGCCACGTCATCAGGTCAGCGCAATTTTCGAAAATTTGTTTGCTACGCCTGCCCTTAGGGTTAGATTAGGGTTTCTGCAATTTTAGGGTTAGGGTTTCCAAAATTAGGGTTTGCAAGTTTTAGGGTTAGGATTTCCAAAATTAGGGTTTCAACGGTTAGGGTTTCTGGCAGAAATTAGGGGTTAGACCCCTCGGCCACATCTGTAAGTTGACTCCATTCTTTAGGCTTTGACACGTCAGCAGTTTGTTACATCTCCCCTTCTTGAAAGAGAGTAATCGTCCACGATTACAACATATCTGCAAAACAACTCAAGTTAGCTCAAAAATTTCCGAGACAATCAGTTTGCTCTTTTTATTAAGGAGTTAGTTTCTCCTTTCTGCTCTTTTGATCAAGGAGTTAGCTTCTCCTTTCGGCTGTTTTGATCAAGGAGTTAGCTTCTCCTTTCTCCATATCGGAACTCTTGATATTCCGGCGTAGTAAAATTAGCCATCACACCCAGACCGTACTGATCTTCCACGGGTGTCTTGATGCACTAAAATTACATACCCAGGCAATCTCATCCAATTAGTAATATTCAGTGGTTGGCACATCACAATGCAACACAAATGCTCACATATGCATGTTACAAGACATAGAAACATAAAGCCGCCGATGAACACTCCCCCCGCAAATAACCATCTAGGTTCGGGCCATGAGCTGTTCAACGACTCCCTCATCACTCCTCCTGCAAATAACCTAAAAAGGTCCGGGCCATGAGATATAGAGGCCTTTTATAACCAAACGTCCCCCCAGACCGCAACGTGCATCGTTTGGAGGTGCTGAGAGTAACCACTACTCAGACTTCTTAATACTCACCCCGTAAATAACCATGCAGGTCCCGGCCATGAGTAACAACAACAATACTCCCCCAGTAAATAATCACAAGGGTCCGAGCCATGAGTAAAAACAACAATACTCCCCCCGTAAATAACCACAAGGGTCCGGGCCATGAGTAAAAACAACATTTTTCAATCATTCGATACTCCCCCGCAAATAACCACAAGGGTCCGGGCCATGAGTATAAACAAGCATTCTCATACATCATGAGTAAAAACAACATTTTTCAATCATTCGATACTCCCCCGCAAATAACCACAAGGGTCCGCGCCATGAGTATGAACAAGCATTCTCAAACATCTTTTCTCACTACTCCACCCGAGAGTAAAATCACCAATCATTGAAACCAGTTTTAAACCAGAGTCAAACAATTCAAATCGGCACCAAGACAGGTTCAAAATAGATACCATCCATTTCAAATAAAATTTCAAACAAAGCTTCAAATGATACTTTCTCAAACAAAGTTCAAAAGTATCTAACTATAGAACAACTAGAGAGTTCATTCAGGGTTTTGTTCGGACAACCGAACTTTGAGGACGACTTGCTTGCCCTTATGCATCACTATGATGGTTCGGTTCCGAACTTGGAGAGTCGCATCATTCTTGTCATGCCAAGGCATGCCTAATAGAACGTCACAATTGCCCAACTTCATAATGTGGAAATTTGCTTTTCCATGATAATCTTGGATAGTCACTGGAAGAGCACCAATGAGTGGTACCTTTCTGAGTTTGCCATGTGGCTAGCTCAGCTTCAATTTCTCCACCCTCTACATCATAATCAAAGTCCATTTGCTTCAAGAATTGTGGATGGATAAAGTTCTCTGTAGCTCCTGGGTCAAAGAAAATTAGGGCTTTCAAACCGTTGACTTTGCCATATGCTCGACACAATTCATTTGTACTTTCAAGGCGTATGCCATAGATGTCAGGTACTAATCCATGCAATGGCCGCTTTAGCTCGTTTGGTTGGAGATAGACCTGGTTTTCTGTCGACCGCCGACGCCGGAGTCGGCTCCGCAAGTCTATCAGTGCGTTGGGGACAACCAAAATAGTTCTGTCTTGTTTGAAAGCATCCAAAACATCTGCCTTCTTGTAGTAAGGTGTCTCGTTGTTGAGGTGTCAAACGAGGCCTTTGTGGTTGACTTTCACGAGACTCTCGAGAATTTGTTCGTTGTTGTCGAGAGTTGTGGTTAGCGGCCGGAGATTCTTTTGTGGTAAACTCTAGCTTTCCCTTCATCAATTTGTAGCCGACCGCAGCATGGTCCATAAGTTCTTAGATGATAGAGACTTGCTTGGATAGACAATATTCCTGCAATGGTGATGGTAGTCCAATGGTGTATCGCTCGCACTGGGCCTCCAAGGGAACAGATCTAAAAAAAGACATCAAAAGCAATGGTGATGGTAGTCCAATGGTGTATCGCTCGCACTGGGCCTCCACGGGAACAGATCTAAAAAAAGACATCGAAAGGTACACGTCGAGAAACCTTTGGTTATATTCGTCCATGGTTTCAATGGCAAGCATTTTCAAGTTGCCTCACTCTGCCAAAATCCGCACTTCAAACATAGAAGTCATGTAACTACGTGCAAAAACTATCTTGAAAGCTTGCCAGGTCCTTGGAGCATGCGGTTGTGTCGCGATTGAACTCCACCATTGCATAGCATTATCTTTAAGAAATCCCGCTACTCCAGAAATCTTGGATTCTTCTGTATAGTTCCCTAAAGCATAGATGTTGTCGAATTGCTGTAGGAACTACAATGCTTTCTTGCGATCTTTCACCCCGGAAAAAGTGAAAAATTTGACTGTCGTGCCACCAACTTTGAAATCTTTGGGTTGGTTTGGCGTATATCCCGGGTATGGATAATAAGGGTATCCATATGGGCTCCAACCATTGTAGCCTGGTGGTGGTGGTGGTGGTGGAGGTGGGGGCAATGGCGGTGGCAAAGGGGGTTGCACTGGATCAGGGTCAGATGGCTGCACCATATTCCTGAAGACTCCCCCGATCGGGACAGACGGCTGAGAAGGTTGCCGGTTGGAATCTCTCGTACTTTCTGGTGTTGGAGGAGGAGGTACCACCTGGGGCATCAGAGGGGATAACATGTAGTTCAAAAATTGTTGAAAACCTTGCTGCATCGGAAGATTCTGCTGAGGATGCCGCAAAAGAATGTCGTGAAGCTCGTTGAGCAGAAACTACAAATATTCTGTTGAATCCATGAATTCCAAGTATTGGGTTCTTAATTGGCTTAAGCCCTGTAAGACACTGCGGTGGAGACGGGAGCACGCCCGATGCGCGATGAAGTAAGGGTGGGAGTGGCTAATAAGTCCGGGTTGGAGGGTGAAGATACCTCCAATAAAATCGGTCTGCTCTTTTGTGGGACCGGTATGCTTTCAGAAAAACACACGCCTGATGTTCTGATACCACTGTCACAAGGCGGGCACCACATGCCCAGACTTTTAGCACTTCAATAACAACTGAACTGAGAGAGAGAGAGAGAGAGACAACACGCGACACGGAGTGGCGGAATTCCACCCCAGAGAGTATTGGCCCCAAACCTTGACGCCCCTTTTGGTATTTCTTTATAATGCATGAACACAGTACAAGCCGGTACTCGAGACTCCACATCTTCTCTAGGAAGCATTCCAGAGCATGAGCCCTAACCTCAAATTTAAAGGCCCTTGGCCTGAAAAGCAGTTACAGTAAAAAGCCTTTAAAACTCAAAAGCTTCTAGTTCAAAAACAAAGCCAAAAAGCTGCCAACGCAATTTACGAAAATCCGTACAACCTGTCACGTCATCAAGTCAACGCAATTTTCAAAAATTTGTCTGTTGTCCTTAGGATTAGGGTTAGGGTTTTTGTAGTTTTAGGGTTAGGGTTTCCAAAATTAGGGTATGTAGGTTTTAGGGTTAGGGTTTCCAGAATTAGGGTTTGCAAGTTTTAGGGTTAGGGTTTTCAGAATTAGGATTTCAATAGTTAGGGTTTCTGGCAGAAATTAGGGTTTAGGCCCCTCGACCACATCTGTAAGTTGACTCCATTCTTTAGGCTTTGACACGTCAGCTGTTTATTACAGATGGCTGGTCTGATGTTGAGCTATCTTAGTCAAATCATTGGACGGCCAGAGATCCAGTCCCAAGAAGTGGAAGAAGCCAAAGGACCTTATTGCAGAGTGTCAAGAAGGAAATTCCCCACTCAGAAGCTAACTGCTTGGAACGGGCATTCTCCGAAGACGAATGTTCACTAGCATTGCAAGCCCTTAGCAAGGAAAAGTCCCCTGGTTGGGATGGGATGACCGTGGAATTCTATAGAGAATTTCGGGATGATCTCAAAGCCCCAATCACAAGATTGGCCAATAAAGCCATGGTCAAAGGGTCGTCGGAGGTGAGTGTAAAGAGAGGGCTTATCAAACCCATCCCAAAACAGATTTGGTCTCCTCAACTGAAACATTGGCGCCCTATAACGTTGATGTCGGTGGCCTACAAAATTATACCTAAAGCAGTAGCCCTCAGACTAGCCCCCTTACTAACCAAGATCATCTCTCCCCATCAACATGGGTTCATAAAAGGAAGGTCCATTTACAATAACATCTTGGCAGCAATGGTGGGCATCGAATACGCAACTGTCACAAAGCAAGAGTGCATTCTGCTACAGCCGGACCTGGATAAGGCTTATGACAAAATAACATGGACATATATAAAAGCCGTCATGGAAGCTCTGGGCTTTGGGCCTCGCCTATGTCTGTCGATACGCGTACTGGGGGTTGGAAGCCAGTCAAAGCTCCTATTCAACGATAGAATTGTGGGCTCTACTCGAAGCTAATGCAGAACGAGGGGAGTTGCAAGGCCTTGCTTTGCCAGGTAAGAGCCAACTCCTAGCAAAACTCTTTGCAAACAATTCTCTCTTCTTGAAGGCGTATCCCCAGGTCATCAGAAAAGCTCTGGAGATTGTACAAATATTCTCAGTAGCTTCGGGGTCCCAGTGTAATATAGAGAAGTCAGTGTAATATAGAGAAGTCAAAGCTGATCTCCCTATCAGAAAATGACTCATTTGACCCTACTGTCTGGTCGCGGGAGATTGTCACAAAAGGAAATATATTCAGACATCTGGGAGCCCCCTTGGGGGTGGACGTAACTCACAAGCAAAGATTTGAATGGGTGCTTAAAAAAACCAAAACAAAAATGAGTAGGTGGGAGTATGCTCTTCTCCCCTTCCCAAATCGGATAAAAGTGATGAATGCCTTCATGATTCCTTATATTGCCTTCACTAGCCCGCTTCTCAAGATGAGTGTCACTGGAAAGAGTTCTTAAAACAAGTAAAAAGGTTTTTATGGAAAAACAACACGAAATCCTCCAGGCCATGGCAATGGGCCCGGTGGGAATCAATTGCTCAACCGGTGAATCAAGGAGGCCTCGGAATTTTCAACCCTGTGGCCCATGCAGAAGCTTGGTGCACCAAGTTTGTTGTTTCCTTGGGTAAACAGGATCAAGTTTGGGATGTCATGGTCAAAGATATGGTAGAGGCAGCCAAACTTGGCTCGGATGGTGGAAAGTGGAGAGGGGTGGAGGTTCATGACAAACTGTTAGCCCCGGAGTGGTCTACCTTAAGACTAGGGGACAGGTCAGGAGAATTGATAAGAAAATGAAATACAGCAGTAGGAGTCTTAAAGTGGGGGGAAGAAGTCAAATACTTCAAGAACTCCATTTTGCATTGGTCCCCTTGGCTGTCCAAAGTTGTAGATCCGCCACAAACTCCCTATTGGATTGAGACAGCGAGGAAACTGAATAATAAGGGTCTGAAGCGACTTAGGCACTTCTGGAACAGTGGTAACAAGAGTTGGAAAACCATTGACCTTCTGGTTACCCAATACCAACTCAATAGCTTGGAGGTCTTGCTTGTCCACAAAGTGATGAAGGAGCTTGACAATTTAGTGATGCCAATCTGTGATTCGGAGTTTGACTGGAATGCCTCGAAATGGCCCAGAAGCAGTCTATCACAAAAAACCCATCCTAAAAGCATTTATTAGACACTGATGCATAAGAAGAATTGGTCTAGCCCCCTTAACAAGCTATGGAAAAAGCAATGGCCGGAGGAAAGGTGGGAGCAAGTAACGGAGAACATATGGAAGCCAAAGGTTCCGCAACACATGAAGGTCTTTCTATGGAAGGTAATTTGGGGGGCTCTACCGAGGGGGGTGAAGATTCAAGAGAGAGGGATTGGGTCAGATCGATGCTTGGGGTGCAGGATGGCTAGTGAAGATCTGGCCCACCTATTCATGGACTACCCAACTATTAAAGGCCTCGCAGGGAAAATATGCAAGTGGGTCCAAACAACATGGAAAATTAGTTTCTTCAAGACTGACCTATTCCTTGGAGGCAAGAATGTCCTGTCCTCCTCGTCAGCACTCAAATCATCAGATACTTCTTCTTACATAATGTACGGCAGACAAGGAACCGCCGTGTGTTTGAAGGAGATTTTGAGGTGGAAAGCTTCGCAGAAATTACTCAAGAAAGCAAAGTGCTAATATGGATGCTCGGGTGCAAGCAACACTCGGAGGATTGGTCTAGGACTACTTGTGCCTTATTGTCACCAGATGGAATGCCTAGGACGGGGGGAAATCTTGGCCATCGGTAAATAAAAGATCTCATAGGGACAAGTTTATGGACATTGTGTATCGAGGAGGAGGAGGCGGCGGGTTGGTGGGGGTGGCTGCCCTGATAGCCGATGTAATTATAGTCCCTGAATGGTGTCATGGTTCAACAAGAGCATGACAAGACCTTGTAATTTTTTGGGCTATTCAATATAATTCACTCACAATTGTGAGTTTTGCAAAGATAAAAAAATAAAAAAAATTAAAGGAGTATTTTGACAATTTTCCCTTTCTTTTTAACATATCTGAATTGAGTCAATGTAGCTTTGCCAAACCAAAAGTAGAAAATAGACTTAAGACTATCAAAGCCAAACACGCATAAGATTTATTAGTTGATTCCATCACCAACTAGTCCCATCACCAACTAGTCTCCCCTGGTTCTTTAACATTAGAGATGTTTTACTAAGGCCCTTTTAACACTAGAATGGTAACAGGACACTTTTATGTCCTTGGACACTTTTGTGTCATGTTAAGTGACCATTTTTCTTGAATTATTTGAAGAGTATGAAAATGAATTTCTAGGTGATATATATCCACAAAGTTGCCTTATGAGCTGAAAAAAACTTGACATTTTTTTTGGAGTATCGATTTCACCACTAAATTTACTCTTCCACAACATTTTTGAACCTAAACTGTGTGAAAAAACGGGTCCTGTTTTTGGCTTTTTTTTTAATTTTTGCAACTATACCACTCTAAACTTCATATTTGTGAGGTTTAGATTGCTAGAGGATAAACCTTCATAGTTCTCAACATGTTTTGATGCTTGTAGGCGAGATCTACGTGTTAAAATTGAAAGTTATGACCAACTTACAAGAATTGCATCATCCTGTTTTTTGGGCAAAATTAGCACTTTTATGATTTTTTTGGTGGCTTTCTTGATATCCAAATTCAATTTTGATCGTGTAAGTCTAATGTATAACATAAAATCTAATCTTCCTTGAGTTTTGGGGGACCTAATATGCTATATAGCATAGTATATGATGATGGTTGAGTTTTTTGATTGCTGAAGAATACGAAACATTTTAGAGTAGCAAGTATAACTTTCTCAATATTGCTAGTTTCTTAGTCCAATTGTGTGTATTTTGTAGGGAGTAACCATATCTAATCATAAACTACAAACTTGGCTAGATATTGAGTAGTTTCTATGGGTTTCTAGAGGTCATAATGTTAAACCCAGTTTTTTCATGTTTGCTGTATTTAGCACTTTATCATTGCCCCCAAGGTTCCACTTAGTAAGAGATCCATTATCCTTTTGACATGCTCCATGGCTCCTTTTGGATCCAAAGGCCCAAAGGGAACTAAGAAAACATGTATATAGTATCTGTATTGAGCATGACTATAGAAACTTTGATGATAGGTCCATAGAATGGCAAAAATGCTGTCAGCTTTGTACAGACAAGCCCGCAGTCAAGTGCTTTTGTCAGGAGGTAGAGGTGAGCGCTTCATGCTCACACGATCGGTCAGACAGGGATGTCCTCTTGCCCCCTTTCTCTTTCTGTTCTATGCGGAGGCGATGAGCAGATTTTTGGTGTCACAGCAGGTTGGTTTGAGGGGCTTAGCACTCCCTATACGGGGAGATGAGCTTCTGGACGCTGAGTTTGCCGACGACTCAGCCTTGTACTTAGAGGGCCAGGAGGCCAATTTACACAGATGTGGGCAGGCTTTGGAGACCTTCTGCTGTGCATCGGGCGCACTGATCAACTGGAGAAAGACAGTGGCTTTCTCAGTTGGTAGTGCTCCTGTGCCAGATTGGATGCCAGTAGAGGGTTTCAGGTGGATTCCTCCAGGGACTGCAGTTCGGTACTTGGGTTGTCAGGTTGGTTTGGATTTGTCCCCCGAGCAGCAGATTGCTCCTCTTCTCCTGTCCATCAGGAGAAAGCTGTTACATTGGAGCTCAGCACGACTTTCGCTGGCTGGTAGAGTAGTAGTTGCCAACCAGGTGTTGTTGGCGACTATGTGGTACATCACTTCTTGCTGGATCTTCTCGAGTTCTTGTATCAACCAGGTAGAGAGGCTGATCAGGAACTTCCTTTGGTCTGGTCGCGACACTCAGATTGCCCGAGCCAAGGTGGCTTGGTCGGTCATCGCACTTCCTTGTTCTCAGGGAGGGCTTGGGATCATTGATCCAACACAGCAGAGCAGAGCCCTTCTTGGGAAGTTCGTCGTCAGAGGACTTCTTCCAGGCGAGGAGCCCTGGAAGGAGTTCTTGTTGCAGAGGCTTCGTGCCAGGGTGCCTCAGGCAGGAGGCCCTTGGCAACCTTCGACCAGATAGATCTTTACAGAGTTGCGCCGAGTTGGTTTGAGCAGGAGACTGGAGGACCGATTCGCTGTGAGTTTGCTTCGGTCTTGGGAGCTATTGCGGCGTGGCCTAGAGCAGCGACAGCCGACGTGCACGGAGGAGCGCCTACGGCAGCCCCTCGTCTGGAACCCCATGGTTAGCACTCAGAGAGGCCACTTGGTTGGGAGTAGGCCTCATGTTTCTTGGGGTCCCATGGCAGCAGGTCCAGCGCGCTCTCTAGGTGATTGGCTAGAGTTCACAGGTTTGTCAGAGGAGGTGCAGGTTGTCCAGCTACAGGGCATGAGAGGGGTTCAGAGCATGTGTCAGGACATCTCAGAGTCAGTTCCAGCTGATTGGCTCACGCCTCTCGAGCCAGTAGCACCCCGGTGGATGGGAGCCTTCACACGACTGGAGGTTCTCATTTCAGTCAGGGCTTGCTCAGAGACTGTCCCAGCCCTATTCTTCAAGCTTCAAGGTGGGGGACGTTTACAGAGAGTTGCAGTAGAGGCCCCGCAGGTAGCAGAGTGTTGTTTCCAGAGGATCCGAGTTGTGGGCATCTGTGGGAGGACTTGCGTCATAGACCTTGACCCAGCAGCTCTTGAGACTGGACACTGGAGGCTATGGGCTTGGGAGTGCTGTCCACTGGCACAAGTACAGTGGGATCCTGGTGAGTGGCTATGGAGGGACCCATTCTCTTCTGCAAACCGCCCTGGAGTCCCTTTCTTTCAGTACACTGTTCGGCTTGGACGTCATATACTTGCAGCACAGAGAGAGGCCCGCCCCGCTGCAGCACGTCATTGGCAGGAGGAGGGTCTCACAGTTGAGTTCTTGGCAGCTTTTTGGCAGAGGCTGTGGGACTCCAGACAGCCGAGGCGCGTCACCTTGTTCCAGTGGTTGGTTGCACACAGAGCCACAGCAGTAGGGAGCTGGCTTGTACATTGTGGTCTCTCGGCCGCATGTACAGCCTGTGACCAGTTGGTGGAGAGTCAACGACACTGTCTTTGGGACTGTCCCTCGGCCCAACAGGTGTGGCTACGAGTTCTTCGGCTGATGCCTGCCCTCTCCATGGCTCGACAGTACACTTGGGGGGCGGCGGCTTGGTCCACCCTCACGGGCCCGGCACTTCAGTTTGAGCTATCTTCCACCAGCAGGATGATAGTGATACAGGGGGGTCGACCTACACTCCAGCCTGCTACAGACCTTACTCCACAGGAGTGGAGCAGTGAGAGAGAGGAGTGTTGGGAGCTCATCAGCGGCCTAGCTCTCTGGTTCATCTGGCGGGCCCGTTGTTTCCGCATCTTTGAGACTCGCCTTGTACCACCAGCAGAGACTGTTCGTGACTTTTGGCTAGAGCTGATCCATACTCTCAGAGGACAGCTTGAGGGGCTACAGGGCTGCTCCGACCGCATGCGGGAGCGTCGCGAGGCCTTCCTTCGTCTCTGGCGCCCTGGGCCGTTTTACTCCATGGTCCAGGGGGTGCTCAGATGGCACTACTGTCCACCTGTGTGGCTTTTCCCTCCTCCCATCTCTTGATTTAGCCCCATTGTATATATGCTGTTTTTTCATTGGGAGAGTCTCCCCATCATGTTTATTGTAGCCCTCTCTTGCAGAGGTGGATGTAGCCCTATGGGCAGCTTTCATTAACTAATAGAAGGATCTCTTTCTCGGAAAAAAAAAAAAGAATGGCAAAAATGCAACTTTTTGTACCTTTTTTTTTCCCAAATCGAAATTGGTGAGGTAAAAGCAACCATATGTTTTGATCACCAACCCATTGAAGTTAACATGGCTTTTATCTCATGTCCTACAAAAATCCCCACTCTTATTTATATGCAATCAACAGTAAGAAATTGTTGTTTTGGGCAAAATGCATTGGTCCATCAACTTTGGAGGCTTCTAGTGACCAAGGAATGAGAAATCTTACAAGTTTCTCATTTTTCCTATATGTAGTAGTCCTTGAACTATAAGCTCATGAAAGGATTTTTCAAAATGAGTGGATCTACTATGGTTTTGGAATTTTTTCCCAAAACCCTGAAAGGACACTTTTATGTCCTGTTAGGTTACCAGTCTAGTGTTAAAGAGATCTAGAAAAATCAGCAACAAATCATTAAAATATCTAACTTAGTTCTAGGACAGACCTAACCTGAGATAGAAATAAGTAGACTAGTTGACTACCTAATACAACCTCAACAACAGAATAGTTGAAGGTCTGAGTAACGCTCTAGCGCCTACTTGTGAGGTTTGATTGGAAGCCTAGCATTGGCCCAAAAATAGGAATTTTGCTCTACCACAAACGAGGGAAACATCCATCAAGCTAATTTACAAGGCAAATTGATTCTCTCCACTTAACAAACAACGGAGGTCGTTGTGGCTTGAGTCAAAGAAGCAATATCTAGGATCCTCTATGGCCTAACATAATGAAGTTCTTCCTTAGCAAGGGGAGGCCAATACGAACTCGAATCAAGATAAAATCTAGAGGGATAGGCACAGACCTGTGCTCAGGAGGGGTCCATCTCTTCAAAGACTACCCAGCCACGAGAGGTTTAGAATTAGCAAATGGGTGCACAAGACTTGGAAAATCCGCTAATTAAAGAATGATCTAATTCTAGGAGAAAAGGTTTAAAAAAAGAAGCCATTCTGATTTGCACACAAATTTTTCACTTTTGCTATATCAAACGAACTTGGAAGTCAAGAAACCTTCAAGAAACCCTAGGACGACGATACCGTTCAGTAAAGGAGGGAATGGATTCTAACTATTGGAAAAACAAGAACTCTGATGAGTGAAAGCGAACACTCTTTAGCGTAAGATAATAATGAAAAAAGTGTTAAAACTGTGGGCTACCAATCCAAACATATCTTGAATAGGAACTCGTCTTGAATCAAATTTGTATATAAGTGGCTAAGAAAAGGCAAATGTCTATACCCTTCTATATCTTTTGGCTCCTCAAGGCACACACAACTTGGTTGCATTTATTCGATTGAATAATGAAAAAAAACTCGACTTTATTCGAAAATAAACATCTCAAACTATACACAAATAAGAAAATAAATTACTATCTAATTGATCGATAAAATATGATGTGGTATACAATAGCAAACAGATAAACTTATCAGTCGATAAGCTCCAGTCACTTAGGGACACTCTCTCGCTTGCAATCACATCTCTTCTTCTTCTCACTCCAACCACTTAGGGACACTCTCTCTCTAGCTTGCAATCACATATCTTCTTCTCACTCTAGACACTTAGGGACACTCTCTCTCTAGCTTGCAATCGCATATCCTCTCTCTAGCTACACAAAGATGGTTGATTACACTTCAAACTATAAAAATTTCTTTTAATGTTTTCAAATTATGTATACCAAGATGCTTGTTTGATGCATCTCTTATGTGTCCTTGCATGCATATGGCATGAGATAAGACACTACCTGCAAGGTTTGATTCACCAACTGCTACATCCTACCCCAGAGGTAGTTTAGGGGGTTGGGATTTAGACTATTACTATGGGTTGTTCTGATTCGTACATTCTAGTTGAACTTGAACAACCATTTTTTGTTTGTACTGAGGGAATATAGAGACAGGATGGATAGGAGGTCTTGGTGGCTACACAACAATCTCATGTGCCTCCCCTCTTCACAACAATCTCATGAAACCTTTTGAAGGGCCCTGACATAGCACAAGCATGGAGAGAAGGCGAGGTGCTACTCAAGAGGAAAATGGTGAATAGGCGCTCATGTAGAGTAGTCGCATTGGTAGCAGCAAAGTAGGGTGACCATGAAGGAGAAAAACAGCCCAATAAACTTTGCAGGTTTGGTGAGCCCAGATATTGGTGCCATAGAACAACAAGGATGGTGAAAACAATGCACATGCATGGGTACGCATGGTATTCCCCCCATGCAAACGATGCCACAATCATCACAACCAAAGCTACACACTGAGCTGATCCTTATGAAAAATCTTGGGAGAAGGTGGCATAAGGTGGCAACCATACCTATAGTACTATGCCTTTATTACTATGATTTCCTTTATGCCTCTACAATTTTTAAGAACCTTTAAATGCAAAAGTGAAGATAAGATATAAAAATCCAAATGACATTGGAAAGTTAAAGGACTTTGTATTCCCTATGTAAAGAGGTTGTCTAGCATACCTGTAGTGTTTGTTTACCTTCCTCTTAATGTTTTCTTCTAGCATACCTATGATGTTTGTTTACCTTCCTCTGAATTCTTTCTCCTCCTTAGAATTTCTTTACACTCCAATATATGTTTGTATTCAATTTGTGTTCTCACTGCTCAGATTCTGTAAGGAGATTTATTAGCCAACATAACATAAGTCTATAACTTGCGCAAATTTTCCTTTTTTCTCTCTCTCTCTCTCTCTCTCTCTCTCTCTCTCTCTCTCTCTCTCTCTCTCTCTCTCTCTCTCTCTAAGATCAAATGTAGTACCTATTCTTATCAGTAAATATCTGATAAGTGGGCCATCATGCACACGATTTCTCACAGTGATAAACCCCCTTCAAATAGATTGCACGCATCACCTCTATATGGCACTGCCACAGAGGCATGTCACACCTCCTTTGTCTTTTTGGACATGGACATCATTGTATATTGTTTTTCTCATATACCAACATAGACTTCAGTAGATGTTAATTCTCTCTCTCTCTCTCTCTCTCTCTCTCTCTCTCTCTCTCTCTCTCTCTCTCTCTCTCTCTCTCTCTCTCTCTCTGTGGATAGATATATGAGCATTCTTGAAATTGTTCCTACAAGAGGTTTTCCTATGCTAAAACCATATTTTTTACATATGTTTCCATACAACAAACGCATACGGGTATAAAAGTATGATTGGGATATGTGTCAACCATTCAGCTCTTAGAAAAACAATTGATATTTGGTAAGCACTCAGCACCATAGAATCAAAGTGAAGGCATTCTAAAACAAAAAGGAAAGGAAGTTTTTAAGGAAGTCACACGAGTCCCTTAAATGAAGGGACCCATTTGCTAACTTATAGAGAAAACTCAAAAAAATTGTACTCTTTCTCCCTTCTTTTCTAAGCCATGTTTTCGCATGCCAAAAAGTCCAGGACCACCTCAAGTTGCATATGAGGTGTGCTTCCACTTGAATGTATAATGCGTGGCAATCCATCTAAACAAACTCTTTGCATTGAGATGCTTTGTTTCCATGAGAGGTAAAATTCTTCATGTAATTACCATGAGAGGTAAAATTCTCTAGGAACCTTTGTGTCTTTGAGGGCAAACTAGAAGTAGCTCTCTTTGATGATATTGTGCGATCAAGCATTGAGCTCACTTACATGGTAGGAGCAAGAAGAGGGGTAGCAGACAAAGATGAAGGATGGATGCATACTTTGAGCTATTTAGAACCCTAGCCCCCTCAGGCACATGTGCCTGAGGGCTCTTGTATTCTTATCAGGTTAATATAAATTATCTCAACTCACAATTGTGAGTATGGGAAAAACAAAATTCTTAATGTAATTAAGATTTAAGGAACATGAAGAGGTTTGTTCTTTTTGTTTTTTGACGCACCAGAGAGCCCACAAGGGGAGTGCTTATCCCTTCCAAATATAAGCCATGAAACATGGTCGGGCAAGAGCCACACATACACATCACCATGGACACCTAATTGATGCACCCATCCTGGGAACGACAAAGAGCTAGAAAACCTACTCCTCGGGTGGATCGAGATGCACTCGAGTGTCCAAGGGCAAGAGCCCTAGCAATGTGAGCACTTTAGTTGTAAGTGTTTTTGTAATTGCAAATTCCTAAAAAGTATCTACTTCAATGTTAGAAAAATTGTGCCTCAATTGACAACTCTTGTGAACTCTGGCTTTAGAGGATTCGCTTTAGCTCTTTGCAATATAATTCACTAGGAAGTCACATTGGCAGTCTAAAACAAAACAAATGAAAAGGGTCCATGTGAGGCTCTTGATGAAAGGACGAGTGTTTGGAAAAATCATATCTCCACAGCATACAAAATTCCTTTACTCAAATTTGCTAAGAGGAGATTTTAGAAAATTAGGTTTATTTTTTGGATTTTTGCACTATTTTTCTATATTTTGGGAGAAAATTTCTTCTTTTCTCCTTGCCCTCAATCAACATTTTTGAAATTGAAAAAGGCATGATATCAAGTTGACACATTTTCCCCACACTCTGGAAAGGACTTATTTGCAAATTGAAATACAAAATAAGGGAAAATGTCACAGAAAGAGTGTGTGAGAGGGCCTGCGCAGTGGGTCGCTTTCTATGAAGAATAGAAAAAACAAATATCAACTTTCTAAGGCAGTTGCCTATATGCGAGGTGATACTCAATTAATGCCCCGCTTTCACAAAAGGGGAAGAAAAAAGCTTTGCCATTATCAACTTGCCATGTGACACTAATCCACAAGCTTTATCCAAACGTCCACAATTGCTTCCGAGAGTTCTATGATTCACTAAGGCCTAACTCTCTTCTTCACTAAGGTTTGGTTTACAAAGCAAATATAGAACTTTTCATATCTTATCTTACTTTAGTCTCAAAGCTGCTATGAATTTTAATCATCATTAATGACCCCACCAACCTCATTAGCTTGGATTTTCCATAAGGATATGATTCGTCTAACCATGTGGATATGGTTGTGACTATGGTTAAAGCCTCTCTCTCTCTCTCTCTCTCTCTCTCTCTCTCACACACACACACACAATGCACAAAACCCACAAACAAGGTAATGGTCACTCTACCTAGGTGGTAAAGCCATCATCCAAGAGTTTCAAAACCCCAAAACGGCTTTCCCCTCTAGGTTTTGTTCTTTCCTTTTCTTTTACCCTCCCGATGGACCCTCAGTCCTTAGCGAATATGTATTGATCGCCTTTCAATTAGGAGCCGTTGTATTTTTTTTTGCACCCATGCATCATATTTGACCTCCATGGACTCTCTCTCATATATATATATATATATATATATATATATATATATATATATATATATATATATATATATATATATATAGACACACACAGACATACCTTATCTACGTCGTCATGATTGCCTTTTGGGATCGGGAGTGCACTTTGGGGTTCAACCAACAAAACTCTTGCTGTATAGGGCTACCGAATGAACTTCGTGCCTATAGATTTGCATGCACACATGCATGCATGCTCATAAAAATTGTTTAATCATCATGAATGACCCCAAAATTCAACCTCATTCGCTTGAATTTTTCTTGCTAATAGAGTTTTCCACACGGATATGATTCACCTAACCATATGGATATAGTTGCAACTATGGTTAAAGTCTCAGACAATCTCTCTCTCTCTCTCTCTCTCTCTCTCTCTCTCTCTCTCTCTCTCTCTCTCTATATATATATATATATATATATATATATATATATATATATATATATATATATATACACACACACACACAGACACACATAGAGAGGGAGAGACATATAGATTGTTTACGACGTCAGGATGTGTATGTGTGTGTGTGCGCGCGCGCGAAGAGAAGACATATACATTGTCTACAACGTCAAGATTGCCGCTCAACCAACTAAACTATTGGTGTATACGGCTAACGAGTGAACTTCATGCCTATATATTTGCATGCACTCTCATAAAAACTGTTTAATCAGTTATTGGAAGACTTTGGTTACAAACGGTACAAAGTTTAATCGGTAAACCTTGAGTGAGGGAAGAACCCTCACCTTCTCTTGGGTATAAAGCGTCCGATTATACAGCTCCTCTTCTGTGCGGATCTTGGTGGATAGAGAGGGAGGTGAAGAAAGCTCTGTGTGTACACCACGTTTACGTTTAGCACAGATTCTGACAGGGCTTTACATATAAGAAAGAATTAATTGACACCAGCATATTTACCTTGGGGACCAAGCAAGCGAGTCAACATGGTCGGCATGTTAACAGCGCTGGACTCTAGGAGTCAAGTACTGGCTTGCACGCGTACCCGTATCAACAAGGAAAGAGGAGTGCGCCTCTGTGTGCTTCACTCTTCAGCACAGAGACACAAAGAGAGAGAGAGAGAGAGAGAGAGAGAGTGTGTGTGAGTGAGTGAGTATTAATTAACATGCATGTGTGCCACGTTTTTACATACCCATCTATGATTCATAATCTATAACTCTATAATCTATCTATAAATCCTATCCTATAATCTTATGTATCTTGTCTTGCTACTAGTGACATACTCGTTTGCTTGTAATTATAATGCCTCCAATCTCGTAGATTCCTCATCTCTCTCATTCTCTTGCAAGCCGGAGTAAAACTCCAATCGAATACAGGGAATCCAGCACATGACGTGCACATCGCAATGAGACCTTTGCACTAACCATCCCACTGAATCTGTTATGTTGTCTGCATCGAGATCCTTTAAAAATACAAAAACATTCCTAGCTCAACAGTTGCGGTCATCAGCCACTGCTCTACCATTGCTTGCTCATGGTCTTGCTTGGCTTCGTGCTCGTGTCTGCTCACTGCTCATCGTCTTGCTACCACCATCGACGCTCATCACCATCTTGCACACATATTGTCCTCACTGTGGAATCGCTCAAGACTCCTATTAATAGGATTTTCTTTAAATCGTTGATACATACTTATCTTATAATCTTGTCACTCCACGTGGCAAAAGGATCAACTTTCATCAAGTTCTCCACCCTATCAGATGCCTACTTACAACGCCTATCATTATGATGTAAGTTGACCTATACTATGGCTATCCAGCATGGCTTTCAAGGTTAGGCTCCGAGAATCAGCAAGATACATGACTTTATGGTCTAAAAAGTAGTTTATGTCTTTTGTGTCCTCCATGATGTGCTCAAAGGAGTAAGCATAAAAAATTGTTCAATAGAATGACAATAGTTTCAAGATTGTTTCAATGATAACCCTCCACAAGAAAACTTTGTGTTTAAGTGAAATTTGACAATCCCATACATGTTGCAGCTTGCATGTTCACATGTATTTACGCTAGGAAGAGTCCACATCTTGATACATCTGGTAGCTATGGTTGTCTTTGGCAACCATGATAAATAAAAAAGTCTAGTAGGTGATCTCCACCATTGCCTAGAAGCATTAGGAAGTTCCCAATCTTGATGTTGATCATTTACATTGAGTGTGCACGAGAGAACTGCGATTACTTACATGGGCTTCCAGCATGTTCCAAACATTCTAAAGTCCATGATCAATTCTATATCTACGACTGGCACCCAAAAAGGCCACCAAGGTTGTTAAGAGTAAACAATTAGATCGATTGAGCCTACTCCACGTCTGAAGAGTAGCAAAATTGTCCTCCCTAAGTACATATAAGTGGCTTTTTAAAAACATAGCTCCAGAAGCAAGACTTAGTGTAACATTCTCTACAAGACTAGATAATCTTAGAGAAGAAAACTTTCCATGAAGCAATCAAGAAATGAGCAATAGGGCATGACACAGAGAAATGAACTGCAAAATAGAGCTTGTCCATGTTAGACGTGCCCAAGTACCGTGATAATAAACAAATCCTAAGTCAAGCAAGTACCATATAACTTTTTCCCAAACAGTATCTTTACTAAGCATATGTTTAATCACTATTGCCCTTCTAGCATACATATGAACATGCATGTCAAGAATACTCAATCCTCCCTTTGCAATGGGCATTTGAATATAGTCCCAAGTAATCCAAGAGTGGGAGGAGCCCCATGAAAATTTTTGAATCACATATGTGAATTTAGATAACATGGTCTTGGACCAGATTATAAGAGGGATGTATTATAACAAGTATGGTTGAAGAATTTTTTGAATAATTCGTAAGAGGACATGTATAGGCCACTCTTTGCAATTCCAAGAGGCCATCTTTGTCTGCACATTATTACATCTACACCAATAGGGTAGCCCAAGTGCCTGAAGACATAGCCCCTAGGGATTATTTCCCTTTCTAGATAAGTTCATGAAAGTTGTCTTCATTGACATTAGTAAGAAACAATTTACCAAGATTTAGGTCCATACCAGAATCCAATGTAGATATTCTATTGTAATTTCTGCACTTTTCTATCGTAAACTGTCATTCTTACCCTAAGCCTCAAGAATTAAAGCAAAACAAAGGATGCATTGCTACAACAAATAGTGGGGGGCTAAGGGTTTATAGACCTGCATACATTAAATCTAGACGAGGAGCCCTCACCAAGAAGAAATGTACAAAAATCCCACCGCACACTATCAAAGGCCTTTGCAAAGTCAAATTGAAGCAAGACTGTCTTCTATCCAAAGTTCAAAGTAGCTTCCATACCAAGCATCACTGCTGCCAAACTATTGTCATGTATGGATCTTCCTAAAAAATGGTTCCAACCTTGAAGCAACAGCCTTAGCCAAAATCTTGTACAAGATGCCCATCATAATGATAGGTCTCTAATGAGACATTTGAGAGTAGAAGGTCTGCTTTGGGATTAGCTTTATCATCCCCAATTTGAGAGAGGGGTCCATGTGTTGAGAGGTCCAGATCTGACTGATCAATTCTGTAATGAGATCCTTTGAGTTGAGGCCACAATGTTTGTATAAATTCCTTGGTAGGTCATTGGCGAGCTTATGCAAATTCCACTTGAGTTCATTTTTCTCAAATGGCTAACCCAATCTAGAAGTTGTGACCTTATCAGCACATGGATTCACATTCCTCAGCATAGGAGTTCTATAGTAGCTACTCTCTCAACTGATTTGTCATTGTACCAAAAATGTCCTTGAAGTCGGCCTGACAAACACCCACAATCTTACCAGGATCCTCAAGAATTGTACCACATTGCATTTGAATCCTATAGATACTATCCCTACCATGTTTAGCTTTGAGTTTCTCGAAAAAGGCCTTGGAGTAGCCATGAGTATCTTGCAATTGAGTTTCTCTACATAAAAATCTCATTTTTCTTGCCATACATTGCTCATGCCTCTGCAAAGATCATCTTGCTTCAGTGAGAGATTGAACGTGTACATGTACCTACTTTTTGAACTTCTTGCTTACCCACTATTCTAATACAATTTTGCATGCCACAACAAAACATTTTCCATTTCTCTAAGGGACCACATTTAGTACATATAACTTCATTGATTAACCCCTACACCTCACTTTTCAATAAGTCATGAGAGATAAGGTTATTCTTGAGAGGCTAAGAGGCCTTGAGGTTCTGAGGGTACGTGCAAAGAAATCCACATAACATACGGTTTGAATCAGAGGAAAATGATAAGACAAAATTTATAATCAACCAAGATGTGAGCAATATCGAGAAGCCAAGCCATGGTCATAAAATACATTCTATCAAGTCTATACCATGAGGATACATGTGACAAGGAGTGAAAAGTGTAGCCTACAATGTTGTGCGGCATATGTTCCGAGCAATCTTACAAATACGAAGATAATGCCATTGCATTTTAGGCCGGTCTTTCTAGCTTAGGGGAAATTTTATATGTAGAGGTAGTATGATCTATGGAAAGGACCATGTCAAGATTTGTTAGCCATTGCCAAATGACAATCCTATTTTAATTGGGGTTTTTTCTACATAAGTGTTAACCAATGAGAGAGGCCCCCAAGGGGAGTTGATTAGGAGCATTGAACATAGGGCCTAAGGGATGATCCATGATCCATTAAGGGTTAAGGGAGATTCTGATGCAAGTGAGGACTCCTACGTACTCTCGAGGCCTACCTCCATAGAAGCAACTAGACCTGTGATAGTGCATAATTTGTGAAGCTCTTAGAGTGCTAATTATGTTTTTGAAAGAAGTATATATATTAATCATATGATTAAGTCCACTTATTAAAGGTGCACAGTATAGAGCGATGATTAATCACCTTTACATTGTATGAGGAAAATTTCATAAGAGTGTGCTCTAGATTGTTTGGGTATGAGTATCAACTTCTTGCATATAAACCTTGACTTGTATCCCTTGTCCGTCTTCTCTAGATATCTTAGTTCTCTTGGCTACATCCTAGTTTTCTATGGCATTGTCCATTGCAGCCACGGTTTCAGGTAAAGGCATATCCTTCATAAGAGCTTCTAAGTTCTAAGCAGGTATGTTTTGCTATATCTATGCCTTTAAAATTCCTATGATTTGGAGTAAATGCTTGATGATGTACATGCCTCTTGCCCTTATCTTGAAGATTCTTAGAGGTGGAAGCTCGTTAGAGACATGTTTGTGGGACAAGGATCTAAGATTGCCAATATCATTAATACTTTGTGAGGAATGTTTGAAGAGATGACCATGGTTTCCTCAATGGTATTAGGAGCTAGCCAAGCTCCCCCACTTGAGGTATATTGTCAACCTTTCAACCTTATCCATCTCTGTTTCCAATGTTTCTAGGAGCTTCATATTTGTTTGCCACAATATACAAACTTTGTTCTTACACTATGAAAATCTCCCAGTGTTTACATTGCTGTTTTACCGCGTTTTGTAGAGAGAAGGTACAAATTCAATGAGAGAAACAAGAGAGAGGAGGGCAGGGTTTTTTTTTTGTCTTTAAAGTATTACCATGACTTTTTCCACTGTCATTATTGCACTCATTACCGTCATTATACCTTGCCCAAATTCAGCACCGAAACTTTCAAATTCTGGCTTAACCCTTCCCCCCCCCCCCCCCCCCCCCCCCCCCCCTTCAAATTTTGGTGTTTCCCTCCTCTCAATAAAAATTAAAGAATATTGTATATAGATTTCAAATATAAAGAGAGAGAGAGCTCTAGAGAGAGGGGGGGGAGAAGGAGGCGGGGGATATAAGATTACACTTGGTTACAACTAAAATAATCATTGTCAATTGATTAACATAATTGAGCATATTCTCAAATCTAAAGAGAGGAAGAGGAGGGAGAGAGGGGTGAATGGATTACACGACCAAAAAACTTCATAATTGCAAAATGTTTATGAATCGTCTTCCAAAAGATCCCTACATGAAGCATCATCCAATTCTAAGCCCATGGCTTTTAAATCAATAAAGAGAGAAACGGAATTGTCGTTTGTGGATGCATTGCCAGCTTCATCATCTTCGAGTTCGCGTCATCCTCCATCTCATCATCTTCATCATCATGACAATCATCCTCGCTAAGACTTGCTGCCACCGGACTTGATTCATTGACCTCCCTCTCCTTTGTTTCCACCTCATCCAAAGTCGGAGGTGGAAGAGGGTCGAAGATAGTCTCCACTTCATTAGTGGAAAAAATGGTTCTACCCCGAGGTGTTACACGAATTACGAACCAAAGTTTTGGTTGGTGGATTGCTGGGATATAGATGACCTATAAAATAGAAGCTCAAAGTGAGTAACATTGGTATAACTAACGCTACAAGTAAATAAGAATAAAAAAGGTACATGTCACTCACCTGCTCACAATTGCGCGGTAAAACTAAATTGTCATACCTCCATGTGTGATGCACACTAGAGTCCACCATGTAGAGGCCATTTTCATGTCGTCTAGACACATTTGCAAACCACTTGCACTCGAAGATGAAGCTATGAAAGATTCGAAAAATTACCTTTAGTATCCTTTCAATAATTCCACAATACCTTGCTTCATCACCATTTGTGTCAAAGTTTCCCATGATGGCACAATCCACGGTGGTTCTTCGCTCGTCAATGTGGAACGTACGAAAGTGACGACCCTTTGACCACATGGAGTTAGAGGAAAGGCACTACAAAATAGAAAAACATATTAATTTATCAAATACATATTAAAGATAATTTCAAGAAATACCGAGACAATATGGTTCAGATATATGAGTACTCTACCTTTGGTACACAGCCTCGTGCATACTCCCGTTCTTTGTTGGTGATGTCTTCTCCGCGTGCTTTTGCCTCGATCATTCTCTCATGAATCCACTCTGCACTAATGATATGGGAAACATGCAAGGTTTTTAGGCACTGGGGGTGCCCTCCTTCCTCCATGTGATTGTTTCCATGCTTCCCTCTCTTGCAAACGCCTTGCCTTTGCCACTGTCCACAAGTCCACCCACTTGGTCATAATCTTTGCATTGAGAATGCAAAAGTTATCGACCACTCGGGATAGATTCATATCCATGTTAAGTAATTTCCCCTTTCCACTTGTCAAGTGTAAAGTCATCCTTGCATCTTCCTCGTCTGACCACATGCGAGGCATTGAAGGATCAACTTGTTCCAAATACTCTGATATGTAAACAAATGCCTCTTGAACAATCCCACCCTTCGGCCATACATGCCTCTGGTTGAGACCGTAGCCGCACAAAATCTTTGAGAGTCTTCAAAAACCTCTCTAAGAAGAACATCCATCGTGCATGCACTACTCCACATATAGCTATCTCCTCCACCACGTGAGCCAAGAGGTGAATTTGATTAAGAAGGACCGATCGAGGAAATGCATCTTCAATGGCACAACCAGTTTCTGTTGCAAGTGTTTGAGCAACAGGGATAGCATCTATTTCGATTTTGTTGGAGCTCACAAATCTGCAACAAAACACACAAGGATACACTAAGTGCTAGTTGAAATTATTGTGTACATAAAAAAGGTGTAGTTGAGTGGAGTCTTGTGGTATACCTTACTAGTTCTCCTAGTTTGAAAATAGCGTCCCTGACTTTCTTGTCCCGACATTTACACATACTCACTGATAGAATGAACTACAATGTAAATCAGGGAAAGGGAAAGTGAGTGATAGTCATACACACAAACTATAGATAGAATAGGGAGTATGAAGATTATTTGAAGCATATTGTGCCAATCATGGGACTTCACCCCATACAATTGAACGCTTCCACCCTTCTTCGCTTTTGTGAAAGCTCCCTTTAGAGACCTCATGTATCCTGTTGGTGTGCAAAAAGAGACGATGGTACCATTCACCTTGTCTAATTCTTCTTTTGCTAGCATCCATGGTGCTTTAGGAGAACAATCTTTCCATTTGGGGCACACCGTGGAGTAGCAGAGGCGAGGAGACATTTTAAAAGCCTCAAATCCTCCCTCGCACTCAAAAAGTCCTTCTTGCCAATAATGTGGTCCCATAGTGTTTGGGTTACATTTTTGAATATGTGCATGTGATCCAAGAGGTGTTGTATTTTTAAGTCCTTCCAATATGGAAGCCTTAAAAATATGAAATACCTTGACATACCTTTTGATGGAGGACACGGAGCCGGACTGTTGTTGTGGTGTTCCTCCCAAATGGTTGCCCAATTTGCCATCGTGAGCTTTATAAAAGCCTTTTCATTTGTTGGAGTCTTGTGCTTGTTATGTCCTTGGGGTAAGAAACAATGGTTGTTTGGATAGATTACCTTGCGCAAGGAACCGGGCCTCTCTGTCACCAACGATGGCCCGCAAGTAGGACATGCATTGTGCCCCAATGTGGACAACCATGCATACATATCACATGGTTAGAGAGATGAGTGAACTAAAGTGAGCTAAAGGGCTAGAGGGAATGAGGGAAAGAGAGATAGAGGACACGGGGTTATGAGAAATCTCTCTAAGCCCAAGAAAGTCGTGCATAGTCCACATAAGGATTCCCCTCACTTGAGCCTCTCTCCCCTCCTTTGCAAGTGAGACTTCGACAATAGGAATGCCTCTCCATAACTCCTCCAATTCATCAATGAGGGGCTCGAGGTAAATGTCAATATTTGACACTTTGTACTTCCCTGGCACAAGCAAGGAAAGAAGTATATTACCCTTCTTGGTTGTCTCCCATGGTGGAATATTGTAGTTGACGATCACCACCGGCCAAGTGCTCCATGAAGTAGACTTAGTGCCGAAGGGGTTGACACCATCACTTGCTAACCCAAGCCTCAAGTGTCGAGGCTCCAACCCAAACTCTAGCCATTGAGTTTCGATGTGCCTCCATGCAGGTGAATCGTTAGGGACACACATCATTCCATCATTTGAGCGATGGTTTGCGTGCCACGCAAGAAGCTCCATGGTAGACTGGCTTTTAAACATGTGTTGGATGCAAGGAATAAATGGAAAATGTCTAAGTAATACCTTGCGGGGTAGGTGTGCCCCGCTCACACCTGTCTTGTATCGTGCCTCCCCGCACACGGGACATGAGGTAGCATGTGCATGCTCATTGTGGTATAGCATGCAATTGTTGACGTACGCATGGATGCGCTCATACTCCATTCCAAGTGCAGTGACTTGCGATCTAGCTTGTCGACAATCTGGAGACATGTGGTGATCTTCTGGCAACAGTTTTCCCATCAAACTATAACAAACATGCGTATTAGTATAATTCCTAAAAGACGACACCATAAAGAGAGAGGGAGAGAGTATATAAAATCCACATCCATACTTACAGAGGTAGTGCATCGACACTTGCATTACTCCAACCGAATTTTGCTTGCAAGTTGAGTACTTCCAACGATGCTCGGAGCATCGAGTATTGTGCACCGTCCCAAAGAGGCGTTCGGGCACTCCTCATCAATCTATCCTTCGTTTCGGCAGCCCGTTTAGTGCAGGGCTGATAATCCTCCTCGCACACGTTGCGCTCGTGAGCTAGTAACTCATCACACGTGTCAAACATGTTCTCATCCTCTACCTCAAAGTGCGACCAAGACGCCATAGGAGCTGCCGATGTAGAGCTAACGGGAGGATCACCATGCGGTGCACCCAAATCGCCCAGTCGATCTTGCCTCTGCCGTTCGGCCTTGCACGTCGGTGCACCACCACCGAACACAGACCAAAGGGGCACCTCCTCAAGCAACAGGTGAGTCACGCTATCATCTCTCCGAGTGCTTTTTCGAGGATGCCAAAGCCCTTCGTTCTCCATGTGCTCCAAAGCAATGCGCCTCAAGCGAGGAATTGCCCTTTTGCACTTGGCGCAAAGACAAGGTAGTTTTTTCTTGAGTCAACAATCTCGCTCTCGACCTCCAGGAGGACCACGATCATCCCAGTCGATGTCCTGCACACGCAAAAGGTTGTTTATTTAATCACGTGTCCTAAAAAATAAATAATTAGAAAAACACTTAATTCCATTAGGAAAATTACATATAGTTATAGTCAAAGTGAATAATATCAATGAGTGTTAAAATTATTTTTTAACTAAAAGAAATTTTTAACTAAAATAGATAGAAAGAGAGAGAGAGAGAGATAGAGGGAAAGAGGGAGAGATAGAGGGAGAGAGAGACAGAGGGAGAGAAAGAGAAGAAATAGAGGGAAAGAGGGAGAGAAAGAGAGCGAGAAAGAGAGAGAGAGAGAGAGATGGAGAAAGAGAGAGAGAGAGAGAGAGAGAGAGAGGGAGAGAGCGAGATAGAGAAAGTGAGAGAGTAGATAGACAGGGAGAGAAATAGGGAAAGAGAGAGAATAGAGATAGAGATAGGGAAAGAGAGAGAGTAGATAGAAAGGGAGAGAAATAGAGAAAAAGAGAGAGAGATAGAGAGGGAGAGAGAGGAATAAGGAAAGAGAGAGAGAGAGAGAGAGAGAGAGAGAGAGAGAGAGAGAATAGAGAGAGGGAAAGAGAGGAATAGAGAGAGATAGGGAAAGAGGGAAAGAGAGAGAGATAGGGAGAGAGAAAAAGAGGGGAAAGAGGGAGAGAGAGAGAGATAGGGAGAGAGAAAAAGAGGGGAAAGAGGGAGAGAGAGAAAGAAGTTAAGGAGATGAAAATTGGGCTCCAAAGGGATACCTGAGCAACCAACACCAAGATAATCTTCAAGATGAGGACGCTTTGTTGAATGAAGGGCAACCCATCCCCAAGCTTGGAGGGTGTAGGTAGAAGACAAGGGGTTCCACTTGTAAAACATGTTGGTCTGTGTTTTGCAATATGGGATGAAGAGGCTGCCTCAGTTTGTGAGGCCAATCCAGGACATGGTGGATGTCCCTGGGGTCGCTCTTGTGCATGTATGCGAAGCCCAAAAAAGTGGTGCCCATGTCCAAAGCCACCATGACCTTAGCCGAGACCTCCATGCCTCGGCAGAAGATGTCGTCCATGTTTGGCTTCTCATCTCTGAGACTGCTTGCTTTACATGGAGGCGCAGACATGACTCTGGGATGGAGCTTCCCCTTCGTAGTTCAACTACACGGGCAAGAAGAGGAGAGCGAGAGAGATAGAGAGAGAGAGAGACTTAGTGAGAGAAATAGAATTACTTATTGCATTACATTAGAATTTTAATGTTACAATCAATTGATCACTTAGACGTTGAATCTAGGTGCAGCCAACACAAAATGATGGCTACATTTACAACCTTAACATATATATGTGTGTACATATATACCTGTATATGCATGTATGTGGACACTAAGTACGGGAGCATAGCACCCAAAGGTTAGACGTTTCCTCTTGGGTATGGTCCTTTTTTAATCGTGGCCTTGTGTCCATTGATCCACGCATGCATGGATTACCGCAACATACCTTTGGTTTTACCACGGTTGAGACTGCGATGATATCTAAAGAGGTGCAGTTGACCTTTGGCACTACTAGCCTCTACTTAGGTCTACTAGTATGTATATGTATCTACGTGTTTGTGTGCTAATATATATATCCTCTGGGAGAGAATTGTAATGTTCCGATTAATTGATCACTTAGACGTTGAATCTAAGTGCAGCCAACACAAAACAATGGCTACATTTACAACCATAACATATATATTTATTTATGCATGTATGTAGGCACTAAGTATGGGAGTATAGCATCTGACGGTTAGACGCTTCCTCTTGGGTATAGTCCTTTTTTAATCGTGGTGTTGTGTCCATTGATCCACTCATGCATGGATTATCACAACGTACCTGTGGTTTTACCACGGTTGAGACTGCGATGATATCTAAAGAGGTGCAGTTGACCTTTGGTGCTACTAGCCTCTACTTAGATCTACTAGTATGTATATGTATCTACGTGTTTGTGTGCTAATATACTTGTGTACGTATTTATAGATGAGTGAATATGGTGGAAAGCTTAATCTTATAATGCTCTTTGTAATGTAGATGTCAAACGAGAGACCAACTCGTGAGGAGCAGCCAACTGGCTCTTCTTTTGGTTGGTTCACATCTCAGGTGGGCTCCCACTCGGGGTGGACATCGCCTCTAGTGGACCCAAGTCTTGAGTCGGTGAGAACAAGCAAAGAAATAAATAATGTTTCTATGTAGTTAATCATAAACCATGAGGTCATAGGTTTTTTTTTGTTATTTGCAGGCATGGCCATCCTACACCCACCCTTCTCAGATTCCTCCACCGATCGTAGATCCCGACTTACAGCGGGCTATCTCTTTATGAGAGCAGTACCTCCGTTCAACGGAGGATTTGTTTGGCCGCTACACTCCGCAACAGCTTGCGACCTACGGAATTTCTCCCCAGACTACACCATGGGAGAGTCAGGGAGGGACTCCTTACCTACAGAGCCTCGCACCGACGACACCTCCCTCTACTCTCCCTCCTATCGTCCTACTCCTATTCCATTGCAGGGTCCTACTCCCCTTGCATCGCAGGGTCCTACTCCCATGGCATCACGGGGTCCTACGCCACTCCATTCCACTCCGGCTTCGCCAGAACATCGTCGATGGACCTCCTCTAGCAACGCGCATCGACGCTCGTCTCAGGGCAGCGAGCGCCGTGAGAGATGAAGAGGCGGCGGATCTTGTGGTTTTGCATGTTTTGGTAGTGGTGGGGGAATGGAGTCCCCACTTTTAGAGCGTGTCGTCCCTGAGGCATAGGACGAGGATACTGATGCACCCGTTTCAGACACGCATGGGCACTACTACAGGGTTAAATATGGCGGGGAGGTGGATTTTGGCACAGCACAGGACATGGCATTTTGACGCCATCTACAAATTCTTATATATTCAACGTATAAGAATTGTTTTATAAAGTTTAGAGACCAAGTGTCTGATCATGCACGGTACATTGAGGAAGCTCTGTTAGCTAGATTTCCAAACACCCCCGATCAACGTTTTTCACAACAATGGTTGGAGGGCTACATAAAGACATTTTTAAAAAACAAGCAGTCCAGTGTGCGGCGCGCAACAGCCAACCAGGTCAGAGATCTAGACAAGAGTTACCGCGGTGGCAACATGGCAGACACGGAGTGAGAGTGGGCAATTCAAGAGAAGAGCGATCAAGCTGCAACGGGTTCATGATACAGACAACAACGCAAGGCCCGCGCAAGACAAACTCCCACGCACTATGGCTCCGGAGGCAAGGGAGCTTAGAAGGATAAATATGTAAGTTAATTTGAATTATAACATCGATTGGTGATTATAAAGATTGTAGTTGATGATTTGGTATTGTTATTGCTAACTTAGGAAAATGTCACTCTCTCTTGACCAACCAGAGAGATGGTCAAGTATCGAGAGCGACATACAGAATTTGATACTTGGTGATGGTTGTTCGAAAACAACCACATCTCTTGCGAGCAATTCAACGGTGGCGGTTGGACCACTACAAGCGGTAAGTTTAAACAAGTAATTTTGTATCAATTGTTTTGAGTTGTGGATAATTGTTTACTTTGGTTTGGGTTTATGTAGAGTCAAAGTGATCCAAGATACGTGCCTCTGGACCAAGACAAGATAGAGGAGGATTAGAAAGAAAAATGTTTTGTCAAAACTTTTGTAAAGTCCCAATGTGGCACAATGTATATATAACTATTTACTTTTTATTGTAACTTTTTTAAATAGTTTATCTTCTACACTTTTAATTGTCAAGGTAAAGTAAATTCAATTTCAGTTCTTTGGTATTTTTTATGCTCTTCCAAAAAATAGTTGATGTTTCATTGTTTTATGCAAGTAAAAAATAAAGGTGTTCATTTGGGCCACCCAAATTTAGGTGGCCCAAATGAGCACCTTTATTTTTGAATTGGAGTGTAGTGACAATAAGCGCGGTAATAGCAGCGGCAAAGGTCGCGGTAATAGCAGCGGGTATATTGCCACGATTATTACCACGTTTATTGCTGAGAAACCACTACCGCGGTTATTGCCACCCCCACAAATTTTTCTCTCTCCTTTTTCCTTTGTTTTTCCGCGGCAATGCTAGCGGTTATACACAACTTCTCTTATAGTGTTATTAGGACATTGAAGGTTTGGGGTGACGAGCACCTTCCTGTAATGACAAGGGCAAATCCAGGGAGTGATGGACCCAAGCCAAGGGCCAGATGCTAGGTGTGGTTAGGGGATTCTAAGTATGGATGGACAAGGGTCTATATTATGGGTGGTAGGGTAGAGAATCCTTCAACGCAGCTCCTTGGGTTCTTACACTGCTATCAGAGCTCTAGGGAGAGAGGAGCTATGGAGGAGGGGAAAGGGTCTACCCTTTCATGGCTATGCATGATCTCTCTCTCTCTCTCTCTCTCTCTCTCTCTCTCTCTCTCTCTCTCTCTCTCTCTCTCTCTCTCTCTCTCACCAAAGAGAGCTCTTGGGAGATGAAGAACAGCCTGCTATGAAGGTGCTCATGCAAATCAAGATTGAAGCCAAGATGATTGTGGGGTGAAAATCGGTGTGGAAATAATCAAGAAGACAGAGGAAGGTCTATCAACAAGCACGCGGCCATGAACGATTATAAAAAGGGGAAGTGGAGCCACCTACACCAAATTATGGCCTATCATGCTGGTTAGGAGCGTGAAGGGAAGAGGAGCAAGGTTTGTTTCTTCATTTTTGGGATCAAGATTGCACTTCAGGGCTCACCCAACTAAACTCTTGGTGTATACAGCTAACGAATGAACTTCGTGCCTTTATATTTGCATGCACTCTCATAAAAACCGTTTAATCAATTATTGGAAGACTTTGATTACAAATGGTACAAAGTTTAATCAGTATAGCCAACCTTGAGTGAGGGAAGAACCCTCACCTTCTCTACTTGTCTCAGTGCGTATAAACTGTCCGATTATACAATTGCTCTTCTGTGCAGATCTTGGTGGATAGAGAGGGACCTTCATTTCTTATAAGAGGTAAAGAAATCTCTGTGTGTACATTCCACGTTTACGTTTAGCACAGATTCTGTCAGGGATTTACATATAAGAAAGAATTCATTGACACCAGCATATTTACCTTGGGGACCAAGCAAGCGAGTCAACATGGTCAGCATGTTTACATGGAAGCTCAAAGGAAGCACAAAGCTGGACTCTACGAATCGAGTATTGGCTTGCATGAGTATCAACACGGAAAGAGGAGTGCGCGTCTGTGTGCTTGACTCTTCAACACGAGAGGAGAGAGAGAGAGAGAGAGAGAGAGAGAGAGGAATTAATTAATATGCTTGTGTTCCACGTTTTTACATACCCATATATCATTCATAATCTATAACTCTATAATCTATAAATCCTATCCTATAATCTTATGTATCTTCTCTCGCTACTAGTGACATACTCGTTAGCTTGTAATTATATTTCCTTCAATCTTCATAGATTCCTCATCTGTCTTATTCTCTTTCCATGCCTCAATCAACACGGAGAGAGAGAGAGAGAGAGAGAGAGAGAGAGAGAGAGAGAGAGAGAGAGAGAGAGATGCATGTGTGCCATGTTTTTACGTACCTATCATTCATAATCTATAACTCTATAACTTGGCGAGCCATTTTTACTCTCTCCATGTGGAAAAGGAGCAGCTGTCATCAAGTTCTCCTCCCTCAAAGGTAAAACCACCTCTATATAATCATTAGATGCCTACTTACAATGCCTATCATTATCTCGATCATTATGATGTAAGTTGACCTAGACTATGGCTATCCAGCATGGCTTTCAAGGTTAGGCTCCGGGAATCGGCAAGGTACATGACTTTATGGTCTTAAAAGGAGTTTACGTCTATGGTTTGAAAAGCAGTTTATGTCTTTTGTGTCCTCCATGATGTTCGCAAAGGAGAAAGCATAATATAACAGAATGGAAGTAGTTTCAAGATTGTAAGGTGTAGGATGATAGTATATACACACACTCTATGTGTGTGTGTGTGTGTATTGGCAGGGGAAGGGGGGGGGGGGGGGGGGGGGGGGGGGGATTGTTGTAGCTAAATTAACTTACAATCTTTGAATGATGAGTTGACATGCACAATACTACCATTGCCCAACTCTAGCTACGTCTTCCAATAATTTTTTCCAAGCGGTTTTCTAAAAACGTAGCTCCAGAAGCAAGACTTAGTGCCCACTGCCCAATTAGTGTCCAATGTAACATTCTTTAGAAGACCAGATAAGCTTAGAGAAGAAAAAATTTCATAAAGCAATCAAGAAATGAGTAGTAGGGTATGGCATAAAGAAATAAGCTGCAAAAAAGAGCCTGTCTCAGGTTAGATGTGCCCAAGTACCATGAAAATAAACAAATCCTTTCAAGCAAGTACCATATAATTTTTTCCCAAACAATATCTTTACTAAGCAATGTTTAATCACTATTTCCCTTCTAGCATACATATGAACATGCAGGTAAAGAATACTCAATCCTCCCTTTGGAGCGGGCATTTGAATATCGCCCCAAGTAATCCAAGAGTGGGAGGAGCCCCATGAAATTTCCAAATCACATATGTGAATTTAGATAACATGGTCTTGGAACAGGTTATAAGAGGGATGCATTATAACAAGTATGGTTGAAGAATTTTCTGAACAATTCATAAGAGGACATGTATAGGCCACTCTTTGCAATGCCAGGAGGCCATCTTTGTTTGCACTCCATTGTGAGAACCCACTCCATGTGCTGCCTAGGGGTTACATCTACTCCAAAAGGGTAGCCCAAGTGCCTAAAGACATAGCCCCTAAGGATTCTTTCCCTTTCCAGATAAGGTCATGAAAGTTGTCAACATTGAAATTGGTTAAAAACAATTTATGTCCATACCAAAAGCCCATGAAAATACTCTATTGTATTGATGCATTTCTCTGTCGTAAACTGCCAATCTTACCTTGAACCTCAAGAAAGAAAAAGAAAGGATGCATTGCCACAAAAAGTAGTAGGGGAATAAGGGTCTAAAAGCCCTCACCAAGAAGAAATGTACAAAAATCCCACCACACACTATCAAAGGGATTTGCAGAGTCAAATCGAAGCAAGATTGTCTTCTGTCCAAAGTTCAAAGTAGATTCCATACCAAGCATCACTGTCACACTGTTGCCATATATGGATCTTCCTAAAAAATGGTTCTAGCCTCATAGAAATAACCTTAGCCAAAATCTTGTACAAGATGGCCATCATAATGATAGATCTCTAATGAAACATTTGAGAATAGAAGGTGTGTTTTAGGATTAGCTTTATCATCGCCAATTTGAGAGAGGGGTCCATATGTTTGAGAGGTCCAGGTCTGATTGATTGATCCTTGAGTTGAGGCCACAATTCTTGTATAATTTCCTTGGTAAGTCATTGAGAACTTATGCAAAGACCAATTAAGTTCATTGTCCTCAAATGGCTAACCAAATCTAGTATCAACACATGGATCCATAATCATTAGTACATGTTTTGTTGTGGCATGCAAAACTGTATTAGAATAGTGGGTAAGCAAGTAGATAGAGCTCAAACGGAAGAAGTTCATAAAGCAGGTACAAGTATATATTCAATCTCTCACAGAAGCAAGACGATCTTTGCAAAGGCATGAGCAATGCATGGCAACAAATAAAAGATTTTTATGTAGAAAAAGTGAATTGTAAGATACTCATGGCTACTCCAAGGCCTTTTCCAAGAAACTCAAAGCTCAACATGGCAGGGATAGTATCAATAGAATTCAATTGCAATGTGGTACAATTCTTGCAGATCCTGGTAGTATTGTGGATGTTTGTCAAGCCCACTTTAAGGACATTCTTGGTATAACAACAAATCGGTTGAGAGAGTAGTTACTATAGAATGCCTCCCATTTTTATAAGGGGCCACATTTAGTACATACAACTTCATGGATTAACCCCTACACCTCCATTTGAAATAAGTCATGAGAGATGAGGTTGTTATTCATGATCAAAGACCTTGAGATTCTAAAGGGTGCATAGAAATCCACATAAAGATATTGTTTAAATCAAAGGAAAATGATCAAACAAAGAAATTTGTATTCAACCAAGATGTGAGCAATATCGGGAAGCCAAGCAATGGTCTCTTCATAATAGGGAGAGGGATTTGTTGTTGTAGCAGAACAATGCACACTTCCAATGTATTATGTCGTGCCAAGGGTAGGACTAGGTAGGGCCAAGGGACAGAATGGACATACAATCAAGGGGGTCCCTATGTTTTGTAATGGTAATTGATAATCGTCCATTTTTTACAGATGACAGGTGGAAAAAGAGTTAGCAGCTAATGGATTATGCAAAGGATATTACAATTTATGTATATTTGATTATTCAAGTGCTCCTTATGAGCTTTGGCCATTTATGACCGGCCGACCAATTTTCTCTCACTTTGACCATTGAAGAAATCTATAAAGTAAATATGTGCAAGAGGGAAATGGTGACTCTTGCATGGGGGGGCATTGCACCCAGTGTGCTGTTATTCTTCTCTTCTCTCCTCTCTTGTCTCTCACCGTACTGGCGTAGCACTCCGCTCGAGGAGGTGCACCTGTATGTGCCTTGTCTGTGTGTGTGTGCGCGCGCCTTGTGTGTGTGTTTGCCTACATCATCAATTACATACTTGTGTGTTTGCCTACATCGTCAATTACATACTTGTGGATGTGCCAGGTATGCAGATCTGTCAATATTATGGATTGCATTATGCTATTCTTGATATTTACAGGGCTCTCCGCGCTCTCCTTTATAACAGTGGTATAAGAGTTGTGACCACGATCTCTAGTTTGGAACAATCCTCACTATGGAGATCAACATAATTGTAGATAAGTCATGCTTCTTTTGAAATTTTTTTCCTTCTTTGGAATTGTAAGTAGGTGATTCTTATTCTCATACATTTGTAAGTGTGTTTGGATAGTGGAGGGCTTGTGGATTCTCATTAATCGAGTGAAACTCTGTTAAGCAGTTGAAATTAATCATCAAAATTTACATATGTATGAGGACATGAGAAAGAAATTATGTGTTTTGATACACGTCTACATAAAGACGACTCGTTACTAGCCTAGATATATACAAGAGAGATGATCATAACTAAAGGAAAAATCGCATGCTCGTATTTATTTTTAGGCGTAGTAATTTGGGGCATAAGCAATGGAAAGAGCTTTTACTTTTACATCATGGGAGAATTCAAAGATATATGGAGAAAAGCTATGACTATGGAGCTACTACCACTACAAGAGGTTCTTCATATTAGCGACGCTAGCAGTGCGACGTTTAAATGTTAAAATCCACGGCGTCGCTATAGGCATCGCTATGAGCGTCACTATACAACAAATAGAATAGCGACGCTAATAGCAACACTTATAGCGACGATCATAGCGATGCCGATAGGATAAAAAATAAACCGAGAGGGCCAAAAGCTGAGATCTCAGATTTGAGTTTCAGTGCTCTAGCGAAATAGGTAAACTCGCACCTCTCCCTATCTCTCTCTTCACCACCCCCCCTAAAAACACACACACACACACACACACGAAAGGAGAGGAATGAGAGTCAGGTATGCTCCTTCCCTCTCCTCCCTCTCATGTTCCCTCCCCCTTTTTTTCTCTCTCCCTCTCAAACTCACACACACACACACACATTGTGTCTTTGATAGAGAGAGAGAGAGTACACACATGCATAAACAAAACACATACACACACATTGAATGTACAAAAAATTACACAGAAATGCATAAACAAAGAATGCATATATACACACATATTGAGAGAGAGAGAGAGAGAGAGAGAGAGAGAGAAGAGGAGAAAACAAAGAGAGAGAGAGAGAGAGAGAGAGAGAGAGAGAGAGAAACAAAGAGAGAGAGAGAGAGAAGATCAAAAGAGAGAGGCAAGGGGAGAAAACAAAGAGAGAGATAGATAGATAAAAAATCAAAGAAAATAAAAAATGAAATGCTATATTAAGATTTAGGGTTATGTTAGATTTAAAATCACATTTAAGATTAGATTAGATTAAGATCTAAAATTAGGTAGATTACATTTAACTTATATTTAAAATTTATGCTAAATTTAAAATTAGCCTAGACTTAAGATTAGGTTGGATTACATTTAAGTTAAGGTTAGATTACATTTAGGTTTAAGTTAGAAATAAGATTCGATTAAATTTAGGTTTATATTGAGTTTAAAATTAGATTAGATTTAGATTTATGCTAGATTTAAGATTAGGGCAAGATTTGAGATTAGTTAGGTTAGATTTAAGATTAGATTAGATTAAGATTTAGGTTAGATTTTTTGACATGTCAATGAAGGGGGAGTTCCAGCTAAGCTCAAGGGTTTGTCCAAAGAGCAAACGCTAGGTACACAACAATATGTATATTCCCATCAGAATCTGACACCTATTAACTCACCCATTAACCATGTTCAATTAGCTCAGAATCACCATATATTCAATTAGGTTAGATTTAAGATTAGATTTGGATTTAGTTTTTATATTAAAGTCTACCTTCGGGATTACGGAAAAAAATTAGAGTTAGGCCAACGGTGATCCCTCTCTTCCTCTCTACGAATGCGACCTTAAGTTGAAAAGCTTTCAACGGCATGATACTCAAATTGGAGGCCACCATGTAATGTGCACAGTGATTCCTCGAATAAGGATCTGTTGTGAAGAGATATTAAGATGGCGTGAATTGCTACAACTAAAGAAGAGGCAAAGGGGTTTTGTCAAATACATGCATTGTCATGTAGATGTGGGTGTGTAGATTTCTCGTACCCACAAATATAGGCCTTTACCAATAAAGACAAATTATATCCCGATGGTTCTGATCTCCGTGCACCTCTAGACCGCGGTGTGCGGGGATCGGACATGACTAGAGAATGTGAGGTAGTTTACAGTGTAATCAGAGAGAGAGAGAGAGAGAGAGAGAGAGAGAGAGAGAGAGAGAGAGAGAGAGAGAGAGAGAGAGAGAGAGAGAGAGATAAGACGGACGATGCTAATAGAAAATTAAATTTATGTCCAGATTAAAAGGTTTTTACATTCATTATGAGTAGTGACAACGATGTGGGGCCGTCCAACCGAAACATGTATCTCTCAACAAGGATCTTATGTCCTTGTAATCAATGCAAACATGCTGTGCAACGGACAAGACGCGTTTCTTTGCAGCACGTTCACAAATTTGGCGAGTTTGATCCATCTATTTATAGATCGAGTTGTCGCCAATTATAACTCGTCGAACTCTAGCGCTGGCCAACAGATAGCAACCTTGCAACCCAATAGACGTATTTGTAGGCGCTTTGGTCAAGCAGCATACATGAGGCCACAAGATGTAACCTCTAATAGCTCGGAGGATGATCATGCATACCACATTCCCAACAAGGCTGTGTTTGAGCCCGATATCGATGAAATGATCAAGACGATCATGGATTCTGAAAGGCTTTTTCTATGATGATATGAAAAGTGAAGCTGATACGCCATTGTATGATGGAGCACGTGTGTCTAGATTGAAGGCGCTCCTGGTTCTTCTCAACATGCATGCAAAGTTTGGATGGAGTGACACTAGCGTCATAACGCTTTTCAGGTGATCTATTACAATGTGTTTACTTCAATAAAAAACTCTATATGTATAACGAACTGATAGATTACTTACACAAGTGTATCGTATTTTTTTGGCTGTGCAGATTACTCAAAGAGCACATACTGCCAGCAGATAATGTGATGCCAGATTCCAGAGAGGAAGCAAGAAAGATCTTGCAAAACTTGGGGATGGATTACAATTTGATTCACGCTTGTCCTAACGACAACTTTTTTTCAGAGGGGAGTACATAGACATGGAGAAGTGTTCGAAATGTAATTCCGAGAGATATCCAGTAGATCTCCATGGACAAAAAATTCCAAAAAGATTTTGTGACACTCTCCTCTGCTTCCTCGCATTAAGCATTTCCTTCAATGTAAGTCCTATGGTACGAGTTACCATATTGGCCCAGACTCATGATCAATCACTTGCTTGATCCAATGCATATATTCAAGAATGTGGGTAATCTGCTATGGGATCATCTGATCGGCAAGAAAGATACTTTGGGAGCTAGAATTGACCTTAGAAATGTGGATCGTATGGAGCAATATTGGCCGTAGACATCATCCGATGGATCGATAAAACTCCCTAAAGCGCCATGGATGTTGATAGGAGCCCAAGAATGCAAAGTAAAAGAGACCATTAGATCTGTGCGGACCCCCATTGGTGTAATGCACTCGCTCCGAACATGTTTCACTAAAGAAGGGAAGCTTACTGGTTTGAAGTCACATGACTAGCATAAAATGTGTTAGGTATGTTTGAAGTGGAATATATTATAGTGGGAATTGTGTAACAAATTTGTGTGTGGACTTTAATATCATTGCTATACGTGTTTTGCAGTTTATTTTACCGGTGGCCATTGAGGGATGTTTGTCTCCTAACGTCCGTACCACAATCTACAAACTTGCGAAGTTGGTGCAATGGATCTCACAAAAGGATATCCATGTAGACTCCATACCATCCGCCAAACTAAACACCGTGGAGGTTGTGTGCATGTTTGAGAAACACTTTCCTACTACCATGCTAACCATTCAAGTGTATCTTCTTGTTCACATAGTTGATAAGGTGGAAATAGCTGGCATAGTACATTCCAGATGGATGTTCTTTTTAGAACGTTTCATGAAAATGCTCAAGGAATATGTGCGTCAGAAGGCACGTCTGAAGGGTAGCATGGCAGAAGGTTGGTTGCTATCAGAGTCCCTAGTTTACATTGGAGAGTGGCTAGACGGATTTGATAAATCCCGAGACATGCTATGGCAAACCATAGATGATGCGCGCATATATGGGATTGTCATGTGCAATCTCGGTGTTGAGAAGAAGATGACGGAAGATCTAGAGGCTAAAATCAATCGATTTTGCATGCTTCATAATCCAGTGATGCATAAGTGGATTTCACAATACAAAGAAGCAAAGCAAGAGCGACAAAGGGCATGAATCGAGTGGAGCTAGGGAAGGCGACCACCGATGCATTATCCGGTGGGTTGGAGAGCCTACCAACATTTATGAGCTTAAGATGGTTGCACAACCAATTGAAAAGCGCACAATAGTGTGGTGAATAAGTGAATGAGGAGGAGTGGGAGTACTCTCGGGGTTGCACAACCAAGGTAAGTTTGCAATGTACGACTCGCGACTTTCTAAATGTTTGAACGACCACTCATAATCTTTGTTGGTTGTAGTATAAGTCACACACACCAGCACAGTGTAAAGATCGACATTTTAGTGTAGAACGGATTGACAAAAAGCATTCTACACAAGATTGTGGAATCAGGGTAAAATTTGAACAGTCTAGTCGATGATGGTCCTCTGATGCAGATCCTGTGGTGGCGGAACTCACTTACTTCGGCACACTACAAGAGATTTTGAGGATCGATTATAGAGGAATTTTTTGTGGACTTGTTCGACGTGCAATGGTTCAAGATAAACATGGAGGGTTGCAACGCTACTATGCGTAGGAAGAGTCTGGTTTCCTTGAGGTGGATTCAACTAAAAAATGGACCGACCTAAGAGACACTTTCGTACTACCCGAGCATTGTGAACAAATAAGTCTTTAAATACTTAACATCCAATTTTAGAAGTTATGTGCCTGGAAGCACTTATGGCAGGTGGTATTTCATCCTACAAAGTCTGCATCAAATTGGTTCTACGTCATAGAGGTAGCCCCTCGTAGTGCACGGATGTATGAGGGTTACCATGTACCAATCACAACGGCATCGATAGGAGATCGGAGAGGATGCTCAGTCAGAAGCCGCTGAGGTGGTGCCAGACGAGCATCAAGCTGCTACTCTCTATGGGGTGCATCTAGAGGATCTACAAAATGAAACGGAGGACATCTGCCTAAAGAGAGAACTCTATATAGACATAGGAAGTTATGCTGAGCTATGCGAGGATGAGAGAGAGACCTCTTAAATCCATAAACATTGTTTTTGAACAATTTTGCTCCGTTTTATTATATATATTGTATTCACGTGGACTTTTGTCCATTCTTGTCTATCCCTCCCCCTTTATGAGTCCTCTCTCTCTCTCTCTCTCTCTCTCTCTCTCTCTCTATATATATATATATATATATATATATATATATATATATATATATATATATATATATATATACACAGTAATCCCTCCCCCTATTAGCTATAGTATAGATTATAACTTGTCCATATTTTCTTTTCCATTCAATATTTAGATTAAATGTTTGTGTGGTTGATGTATGTATGGATGATGATGAGTTTCTTTCTTCTTTGTCACCCCAGCAGAGGAGGTGGTACGAAGAGAGTCATCGCTCTAAAGTACCATCATGTTGTTCCACTCCTTCAGCGTTTCCCTTTGTTTTGGAGCATTCAATGCGCTCCTAGAATTCGGTGTTGACGAGACGATCTTCACACTCTTCTTGGCACCGACGCTCTAGTGGTGGTGGCGACGATTGCGTGGGAATGCCGTCATTGATGCCTTGACACCACCTTGTGTTTGATGAGGCTCCCTACCTTCCCCTTCTTTGCTCCCCCCCACACTAGCCATGGCATCTCCATCTATGCCAGGTTTTACATGGCTATCGGCCATTCCTGGCTACACACCACTAACTACTCCTCCGGGAGTCACCCCAGTTGACACTCCTCGCTTCGGGGACCAGACTCCAGTGGAGACACCTGGCATCCGTAGCCCCATCAAGACGCCACTAGAGACACCACTCGAGACCCCTGCCAAGACACCCAAGTTCACGTGTCACAGGCGAGAGGACTTATTGTACTCGGTCAACATCAGCGACGGCATCATCTTGGATGACAAAGGCAAGAAGGTGATCTCGCGCATGCGCGGTCTTTGCTCTTAGGTGTTTTGACAGTACATACTAAACACCTGGATTGAACTGCCAAATGAATTAAAAGACAGCATGCTGCATGACAAGTTTTTCGTGTCAAGTCGGGATGAGTGCTTCAATGAAGACCTGATGAAGGTTCAAATACGCGAATACTGCAAGCAGAAGCGTTCTGAAGTACAAAAAGCAATAAAGCATGGGTGGAACAGACCAGATTGATTGGCCAAAGAAGATTGGAAGAATGCAAAGCAAACAGCGCACGAGAATCCTGACAAGTGGAAGCAACAAAAGGAGGCAGTCAAAGCACGAGTAGAGGCAGGGAGCTCGCACCACTTGGGGAGCGGTGGGTGGGCATCATTTGAGGCTGATTTTGTAAGTATTCTTTCTATGTTTTGAATAGTGGTCGATATGACAGGACGTGACCCCACACCGTACAAGCGCGAGTACGCGGGTAGAAAGGGCTTAAACGCCTTGATGGACATTCTCAGTTCTCACAGCGACATGGTTAGTATTTTACTTTACTCTTTTACATTTGTTGTATTTTAATGATAAGCTAAGAAAATAGATTGTTTTGTAATTATATGTTTATAGTTACAGAAAGTCTTACTGTTTTTTTTCCAGAATCCGACAGATACGCCGCTTGGACGCGATGGGACATCTGATTAGACGACATCAGTCTAGTCGTAGCCAGATCAGTCGTAGCCAGATAGCACTAGTACTTTTATTTTGTCATAGCATGTATACTGAGATGACGTGTGTACGTCTTTTTGTAAGTATTGAAAAACAATGTATTTTCTCAATAATGACAATTGTGTTATAACTATTACATTTGCAAAGCTTAACAATCAAGTGATTTTTCCTATGATGTGTATAATTTTGTCATTGATTTACTTTTGTCCATTCACTTTCATCCAACTACTTTTGTCAGTTTTGTATCTTTATTCTGCAAACAATACTATGCATGATGGAGTTAATGGTTATATTGTCTTGTGGGTGACTACTTTGGGTCTATACCTTGCACTTTCTTTCAAAGGTGAATCTATGCTTATCTTGGATTCATTTAGGTATACTTTATTCTGGAAACATTCAATATCCAAAAAACTTTACTCTTGGGCGTCGCTATAAGCATCTCTATATAAGGTTCTGTAGCGTCGCTATAGAAGGACTGCAATTGTCGCTATATGCATCGCTAAATAGCGACGCCTGTAGCGACGATTATAGCGACGTTCCCGTAGCGACGGTGGTAGCGACTTCGGGAAGTAAAAAGACCCAATGTATTTCCGTCGCTAAAAGCGTCACAAGTGCACATAACCTTTGTATTGTACTCTAGAGGAAACTGAAATCTGAGATAGAAACCTAAACTGCATAGAAGAAGTGAAATTTTTAGTATTGTAGGAATAACCGCATGGGACTACGCCATATAGGTGCTGAGTGGAAAACTACAAGGGTGGCCACAATTTCTTTTTGTGTGGTGAGAATTCAGCCAAGATAAGTCCCTTTAGTTTTTTGTTTATTCAACAACATCCTACAATGCGAGGATAGGCCAGTGTCGTTTTCCTTGCCTTTGTGTTGTGCTCACCAAGGAACGCATTTCCCATAGCAAGGTGCCTTCTCTACTGCCTCCTCCCTACGCAGTGAATCGCCCATAACAAAATCTCATAAGCATAAAGAACTCTCCCCATCCTCGCGACCCTTGCAGTCCCTGGTTCTAATTAGATGGCAGTCACAACACAATTCAATGGGTAGGATAACTCTCTCTCTCTCTCTCTCTCTCTCTCTCTCTCTCTCTCTCGACCGCCTACGACCACAAGCTACACATGCACCTCTCACTCTCCCCCTTTGATCTCTCTTAACAAGCAACTTTAGCTGTTGTGATATGCCAACCCACACAAACACACAAGCGGTCATTTCTCTATAGTCTACCTACCGTTCTTTCTCTCAGCTTTACTTTTGCATGCAATTGGTGTTGCTATCGCCCATGCATAACCTGCACTTGTCTTTGGCCAACCAGAAAACTCTCCCCACCCTCCTCATATTTGATTTTGCATGCAGCTACTGGCAAACATAACTCTCTCTCTCTCTCTCTCTCTCTCTCTCTCTCTCTCTCTCTCTCTCTCTCTCTCTCTCTCTTTCTCCCTCTCTCTCTATATAGGAATCCCACCCTTTTTTCCCTCGTGAGCAGCTGTAAAAAATGATCTCCTTCTCTTTCTTTAGAGACTAAAGTGCCTCTCTCTCTCTCTCTCTCTCTCTCTCTCTCTCTCTCTCTTCAATCATACCAATTCTCTTTTACACTAAACATCCACATTTTTGGACCGAGGCTACTCTGAGCAATGGCAATTTTCCCCTCCATCATTAGTGGACGACCTCTACTGGAAGGCAAAAATGGCGGTTGCAACACCCCCAACTCAAACTGTTCTCCACATCCACCTTTTGTTGGCCACTTCCAATGCCTCTGCTATCTCCAAGTTTGCTCCTCCGCTGCTACGTTTATCCCTAGACATCCTCCTTACCCCTGCAGCCAGTGTGCATGGCGTCGAATCAAGTATGTAAAGGGAGCTCAGCTCGCTTTGATAGGTTAGCTTTGATACATCAAAAAGGGCGTCGATACTAGCATTCGAGGATAATTGACCGCATATGAATTTCTGCAATCTAGCTGAAAGAAAATTTCATGGTAATCTTGACCTCTTCAAATGTTGTAGCCAGATCATCTTACCTGCAAGAATGGTTGAGAGAAAGTAGCCGCCTATGAGGACAAGCTGCCTATGTAGAGGCGCTCAAGCTCAGGGAAGATACAAGCAAGTCCTTCTAGCAAGGTCAAGGAACCTATGCTATCTAGTAGAAAGCTCAAGGAATTTTTCCTAGTTTTTAAGAGTTTCTACAAGCTTTTCCTATCACTACTAGTGATAGATTCACATGATTCCATGAAGCATACACTACAAGATCGGAAAAAGCGACAATCTGCTCACATGCAAAGAAGCACAAGTTGGAACCCAAATGGTGCTTTTGAAGTGAACCAAGAGCATGTAACATTGTTGCAGGTAGGCACCTATGTATTGATGACCACTAACTATCTTTTTGCATGCAAGCGGAGCCGTCCCAGAACTTCTGACAAGTCAATGTAGTGGGCTACTTTGTGCCTTGCAGCCAATTTCTCTTTCTTCAAACCACACAACCCCTCGCTTTATTGAATCTCACCCTCCACTCATTACCTGACCCTCCTTCGTGCTACTCTCTTTTAGTAAAAATTCCTTTCTTTCACCTCATCCCACCATGGCATCACAACAACAAATTTTGGAGCTCAATATTCTCCCTGCCGACCTTCACACAAGCATACCTTCCAGTTGAGCGAGTACATTGAGAGCCCTTCTACGTGGCTCTAGAGGTACTACAAAAATGCTTCTATGACGAGTGCATTGACATTTGCACCTTCCGTGTCCTATCCCATTTGATGCCACTTCCATTTACCGGAAGGTTGCACGTCTGATGATCGACTATTACGCTTAAAACTTGCTACTACTATGCATGCTAGCTGACCCAAGACTTCAGAACCTTGTCGCACTTGGACTTCGTTGGTCCCGTGATCGAAGACCGGAACAAACCGAGAAAGTCTACATGGCATTGGACCGCCGTCAACTGACACAAACTTTAGCTTGCTATATCTACCTGCTCTAGGTTTTGTTTGACAAATTGTTGATTCCTATGGCCTTCATATGACACATACTTCACATACAAACCCTGGCAAGGCTAAAACGACCTCGGATGGAACACCAACCGAGGCAACCAAATCAACACAGAACATGCTCCCATTGAAATTTCAAAGCCTTCTAGCTTGGCATTCGAGACTCCGATTTTCAATTTGAAAAGATTGACATGCTCCAAACAATGGGCTCTACACATCTATCCACTAAAATCATCTTTGACCACATGTTATCACCTTCTATGTCCATCTAGAATCTGTAATCTAGTTCAACTTTAAACTGACAGATCTTTCACCCTGTAGCTTCGTTTGAGGAGCCGTCTAGACCAGCTTGTAGACCATAGTAAGGCCACCTATGTCACTCTCACTTTTGCACTTTCAACACTTCTAACATTCACCTCTAACAAGCACCATAAATCGCCTTGAAAACCACATAAGGCATACATATTTACTACCACCTACCTTCTCTTGACCTTTCTAGATGCTCCATCACGTTCGCAAGCCCTTAAGAACCTGCACAACCCTCGGGGCAGTCACTTATCAAAAGACCCCTATATCACGTGCGTTCAAGAGGTAATTAATAATACCCCAATATACATACTATACTTACACTGTGAGCCTATTTAAAAAACCCCCACCCCCCTCTGTATGTATACATTTTTATACATTTTGGTCTTTTAATAATCCTCTCCGGTTAACTCACGTGATATCATACACATTCTAAAAAGTGACCGCCCCGGGGCACAACCCTACTTTGTACTCATTGTAGCATCGACCAGCTTTGGCTACACCAGTGCACTATGCTACAAAATCTTCAAACTTACAAAAGATGATATCTTGCACCTGGGTTTGGACCTTCTCTGTGAGGGTGCTCTCAACTTCCACCTTTGTGTTATTGAACTTAATTTCCATCTATTCCATCTCTTCCTTTTTGTTATTGTGACTCTCCATTTTGGTGATTCGAGCCTTGATCAGCTCCTCATTCTCCTTGAGAAGCCTCTCAAGTTCATTTTGAAGGCATGCTATGCTGTTTCTCTTTGGAGGTGTTGCCACGACCCTAGCTGGCAAATGTAGACTTGCCTTGAGATGAGGCTCGAATGACCATGTCAGTGATAGGCTTGCTATTGAGAAACTAAGAGCAACACTGTCAAAGAGTTGAGGGGAGCTCAAACAGAGATGAAGTCGATGCTCAAGGCAAGTCTCAGAGTTGATGGTAGCTTGGGTAGAGTTGAGATCGTGTTGGTCACATAGAGTTGGGGTTGTGGGAAGGGCTATCCTGGTTGGCAGGGCAAGGTTGTGTTAACGGCACCAAGAGGGCAGCCCCTCACTCAAGGGGAGGTTGAGGACAATGCAAGAAAGAGAAGGCTAGGGTTGTAGCGTTGTAGAAAGGGAGAGGTAGATAGAAAGCGCATAGAGAGAGGTAGATAGTGAGGTTAGCGTATCTACACCAAATCTCTCCATCTACACTCTCTCTATTTCTAGGCTCTATGTATCCTCCCTTTCTACCTAATCTCTACACCTTGTCTTTCTATTCTATCCACACGTTGTCAGGAGTTTTTTGGAGCAAGGGATTGCGCATATGTACATACCCATGCATGGTGCATCAAATAAAGTATTGCCCATTTTCCAGAGCCAGGTGGTTACGTGGGGCCCACATGTGTACAGGTAGGACACCATGTACATAGTGCATCGATTTTCATCATTACTAGTACCATTGTGTTTTTCTACAATAAGGAGGAGTTGGTAGCGCGTAAAACTTCTCGAGGAAGCTATCCGCGGGCCGACGACGTGAGGTTAGCAGGTGCGTCAGATGGCATCTAGTGGCGTCAGGAGGGCAAACGAGGTCAATATTTGCACGCAGATGAGGACAGACACAACGTGGGTGTTTGCTTGTGAGAATTATGCAGAAAGGTCATCATGAGGACCTTTTTTTGGGGCCACTTCACGTGATGGCGAGGCGCATTATTGGAAAAAAGCTGAGTGCCAGGTGTGCGAATGATGCAAAAAGGTGACAACTATGCACTGCGAGGTCAGTTTTTGGCCTGTTCGGGGTCCGTTTGAGGTCATCTAAAAGGCCAAGGGTGCCCAACTAAAAAAGCTAAGTGTGGGAACTGAAAAAACTGAGAGAAGACCAGAAAAACGTGGAGAAGAGAGGAGGAACAGCCGCAGCTGTGTTTTTGCTCATTTTGGAGCTTGTTTTGGCCGTAAACTGCTCATCCGAGGTCGGATTTGAGCACTTTGACATTGTAGACTGGGGTTTTGGGCCGTTCCGGACGCGATGGCGCTGTCCATTTTGCCAAATTCCTCACTCTTTTCCTGCTGTTTTTCTGTGTAAGTTTCTCCTATGAGCGAAGTTTCTGCTCCAGTTTGTGATTGTATCTGGCTTATTTTACCCATATTGTGTGAGCTGTTTGCCCCATTGGTGTTGGCACAAGCTCATTTGTATCTAAACATCAGAAATTCTCCTCTTTTGAGCTGAGTTTTTTGGGTGTGTGTGTGTGTGTGTGTGTCTGTGTGGAGTGGGCAAGTGGATAGTCTCTCTCCTCTCACTCCAGAGGTGTGTTCCCTGTCTCGGCCAGGTGTGTTGTGTAAGCCGAGTGGTGCCCCATAGTGTGTGTGTGTATCTTCCCAAGAGTGTGTGTCGGATCGTTATAGAGGCGCTGTGTGTGTTTTCATCCCGCCCACATTCTTTTGGTGCCCCCACTGAGGATCTTCTTCGAGTACCTTCTGCTTCGAGCTTCGAGCTTCGAGCTTCGAGCTTCGAGCTTCGAGCTTCGGGATTACAGGTTGCAGGTTGCAGATTACAGGTTACAGGTTACAGGTTACAGGAACAGGGACAGGGACAGGTACAGGTGATTCACACAGGTACAGGTAGCTGGAGTACAGTGATGTCACTTGCAGTTGTTGTGGGAATGCATCACTTGGCGCCTATTTGAGCGCATTGTCTGTTGGATTGTACGTTACTTGTGGAAACTGCCATTGTACGCCTTTGTGGAGCCATATATGGTTTTATTTGGCAGTCCCAGCCATTTCTGAGACTTGGTCTGGAAGATAGTCATTTCTGAGACTTGACTATACGCGATTTGCATTAGCTTTCGTGTGAGGGTCGATAGCGTGAGGTTTTTATTGAGCTGGGGGATTCTCAAATGTGGAGATCCTTTCGGTGATACAGGTAGCTGGAGCACCCTTTTCGTGACCTCGCCATAGGCTATGTACTAGTGAGTCCTACTTGATGCTCGGGTTCTATTGTTGACAGTTTATGCGTACATAGACAGTCTATATTTTGGGTTCCTACTGCTCTACTTCTGGGGAAACTCTGTCGAAATTTTCCCAAGTTATGATGGCTGGTTTTTTGGTATTTTGAGCCATTTATGCTGTTATGCTGCTGAAATTTTGGCAAAATCAGAGGTTGAGTCAGGTGTGCCTTCTTGGGAGCTTCATGGTTGGCTTTAATGGATGATCAAAATGGCCCTCAGTTCACTCCTTTTCATTTAACTCAAAGAATTCAGATTAATTTTCATGTGTCCAGGAAGATCTTTTTCCAGCAGCGCATAGTCTTTATGTTTGGGCCAAGAAGATTGAGAGAGATCCTGGAATGTCCTTTGCCTATTGTCATTCCGATGATCAACTATGAAAACTCATTTGATGTGCATGTGTTTGTTCTCATCTAAAGCTGAGCTCCATTGAAGTTTCTGGGGATTGGGTAGTGAAAAGTTTTGGGTTCTTGCACGTGTGTTTGAAGGGGTTCTCTAGCCATGGATTTCTCTTATCCGGAGTTTCATGGAAGAAGTGATGAAGATGTGGAGGACTTTCTGGAAAAGATGGAGGTTGCCTGCATTAGCAACCAGATTCATGACCCTACGCAAATGTTACGCCTTCTCCAAATTTGTTTGAAGAGTGATGCACGAGCTTGGTCCAAAGCATTTGAAGAGGAGTTGCGTATGGCTGATCCACCTATAAGATTGAGTTGGGACAATCTAAAGCATGGATTGGAAGTGGAGTTTGTGAAGATAGAAGATCCTGACAAAGTGTGGCAAGAAGTACAGGCTTTGGTACAAAAGGAAGGTGAGCCAGTAGATGTGTACATACGAAAGTTTTCATTGGCATGGGAGCGAATGTGCAAGGCTTTAGCACCACAGGTACCCCTGCCTGACATGATGAAGAAGGACAGGTTCTTGGCTAGTCTTTGGGAGAATATACGTTGGAGAGTAGAGCTAAAGAAGCCTAGGACATATGAAGATGCACTAGAGGTAGCAAGGAACAAAGAGTGGAAGCTGAGAAAAATGAGCCAGTTAGGGGTGGAGTCTTTGCCCATGAGAGCTGAATTTCAGCCTATGGACTCTTTACAAGGTCGTATGTCAGGGGTTCATCATGAACCAGTGGTTCCTGTTACTACTCAGGTTATGCCAGCAGTGGTCACTACAGCAGTGCAAGATGATGGCCTAAGGCAAGACATGAGGCAAGTGGTTGATCTGATGAAGAATCTCAGCCTAAACATGCTATGTCAAGTGGGAAATAATCGAGGTCGAGGGCGGTTTGCAAATCAGCCAGGAGGTGAAGAAAGACCTAGGAATGGTGCTGGACAAAGTAATAGTAGGTTTTGGAGGCAGACGCCCACATGTTATAATTGTGGAGAGTTGGGTCACATCAGCCCGCAATGTGATAAGCCACCAAGGATGGGGGGAGACATGTATCCATTGCCAAGACAGGTGCTAACTAGATCAAATGATTATGGCATCGAAATTAAGGGAGACGAAGGAACCAGTGGTCTGACCCAGGAGGAAAAAGGAAAGACAAAAGTGCTAAGTGTAGTCACCTTGGAGAAGGCAGCAAAGCTAGAGGATACATTAGTGATGCCTATTGGGAAGAGGACCACAGAGGATAAGGAAGGAAGAAGTGCCTCAGGTCCTAGTAAGAAGAAAGGAAAGAGCCATGAAGGCGAGGATGTCAAGGCCAAGAGGAAAAGGAGAGCTCGTCGAAAGTTTCATGTTTCAGATTTTCCACTAGGGGATGGGCAATTAAGCTATGACTTGAAGGAGGATCTGACGAGCAGGAAGGCAGATGTTACTTTTGGGCAGCTCATAGAAATGGTTCCTAAACTAAAGCGACAGTGGAAGAGGATGGTTAACCCAATGGAGAAAGAGCCAGAGAGAGGTTCAGTGAAGGTGTTGGCAATGGACGAGCTACCAGACATTTGTCCAATAGTAGATGTGTGGCATAAAATGAAAAATTTGGGACAAGGTTATGTGGATGGCGGAGCCCAAATATGCGTCATAACACACTCATGCGTTGAGAGGATGGGTCTCACAGTGGCTGGGGTGTCAGGTTTTCGGATCAGATTGGCAAACCATCAAAAAGTAAAATGCTTGGGTGTTGTAAAGAGCTTAGAAGTGGAGGCATATGATGCAAAGGCAGTGGTTGATTTTCATGTGATGCCAGCAGGGTTGGGAGCATATCCTATTATACTGGGCAGACCATGGTTACGTGCAGTGGGAGCTGTTCAAGATTGGCGACATGGTACGATTAGCCTCTATGGAAAGACAGGTACCAAGAAGCTTTATAATATGGACACAAGGAAACGATTAGAGGAGCTTTATGAAGATGAGGATGAGTCTAGTGATGAAGACTCTTCCACGGTGACAGATGAGGATAGTGATAGCACTACCAGCAGTGATGAGGATGTTGATGTTGCATTTCTTTTGATGGACAAAGAAATCCAGGAGATTGGTTTAGTCGCATTTGCGAAGGAAGTTGAAGATGAAAGTGAAGGGCCTTATGAAGTGATTGAAGGGCTGATGCAAACCAAAGTTGAGTTGTCAAAGAAGCAGGAATTAATGACGCAAATGATTAGTGGAGACCTCTCAGCTATGGAGAAGGATATATATTTGCATATGCTGGCTAGTTTTCCTGATTTGTTCATTACTTCATATGAAGAGATCAGAGGGTTCAAGGGTGAAGAGATGCATATAGAGCTGAAAGAAGGTGCTAAGCCAGTGCGGCAAAGGCTAAGAAGGATGGGTCAAGAGCAAATGGAAGCCTTGCGGGTAGAGGCGGACAAGTTATTGAAGGCAGGGTTCATAGTTCCAGTGGAGACCACAGAATGGGTGAGTCCAGTTGTAGTCAGTCCAAAGAAGGATGGGAAGTGGAGAATTTGTGTGGATTTTAAACCCTTAAACGCATCCACTAAGAAGAACCCATATCCTCTTCCATTCATCGATCAGATCTTGGATTCAGTGGCAGGTTATGAGAGGTACAGTGTGTGTGATGGTTTTTCAGGCTATTTTCAATTGAAGATTGCTCTTAAAGACCGCACAAAGACAACTTTCATTACGCCATGGGGCTGCTATTGCTACACAGTATTGCCATTTGGGTTGTCAAATGGACCTTCCTTCTATCAAGAGAGAGCAAATTGGGTGTTGGAACCATTCATTGGTAGTTGTGTTAAAGCTTTTATGGATGACTTCTGTGTCTATAGCAGTAGGGCTGAACACCATGAGAAGCTGCAGATGGTATTCGCTAGATATGATGAATGTGGAGGACAACTAAATCCAAAGAAATGTCATCTAGCACAGCCAAGGGTGAAGCTATTGGGCCATATGGTGTCAGAAAATGGCATTGAGGCTGATCCAGATAAGGTGAAGTCTATTATTCTTCTTCCATCACCTATGAGTACGAAGCAATTGGCAACCTTTATACACAAAGTGAAGTACATGGCACGGTTTATTCCATTGTCTTCGCAGCTTCTTTATCCATTACAGCAAGTGGCAAAGCATGATCCATTGCAATGGGATGACAAGTGTGAAGAAGTGTTTCAAGAGGTGAAAGAGGTGTTAGGGGGGTTGTCAGCCATGCAGGCTCCTGATTGGGAGAAAGTTTTTTATGTAAATCCATCAGTAGGGGATGATGCCATTGGAGCCATGCTATTGCAAAAGGGGAAGGGCAGCCATTATATGAGGCCAGTGTATTGTGCAAGCCGAGTGAAGTTGGTAGCGGAGAGAAAGTTATCGGAAGTAGAGCTAGTGATGGCTAGTGTAATATTTGCTTGTCGACGATTTCGTCATTACTTGCTACCATGGCCTTTTGTTTTCTTGACGAGTTATGCCTTTTTGCCACAGTTAATTAATGGTATTAACATGTCAAATGTGGTGAAGAAATGGGTAATTGAGCTGCAAGAGTTTGAGTTCTCTTTTCTAGTGGAAGATAGTACAAGGGCTACCCTACCTGATTTGTTGACCTACAAGGAGAATCCCCTTATTGTTAAGGAAGAGGTGGTGAGAAAGGTAGTTGAAGAAGTGCCACAGATCAGCAATGCACATGTGTTGTTCTTTGATGGTTCATACAGAAAGAGCCATGATGCAGCTTCAGGGGGTATAGCACTTTATGATCCAGAGGGGAAGCTAGTATGCAAGAGAGGGTTCAAATTGGATGCTCATAGTAACAATGAGGCTGAATATGCTACATTGGAAGCCGGATTACACATTTGTTTGAAGCATGGGGTTCGAAGGTTGAGCATAAAAGGTGATGCCTTGTTAGTGGTGAAGCAAGTGTTGGGTGTGTGGAAGAGCAAGAACACCTCATTGAAGGAAATGTGCTTCAGAATTAAAGGCCTGTTAAAAAAGTTTGAAGCATGGAGTATCAGACACATTGAACGTGCTCTAAATGGAGAGGCACATGAAGCAGCTCAAGGCATGATTGGGGAGCTATTTGTGTTGAGGACCACTTTACCTCTTTATCATGGCCGGGAAAGTTTGGCTCAAGAAGAGGAGTTTTTGCTAACAGGAATCATTCCAAAGGAGATTCAGAAGTCTAAGAAGTATGGCTTTGTGCGTAGAGCATACAGGTACAAATTGATTGGTGATGTCTTATACATGAAAGGGGCTGATCTCGTGTTGAGACGTGTACCTTGGCGGGAGGAGCTTTACAGAGTGTTGGAAGAGAATCACGAAGGCGCATGTGGTGGCCATTTTGCTCTAAAGATCACCTTGCATAAGATTTTGCAAGAGGGGTATGTATGGCCTAGTTTGCACAAGGATGTTCACCATTGGTGTAGGTCTTGCAATAGGTGTCAAGCATTTGGGAAGAGAGTGTTGAAGCCAGAGCTACGAAAAACCATTATGGCGTTTGATGTGTTTGAAAAGTGGGGAATTGATGCAATAGGCCCGTTACCTATCACAAGCAGGGGCAAAAGCTATATTTTGACGGCAGTGGACTATCTCTCTAGATGGGCAGAGGCTATAGCAGTAAAACAGATCACTGCAAAGGATGTGGCAAAATTTGTGTATGATGAAATATGTTGCAAGTTTGGGGTGCCACTGGAGTTACTTTCAGATAAGGGACCTGGCTTTAGAGCTAAACTGCTAGAGTTTTTATGTGCAAAGATGAAGATTAGGCACCAGCATACCACTCCTTATTACCCGCAGTGTAATGGCTTGAATGAAAGATTCAATGGTGAGTTGGTACAGATTCTTTCAAAAGTGACAGAGCACCAAGGAAAGAATTGGGATTTAGAATTGCCTGGTGCATTATGGGCTTACCGTACTTCGGTGAAGACAGGTACAGGGTTTACTCCATTTCATTTGGTGTATGGAAAGGAAGCACTATTGCCTGTGGAGGTAGAGTTGCCTGCGGTCAAGATGTTAGAGAAGTTGCTTGGGCCGCCTAGTGATGCATTCAAAGAGAGGCTCTTGCAGTTACAAGAGGTCCAGTTGGATAGGATGAGCGCATTGGAGCATTATGGGCAGATGCAGGATAAGGCTTTGACAAAGATAAATGAAAAGGTCAAAAGTAAGGGTATCAAGAAACATGACTTGGTTTTGCGCTACAACAGTAAGCTGGACAACACCTTCCAAAAGAAGTTTCAAATTAAGTGGGAAGGCCCTTTCAAGGTAGTAGAGTGTTTTCCAAATGGCACATATCAGCTGGCTAACCTGGATGGTGTTCTACATAAGTCAAGGGTAAATGGATTGCGTCTTAAATTGTATCATGCTAGATTGATGATGGTGGAGCAAGATGAACTGTCTGTGGAGCAAGCAATGTTGGTGAAGGATGAGGAGACATGTGATGCGGCGAGTCTCATATCGCTCTTTGCTGCTGCTGATCATGAATGATCTAGCAGGCTAGGGGATGGGCAAATTATGTCAGGAGTTTTTTGGAGCAAGGGATTGCGCATATGTACATACCCATGCATGGTGCATCAAATAAAGTATTGCCCATTTTCCAGAGCCAGGTGGTTACGTGGGGCCCACATGTGTACAGGTAGGACACCATGTACATAGTGCATCGATTTTCATCATTACTAGTACCATTGTGTTTTTCTACAATAAGGAGGAGTTGGTAGCGCGTAAAACTTCTCGAGGAAGCTATCCGCGGGCCGACGACGTGAGGTTAGCAGGTGCGTCAGATGGCATCTAGTGGCGTCAGGAGGGCGAACGAGGTCAATATTTGCACGCAGATGAGGACAGACACAACGTGGGTGTTTGCTTGTGAGAATTATGCAGAAAGGTCATCATGAGGACCTTTTTTTGGGGCCACTTCACGTGATGGCGAGGCGCATTATTGGAAAAAAGCTGAGTGCCAGGTGTGCGAATGATGCAAAAAGGTGACAACTATGCACTGCGAGGTCAGTTTTTGGCCTGTTCGGGGTCCGTTTGAGATCATCTAAAAGGCCAAGGGTGCCCAACTAAAAAAGCTAAGTGTGGGAACTGAAAAAACTGAGAGAAGACCAGAAAAAAACGTGGAGAAGAGAGGAGGAACAGCCGCAGCTGTGTTTTTGCTCATTTTGGAGCTTGTTTTGGCCGTAAACTGCTCATCCGAGGTCGGATTTGAGCACTTTGACATTGTAGACTGGGGTTTTGGGCCGTTCCGGACGCGATGGCGCTGTCCATTTTGCCAAATTCCTCACTCTTTTCCTGCTGTTTTTCTGTGTAAGTTTCTCCTATGAGCGAAGTTTCTGCTCCAGTTTGTGATTGTATCTGGCTTATTTTACCCATATTGTGTGAGTTGTTTGCCCCATTGGTGTTGGCCCAAGCTCATTTGTATCTAAACATCAGAAATTCTCCTCTTTTGAGCTGAGTTTTTTGGGTGTGTGTGTGTGTGTGTGTGTGTGTGTGGAGTGGGCAAGTGGATAGTCTCTCTCCTCTCACTCCAGAGGTGTGTTCCCTGTCTCGGCCAGGTGTGTTGTGTAAGCCGAGTGGTGCCCCATAGTGTGTGTGTGTATCTTCCCAAGAGTGTGTGTCGGATCGTTATAGAGGCGCTGTGTGTGTTTTCATCCCGCCCACAACGTCTCTCTACACCCTAATATCTTCCTAAATCCTAACCGTATCTGCCTACTCTCTACTTTATCTACATCTCTATCATCTCTCTACCCTCTAAATATAGAGAGCAAGAGAGGCAAATCTCTACACTCTATCTATCTCTACAAATTCCTCTCTCTATCTACACCCTCTCTACCCCTTTCTACATCCTAACCTATCTCTAATCTCCCTCTACACCCTAACCTCTATCCACATATGTCTTTGTCTAATCTCTACCTCTACTCCCTCTATCTACATCCTAATTTCTCTCTCTACTCTCTATCTACACCCTATATCTACATTTACACTTTCTCTATTCCTACTCTCTACGTATCCTTCCTCTCTATCTACTCTATTGACACCTCTCTCTACACCCCAAGCTTTTCTCTACTCCCTCTATCCACTTACTTTCCTAGTTATGTAGGTCCCTTTGCATCACACTGCATGCTAGTTAAGAAACTATAGACTTTGTCCTTGGCTATAGAGACCATCGTATTGCACTACAACAAGAGTATAGAGAGTGTTAGATTCCTTGTCTGTAGCTATGCAGACCATCATGTTGCATTCCACAAAGGGTTTAGCTTTAAATAATTGCTATGTATCTGGTTGAGAAGACCACCATATCACACTATAGAAAGAGCTAGGAATAATACACTTATCTGCACTGAAGTAATTGAACAATTGTTCAATAGAGCCCTGGGGTGTCCACTATGGAATATGTAAGATAGTACGTGTCTTCAACAAAGGGGTGTTAAATTTTCTAATCCTTATAAAATTTATTATACATTAGGGGCATAAATAATTGATAGAGGTAAATTTGCTGAAGGGGTTTTTTAAATCCAAAATATCAAGAAGCATGAATACATTTACTTATGCTCAACCAACTAATAGTGTTGTATTGATTCCAAAAATGCGACATGCTCAACCGAATGTTGGAGTGGTTTAAGTGAGTCAAGATGGAGTTTTCGCCGTTCGATCTTGAGCTGAGCCTTGTTGGATGAATGGTTCAATTTAGACCGTCGTCGTCTTCCTTCTCAAGGCCATGTTTGTTACACGGTGTTAGGAGATTTTTGGAAGAAGTGATTGCACATATATACATACACATGCATGGTGCATCAAATAAAGAATTGCCCATTCTCCAGAGCTTGGTGGTTACGTGGGGCCCACATGTGTACAAGTAGGACAACATGTACATAGTACATCGATTTTCATTATCACCAGTACCAGTGTGTTTTTTCTATAATAATGAGGAGTTTGTAGCGCATAAAAATTCTCGAGGAAGCTATTAGTAGGCGCATGCCATGAGGTAAGCAGGTGCGTCACATGACATTCAGTGGCGTTAAGAGGTTGAATCAGGTCAATACTTGCACGTGGATAAGTACGGACACAACGTGGGAGTTTTCTTGTGATGAATCATGGAAAAGATCATCATGAGAACTGTATTTGGGGGACACTTCACGTGATTGCGGGATGCATTATTGGAAAAAGTTGAGTGCCAGGTGTGCGGATGGATGTAGAAGGATGACAAAAATGCACTACGTGGCCATTTTTTGGCCTGTTTTGGGTCCGTTTGAGGTCAATGAAAAAGGCCAAAGATTCCCAAGGGAAAAAGTGAAGTGTGAACATTGGAAAAACTAAGAAAAAAAATAGCAAAGTGTGGAGAGAAGAGGAGGAACTACCGCAACTCAGTTTTTACTGTTTTTGGAGCCTTTTTTGGCCATAAACTGCTCATCCAAGGTCGGATATGAGCACTTTGATATTGCAGACTAGGGTTTTGGGCCGTTCGAATGCAATGGTACTGTCCATTTTGTCAAATTCTTTACTATTTTTTTGTTATTTTGTCTGTGTAAGTTTCTCCTTTGAGCGAAGTCTCTGCTCCAATTTGTGATTATATCTAGCATATTTCATCCATATTGTGTGAGCTATCTGCCCCACTGATGTTGGCCCAAGCTCAATTGTATCTAAACATCTGAAATATTCCTCTTTTAAGCTGAAGTTTTTGGGTTTGTGTGTGTGTGTGTGTGTTGAGTGGGCAAATGAATAGTCTCTCTCCTCTCACTCCTTTGGTGTGTTCCCTGTCTCGGCCAGGTGGGTTGTGTAAGCCGAGTGGTGCCCCATAGTGTGTATGTGTATCATCCCAAGAATGTGTGTCGGGTGATTATAGAGGCGTTGTGTGTGTTTCCATCCCACTCACATTCTTTTGGTGCCCCCACTGAGGATCTTCTTCGAGTACCTTCATCTTTGGGATTACAGATTACAAATTGCAGATTACAGACCACAGATTATAGGTTATAGATACAGGTACAAGTGATTCACATAGGTACAGCTAGCTGGAGTAGAGTGATATAGTGGCAAGTGGAAGTCACTTGCAGTTGCCGTGGGTATGCATCATTTGGTGCCTGTTTGAGTGCATTCTCTGGTATTGTATGTTACTTGTGGATAGTGCCATTGTACGCATTTGTGGAGCCATACTTGGTTTTATTGGCAGTCCCAGCCATTTTTGAGACTTGGTATGGAAGATAGTCATTTCTGAGACTTGACTATACAAGATTTTCGTAAGCTTTCATGAGAGGGTCGATAGCATGAGGTTTTATTGAGTTGGGGGACTCTCAAATGTGAGATCCTTTCGGAGATACAGGTGGCTAGAGCACCCTTTTTGTGACCTCACCATAGGCTATGTACTAGTGATTCCTACTTGATGCTCGAGTTCTATTGTTGGCAAGTTATGCATACATATACAGTCTATATTTTGAGTTCTTACTGCTCTACTTCTGGGGAAACTTTGCCAAAATTTTTCCAAGTTGTGATGGCTAGTTTTTTGGTCTTTTGAGCCATTTATCTTGTTATGCGGCCGAAATCTTGGAAAAATCAAAAGATAAGTCAGTGAGACATGCTTTTCCATGCATGGGAACCCCCCCATATTTTTTTCTCTTTTACCAAAAGTATTTCCTATTATATAAGTTACTTTTGATTTTTTCTTCCTTTTTCACAAACGTTTTAGCCTTTATTAAATAAATAATACTTATGCTAATCAATCACGATGTAGCATAATAAGTAAGCTTTCTTTGTTGATCTCTCTTTTGACCTTAAAAATATTAAATATATATACTCTAGTATTTTCTAATATATTTTTTTCATGTATGTATATTATTCCACTCTACCAAATATTTTATTCACTAGTTTTCATTTTCAAACCTCAACCCCACTTTCAAATTTCAATAATACCTCCATCTAAATGATTGCCAATCTTTTCAACACTCTAGGTCATGTTTTCATACACATGAAGGAGCTTACACTTGAAGGCAAGAGAGAAGTCCACTCAAAGGGGACCACCAAAAGACTTTTGCAGCCACAAATAATACATTATTTGGCTGAATTTTTTAAGTAAAGAAGAACCCCGAATCTGAAGGAGCGTTCAACATGAAAGATGTAGCTCGTGATCTCGACTTTTAGCTCAATTTTTTTTAGAATTTTTGGAGTTATGAACACGGAGATATGATTTTTGTAGTGGACCCCAGTTTTCTCGTGTAATGGTGACAAAGGCCATCCCCACTTTTCTTCCTTCTAGAATGGCTATGGTTCTACAAGTCTTCAAGCATGATTACAAGAGACAAGGCTCTTTTAATGAGGTCTTGGCTAGTCTAGACTAATTCTATCACCATTTTTTGGAGGATCCATCCTCATCAACAAATATCCACCTTCGACAACCTCTCTTATAATTTTCTTACCTCTCTCTTCTCTCCCTAATAAGCTTATGTCTATCCAAAGCTAGAATATTGTAAATATTTCCTATCCTCTACATCCTACCCACATTCTCTCTTTTTCTCTCTCTATTGACTCTGGTATTTTAAATAATGAGGAGACAAGATGGGAGCCACAGTCACATGCACCCCATTTTCCTAGTCACCAAAGTGGGACACTCACCTCAAATAGAAATATTGCTAAATCCTTACCTCCTTCCCTATATAAGGAGGCCATGAGAGCTCACTTAGGGGGGAAGAACACACACACACACACACACCTATCCATACACACTCTTGTGCTACATGCTTGTAGCATGAACCCTAATCACATAATCACAACACCATCATCATCACCATCACCATGCACAAAAGATGAGCACCACACCTCTGCACCACTTGTAATTAAGGGTTGAAGGCACAATTTCAAGAAGAAGAAGGGTGGACACACTCATGATATTCCTCGCCATCAACTCCCATCTCTCCATTATGCCTCCTACGATCTTGTTCCCTTCTCATTTTCCTGCCATACGCTACCTATTGTATTCATCTTTTGCAAGCAATCAACACACTCCATCTTGGTGCCATACTTTGTGTCGCTTTGGATACATTTCATTGTGAGTATGGTATATGCTTGTTCCTTGCCATTTTTTTTCTTCTTATGTTAAGGTGTGCGGATTCGCCACCACACACACACACACTCTCTCTCCCTCTCATAGTCCTATCATCTTGCTACTTCCATCTTAAGGTGTGCGGATTCGCCACCTTTTGTATGAGAAGTGAGCATACTTGCATGTATCCCTGACCTCGTTATCTTCCTTACTACATGCACGCGTAGCGAGCCCATTCTCACTCACTCACCACTCCTCTCACCTTATTCTCCGACCACCCCATTCCACATTTGGGCATGGATTTGAAATTGTTTTCCATGCATGCTTCATTGTGTATATGTATGCGTCCTAGCCGCATATCTTGCTAGGTGGTGCCCCTATTGTGTATTCCCCATGATGAGGCCATTGTGCATAGTCTTGGTGTAGAGGCCACCGGGTCTATTTTTTTCACTTTCGCCTCTCATCAGGTGTGCCTTCTTGGCAGCTGCATGGTTGGCTTTAATGGATGATCAAAAGAGACCTCAAGTCACTCCTTTTCATTTCACACAAAGAATCCATATAAATGTTAATGTGTCCAGGAAGCTTTTTTTCCAGTAGCACATAGTCTTTATGTTCAGGCCAAGAAGATTAAGAGAGATATTGGAGTCCCCTTCGCCTGTTGTAATTCCGATGATTAACTATGAAGACTCATTTGATGTGCATGTGTTTGCCCTTATCTAAAGATGGGCTCCATTGAAGTTTCTAAGGATTGAGTCAGTAAAATGTTTTGGGTTCTTGCACGTGTGTTAGAAGGGATTCTCAAAGCATTAAAACTTGGGTAGTCATGGATCTCTTATCTGGAATTTCATGGAAGAAGTGATGAAGATGTGGAATACTTTTTGGAAAAGATGGAGGTTGCCTGTATTAGCAATTAGATTCATGATCTTGCATAGATGTTACGGCTTCTCCAAATTTTTTTGAAGAGTGATGCACGAGTTTGGTCCAAAGCATTTGACGAAAAGTTGCATGCGGTGGATCCACCTGTGAGATTAAGTTGGGACAATCTAAGGAATGGATTGGAAGTGGAGTTTGTGAAGACAGAAGATCCTGACAAAGTGTGGCAAGAAGTACAGGGTTTGGTGCAAAGGAAAGGTGAGCCAATAGATGCGTATATACGTAAGTTATTAATGGCATGGGAGAGGATGTACAAGGCCTTAGCACCACAGGTATCCCCACCTAACATGATGAAGAAGGACAGGTGCTTGGCTGGTCTTTGGGAGAATATACATTGGAGAGTGGAGCTAAAGAAGCCTAAGACATATGAAGATGCACTAGAGGTCGTGAGGAACAAAGAGTGGAAGCTGAGAAGAATGAGTCAGCTAGGAGTAGAGTCTTTGCCAAGGAGGTCTGAGTTTCAGCCTATGGATTCTTTTCAAAGTCGCATGCCAGGGGTTCATCATGAACTAGTGGTTTTCGTTACTCCTCAGGTTATGCCAGCAGTGGTCACTACAACAGTGCAAGATGATGGGCTAAGGCAAGACATGAGGCAAGTGGTAGATTTAATGAAGAATCTCAGCCTAAACATGCTAGGTAATGTGGGAAATAATCAAGGTCGGGGGAGGTTTGCAAATCAACCAGGAGGTGAAGAAAAACCTAGGAATGGTGTTGGACAAAGCAATGGTAGGTTCTGGAGGCAGACGCCCACATGTTATAATTGCGGAGAGTTGGGCCACATCAGCCCGCAATGTGATAAGCCACCAAGGATGGGGGGAGACATGTATCCATTGCCAAGACAGGGGCTAACTAGGTCAAATGATTATGGCATTGAAATTAAGGGAGAAGAAGGAACCAATGGATTAACCCAAGAGAAAAAGGCAAAGACAAAAGTGATAAGTGTGGTCACCTGGGAGAACGCAACAAAGCTGGAGGTTACATTAGTGATGCCTATTGGGAAGAGGACCACACAAGATAAGGAAGTAAGAAATTCCCCAGGTCCTAGTAAGAAGAAGGGAAAGAGCCATGAAGACAAGGATGTCAAGGCCAAGAGGAAAAGAAGGGCTCGTCGCAAGTTTCATGTTTCAGATTTTCCACTAGGGGATGGGCAATTAAGCTATGACTTGAAGGAGAATCTAACAAGCAGGAAAGCAGATGTTACTTTTGGGAATCTTAAAGAGATGGTGCCTAAGCTAAAGCGACAGTGGAAGAGGATGGTTAACCCAATGGAGAAAGAACCAGAGAGAGGTTCACTGAAGGTGTTGGTGATGGATGAGCTGCCAAACATTTGCCCAATAGTAGATGTGTGGCACAAAAGAAAAAATATGGGACAAGGTTATGTTGATGGTGGAGCCTAAATATGTGTCATAGCACACTCTGAATGCATTGAGAAGATGGGTCTTACAGTGACTGGGGTGTCAAGCTTTCGGATCAAATTGGCAAACCATCAGAAAGTAAAATGTTTGGGTGTTGTAAAGAGCTTATAAGTGGAGGCATATGATGCAAAGGTGGTAGTTGATTTCCATGTGATAACAGCAAGGTTGGGAGCATATCCTATTATAGTGGGCAGACCATGGTTACGTGCAGTGGGAGTTGTTCAAGATTGAAGACATGGTACAATTAGCCTCTATGGAAAGACAGGTGCCAAGAAGCTATATAATATGGACACAAGGAAAATATTGGAGGAACTTTATGAAGATGAGGATGAGTCTAGTGATGAAGACTATTCCACAGTGTCTGATGAGGACAATGATAGTACTACCAGCAGTGAGGAGGATGTTGATGTTGCATTTCTTCTAATGGACAAAGAAATCCATGAGTCTGGTTTAGTTGCATTTGAAAATGAGATTGAAGATCAAAGTGAAGGGCCTTATGAAGTGATTGAAGAGCTGATGCAAACCAAGGTTGAATTGTCAAAGAAGCAGGAATTGGTGACACAAATGATCAATGGAGACCTCTCAGCTATGGAGAAGGAGATATATTTGCACATGCTGGCTGGTTTTCCTGATTTTTTCATTACGTCATATGAAGAGATTAGAGGTTTCAAAGGAGAAGAGATGCATATAGAGCTAAAAGAAGGTGCTAAGCCAGTACGACAAAGGCTAAGAAGGATGGGTCAAGAGAAGGTGGAAGACTTGCAGGAAGAGGTGGACAAGTTATTGAAGGCAAGGTTCATAGTCCTAGTGGAGACCACAGAATGGGTGAGTCCATTAGTGGTCAACCCAAAGAAGGATGGAAAGTGGAGGATTTGTGTAGATTTTAAACTCTTAAATGCAGCCACTAAGAAGAACCCATATCCTCTTCCATTCATCGATTAGATCTTGGATTCAGTGGCAGGTTATGAGAGGTACAGTGTGTGTGATGGTTTTTCAGGCTATTTTCAATTGAAGATTGCTCTTTAAGACCGAAAAAAAACAACTTTCATTACACCATGGGGTTGTTAATGCTACAGGGTATTGCCATTGGGATTGTCAAATGGACCCTCTTTCTATCAAGCAAGAGAAAATTGGGTATTGGCACCATTCATTGGTAGTTGTGCTAAAGATATGGGACGACTTCTGTGTCTACAGCAGTAGAGCTGAACACCATGAGAAGTTCTAGATGGTATTGGCTCGATATGGTGAATGTGGAGGACAACTAAATCCAAAGAAATGTTATTTAGCATAGCCAAGGGTGAAGTTATTGGGCCACATTGTGTCAAAAAACGGCATTGAGACTGATCTAGACAAGGTCAAGTCTATTATTCCTCTTCCATCACCTAAGAGTAAAAAGAAATTTGCAACCTTTATACACAAAGTGAATTACATGACGTAGTTTATCCCATTGTCTTCACTGCTCCTTTATCCATTACAACAAGTGGCAAAGCATGATCCATTGCAATGGGATGACAAGTGTGAAGACGTGTTTCAAGAGGTGAAAGAGGTGTGAGAGGGGTTGTCAGCCATGCAGGCTCCTGATTGGGAGCAAGTGTTTTATGTAAATCTAGTAGTAGGGGATGATGCCATTGGAGCCATGCTATTGCAAAAGGAGAAGGGCAGCCATTATATGAGACCAGTATATTGTGCAAGCCAAGTGATGCCATTGGAGCCATGCTATTGCAAAAGGAGAAGCGCAGCCATTATATGAGACCAGTGTATTGTGCAAGCCGAGTGAAGTTGGTAGCAGAAAGAAAATTGTTGGAAGTAGAACTAGTGATGGCCAGTGTAATATTTGCTTGTCAACGATTTTGTCATTACTTGCTACCAGGAACTTTTGCTTTCTTAACGAGTTACGCATTTTTGCCACAGTAATTAATGACAGTAACATGTCAAATGTGGTCAAGAAATGGGTAATTGATCTACAAGAGTTTGAGTTCTCTTTTTAAGTGGAAGACAATACAAGAGTTACCCTAGCTAATTTGTTGACTTACAAGGAAAATCCTCTTCTTGTTAAGGAAGAGGTGGTGAGAAGGGTAGTTGAAGAAGTGCCACATATCAGCAATGCACATGTGTTGTTCTTTTATGGCTCATACAGAAAGAGCCATGATGCAGCTTTAGGGGGTATAGCACTTTATGATCCAGAGGGGAAGCTAGTATGCAAGAGAGGGTTCAAATTGGATGCGCATAATAACAATGAGACTGAATATGCTACGTTGGAAGCGGGATTACACATTTGTTTGAATCATGGTATTAGAAGGTTGAGCATAAAAGGTGATGCCTTGTTAGCTGTGAAGCAAGTGTTGGGTGTGTGAAAGAGCAAGACCACCTTATTGGAGGAAATGTGTTTCAGAATTAAAGGCCTGTTAAAAAAGTTCAAAGCATGGAGCATCAGACACATTGAATTTTCTCTAAATGGAGAGGCACATGAAGCAGCTCAAAGCATGATTGGGGAGCTATTTGTGTTGAGGACCAATTTACCTCTTTATCATGGCCGGAAAGTTTGGCTCAAGAAGAGGAGGTTTTGCTAACAGAAATCATTCCGAAGCACATTCAGAAGTCCAAGCAGTATAGTTCTGTGCGTAGAGCATCCAAGTACAAATTGATTGGTGATGTTGTATACATGAAAGGGGCTGATCTCGTGTAGAGACATGTACCTTGGCGGGAGGAGCTTTATAGAGTGTTGGAAGAGAATCATGAAGGTGCATGTGGCGGACATTTTGCTCTAAAGATCACCTTGCATAAGATCTTGCTAGAGGGGTATATATGGCCTAGTTTGCACAAGGATGTTCACCATTGGTGTAGGTTTTTCAATAGATGTGAATCATTTGGAAAGAGAGTGTTGAAGCTAGAGCTACAAAAAACCATTATGGCGTTTGATGTGTTTGAAAAGTGGGAGATTGATCCAATAGGCCCGTTACCTATCAGAAGCAGGGACAAAAGCTATATTTTGACTACAATGGAGTATCTCTCTAGATGGGAAGAGGCTATAACAATAAAACAAATCACTGCAAAGGATGTGGAAAAATTTGTGTACGATGAAATATGTTGCAAGCTTGGGGTACCATTGGAGCTACTTTCGGATAAGGGGCCAGGCTTTAGAGCTAAAATATTAGACTTTTTATGCGCAAAGATGAAGATTAGGCACATCATACCACTCCTTATTATCCCCAATATAATGGCTTAAATCAAAGATTCAATGGAGAGTTGGTACAAATCCTTTCAAAAGTGACAGAGCACCAAGGAAAGATTTGGGATTTGGAATTTTGTAGTGCATTATGGGCTTACCGTACTTCAGTGAAGACAGGTACAAGGCTTACTCCATTTCATTTGGTATATGGAAAGGAAGCACTATTGCCTATGGAAGTAGAGTTGCCTGCGGTCAAGATGCTAGAGAATTTGCTTGGGTTGTCTAGTGATGCATTCAAAGAGAGGCTCTTACAATTACAAGAAGTTCAACTGGATAGGATGAGTGCATTGGAACATTATGGGCAGATGCAAGATAAGGCTTTAGAAAAGATAAATAAAAAGGTGAAAAGTAAGGGTATGAAGAAACATGACTTGGTTTTGTGCTACAACAGTAAGCTGGACAAGACATTCCAAAATAAGTTTCAAATTAAGTGGGAAGGCCCTTTCAAGGTAGTGGAGTGGTTTCTGAATGGTACATATCAGCTCGCTAACTTGGATGGGATTCTACAAAAATCAAGGGTAAATAGATTGCATCTTAAATTATATCATGCTAGATTAATGATGGTGCAGCAAGATGAGCTATCTACAGAACAAGTAATGTCTGTGAGGGATGAGGAGACCTGTGACGTGGCGAGTCTCATATCTCTTTTTGCTGCTGAATGATCTAGCAGGCTAGGGGATGGGCAAATTATGTTAGGAGTTTTTTGGAGGAAGTGATTGCACATATGTACATACACATGCATGATGCATCAAATAAAGTATTGCCCATTTTCTAGGGTCTAGTGGTTACGTGGGGCCCACATGTGTATAGGTAGACAACATGTACATACTACATCGATTTTCATTATCACCAGTACCAATGTGTTTTTTCTATAATAATGAGGAGTTTGTAGCACATAAAACTTCTTGAGGAAGCTATCAGCGGGCGCATGCCATGAGGTAAGCAGGTGCGTGAGATGATATCTAGTGGCATCAAGAGGTGGAATGGGGTCAATACTTGCACGTGGATAAGTACGAACACAACATGGGTGTTTTTATGTGATGAATCATGGAAAAGGTCATCATGAGAATTGTATTTGGGGGCCACTCACATGATTGTGGGATGCATTATTTGAAAAAGTTGAGTGCCATGTGTGCGGATGGATGTAGAAGGGTGACAAAAATACAATGTGTGGCCTTTTTTCGCCTGTGTTCGGGGTCTGTTTGAGGTCAAAAGGCCAAAGGTTCCCAAGGGAAAAAGTGAAGTGTGAACAGTGAAAAACCTGAGAAAAAACCAGCAAAGTGTGGAGAGAAGAGGAGGAACAGCTGCAACTCAATTTTTGTTGTTTTTGGAGCCTGTTTTGGCCATAAACTGCTAGCACTTTGATATTGTAGACTGGGGTTTTGGTCTGTTCCAAATGCAATGTTGTTGTATATTTTGCCAAATTCCTCACTGTTTTTCTACTCTTTTGGCTGTGTAAGTTTCTCTTGTGAGCGAAGTCTCTGCTCCAATTTGTGATTGTATTTGGCATATGTCATCCATATTGTGTGAGCTATTTTCCCCAATGGTGTTGGCCCAAGCTCAATTTTATCTAAACATAAAAAATATTTCTCTTTTGCGCTGAGTTTTTTGGGTGTGTGTGTGTGTGTGGGTATGTGTCTCTGTGTTGAGTGGGCAAATGAATAGACTCTCTCCTCTCACTCTATCGGTGTGTTCCTTGTCTTGGCCAGGTGGGTTGTGTAAGCTGAGTGGTGCCCCATAGTGTGTATGTGTATCATCCCAAGAGTGTGTGTTGGGTGATTATAGAGGCATTGTGTGTGTTTCCATCCCGCTCACAACGAGTAAAGATGTGGAGATGCTCTTCAACCAATACACTTAGAAAAAATTATTTAAAATATTCAAGGTAACATACCACCCAAAAACAAAATCAACCTTGAGCTTGAGATTGTGGGGTATGTGGATTCTCATACCTACCTAGGGGTGGTCTTTTGGAGTCTTTAGTAGGCTGGTTTTTCCTTTGAGAGGGACAACAGAGGAAAGGCTAACTAGAGGATATGTATCATTAGGCGGACTAGAAAGGATGCGTGCATAGATGTAGTTCCAGGAGACACGACCTAAGCTATGGCCTGTTGACACTTTGGTCACATTAGCCATACTCTATGGTGTACAAATATGGGGCCCTGGCTTAGATCATCACAGCAGATCGGGACACACATATGAAGGATGGAGATCAATGGAGCGATTGCTGATATCCATGATCGCTAGGATGATTAGGGGTAAGTCCTCAATCCAACATGAGATCATCACAGTAGAGATAGCAACACTGTGAATCATAGTTGAGGCCTTATAAACTAGATCAATATCGTTTCTCCACATATATGGGCATTGCCCCAAAATAGATATGCATAACTTGCTCTTTAGTCTTCCAAGCAGCTTACCATAGAGAGAGACACATCGCGCTGATATGCATAGATGACATCATTATTTGAGCTTCATGGTTTCAACATATATAGAATATGTAACAAGCTTGGACACTCCAAGTGAGAAATCAATAGCAACATACAAACAAAAACTTCAAAATCACTGAACTTTAATTAGAGAGAGACTCGACACAGCCCGGCGTAGTTTTGTGCCCATAGGTATTGGCCACAAATCTGGTACACCTGACGGTATTTCTTTATCATTAATCATTGCAAAGTACAACTCCTTAGGGATCTCTCCTCTTAGACTCTACGTCTAGATGCTCTTTAGAGTAAGGCCCCAAGGGATCTTATAAACTTACCATGGATGCTCAAAAGAAGATCCCCAAAAGCAATCATCTCAAAAGAATCTGGGTCCAAAAATTGGCAGCAAAAATTGCAAAATTCCATACAATGCCACGTCAATAATGAGCAAAAAATGTGAGGCTATCTGTAGAGCCTGCCGCTCTCGGAATGTGTGCGGTCTAGCTGGGAAGGTGCAAAACCTCTGGCTGTGAGAGTTCGTGATGAGAGTCACAAACACTTTGTGAAAAAGTGTTTGTGGAGAATCACCAACCCTCTTTCTAAGGTTGACAAAAAAATCTAAGAGCGTTCGTGATAGCAAAGTCACAAACCCTCTCTCCTATCGTGCTTGGAGTCTGCTTGTTTTTGTAGTCGAGATTATGATGAGAGGATCACCAAATCACATTCAATTTCACTTTACAAGACCATTGAAAAACACTAATGTTTCAGCCATGAAACCTTGATGCTCATACAATCACAATTCTCAATCAAAACCCAAACCTCTTTCATGGTATTATGTAGCCTCGCCCCCAATTACATAGTCGTAACATCAAACAGTTGAAAGGAATGCTCGAGCTTCCACCTTTACGACGACCATTTTTTGATTTTTCACAGATTTATGAGCTTCTAAAGTGAAGCCCAAACACCATTTTGATAAGGGGAAACCCTAATACACTCCCTCACAAGCTCAGATACAAGATTGCGAATAGGCGGGACTGCAACACACATAGAATGGGCAACCATGGAAGCTATTGAACAATAGAGAAAAATTGCAGGTTTTTTCTGTAGAAAGCATCCCTCTCCCTCTTACCCATGGCATTTTCAGCTGATGTGTCAAATTTTGGGCCGTTTTGACACTTTGGACCAAAACTAAGCCATTTCAGCTCATTTTTGACCCAAAAAATGTTATTTTTAATGTGAAAAATCCCAAACGGAGTCAGGAAAATCCCAAAATTTGTGGGATCACTTGCATAAGCATAAAAAGCATATATAAGCATCATTTTTCATCAATATACCATTTTGGGTCACTTTCCATGCAATTATGCAACGATGCTGGTTAATTGCTATTTTTGGTAGTTTTTGCCCGCATCAGTCTTTGTAGGCGAGATGAGTGTGACACCATGAAACACTTGGACTATGTAGATTTTCAAACCAAATTAGGCATCTTATCAAGTGGAAAAGCATGAAAATGTGCCACATCAAGGGCCACGACTCCCCGGATAGGTATGTACATGATAATGACCATAGTAGACGCTTCAACATATATCACAATATGTAAAATGATGCTTTTATTTGCATACATTGAGAAGTGTCAAGGGTGAGGTGAATATTTTTATTTCACACTATGGACATGCCATGGCACAACATCCACCCCCTCTGAACCTGCACATCCTCCGGTATGTGCCACAACAACATTTGTAGAGCATTAAAACTCATGGTCAGATGCCATATTCTCACTTTCATCCTCAGTTTGCATATAGTTGGCTTCATCATACTCTTCACTTGGTTGTGCATCAAATGGATCAGAATTCCCTCTTCTTTTGAATAATTTAATTCTTTTTTCCGCAATGGGAATTTTCAGTTATGTCCCATCCAGTTCACGCAAGGTGTAAGTTGCATTTCCATGCACATGTTTGACAACATAAGGACCAAACCATCTCTTTGCAAGATTCCTTATTGTAGAGTGCTGGTTTTCAAGGCTACTATGGTACACCAACACCCAATCACCTTCTTCAATGTCTTTTGGTCTGAGCCTATGCATCTTGTCAAATCTGTCTTTGTTTTTCAACCTTGCATTCTTTAGTCGAGTTTTTGCAAGCTCAATGTCTTCAGGCCTTCTTTCTACTTGCCGTATTCGCAATGCAAGAAGGTCTTCTCTACTCATTCCATCTTCCCATGGAAATAAATTCCATGTAAGAACTACATCTTCAATTGGCATCACAGGTTTTTGACCATACATCAATTCAACAGGCATATAGCAAGTGACTGAACTATGTGTTGTACGGTCATCCCACAATGCAAATGGCAGTAACCTTGGCCACTCTCCAAGCTTACCTTCACAAGCCTTAGCTAAAGCTTTGATTATTGGAGGATGCCCTCTTTCATGTTTGCCATTTCCCTCTGGGTTATAAGCACAAGTGAAAGCTAGTTTGATGCCCATTCTAGAGAAGAATTCCCTTGCTTCATCAGCATCCAATTCTCCTCTATCTACAGTTATCTTTCCCACACACCCATAGTGACAGATCACATCTTCAAGAAGAAATTTACATACAACTTGTGTAATCTTTGTCCTCAATGCACGCCCTTCAACTTGATTAGACAAATCTTCTCTTGCAAGCACCAAATACCTCATTTGCCAAAGTCCCAAAAGCATTGTAACCAAGTCCACAACCCATTTGTAATGCATGGCTAATGGATAAGTATAATGTAGTGCATCGTGATGCCGTACATTTGAATACATTTGGCATGTCACACAAGACTCCACAAACTCAGCCACATCCTTATACATTCCTTTCCACCAATACCTTTCTTTTACCTTGGCAAATGTTTCCCATACACCTCGATGTCCTGCCCATAAAATTTCATGGAACTCCTTGATAATTTGTTGTTGAGTAACCTTATCGCATACTACCCGCAATGGTGTTCCAACTCTTCATTTAGGATGCTTCCATAAGTAGCCATCCCTCAAGAAGTATCCATATGCTTTTCTTCTTATCCTCTTAAATTCTTGCTCAGTCCAATCATCCTGCTTCTGCAGAGTACTTAAGTAGCAACCTATCAAGAGCCATTCATCCTCATATAGTTCCTTTGAAAAGGACTCAAGTGAAGACACAAAACATAGACGACTACTCTTTGCATGATCAATGTGTAAAACTTTGTGACTACATCATCTCCCTCAATAATTATGTCTTGTTCATCTTCATACCTTGCTCTAGATAGCATATCTTCCATTGGATTGTCTTTTCCTGCAATATGCTTGAACTCAAGATTTAAGGACTTTATGTAGGCTATCCATCGCAGCATTGCAATATCACGAGTCGAACAGTTTGTGATCATTCCAAGAAGAGGCAAAAAATCAGTTTCCACAACCACTGATGCCCCTATCAAGTACTCCTTGTCACACCTCAATGCTGTAACCACCCCCCATAGTCCCCTTTTTACTTGTGCATAATCGTGTTGGCGAGAACTCAGAATCTTGGCTCCAAATCTCACCACATACCTTTTTCCTTCATCATCATCTTGCCCTACTGCCCATCCTATACCTATAGGACTCGTGTCCACTGTCACAATGACAGGCTCTCACATGCATAGTCTACCTTTCTCAAGGTTGGCGATGAAAGAAGTAGCTTCTTTAGCTTTCTCATGGCTTTTGTGTGCTCTTCATCCCATTGAAACTTATGATTCTTTCTCAATAACTTATAAAGGGGATCTTCTACATGTGCATAATGTGGTATCCAGATAAGATAGAAGATGCAAGCACCAAGAAATCTTCAAACTTCAGTTATATTTGTACATGTTTCTTTCATGTTTTTGATTGCATCCATCTTTTTTGGACAAGGATTTCTACCATAAGGACCACACATATGCCCCACAATCAAAACTTCATTGACACCAAATACAAATTTTTGCCCTGACAGGGTAAGATTAACTTCTTCCAGCTTTGTCAAAATCTTCTCACAATCTTCGATATGGTATGCAACAAACTTACGGCACCCCCTTGAATCCATAGCTTCATTTTTATATTTTTCTTCACATTCTTTGATGGGCACATCATCACGAAATGGCAGTGTGATTTGAGGTATGAAGTCACGTAGAACCACGTAGAACTGAATTTGTTGCTCCTTGAGGTAAGGTACACGTCCTTACCAATCCCAAAGGTGTTTTCATAGTTGTTAGATCTCTACTCCCAACATCTAGCTGAAATTGATCGTACCCTGAATAGAGATCTCCCATTGAGTAAATTGACCTTCCTGCAAACGCCTCTGTAAATTCATCCACTATAGGTGCTGTACCCACATTCATGATGGTAACCTTGTTTACAAGTTGCATATCTTGTATAAACCGCAAAGCTCCATTCTTCTTACGCACAATGAACCACCTGTTTGAATATGGCTCACAAGAAGGCTCAAGGATACCCATGCTAATCTTTTCATTGAGTAGTTCTATTAACTTTGGCAAATGTGCTTTCGAAACCAGAATTGGGCGTAGATTCCAAGGTACATGAGGGATAGTGAAGATCACCATAGGTGCAACAACATTAGGATCAACACACCCTATCTCATGTGGCTGGAAAGCAAAAGCCTTAACATTTCTTGAAAGAATTTATTTAAAACTCTTCTTCTCTTCTTCTGTTAAAAACTCTTCACAGCCAACTTTTATCTCTTTTAGGGATTCCATTGTGAACTTGTGTCCAGTTCTTTTTGGATCCCTGAGACTCGACTGCAAAGAAGCTTGCTCTAGCTTTTTCCTGCAATCTGATGGTAAAGGTAAGGCCACTGGTCTCACTTTCTTTGCCACCATTTTGTACTTGGTCTCCACACGCACTTCCCGTCCTTCATTAGCATTGAAATCTTTTTTATCTTCAAAAGCCTCAATCACATCATACATTTCCATAGAGCATACTTCCACAATGTGGGTTCCATCTTGCATGCTAGAATCCATTATAGCTTCAATCTCAAGCATAGCATCTACATAAGAAACTTGTTCAAAGAAACCTGAAATGTATTCACTATCCTCTATGAAACCATTTTCTTTCATGTATTTCTGTACACTATATACATATTGTCGCGCACTCCTTTTAATATCCTCAAGCTTCATAAAACATACTGACCCACGCTTTGTTAATCCCTGGAAACCTGTAGAAAAAGTTTCTTCTCGCTCTGGGTCAGGGGAGAATCTTTTTCTTCTTGTACCGTTCCAATCCTGCTTCACAATGGTACATGGCCAAAGTCCCTTGTCTCCCTATACTCTTTGAACTGTTTGTTCGCTTTTGGTGGAGGATACTCACGAAGACTATTGCGGTTCCTCTCGTGATTCACACACATAGTCAAAAATTGCACAGCTCACTTCCCATCTCTGCTCTTTACCCTAGCATAAGCAGAACCATCATCCAAGACCTTTGTTTCCATGCGAATGGCTGTGATGTATGGCTGCCCAAGAGTAAGAGGATAGGTAGACATCTCCTACACAAAGAAATTTTGCTCATCCTTCACATTACCAATCATCACTTTCACATTTAGACAAGCCCCATATAGCTCTCCTGATGAGTTATTTGCAGCTCTAATCATCCACCCATGGTTTGTGTCTATCAGCCACTTACCCTTCATGTAAAGACTCTTGGACATAAGATTGATCTCAGAGCCATGATCTATCAATGCAACATATGGCTCCTCAAGATCACCCACATTGATAAGGTTTCTGTTGTAGCTCTTGCCCAATGACTTTTGGAGTAGTGGCTTTTATGGGAGGCTTCATCATCATCATCATCATCTGCAAATCGAGCATGTGCATCCCTTTGAGAAGACTGGTAGCATCCTACCACATTTTCATTACAATCACTTTCTTGGACATGTATTCCATGTGCCTTAAGTGACTCCCCTTCACCCTCAGACTGTGGAGGAATAGACTCAGTGAAAGTTTGCCTCTTTCTTTTTATGATATCTATAATTTCTTCATGAAAATCGTGTTTAGCAATGCCAAGAACCTCACCCAAGGTAAACTCAACTTTGCTATTCAAAATTCTTTCCTCCAATACGTGCTTTAAGTTTGTGGCAGCTTCAATGTCAGATTGTAGTTTGTATGCAGGGCCTTTTGCTTTAGCTTTTCCTTGCTCTTTCTTCTTCCCTGTAGATGCCTCCTCCATAGGAATCTCAGGAGGAGGAGGCACATGTGGTGGAGCCTCATAAGAAGGTCCTGGATCCTTTCTTCCACCAGCTCTTGTAACCCACCAATCTGTCTCAATCACAAACCCACATATGGCATACATGTCCGTAAGCATGGCGATTGAGCTCACTCATGCATGAGTAGCTCTATGAAAAACTCCACCCACCCAAAACACATGTATACCTACAAACCTAGTACCTACGAGCTATACCTAACTCAAGCTATATCCGCAAAAGTATACATAGCATAAATTGCACAAAATTGTGCTAAAACCACTCTCTAGAATGCCCCACACAGTCATACAATGCATACAAAACCGCATCCGGATGTGTTATAATTCAAAAGCCACATCCCAAATCATCACTTGTATACACAAAATCAAGGTGAATTCCCTCTCAAATAGCACCAGAATGTTCCATACATAGCCAAAGATGCAAAGCGCACAATGATCTACAATATAGGAATCTAATTACCAAGCTTCGATATATTGAGGTTGCTGTAAAAAATTCAGCACTCATAATTTCAAAATTTTGATATAACGAGTGTGTTAAAAATGTGTCAAAACCCAAGGATAGACTCTGGATCACATATACATGAGTCTAGGTGTGAGAGATATGCCAAAAACATCCGTTTTTTGCCCAATAACGTAGCACAAACTTGCTATTGTTGCACATGCTGTAACTCAAATGAGAGTTTTTTTAAAAATGGACATCACCAACACTTCTAAAATGTGTCAAACCCAAACCTAGACTCCTAGATCATACCTATCCGACTCCATATGATGACAGTATGCAAGAAACACTGTTTTAGGAGCCAAAAACAGCAAAAACGAGCTACCACACTTCTTACTCCTGCTTCTTCTTTGCAAAATTCAGCAATGGCTTGCTACACAAGCTCTATACAAAATGAATATACATGCCTAAGCTCAATTTTTAAACCTGGGCTTCTTTTGCACTATAATCTGTGTGCACACAATGCCATCATAGAAGCTTCCACGAGCAAAACCGCTCGCAAACCTTTAATGCTCACACGTTGCCAAGATGCTTCCTTCTCCCTTCTCTTGAATCTATTTTTGTCAATATGCTTGTTGTTGCAAATCCGTTGACTCAACCATCGCACTACACCTGTGCAAAATCGAAGCTCTGATACCACTTGTGAGAGAGCGCTAGGTGCGAAAGCGTTGTAGTGCCGTGGAGGATAAGAGTCGAGGACACAATGTGTGGGTGGAGAAACCTCCAAGAATGTGTTGAGGAGGTCCTTATTCTTTGTGTATATGAAGAATAAGGAATGTGTATGTACATATACTGGGCGGTCCGACACTAGACGTCCAAACCTGGGCCTTATACATGCCATATATTTGGAAACTCTTTGAGACAAATAGTTTCACCAAATGATCTGGCTTAACTATCTTCTTGATCTGAATGAAGTGTTCTTGCTTACTGAATTTGTCAATGATTGTGCAAATGCCATCCTGTCCACTTTGAGTCTTGAGAAGATTTAAAAAAAAACCCATGGCAATGCTTTCCCAAGGACAGGAGGGTGTGGGTAAATGCAGTAGAAGTACTAATGCCTTATCCATGTCAAAATAGACCTTTTGGCATACTAAACAACTATAAACAAACTCATCCACATCATTTTTGAGCCTCGGCTAGTAAAATCATTGCTCAACACCCTTCAAGGTGGTATTAATTTTGTGGTCGCCCAAAAAAGGTGGACAATGGCACTCTATCAAAAACTTTTCCCTCAATGGTTGTGTAACACACAACATCCTTTTTTGCATCAAATAGATGTTCCATATGGAGTAGCCTGCAACTATCTCTCCACTCTATATCCAATGAAAGATATTTGCAAAATCAAGATCTGTGGCATACCAATCTACCATATTCTTGAAGCTTTGATGATGTATCACAAAAATAGCCAAAACCAAAGGTTTTCGAGACAATGCATTTGCCACTAAGTTATTTTGTCCTTGAACATGGACTATTTGGAAGTGAAATTGTGACAAGATGTTAGGCCATTTCATCTGCTTTTCCAAAAAGCTATTTTTGTGACAAGAAGTAGCGTAAACTTTGATGATCTATGAAGATAGTAAAGTTGGCTCCGAGTAGATAGTGTCGCCACTACATAAGAGAATGGATAACTGCCAACAACTTTTTCTTTGTAAATTTGAACAACCAATTCAGGACAACAACCTACTCTCGTAAGCTATGACATGGCCTTCTTGCATCAAGACTTGTCCATAGACTGCGACCACAAGCGCCACAGTAAACCTCGAATGACTTTTGCAAGTTTGGCAAGGCCAACACTGGTCCTGTTGTTAGCTTTTCCTTGAGAGTTTGAACGTCTGCTGCCACATCTTTGTCGATCCCCAAGTAAAAGGAACTCATTTTTGAGTCAACATATCCAGAGGAGAAGCTATCTGTGTAAATTTACAAATAACCCGCCAATAATATGAGCACGAGCCCAAAAAACTTCAAACTTCATGAACATTTTTTGAATCAGGCCAATCATGGATGGTCTCTACTTTGGCTTGGTCCATCTTTACCCCTTCTGCAAAGACGGTGTGTCCGAAAAAGTGTATCTCTAGTAAGAATAACTCGCTCTTTTTTTTTTGCATTTACAACCAGTTTATGTTGTCACAGTGTCGACTAAACTTGGGAGGATGTAACCTGCTCTGATAACAATTGCTGGAATTAGGGTTGTACAAAAACACACACAACTTGGGGAAGACGAAGGAAGCTCAAGGCACACAAAAGAGAGTGTATTACTTAGTGTTCGATGGAAAGATAGATAGCCATAGATTGATGGACATATATATAATGCATGGGGGGGAAAACCTCCTAGTGGGGGAAAAAACTCCCCGACGATCGTAACTGTGCTCACATACATCACTACCACATGTATACAATAACACTCTACGACTGGGGAGGAACCACCATCTCATAGCCCAACACACCCTGCTTGATCTTCTTCTTTATCTTTTTATTCTTTGACCTGCAATTGCTACTATACCATTGTAATTATTTGGGCTTTCAAAATCCACCCTTTCCCTCACTTTGGATGTAGACATGCCATGAACTTATCTAGCTTGAAATAATCGCCATTAGCCAAAGGCATGGTTGTTGCTAATTTTGCCAAACATGCTTCAAAATGATTTAAAAAAATAAACATCACCTACATCTTGCTTGATAGTTTTAAGATTCATATCCATCGTGATCCGGGACACCTCCTTACAAAAATTGTGCAAAAACCGTGCACGTAGAGCCTGCCACACCTATCTCGGCTTGCCTTCCAATACTTCATACCAGACCTTTGCTTTATTGTGCATCATTGATGGAAAATTTTGCATCCTAGTGTCCTCGTTAGGCATACGCAATGATAACATATACAGCTCAAACCCCACAATCCACTCATCTAGATTCTCCTCGCCTGTGAAAATTGGTCCATAGTTTCGCATTGCCATGATTTCCAACACCAAAAAATGTGTTTCTTTATCAAACTAGGAGCAATTAGTGTGCTCCTCCATGCGAGAACCGGAAGATGGACAGGGTGGATGAAGAACACACCCAACACATACAAAAAATGCCTCTCTATAGCCTAGGCTATTCCCATCATCCCTATCCACTAAAAAATCACCTTCCAAATGACCATGCTTGGGAAGATGAGAATTCAACACACACATAACACAGTGGCTCGTTTCACCACTTCCAACACACACCTAACCTCAATTTCCACTCTCTTTGCCCCACAAAGCGTTCTATGGGCACATACATCCGCTAGCATGAGCACACACACACAAAGAGCAAGATAAAAGAGAGGGGAAAGGGGGGTAAAACGGCGCTAGAAGGGAGGAAATGGCTTGATAGTGCTCAACAACAGAGTGCTTCTTCAACCATCACGGCTAGAGTGCTTCTACAACCATCACGATGCCAAAATGGCAAGCTCCAACAAAAACTGCCCCTCGAGCTTTACACTCGGCTCTTGAAAATCTCAAATGTGCAAAAAAGCCCCAAAAATGGACCTTCTTTAGCTATTCATAAAGCAAATTGTCCCTTTTTAGTAAATTGGTGAGCAACAGACAATTGTCCACTTCTCAACTAGAAAGCTTGCATGGAATTTGTCTCTTGTATATGTCCTCATCTGCTCTTCTTCTCTTGAATTTCGGTGGGGGGGGAGGAGAGGGGGTGCACTAGCAAAATCGCTAGTGCCCCTAAGTATTTTTCCATTATTTATTTTATTTTCCTCCTTTTTTCCTCTCTCTCCCTTCACGAACTTTGAAATTACTTTGCGATTGAACCTTTGATTGGCTTGAATTTCCTCTAAAACTCACTCTCAACTCCCACCATCCCCTTCCAAATAATCTCTCCCTCCCCTGGGCACTAGCTGCAAGGTCCCTAGTGGAAAGGGGGGGGGGTCCTCTTTGTTGAAAACATTTGGGGCCTGAGGCCATGTAAAACTGCCACTACATGGGCACCATGCTATGCTCATCATTGCTTGTAGAACCACCATCCACCACCGACAACGATGTCGTTGCCACAACACCACAAAATTGCCCAACGAGCCACCACCCCTACCGCGGAGCGCAGGCACCTAGAGTCATCGTAGCTCTCACGGTAGAGGGGAGCTCCTCTCTCTCTCTTCTTATGCATCAAGTGAGTGTCCCACTATAGGATATATACCATGCTCCCCAATAGTACAGTATGTTGTAGGGGGTCATTCTAGCACCAAGTGGTGAGCCCTCATGGCCTTGCCCTCCAAACCTTTGAAAATTCATAAAAGGACCTCAAAAAAATTCCTTTTTCCCTCCACTTCAGAGCATTGCCATTTGGTTCTCAATGCTCCGATCCCCTTGTCATAAAAGCTAGCCAAAACTTCACTTTGCTGACCTCAACCCATGTAATCCCCACCAAAGTTTTGATCTCCTGTTCCGACAAACAAAGCACCCAAATATCGGGAAAATCACCTCGCACTGCCCCTTTGACATTTGCACCTAACTTCATCGGGCCATAACTTGCCAACTGCGTCTTTGGTTGATGAGCTGTCAACTCTTGTCAGGTGTACATGGTGCATACCACCCTCTAGAACCTAGCCAAGGCAAGAAATCGAGATGGCACGTCTAGCAATGCATTCATCTTTGCCCATAAGTGGACCCCAATAAATATTCAACTGACCATATCTTTCTACGATTGATGATCCAAAAGGACCAGCATGTTCCACAACTTGAGAAATTTGCATCTATCCTCTCACATCAGCTTTGGCCACCTATCCCCGCCTGCCTTATCCATCGGGGATCTGCAAAGTATTCCATCTACAAACAGCCGTAACTTTTAGACGTTCGCTCTGTTTGAGGAGCCATCTGGACCGGTTGTAATGCACTTTGAGCACCACATTCCAAAGCATAGCTCTAGAACCTTAAATAAATTTATTTGTTTGCATGATTGGCCCATTTTAGAGGCCTTCTTGGCGTAGAAAACCACATTAAACATACATTTTTTCTATCCCGCCCAGTGTCTTCACACCTGCTTTAACACTTTTCCATGCACCTATATGTACCCATATTCTTGAATTGCACACTTCATATCACCAACCACCTTTGATTGCACCACCGTGCCTTTCTGGCTAACCTCTCAAGCACATATTACTCACCTCTCAAGCACCTTTGGTGAATGCGACGTGGGACAAGCCAGGGTGGGAGGTGCAAATGGAGAATTCATAGCAAACAATGAAGCTTATGGAAACATTAACTTCCAAAGGATTTGATAAAAAATTGGTAGTTCAATTTTTTTCAAAGATTCTTAAATTGGTCCATGGAATGCTCAATGTGGAAGCCATGAAGACAAAAGAGCAGATTGATGATGTGGTGGAGATGGCACTCGATGTCGTATGTGAACAATGTGGTGTCTTTTAAGGGCACGATCTAGAACGTTTCCTTCCATGATATGAAGAAAAGACGAAGATTTGAGGTGTTCTAGAAGGTTGAATGGTTGTAGCTTTTAATGAAGTTGTAGGTTTTGAGTTCAAGGATCAAGTTCGGGAGATGGCAGAAACATATCCCACACATTGAGTCTATTTTGTTGATGGTTTCATTCATGGAAGCTCAAGAATTATTGACTTGGGAATGAAGCAAATTATTGAGAAGAGACGGATTACTTTCAATAAAGGTGATGGAGATCAACTGTAGGTACTTAGCTATGAGGAATTTTTTAACAAGTTTATGCAAGAAGTAAAGCTAAACCAAATAGAGCCTTGGAAGTAGCAGATTTAGTCATGGAGGATCATATTTTGGGCAATGTAACATAGGAGAATAATATATTTGATGCTAGAATTGAAATTGGTGCCAAATTTTCAAAGATTTCTCGCATGGAATTTACGTACATTAGTGGCTTTAGTTAAGATATAGGTTGTGATACAAGTGTTTCACATGCTAGTGACCTCTGCATGGGTTATTCTCAAGCAGTTCTAGATGAAACTTTACAGAGTACTAGTGGAGCTTTTGGCACCATGGAAGCATGTGAGGCCAAACAAAACAAAAGGCTTACTAAAGAGTATTACATTGATAAAGCTGTGTATATGGTACCTGATGAATTGCAAGAGATTGTGATGATAACACGGGTTGCACATGAGAATATATATGAGTTTGCATTAATTGTTGAAAGCATGTATATAGGTGCTGATGTCACAGAGCATGTTTGTGTTGATTTTTATAGATGTTGATACATTTTATTAGCGCAGCGAATAAAGGCTGTGGGCCGCCTCTACTTGTCAAAAATGACGCGAGCTGTATGTATCTTGATGGATTGAAAACTGCAAATGTGTGAAGGGAATCTATATTTGCCGTCTAGGAATGTATGTACCTATTTAGAAAGGGTGCAAGAAGAACCTTTACAAAAATATAAAGCAAAAGATGACGAAGAAAAATATGAAGATTACCTGGAGGATGAATTGTTTAATGTGTCTAAATTTTTTGAAATGACCAAAGTTTTGTACCTCTATGGAGTTCTTCCTTGTATAACTTCTCCCAAGTTGTAAGATGAAGCAATTTCCAGCTCTTTGACAGATGGTGAATATTTTCAAGGCTCTACCAATCTAGTGGATGGTGCTATTAATCAAGACTTACATGCTAAAGCCATTTTCTATGTTCACGCTAGAATCCCAAGTAAAAATGGCTAAAAGCACGCTTTGGTGGTACAAAAAGGACTGTCCTTAACAGCACCTTTGACAAAGCTTTTACAATTTCTACATGTCACATGAAAAACTACCTAGCATACTATATATCAGTGGATAGATCTTCAAAAGAAGAATCTAAAAACACAACGTCCAAAAAGTTTTGACCTAAACTACAAAAAATTTACCAGTCCCCACTTTTTCATTGGTAGAAGTAAAATAGGTCCTTTTTTTGTACCACCAAACCACGCTTTCACCCAAATGGCCCTAATACTATAGGTACAGATTTTTCAAAAGCTTTATATAAGAGGGAGTGATGATGCTACTCGGGGGGTGAACCTTTAAGAAACTATTCTTATAACGTGCATTTAAAGGGTATAAAAAAAAAACCCTTTACTTACATGCTTAAGGTAATAAAATGACCCATTTCTAATAAAAAACATGTGGATTTTTCTCTAAAATCAATTAAAACCCCCTTTTGTTAATATAATCCTGTTATTGTTGTAAAATTTTGGCATTTAAAAAACCCATTCACTTGAACTCACGTGGTAAATTACATGTTTAAGAGGTCACAACACCCCGAATACTGCTACATCACCATGGGTATTACAAAGGGTGCATACTCTAGTAAACTTTATTATTGTGTTTGCTTCCAACAAAGTAATCTTTATTTTGTCAAGTTTGCCAATGTCTTTCAAAAGAAGATTGATAGTATGTGCACTCCATGGTACCCATGTTAATTTCGGATACTTTGCTAGAATTGCAAGACACGCATATTTGTAATTATAGCATTGTTGATGTGACGATGTCTACTTCATATTTGGAACTCCAGCTTTTGATATAGCACATTCATAGATCTTTGATAGGAAGGGAATGGTTTGTTCCCTCAAGGGCATGTCAATGGCTTCTAGAAATACTAATCCTTGGGAACAACTCAGCATCACATTGATTAAAGGTTTTTTCTGACAACTGGTCCATCCATCCAAAGCTATAGTACATCCAAAAGTAGGAACATATTCCAATACTGCACATTTGAGCATTCTTTCTACCTCATCTTTGACTTTTTCAACATACTCTATGTGCATTTTATTATATTCTAACATCACAAATATTTTTTTGGCAGTGCTCATCAATGCATCTTTGAAGATAGGGTTCCGCACTACGTTGAATGGAATACCACATGCGAGAAATGCTTACGTACATAACCATTTTTTATCAAAAGCTTGATAGAGTATTTGATACGTAGATAGCCCTCTTCCAATGCCATCGGTACAATTTCTCTTTGAATTAGATGCATTACTTGATGTACCTACATCGAAGGATGGTGTATCGTGCACTCCACTCTGGAAACAAGGATTAAATAAATTCTTATCTCCATCCTTCGATGTACCTACATCGAAGGATGGTGTATCGTGCACTCCACTCTGGAAACAAGGATTAATAAAATTCTTATCTCTATTCTCAGTGCCCATCAAATTCCTCTCCTCATTAGTAATAGGTTCTTCTTCATCCATTGAATCTTCTCTTCCCATAGTACGATCGCTTTTGCTTGCCCCTTTACTTTTACTTTTCGTACATAATATGGAGATATTTCATATATGTCTCATGGAGGCAAGGTACAAGGCCCAATGTTGCCTGGAACTTTGAAAATTATCTCTTTGATCCTTGTAGCATTTCCACTGAACACATGGTGAGACAAGACGTGCACTTCAATCGAGATGCGGTTCGTCCTGACACTATTTTATGCACGCACGTCCACTCATGACCACCAACCATGATGCACAAAAGAGATCTGTGAAAAATAGACCATTGTAATTTTTAAATAGATCCTTTTTATTAATAACACGTGAAGTATATAAATTACTAATTGATTATGCCAAAAAATTGAAGGTAGATAATCAATCTTATCCAACAACAGTTTCACATTGTATGCACATATCCAAAAAGAGAATATAATTCATTGTTTAGGTATTTGGATTAAATTTTGAATACTTTACACCTACAAAGGATAAGAATTGTACTCTAAATAATATTCTGTCACATCGGATCGTCTCGAAGTGTGAGCATAATAATCTAACTCAACGTCATGGTTATTGGTTACCAACGATCAATTTTGGATTGTAGCTACATTATCATGATTTTTTTACAAAACACATTGGTAAAAACAATATGTATTGATCATTGCATATCTTCCCGAAAGTGTGAGCAACTACTCTAACACAATATGGTCACTAATATCTTTGTAATATACGCACTTCTAGCAGTACAAGATAAGCATCAAGTATGGCCAATAAGCTTGAATTGGAAATATACCCAAAAGTGTGTGCAGCTGCTCTAACACAGTAAGGTGATAACATTATCATAGATGAAGCATTTCTAAGCGTATAAGATAACCATCAAGTATGGTAAAAAAGCCTCAATTAGAAACTTCGTCAACATTCTCCCATATGTGAGTATATCACTCTAGCACAAAGACTCAGAGAAATTCTTAATTCTCTTAGACCTTGATCTAAGTAAAACAATTGATTATCTCTAGTTCTAGTAAACACTTTTATTATAGAACAAAAGGAGATAATTACTATTTATGATACACTGTCAGAATGTGTGCGGTCTAGCTGGGAAGGTGCAAAATATTTGGCTGTGAGAGTTCGTGATGAGAGTCACAAACACTTTAAGATAAACCATTTATGGAAAATCACCAACTCTCTTTCTAAAGATGAATGGAGAGCTAAGAGCATTTGTGATAAGATAGTTACAAACCCTCTCCCCTATTATGCTTGGAAATTGCTTGTTTTCATAGACGAGTTCATGATGAAATGATCACGAATTCACATCCAACTTTACTTAAAAAGAGCAGTTAAGAAAAATAACTTTTAGCCATGAAACTTCAACTCTCATGGAAACACAACTTTCAATCAAAACCCAAACCTCTTTCATGGTATAATGTAGCCTAGCCCCCAATTACATAGTCATAGCTCATTTTTTACCCAAAAAATCCCATTTTTGATGCAAAAAATCCCAAACAGAGTCAAAAAAATCCCTAAAAAATTAGTGAGATCACTTGCATAGGAATAAAAGGCACAGATATGCATACTTTTTCATTAATATACCATTCACGTCACTCCCCATGCAATTCTGCAATTAGCTGGTATTTGCGGTAGTTTTAGCCCGCATCAGTCGTTATAGGCGAGGTGAGTGTGCTACCATGAAACACTTGGAATAGGTACATTATCAAACTAAGTTAGAAATCTTGTAAAGTGGGAAAGCATGCAAAGGTGACAAATCTAGGGCCATGATTTCCCGAATAGGTATGCACATGATAGCGACCGCAGTAGCCGCTTTAGTATATATCACAATATGTACATAATTTCTTTTCTTTCCATGCATAGAGAAGTGTAAAAAGTGAGATGAATGTTTTTATTTCACACTATGTACATGTCATGGCACGACATCCACCCTCTTTGAACATGCACATCCTCTGCTTCTTCATCCTCATGTGTAGCAATTTCATTATGTTCTTCATCATCATCTTGTTGTGAATCAAAAGGATCAGTATTATGTCTCCTCTTCAATATCTTGATTCTTTTACCTGCTATGGGAATTTTAAGCTTTTGTTCCATCGAGCGGTTTTATAAAAGACATAGACTTTGACCAAAGCCTATTGAAGAGGGTGATTGGGTCCTAATGTATGATAGTAGCCTTGAAAACCTATCTTTATTCTTTAGTCTTGCATCCTTCAATCAAGCTTTTGCAATGTCTGTGTCCTCTTATCTTCTTGCCAATTTCTTTATGCGCACAACAAGTAGATTTTCCCTACTTACACCATCTTCCAAGGTAACATGTTCCAAGTAGGAACTACGTCCTCATTTGGCATGACTCGCTACTGACCATACATCAATTCAGTAGGCATGTAACCAGTCATTGAGTTATGAGTTGTACGGTCAGCCCATAAAGCATATGGTAGTAGCCTTGGCCATTCACGTATTCTACCTTTGCATTTCTTTGACAATAGGAGGAGGTCCTCTTTCATTGTTTCCATTTTCCTTTGGATTATAAGCACAAGTCAGAGCTAGCTTGATACCAATTCTTGTAAAGAAATTCCTTGCTTCATCTGCATCTAACTCACCTGTATCAGTAACTATTTCTCCCACACACCCATAGCAGCAAATTACATCTTCAAGCAAAATTTTACAAACAACTTTTGTAGTTTTTGTCATCAATGCACTCCCTTCCACATGGTTTGTCAAGTCTTCTCGTGCAAGTACCAAGTATGTCATTTGCCAAAGTCTTAAAGGCATTGTGACTAGATCAACAACCCATTTATAGTGCATGGCTAATGGGTATGTAGGATGCAATCCATCACGATGGCGTACATTGGAATACATTTGGTATGTGACACAAGACTCCACAATTTGCTACATCCTTATACATGCCTTTCCACCAATATCTTTCTTTCACTTTGAAAAAAGTAGCCCATACACCTTGATATCCAGCATATAGGCTTTCATGAAGCTCTTTAATAATTTTGAACTGAGTAAGCTTATCACATACTACTCGCAATGGAGTCCAATCTCTTCTTTTAGGATGTTTCCATAAGTAGCCATCCCTCAAGAAGAATCCATATGCTTTCTTTCTGATCCTTTTGAATTTTAATTCAGTCTAATCATCTTGCTTTTGTAAAGTACTCAGGTAGCCCTATGAGCAACCATTCATCCTCATCATAAAACTCCTCTAAAAGGGACTCAAGTGAAGATAAAATGCATATATAATCACACTTTGCATGACAAATTGTGTAGAATTTTGTGCCCACATCTTCTTCATCATGAATCATATCATCTTCTTCTTCATACTGAGGCGGTCCGGGGCGGGCAACAAGAAGAGCAACCTCTAGACACCCTTCAAGGCTCCCGTGCTGCTCAATGGGGCTGGGGCACAACACAACACAAACCAAAACAACAAACCCACAGCCAAATCCCAACTACACAAGGGGCACCACCTAGTTTAAGAGCGAACTAGGACGCAAAAGAGGAGAATCGTTAGAGCAACCCACAAACAAGCAAAGAATTTACACTAACCCTAACACCAATGGAACACTCTCACACACTAAAACACGAGAGAGAGAGAGAGAGAGAGAGAGAGAGAGAGAGAGAGAGAGAGAGAGAGAGAGAGAGAGAGAGAGAGAGAGAGAGAGAGAGATAGTGCTCGGGCTGCTTTGAAACGTATCGGCAATGATCAAGCAAACACAACTATATATTTAAGAAAGAGAGAGAAAGGGGGAGGGGGTGCTTGTTGCATTAATACCTTCTTACAAATCTGTCATGACAAATCAAAGTGAAATTAGTATTTGTTCAACATAGCTTGCGTAAATTTCACCACAACATATCACAAGAAAAGCCACCCCAATCACTGTCTTAAAGCCAGGGGAGTCCTCTCCACCCTGTCGCCCTCTTACAGTATGTGGGATTTATGGCTAGATTGATGACAACACCAGAGACAAGCTATCAAGAACTTAACAAAAAAACACCAAGACACTTACGCATCATTGTTGTCCATTACTTCACGTTGGAAGGGAGACAAAATATCCAAGCTTAGTCCAAATCCACCCTCCTTGATTCAGCAAATGTTGGGCTTACACTAGTAGGAGAAATGATAGATTTCCTACTCTCAATTGAATGATCACTCTCTCTCTTACAATGGCATAGAGTTCCCTTGCTAATCCCCTATTACAACACATGCACATGCATAAGACAATGAGCTTCCACTCAAGAGCTCCTTCTAGAGAGGTTGAGCTTTGCTTCTCAGGCTATAGCATAGTGCTCTTGCTTATGGCTCCCCCCTTTTTGTGCTAGCTACACCCTCCTTTTATAGCAATTTTGAAGGCTAGGGTTACTCCTCTAACCATGGTTGGGTTAGATTTTCAGCCATTTATCTAATTTCGTTTGCTTGGAATTATCAAGAAGTTGGTGGGGAAAGAGAGAGGAGAGAAATGGAGGTGATAGGACTTTTCATAGTGGGTTAGTGTTAGTAGAGTTAGTATTAATTTACAAATGGAATTGGATATTTACAATGGGAGTATCCATGTAGGATACAAATAAGGAAGAAAAACTCTTAAGAGGTAAGAAAAGGTGGATTTCTTACAAGGTTGATGCTCCAAGTGTCTTGAGTAGGGCCAATTTTGACGCTTGTTGACGGTCCACTAGCTTTGACGGTACATTTTTTCTCCACTCTTGACCTTCCTTGAGAGACAAGGTAATTGAAGCTGAGTAATCAACCACCATGATGCTGTCTTTTAAGAGAAGAGGCTGAATTTTGTGGTTTTTTTATAGATATGGGTAAATTGGAGGAGGAAAAATGAGACTAGGTGGTCAATTTTGGAATGGAATTGTGTGTGGGAGGTATGAGTTCACCATGGTTTCTCTTATTCTTCAAGGTTGAGGAGAAGGTGAGTAGGGTGCAGAGAGGAGTGGTGAGAGAGGTGGGGATGATGAGTGGAGAAGTGTGTGTGAAAGAGGAAAATGATAAAGTGGAAGAGAGAGTGTGGCTGCATAGCATGGGAAAACTGGGGTCCACTAATAAAATCATAGCTCACAGCTCGTAGCTCAAAAAAATATGAAAAACTTTGAGGCAAAAGTTCAGCCCACGAGCTACAACTTTTGTTTGTATCACCTTTTCAAATTCGGAGAGCAAGTGAACTTTAAAAATTCAGCAAAACCGACCGTTTTTTTCCACTGCACAAGGTCCTTGTGGGGTCCTTCTTTGGATGATTCTTTTGAATACCTCCAAGAGTGAGCCCTCCATAGTGCATGTATGCATGCCACCTACCCTTGACCTTGTTTGGTAGGTCTATAATTGAAGATATTGTTGAGATCATGATATAAGTGAATAGTACAACTAAGAAAATCAAATATTGAGGGGTCTAAAAAATATGTACATGTCAAATATAAATAATATAAGTGGAAAAAATATAAAGGGGTCAAAAGAAATCTCTCTCATTATGAGGCTACTACAAAAAGATAAATATTTTTGGTGTTCTAATTTTTTAGAAAAAAAACAAAAATAGATGTAGGAAGGGAAAAAATCACAATAGTGAAAAAAATACACATAAATAAAACTAGTTTTTTTGGATTTTTGTTGGGGTGGAGTTACACCAAATATAAGAGAAGCTTACATGAAAATATTTCTATATGGAATAAAGAGTATGAAAAATGGTAAGAAAAATTGTGGTAATGGTGAAGCAATGTACAGAGCATAAATAACACACACCTAGGTAAAAATATTTAAATAAATACCAAAATAATTATGAAAAAAACTTTTATTTAGGCCCTATATACAAAGAAATATTTACATACGCATGGGCCATAATATACTTATATTTTATATATATATATATATTTTTTGGCTCAACTAGCCCAATGACTAGCTAATTGAGGGTTTTTTATTTCAGTAAGGAGATATGGGAAAAGTCCCTTAACTCACACGCACCTATATACAGTGAAAGGGTGAGGGTAACCACAGTGTTTGAGGGATTTGATAGGGGAAGGTAACTCACTGTGGCAATTACAAAGAGCCAAAAAACGGCTATCAATACCTTTCCCTTGAAAGCATATCTGCCATTGAATTATATTTTCTTGCAATATGATTCAATTCTAGGTTCAAGAACTTTATATAAGCAATCACCTAAGCATAGCAATGTCAAGAGTAGAGAAACTTGCAATCATCCCTAGAAATGGTAAGCAATCCGTCTCCACAACTACAAATACTCCAATGAAGTACTCTTTGTCACACTTTAATGTTGTAAACACTCCCCATAACTCCCTTTTTACCTGTGGATATGCATATGTATGCATGTGCATGAGCATGTATGTGCATGTGTATGTATGGGTATGTTTATGTATGACCGTAAATGACCCATGGCCATAGCCCATCTCTTATGGTATGTTGACCCTAAGCATGGGTAAGTACATGAGGTGTATCACTCAATTGGGTAAAAGGGGACACCTCTAGTGGTAAGTGAGAGGCTTGTGACACCTCTAATTCTTCATTTGGTAAGAGGGGGCGAGCAAGGGAGGTATGGGCCTTGGACCTCAAGCAACCTCCAAACCCCTATATAAAGGCCATTCACACTCAATTTTAGACACACTTGAACACACTTGCGAGAAGGGAGCTCTGCTGCTGTGGCAATTAACTTGGTGGTTTCTACATCAAAGATTTGAGGGATCAATACCTCCAAAGCACATTGGGTAATGTAAATATATTGTTTAATCAAGCTATTATCAATCTCTTCTCTCAATTGAAATCCTTTCCAATTGCTTCCATACATTATCATTCAATTGGAATCCTTTCCAATTGCTATCATATTGCCATTCAATTGGAATCCTTTCCAATTGCGACTCTAATATCAAATGCTATACTCTTATTTACCTATCCTCAATTGGAAATCAACAATGATTATATCTATTTTATGGTAAATTTCTCTACATTACAAAGTAATGAAGGTCTCACCGCTCGATTGCATAATTGATTGTGTTGAGTGCATGCACAATTCTTCATCAATGTAACCTAAAAAATTTGCATGAATTAGCTAAGATATTCAAGAATTGTCCAACTAAAATGATGGATTGTTCTTGAAAATATATATAAGTGATTAATCATGAGATTAGTGCATAAATGGATGGTGTGAATGAGTATTGTCTAATAGACCTTACATAAAATTTCTTGCCTACCATAAACATAAATCATTGGAATAGAAGTGTAAGAATAGATGAAATTAACATTCCAACCTTATTATCAAATTGGTTTTTTCTCAATTAGTTCTTACACATTTTCAAGTTAGTTAGAGACAAGATGGCCCCAAAAAGGACCCGTGTTAGCGAGACTCACAATGATGAGACTAGCACTAGCCGAGAAGCTGATAAAGGAAAAAGAATTTCCTTGGAGGATGTACCACCAAACTTGCCAGGCAATGGTCCTACATTAGACAAGGTTGGAATTAATTTTGTTAAGTATTTGCATTCATTGCATAGACGATAGAGTAGAAAAAGGGAAAAAAATCTCTATGGATCATAAAACCATCACAAACTACGGCATACGTTTTATATAATTTTCTTTGAAGAGTGGAAGATTGTTTGGAAAGTAATCTGTTTGCTTGTAGGAAAGAAATGTTTGCCTAGTAGAAGAACTCTCAAACCTTCTTCATTCAAAATCCTATACTGATATAGTCAAAACTCCCTTTGATATCCAGGGAGGTGAGCTTAGTGGAGTGAACGCTAGAGCAATGCATATGGTTACACACATCTTGCGGGTTGGTGCCCAAAATGCAAGATAAAACTTGCAGATTGTTGCCCAGATTGCAAGTTAGTCACTGCGGGTTGGTGCCCAGATTGCAAGACAATTTAGTTGTATGGGCAACTAAAGACACCGAGAGAAATAAACTCTTGCCAGAGGAGTGAACTCTTGGGGTTGGGATATTTTAATGAAGAAGGATCGTATGTTTTTTTCTTCTAGAAGGATTGTCTTGGTGCGGATTTGAAATTGGTTGAAGGGCTGTCTTAATAAACTTATGATGGAAACCCAAAAAAAGAACTTTGTGTATGAAAAATCATGTGGTAGTAATTACAAAACAAGCAGAACAAAGTGTGAGTGTGAGGGTGGAAAGTGGGGACTGGCTCAAGTTGGCAGTCAAGGATGGATGGTCTCGATTAGTCGAGAAACTCTCCTCTCCCTCTTGTAAAAGAGCGAATTAGAGACTCACTGTGCCAAGAGTCGAGAATTCCAATTGTACGTGCCTGTGAAAGTATGGGGGAAAAGGAAATTGGGGTTTCTCTGTCTCGAAAGGTGAGAATGAGGAACGTCATAGTATTGTATCAGTTCACTCTTTCCCTGCGAGACAGGGCTAGGAATCCTTTTTAATGGTTCGGACTCAAGTAACTCGGTGACGAGAGCCTGTCCATTAGAATCTTGTCTATATTGACTATGTTTTCTCAATCGAATAGGGCCTAGCGACCTGTCAGGTGCCCTCCTGTTGCCAAAAGGTTATGGTAAAGGGGAGGGAACCTCACATGAGAGCTTAGAAACTTGGCCCCAAAACTCACCACATACCTGTGTTTCTCTTCATCATCTTGTCCTTTTGCCCATACAATTCCCATTGGACTAGTGTCCACTGTCACAATCCCTGGTCATCCACACTCATAGTCAATTTCCCTCAAAGTTTGTGAAGATAGCAGCAATTGCTTCAATTTTCTCATAGCTTTTACATGTACATCATTCCATTGACACCTTTGGTTCTTCCTTAGCAATTGATAAAGAGGATCTACGACATGTGCATAATGTGGAATCCATATCAGATAGAAGACACATGCACCTAGAAACCTTCTCAACCTCCATGATATTTACGCATAATTCCTTCATCCTCTGTATTACATCCACTTTATTTGGACAAGGTCGGCGGCCATGAGGATTACAAAGATGTCCCACTATCAATATTTCTTCAACCCCAAACATTGAATTTTTCCCAGATAATGTAAGGTTCACTTCTTCCAGCCTTGTTAAAATTATGTCACAATCATTGATGTGGTTTGCCACATATTTACGGTACCCCCTCAAATCTAGAGCCTCATTTTTTAAAGCTAAGTCGCATCCTTTGATTGGCACGTCATCAAGAAAAGGCGTTGTAATTTGAGGTATGAAGTCTCGTAGGCCTTTGTTCATACCGTTCATCATGTGCGCAACCGAGTTGGTTGCTCCTTGCGGTAAGGTGCACATCCTTACCAAACCCAAGGGTGGTCTCATGGCACTCAAGTCCCTGCTTTCCATTGCTATTTGGAACTGATCATATCCTGAGTACAAACCTCCCATAGAATATATTTCTCTTCATGCAAATGCTTCTGCAAAGGCGTCTACAATTGGTCTAGTACCCATATTCTTGATTGTGACTTTGTTGACAAGATGCATGTCTTGAATGAAGCGTAGAGCTCCATTTTATTTGGTACAGTGAACCATCTGCTTGAGTAGGGGGCACATGAAGGTTGCCAAATACCCATATTTATCTTTTCATTGAGTAAATCTAGAAGCTTTGGCAAGAGTGCTTTTGGCAGTATAATTGGTCGTAGATTCCAAGGCACATGAGGTACAACGAATATTACCATTGGTTTGACTATAGATGGATCCACAGACCCTATCTCATGCGGCTCAAATGAGAGAGTGTTTCCATGTTTTGGAGAGTGTCTGATCAAAGCATTTTCTTTCAATCTCTGTGAAGGAGTCATTGCTTCCAACTTTCAACATCTTTGATGACTCTTGCGTAAATTTGTGTCCATATCTTTTTGGATCTCGGAGACTAGGTTGCAAAGAAGCCTAATCCATCTTTTCCTTGCAATCTGTAGGCAAAGGTAATGCGAGTGGTTTCACCTTCTTTGCTATAGCCTTGTACTTTGTCTCCAATCGCACTTATAGATCTTTTTTCACATTGAAGCACTCCTCATCTTTGAAAGACTCAAAGATCCTATACATGTCCATAGAAGCTACTTTTACCATATCATTTCCTTGTTGAAAACTAGAACCTGTTATAGCATTGAGATCACCCATAGTATCTAGCTACAAAAGAAACCTCTTCAAAAACACCTGAAATGTACTTGTCTTTATCTAACAAATCATGGTTTTTGTATTTTTTTTGTACACTGTTTACATATTGTTTTTGTCCTTTCTTTAAATCTCCAAGCATTGTAAAAGATACTAATCCATCCTTTGCTACTAGGGCACCTGTAGAAAAAGATTTGTCTCCCTTTAGATCAGGCAAATACCTTTTTCTTATTGTACCAATGCACTCCTGCTTTACAATGGTACTCGGTCAAAACCCCTCATCTCCATTTGATCTCAAAACTCCTTGCTGGTTTTTGGTAGAGAATGGTCCCTTAAGCTGTCATGATTTCTCTCATGGTCAACGAAAACTATCAAGAATTGACCAGCTTGTTTTCCATGATTGCTTTTGACCCTGGCAAAGGCAGACCCATCATCCAATACTTTTGTCTCCGTTAGCACTGCGGTGATGTATGGTTGTCCAAGGATTAGAGGATAGCTTGACATCTCTTGAACAAAGAAATTTTGCTCACCTTTCACATCCCCTATGGTTACATTAACATTTGGACAAGCACCATAGAGATCCTTGAATGAGTTGTTTGCAGCCCTAATCATCCACCCATGGTCAATATCAATTGGCCACTTTCCCTTCATATAGACTCTTGGACATGAGATTAATCTCCAAACCATGGTCTATCAAGGCCATGTAAGGCTCCTCAAGGTCTCCCACCTTAACCAAGGTTTCTGTTGTAGCCCTTGCTCAATGGTTTCTAGAATAGTGGATCTTATGATTAGCTTTGTCTTCATATTCATCTTCAAATTTAACATGCATATTTCTGCGGCCGGAAGACTGGTAGTAGCTTACAACATTCTCATCTTCATCTCTTTGTTGTACTTGTATCACACGTGTCTTTGAAGCACTCTCTTCAACCTCTGATTGGATAGACTCCATTAAAGCTTGTCATTTTCTTCTTATGATATCAATGATTCCCTTGTGGAACTCTCTCTTTGCAATGTCAAGGACTTCTCCCAATGTAAAATTCACCTTGCTATTTAAGATCCTTTCTCTAAAACTTTCTTTAAATATGTGGCAACTTCAATATCTGATTGCAACTTGTATGATGGGATTTTTCCTTTTCTCTTTTCTTTATCTTGCTTTCCCTTTGGTGCAACATCTCTCATTGGTACTTCTTGTGATGGAGGTTCACTTGCCATGGGCTCTTGAGAGGGACCCAGATCCTTTCTTCCTCCAACTCTAATAGCCCTCTTTGAGGGACCTTCATCTCCATTTTCTCTCTTGCGTTTTTCTTTTGCAAGTACCTTGTTTCCTTGACACTTTGCAATGCAGGCATGCATTGACAAGGCATCTACAGGTTCATTCCACCCAGTCTAAAGACGGAGACAATCTCTTGCTTCATGTAAGACTTATTTAGTCAACTTTCCCTTCATAGCTAACTCCATCGTAGATGGCCAAACATCTTCCCCATCCTCACTCACGTCTTCAATAGATTTTGACCCTTTGAGCATGACTTGACCAGGTTTTAAGCCAAATGTTGCTACTTTAACCATTAAGATAGCATGACTAGTGTAGAAGGTGCAAAAACTCTGGCTGAGAGAGTTTGTGATGAGAGTCACAAACACTTTAAGATAAAGCATTTATGAAAAATCACCAACTCTCTTTTTAAGGATGAATGGAAAGCTAAGAGCAGTGATCTTAACAAGATATTCACAAACCCTATCCCCGATTATGCTCGTAAATTGCTTGTTTTCGTAGACGTGTTCATGATGAAATGATCACGAGTTCACTTCCAACTTTACTTATAAAGAGCAATTAAGAACACTATTATGCTCGTAAATTGCTTGTTTTCGTAGACACGCTCATGATGAAATGATCACGAGTTCACTTCCAACTTTACTTATAAAGAGAAATTAAGAAAACTAAACTTTTAGCCATGAAACTTCAACTCTCATGGAAGCACAACTTTCAATCAAAACCCAAACCGCTTTTATGGTATAATGTAGCCTCACCCCCAATCACATAGTTGTAGCATCAAACAATTGAAAGGAATACACGAGCTTCTACCTTCATAGCGACCATTTTTTGAATTTTCAGAGATTTAAGAGATTCTAAAGTGAAGCTCACACACCATTTTGATAAGGGAAAAACCCTAATTCACTCCCTCACAAGCTCAGATACTAGATTGCAAAGAGGATGGACTACAACACACATAGATTGGGCAACGATGGAAGCTATTGCACAATAGTACCAAATTGCAGTGTTTTTTTTTGTAAAAATCAGCCCTCTCTCTCTTCCCCATGGAATTCTCATTTGATGTGTCAAGGTTTAGGCCATTTTTCCACTTTGGACCAAAACTAGACCATTTTCAGCTCATTTTTGACCCGAAAAATACCATTTTTGATGCTGAAAATCCCAAAGGCAGTCAAAAAATCCCTAAATTTATGGGATCACTGAAACAAGCATAAAAGTCATAGATATGCATCATTTTTCATCAATATACTATTTTGGGTCACTTTCCATGCAATCTTGCGACGGTGCTTGTTAGCTGGTATTTTCGGCAGTTTTTGCCCGCATCAGTCTTCATGGATGAGATGAGTTTGCCAGCATGAAACAGTGGAACATGTACATTATAAAACCAAATTAGAAATCTTATAAAGTAGGAAAGCACGCAAACGTGCGACATCCAAGGCCACGATTCCCCGGATAGGTATGCGCATGATAGCGACTGCACCAACCGCTTTAGCATATATCACAATATGTACATTATTGTTTTTCTTTCCATGCACCGAGAAGTATCAAGAGTGAGGTGAATGTTTTGCACCCATCTTCAAGTGTGAGTATATACTCCAATACAATGATAGATGGTTCTCGACCTAATTTTCTTCTCTTTAAGTGTGAAAAAAATCCAGCACAGAAAGAGCAGGTTCTAATTTATATTCTAATTCAAAACTATTTAGTTCAAAAATTAAAAACAAAAACAACCAGTTTAACCAGACAATCTTTTCTACTTTTCAAACATATGCCGAGTTTCTTGGGGTTAAGCCCCGTGGTTTCAATCCATGTTTTCTTTTCATAAGGTAAATAATATATTTCTATGGTCTCGCATATGCAATGATGCATAACTTGAAACTGCAATACTAACCTGTACCATAGCTCCGATTGATCCGATTGGTGGAGACATAACATGTTCCGCAGGAGTTCCACCGTTACTTGTACCAGCTTCATGATCATTAGCGCCTTGGGTTCGAGCACACTGTGGAGCCATTTTTTTGTACTACACTTATGTTATACACTTAGAACATTCCTTGTTTCCAAAGAGAGTCTGTAATTTGAACTCTCGCCAACTCGGATTCACACTTAGTGTTGTTGTTCTATATCTAATTTCTATACATTAAATATTTGTTAATCTTAATTAATCAAAAATTAAGTGTGTAAACTACAAGTGAAAGTTTAGGATTGCATTACTTTTATGCATGACATTTCTAATCCAATTCTAACTTCCATTTCTATACTTCAACTAAATCAATTTTTAGTATTATTCAAAATTCTACTTAATCTAATTGACAATAAAATTGTTGAATGAGAATTTCATCATGTATAATAAGAATATGATGAGTTCTCTTATGTATCAACTTTCAATTAACTATGCATAAGTTAATAGTGAAGATGTACTAACTAGAGAGAGTAGGTATACTTAGAGAGATTAGAGTAAGAGAAAACATACACACACATCTTTTCTAAAGTTAATTGAATCCTTCTAATCCATTATAAAGATTAGAGTAAAAGAGAACACACACACATCCTTTTCTAAAGCTAATTGAATCTTACCAATCTATTAGAGAGATTAAAGTAAGAGATAGCACACACACATACATATCCTTCTTAAAACTAATTGAATCTTACTAATCTATTAGAGAAATTAAAATTAGAGTAAGAGATAGCAAACACACATCATTCTTAAAGTTAATTGAATCTTACTAATCTAGTAGAGAGATTAGAGTAAGAGATAGCGCGCGTGCGCGCGCGCGCACATACACACACACACACACACACACACACACACACACACACACACACACACACACACACATATCCTTCTTAAAACTAATTGAATCTTATTTATATATTAAAGAAATTAGAGTAAGAGGTAGCAAACACACATCATTCTTAAAGTTAATTGAATCTTACTAATCTATTAGAGAAATTAGAGTAAGAGATAGCACACACACACACACATCTTTCTTAAAGCTTATTGAATCTTAATTAATACGTACCTTACTAATCCACTAGAGTTTTTGCTCTCTTAGTTGTTTGTGGATGTCTTCTCTGTAAGAGAAGTGGCAGCACTTCGTGAGCGCTATAGAGACAATCTCTATGTTTTAAAGTGTGAGCATGGATGCTCTATTTATAGCAGAAAAAAAAACGTCCAACTTTTTTTTTCCAAAAAATATATATATATATTATATATATATATATATATATATATATATATATATATATATATATATATATATATATATATATATATATATCCAAAAATCATACGCGCGTTTTTGGTACCTTTGTGGTACCCATCAGCTTGACCAATTTGTCATTATCATCAAAAGATAAGGCCACACTGCCCCCCCTCATTAAGATTAGTCAAGACTAGCTCCTCTCCTTTTCATGTGACAGTGTGTCCCACTTTGTCCCCTCCTATGTGGGTCCAGGTGAGTCCATGTTATATATATTTCCAAAAATCATACCCGCGTTTTTGGTACCCTTGTGGTACCCATCAGCTTGACCAATTTGTCATTATCATCAAAAGATAAGGCCACATAGCCCCCCCTCATTAAGATTAGTCAAGACTAGCTCCTCTCCTTTTCATGTGACAGTGTGTCCCACTTTGTCCCCTCCTATGTGAGTTCAGGTGGGTCCATGTCCCTTCATTTGTCATCCCTGTGTATTCTTTTTTCTTTATAATTATTTTATTTATTTCCTTAATGATAATTTACTTTACATTTTTAAGTTAAACTTTACAGTCTTATATTAACTTTACAGTAGTAAAAGAAAATTCTACAATCAGTAACTAAGTCTTACAATAAGTTAATTAGTGATTCATATAGCTAAACATGTCAAAATTTAAATTCTAGGTTTTCTCAGCCTACGATTCATGATTTGAACTCGAATATCTTAAATAATGAGTGATGGTTAAGAAAAAATCAAATGCGTAATAGAACTTGTGTGAAATTTGAAAGCAGAGACCTTACAATCTCCCCAGCTTAGAATTTGAGATGCCTTCATTTTAAGAACAGTGAAGGGTAATCCTTAAGAAGGGATGTCTCATCTTCCCAAGTAGCATCTTCTATAGGGAAATCCTTCCATAAGATAAGATGTTCTTTGATAGATCTATTCCTAAGCTTTCTCTCCTGAGTTTCTAGGATAGTATCAGGTTGGAGTTGTAGAACATCTTGAGCAGGTAAAATGATTTGCTCATCATCAAGGACATGGTCAGGGTTATATACATAAGGTTTTAACAGACTTAAATGAAATACATCATGCACTTTGAGATGAGAAGGGAGTTTTAGTCTATAAGCTTGATCACTTACAACCTTGATTATTTCGTAAGGTCCACAATATCGGTAGCTAAGCTTCTTATACCACCAAGAGACAGATTGCTCTTTTTGGGATTTACTCGTAAAAAAAACGTTGTCACCTTCTTTGAAAATCCGATCAGATCTTTTTAAGTCGGCGTACTTCTTTTGTCGATCTTGAGCCACTTGAATATCCCTTCGAAGAGCTTTGGTTTGAGCTTCCATTTCTTCAAGCATTTTCTTTGAGGCTTCTACCCTTATAGTGGGGTCAGAAATGTTAAGAGGTGATAAACATTCTTGACCATAAAGAGCATTAAAAGGTGTCATTCCAATACTTCTATGAGTAGAGGAGTTGTATGCATACTCTACCAAGGGTAGGTATTGAATCCACTTGTGAGGTTCTCTATTGCAGTAGGCTCTGAGGATGTCTTCAATTACTTGATTAACTCTTTCAGTTTGGCCATCAGTTTGAGGATGATAAGCAGTACTAAAACATAACTGGGTTCCAATAGCTTGAAACAATGATACCCAAAACTTTGAAGTAAACTTGGCATCACGATTGCTGACAATCCTCTTGGGTAAACCATGAATTCTGAAAACCTCCTTCACAAACAGACGAGCAATACTTGAAGCTGTAAAGGTTGTCTTGACTGGGATTAAGTGAGCCACTTTAGTAAGCAAGTCGACTATGACCATGATTGAATCATAGCCAGCTTCAACAGAAGGAAACCCGGTGATAAAGTCCATGCTAATACATTCCCATTTCATTTGGGGAATATCTAAAGGATGTAATCTACCTGGCATCTTTAGTCTCTCTGCCTTAATCCTTTGACAAGACAAACACTGCTTGACATAGCGAAGTACATCACCCTTCATACCTTGCCAATAGTAACTTCTGCGAATTGCATTGATGGTTTTGGCATAACCTGGATGTCATGAAGTTGGGCCATCATGTGCTTCATATAGGATAGCATTCCTTAGGGTAGAATCCTTAGGTATGCATAGTCGATTCCTATAGTAAATTTTCCCATCTTCTAAGGAGTAATTTAGAGGTTTAGGCTGATTTGATGATACCCTCTCTTCACGTAGGATACTAGCAAGCATCTGGTAATCTGCATCTCTGACAGCAGCATCCGAGACCTTGTCTAAAATAGGGTTGTTAGCCATGGAAATTGCCCCTAGAAAAGATTTACGGCTTAGGGCATCTACCACAACATTATCCTTACCTGGTCTAAATTTAATATCAAATCATATTCGTGCATGAGCTCTATCCATCGCCTCTGTCTCATGTTAAGGTTAGGTTGGGTATAAATCCACTTAAGGCTCTTGTGATCTGTTACCAATTGGAATTTGTGTCCCAATAGATAATGTCTCCATAGCTTGAGAGCGTGAATAACTGCTAGCACTTCTAAATCATGTGTAGCATAATTCACTTCATAAATCCTAAGCTTCTGAGAAGTATAAGCTACAGGCCTTCCTTCTTGAGAAAGGACTCCTCCTAATGCAAGGTTACTAGCATCTGTGAGTGATCACCTCGAATTCTTGGGTGAAGTCTGGAAGTTTTAAGAGAGGTTCTGAAGCAAGATACTCCTTAAGCTGTTTGAAGCAAGATTCATGTTTTTCTTCCCAAAGTATCGTAGCTCCTTTCTTTAGCAAGTCGGTTAGTGGTGCAGCTTTAAGAGCATAGTCCTTTACAAAGATCCTGTACCACTCTGCGATACCTAAGAACCCTCTGACTTCGGTTTGTGAAGTGGGTTGAGGCCATTCCACAATATCTTTGACTTTGTCAAGGTCAACAGAGACTCCTTCATGTGAAATGATAAATCCTAAGTAACAGACCTTAGGGGTAAAGAAGGTACATTTGGTTTTCTTTGCATACAGCTTATTTCGGCGTAAAAGCTCTAACACTTTCCTAACATGTCCTTCATGCTCTTCCTCTGATTTGGAATAAATTAAGATATCGTCAAAGAATACTAGGACAAAATCGCCCAAGAATTCTCTAAAGATATCGTGCATCAGACGATTGAAAGTTGCAGGAGCATTCGTAAGTCTGAAAGCCATTGTTGGGGTTAAGGCCTATGTGCCTTGACCGGTCACCCAGATCATGGACGCCCGCCCACTGTTACCCTATACTTATAGTGAGTATATTGTATAGGGGGCTGCTCACTCTTTGGAGTCTCCCCACCCATATCTGTGTCGTGTGTCTCCTTCTCTCTCTCTCTCACTCTCCGTTTGTGGTGCTCCCCGATCCCCTTCAATTGGTATCGGAGCGTGGGTGCGGAGGGAGCGCGTGTGTGCACAGTCACGACGACAGTGGAGAGCCAGTTTCATTCCCGAAATCGCGTCCGTGCGCGCGCACTTTCAAGAGTGCAAACAGGGTCTCGACTTCGACATCGGCAAATTCAGCTTTCCGAGAGCGTTTCCACCAGGTGTCCTGGCGTTTTACCCCCCTTTCGAAGCCATTCGAGCCATCGAAAACCTCATTCGAGCTACGGTTGAGGAGCTGCATTTTTCAGCCCTCTTTTGGCAGTTTATGCTGCGTTTTTGGATCGAAACGGAGGTTTTTGGCATAGCTTTCACACCCGGACTCGGATACATGTGATCCAGGAGTCTACCTTGGGGTTTTGGCACGCTCCGGACGCGCTCGTCATATCAGAATTTTAAAATTCTGAACGCTGAATTTTCTGCAGCGGCAGTTGTTTATAGTGTGTCGAGGATTCCACACATGGTTTGGTCTCAGATGTGAGAGTGATATTTGCTGCAAGTTTCCTCACAGGTGGGAGGATACGATGTATGCCTTATGTGGTTTGATACTCAGGGAGACTAATGGGATTGCATTTTGAGCTCGGCAATGTATGCCTCGAGCATGTTTTTTGGCAGTCACAGGTAGAGAAGATATTTATGTACTAGATTTGCAGGTGTTTGCAATGATGTATGCAAAGTGTGGAGATTGGTGCATGCATTTGGAGTGCGGTTTGATGCGCTTTGGTTGCTCATGGTTTTGAGCGTGCAGTTAGTTTGGTTACTGGTTTTGTGGCCGTTTTACTGACGAAACTCTGGCGAAATTTTCGCAGGAGTTTTATGCGTATCATTTATGTGATCTAGGTAGAGATTGTGGGTTGCACTCAGCATTTGCGTGCGGTGTTCTCTGCAGGTGGGAGATTTGTGCGTGTGTATGCATCGATACCGCACATTGTGGGCTTGGTGATTAGCTCACGGATTTGACAGGCGTACAGTTATCTTGGCACACTCACATGAGTGAGGATTGTGATGTATGCTTGTGCGGATTCGAGCACTAATGGCTTGAGGTTTTTCAACAGGTTTCAGCTATAGGTTTACAAGTTTATAGGCAGGTTTGAGGGCTTATTTGGGTGCTGAATTTTCAGCCATTGTTTCCTCTTTGCAGGTGTCCATGTATGGCTCAGTTGTAGGTTGATCTGGGACACGTTTGTGACTTGTTTATGCAGCTGTTTAAGAGCTGAATTTTGGGGCTGTTTTGGTGCAGACTTTTGTTGATGCGATTCGAGCCAGTTTAGGGCTGATTTGGTTGACATTTGCTACTCATTGTTGGTTGCTCTTTTGAGAGCATTATGGCTGATTTTTCATTTGACTTCCAGCGTTATGGTCTGACACAGTTTGATGGTGCAGATTTTGTTGCTTGGAAGGAGCATATGCTTGTTGCATTGGCGGATTTGGGGCAGGATAAACCCTTGTGTGGTTTATCGGCGAAGCCCAAGTCTATGCGTGATGATGATTGGCAGGATCTTGATGAGTTAGCAATGTCTACGATTCGTTTGCATCTGGTTGAGTCTGTTGACTGGCAGGTCTCGAGAGAGACTACAACTCATGCTTTATGGCAGAGTTTACATGCTATGTACGCGGCATCCATGTCTACAGGAGAGTCTAGTCCCACTTCTATGTCCATGGGAGAGATTGGTCCCACACGCAAGTCTCGATGGCATAGAGACTTGACATGTTGGCATTGTGGACATAGAGGGCACATTAGGCGTCGATGTTTCAGGCGTTTGAGACAACGGAGGCGACAGATGCGTGATGCAGATTTGGGCACGACAGATGCTAGTGAGATCAGTACAGTGGTTATTGAGTATGCTTGTGACGGCGATGTCACATTTACATCTAGCTTGTCTTCAGACGATCTTATGTCTACGGATTGCATATCGGATTGCACATTGTCTTCACATTGGTTACTAGATTCAGATGCTACTTTCCATGTCACGTCGCATCGTGAGTGGTTTAGCACATTTTCTAGTGGGAGACTTGGTTGTGTGCACATGGCTGATGGTGCTGTGTATGACATTGAGGGTGCAGGAGACGTATGTTTGTCCTTGCCCAGTGGTATGAGATTTACCCTGCGTTATGTGCGTTATGTGCCAGATCTGAGATGGGATTTGATCTCAGTCAGACAGTTACGGGATAGTGGATGTCAGATTTCCCTACGAGAGCGAGATTTTGTGATGCATTTGGGTTCGCTAGTGATTGCGAGAGGTGCCAGGAGTGGTACAGGTTACCCATTGCATGTGGATCACGAGAGAGACGGTGTTGTCTCTGTGATCATGCAGCCAGGTAGAGAGCAAGAGAGCAGGCGAGTCTCTTTTGCTTGTGGGTTATAGGATGCTTTGCATGGAGTGCAGAGCAGTGACCTTGTTGTGCAGGTTGCGTCTACGAATGCACAGGTAGAGCGGGATAGCTCTAGTGAGTCACAGCATGATGAGTCATCAGAGGTGATGACAGAGATGACTCACATGGATGCTGAGATGTCGGCTATTGTGGAGTCATTTCTTGATATGCTTATGCCAGAGCTTGATGTAGATTCAGGACAGATGGATACTCTTGGTACACATGTGATATGTGGTGGGCACGAGGAGTCACTCTAGAGCTTGGAGTCAGAGTGCCATGGTCTCTATGATAGGGGACAAGATTGCCATGAGTTGAGTTCTGAGTTGGAGGTGGCAGAGGTTGCCAGGGTTGCATCAACGTTCGGTGTCCTCATTTACGAGATGCTGATCTCGAGGCCCGACATAGCAGCTGCAGTGGGAGCATTTGCAGCAGGGTTGATTAGTTGTTCGATGACTGATCTCGGCATAGAGCATAGGGGAGGTTTGCAGGTATTGGACCGATACTTGCAGGAGTGCATGAGCTCTTGTAGACTCTTTGCAGAGCTTGGAGCTAGCTCTGTGTGGCTTCCGCAACGGGATGTTTGTCTATCAGTAGAGCCGGATGCACTAGCTCATCGAGAGTCAGTGGGCATAGGTTGAGAGAATATCTCACCTTCTATTAGTTGTACACTACTAGATCTTGCTTAAAGGCACATTGGCCTTTAAGTGGGAGGTTGTTGGGGTTAAGGCCTATGTGCCTTGACCGGTCGCCCAGATCATGGACGCCCGCCCACTGTTACCCTTTACTTATAGTGAGTATACTGTATAGGGGGCTGCTCACTCTTTGGAGTCTCCCCACCCATATCTGTGTCGTGTGTCTCCTTCTCTCTCTCTCTCTCACTCTCCGTCTGTGGTGCTCCCCGATCCCCTTCAGCCATCACTATAAATTCGTAATGACCATAACGAGTGTTGAAAGCTGTTTTGGAGATATCAGCCTCCTGGATTTGAATTTGATGATAGCCATATCGAAGATCGATATTTGTGAATAATTTGGCTCCATGTAATCTGTCCAGCATCTCATCAATACGAGGAATTGGATATTTATTCTTGATGGTAACCTGATTTAAGCCCCTATAATCTATGCAAAGTCGAAGAGAGCCATCCTTTTTCTTTTGGAAGAGAACAGGTGCACCCCATGGAGATGTACTAGGTTGGATAAACCCTTGATCAATCAATTGCTTCAGCTGCTCCTTGAGTTCTATAGCCTCTGGAAGTGACATCTTGTACGGCGCTCTTGAGACTGGTTCACTACCTGAAAAGATTTTGATTTCATGGTCTACCTCCCTAGGTGGTGGTAGTTTAAAAAGTTCAGTGGGAAAAACATCCGAAAATTCTTCTAGCCACATTGGTTCAGGGTTGGAAGAAGATTTTTCGACTTTGTTTAGCTTGACTACAAAAATTTATTGACCCTTGCGTAACCCTTTCAAAAGACGATTAGCTTTGACCAAGTAAGCTTTTGGTCGTCCACTCTGGCCTTGAATAGTGACTTCTTGACCTTGGTTGTCCACAAAAGTAACACTTCCTTGGGCACAATGGATATTGGCATTATGACTGGCTAACCAATCCATTCCAAGAATTCCGTCATAGATTTCTATGGGTAAGGTTCGAAAAGTAGCAGAAGCAGAGTATTCTCTCAACTTGAAATCTATTTTTCCCACAGTGTACTGAGATAACACCTCCTTTCCATTGGCTAATTCAACTCTCATCTTTCTTGCAGGGTGTTGATTAAGTCCTAACCTCCTTAAACATTTAGGTGACAAGAAAGAGTCAGTACTACCACAATCAATAAGAAGCTCAAATTTTTCACCTTGGTGACTTGCAGGTGTTTGAATGACAGCTTGATCTTGGGTTATCAATTGTAGCATGTAGAGTTGCTCTTTCCTCTTGTTCTTCTCCCAATGTTGGTTCTCCTATGATAGCATTGACTCTGGAAGCCATTCCGCGCCCTCGACCTCGTCCTCCACTTCTTCCTCCACGATTTATTATTTGGCCTCGTCCTCTAGCTCGATGAGGTGTATTTGTTGCGGAGACTCGCCTAGGACATACATTCTTGAAATGTCCTACCTCGTTGCATTCATAGCATCTAAGATCTGCATTTTGAGCTCCATTTGCTGAAGCTGCAACTATTGGATGAGTTTGGTGAACTGGGTGAACTTGCCTTTGGTTCCACATCATAGGCCGTCCTCTTCTTCCAACATTCCTTGTATTTCCATTTCATACTCTTTGAGAGTTTGACATCTCTTTAGCTAAGGGTTTAGCTCTTAAAAGAGCATCTTGCAAATTTACAGGCCTCATGGCTTCTAGACGTGTATTTAAAGGAGCATTTAGCCCTTGGCAGAAACGGGCTACTTGTTGATCTGCGGTCATTGGCGGAGCATAGCGCCTTAGAGTTACAAATTTGGAGTAGTATTCTTCCAATGTAAGATGAAACTGACGTAAGTTGAAGAATTCATTCATCTTAAGGGATTCATGTGCAGGTGGAAGATAACGTCCTTTGACAACATACTTAATATCTTCCCAAGTTTGAGTGTTTTGAGCTACTTGATTATCTTTGCAGTGTTGTTTCCACGAAAGCTTGGCATCCCCCGTGAGACGAAACATAGCCAACATTGCTTGGTTATCGGGAGTAGTAGCAGCAGCAGCAAAATAATTCTCCATCTCTTCGAGCCACACTTCTGCATCACGCTCAACTAGGGCTCCTTCCCCTTTGAAAGAGGGAAGTTTAGCTTGCTTGAGAAGTAGCTTTTTCTCTTGAAGAGATGTGTACACCGCACTCTGTGCAATATAGATTAAGTGAAACTTTATTGGATACTCTAACTTTAATCCACTTGAAGGCAAGACTTGATCAGACAGTAATACAAACAAAAGATAATATTAATCCAAACTTTATTTATATACACATTATTTTCTACCAAGGTTGGTAGTCTTTAGGTACAAGGATTGTAATGTCTCTATATTTTGAGTCTAGTGACTACAAAAGGATAGGCTAAAGGATCAAAATAATAAGTTTCTTTTGACCCTTGAAAGTTACGAGATACACATATGGGTCGAATCCTACCACCATGGATAACTTTTGTAACTTGGTTATAGACCCATTGAGTCTGAGATATCTTTTCTCCTCCCAAGGTAATGGTAGCATCCGGATTCTTCGTACCAATGAAAAGATAAACTTCGATGACTTTTAACTCCTCTGCCCATCGAAGTTTCTTGAGGTTGGTATCCATGCACCATATCTTGTCAGCATCGATGGTATAGATTCCTCCAGATGGACTTTAGTTGATGCCCCATCCTCTATGCACCCTTGGGATAGGTGGTGCAAACACCCTATCCAAAATCATCATTACCCTTTTTCAAAACTGATAATTTGGTGATTGGCATGCATTTTCAAACATGATGGTGAACACCTGGAATTTCTGGTAGGCTGAATGAACATTTTTTCTGTACCAGGAAAGTTCAGTCTTCAATACCATTAAAAACTCAAAACAATTTTTCTAGGTTCTTCTATTATTTCAAACATTCGCATCCTTCAATATCCAAACATCAATCTAAAAATCTCCCCAAGCTTTAACTTAGGCTCTGATACCAGTGTGAGGTCCCTGCCCCTTTTTGAGAGGAGCGGAGTACCTTTGATAGGTCTCCAATCCTGAAAAAGAAAAACCAACGGACATTCCCTTAGCTACTACGTAGCCACGGGCATGAACCGTTAGTGAAGGATTGGTCCTATCTCGCTATGGCGGAGCGTGACCACCATAACCCTATTTAAAAACTATCTATAATCAATTATACCTAAAAGTATAAATCTTAGAGTGACCAACCTGTGCGCTTTTTTCCCCATGTTTCAGAAGCACAGCCACCAAGGTTTGTCTCTTTTAAGATTTATGACTTCAAAAAAAAACAATTTCTAGCGTTGGAAAGTTACCCGACTCATCGGGTCCACCTGTCCATAGAATGATACCGTCGGGGTATCATTCTCCCACTTTCCACACCACACTCACCCTTCTTTTGTTATCTAATTACTCCCACACTGTTTAAACATACATGTTTCTTTACTTTATTTATGATACTGGTTCGTTAAAACAACCCTTCAAACAGTATTACAAACAATAGTCAAAAAAGAAGTCATCCAATTTTAAACCAACAACCCTTGGATTAGGTTCACTTAAGAATCTCTACTGGCGCTATTATGTCCGATCGGTATATACATTATTTATAAAAACCCTTGTCCTCATGAGTGTCCCATACCGCTCGACAAGTACTCGTTGTGCTAATGTAGATGTACTCATGCCACAGCAACAACGGTGCCAATCTGGGCGTCATCCTCACGCCACGGCAAAAAAAAACTGCAGTATCCAGCTGGGCTAATCTGGGTGTACTCCCACCACAGCATTAGTGGTGCCATCCTGGGCGTCATCTCACACCTCGACAAATGCCACATAATACCAGCGCTAATAAGTAGAGAGACTTGAGAGAAACCCTACCGAATGTTTTGGACAAACATTCTTTCCTATAGCAACTATTTTAACCAGACAATCTTTTCTACTTGTCAAACATATGCCGAGTTTCTTGGGGTTAAGCCTCGTGGTTTCAATCCATGTTTTCTTTTCATAAGGTAAATAATATATTTCTATGGTCTAGCATATGCAATGATGCATAACTTGAAACTGCAATACTAACCTGTACCATAGCTCCGATTGATCCGATTGGTGGAGACATAACATGTTCCGCAGGAGTTCCACCGTTACTTGTACCAGCTTCATGATCATTAGCGCATTGGGTTCGAGCATGCTTTGGAGCCATTTTTTTGTACTACACTTATGTTATACACTTAGAACATTCCTTGTTTCCAAAGAGAGTCTGTAATTTGAACCCTCGCCAACTCGGATTTACACTTAGTGTTGTTGTTCTATATCTAATTTCTATACATCAAATATTTGTTAATCTTAATTAATCAGAAATTAAGTGTGTAAACTACAAGTGAAAGTTTAGGACTGCATTACTTTTATGCATGACATTTCTAATCCAATTCTAACTTCCATTTCTATACTTCAACTAAATCAATTTTTAGTATTATTCAAAATTCTACTTAATCTAATTGACAATAAAATTGTTGAATGAGAATTTCATCATGTATAATAAGAATATGATGAGTTCTCTTATGTATCAACTTTCAATTAACTATGCATAAGTTAATAGTGAAGATGTACTAACTAGAGAGAGTAGGTATACTTAGAGAGATTAGAGTAAGAGAAAACATACACACACATATTTTCTAAAGTTAATTGAATCTTACTAATCCATTATAAAGATTAGAGTAAAAGAGAACACACACACATCCTTTTCTAAAGCTAATTGAATCTTACCAATTTATTAGAGAGATTAGAGTAAGAGATAGCACACACACACACATATCCTTCTTAAAACTAATTGAATCTTACTAATCTATTAGAGAAATCAGAGTAAGAGATAGCAAACACACATCATTCTTAAAGTTAATTGAATCTTACTAATCTATTAGAGAAATGAGAGTAAGAGATAGCACACACACACACACACACACAGACACATCCTTCTTAAAGCTTATTGAATCTTAATCAATACGTACCTTACTAATCCACTAGAGTTTTTGCTCTCTTAGTTGTTTGTGGACGTCTTCTTTGTAAGAGAAGTGGCAGCACTTCATGAGCGGTATAGAGGCAATCTCTATGTTTTAAAGTGTGAGCATGGATGCTCTATTTATAGCAGAAAAAAAAACGTCCAACTTTTTTTTCCCATTTTTAAAATTTTTTTTAAAAATATTTTTTTTTCCCAAAAATCATCCCCGTGTTTTTGGTACCCTTGTGGTACCCATCAGCTTGACCAATTTGTCATTATCAAAAGATAAGGTCACACAGCCCCCCCTCATTAAGATTAGTCAAGACTAGCCTCTCCTTTTCATGTGACAGTGTGTCCCACTTTGTCCCCTCCTATGTGAGTCCATGTGTCTTCATTTGTCATCCCTGTGTATTCTTTTGTCTTTATAATTATTTTATTTATTTCCTTAATGATAATTTACTTTACATTTTTAAGTTAAACTTTACAGTCTTATATTCACTTCACAGTAGTAAAATAAAATTCTACAATCAATAACTAAGTCTTAAAATAAGTTAATTAGTGATTTATATAACTAAACATGTCAAAATTTTGTAGCATAAATTTTAAATTCTAGGTTTTCTCAGCCTACGATTCATAATTTGAACTCGAATGTCTTAAATGATGAGTGATGGTTTAAAAAAAATCAAATGCGTAATAGAACTTGTGTGAAATTCGAAAGTAGAGACCTTACAAAAGGGTTGTCTTGTAGAAAGAGAATGAGAATATTTTGAGCTATAAAACGGACTACACAGAGATGTTTTTGCCAACATGATGATCCCCTAGCATGCCTATGTTTGTTTTATGGGCTACAAAAAAGAGAGCATGCTTAGAAAGAGGATGAAGATGGGAAACACTCACCTATTTAAACATGACAAGAGAAGACGGCTCTAGATGTGTCAACCCGTCTAGTTTTGATAAGTCTATTGAGGGCCTATTAGAAGTGTTGAAGTTCCAGGTGAAGGGTGTAGGTTGTGTTGATTTCCTAGATATTGTGACAAAGACCGTAAAGCACAAGAACTGGGAGAACTTTGATTAGAAAAGGAGGATGATTTCAATGGGCCATCATTCTAATAATGCTACACCAAATCCTTGAAACCCACCTAGTCAGTCTTTTCCAAATCAGCAAGGTAACAATGTATAGCAGTGACAAGGACTGTTCCCTAATGGTGGAGATGAAAATAAAAACCAAAGAAACCACATCCAATGCACTAGCAAGTAAAATCTAGAGTTTCTTGAAAGATATCAAAGACTTGGATTATTTTTTGATGCGACGAGCATCACATTTTCTTTTATTCACCATTGAATAGCTAACGTAGAGCACTACTCTCTCCCAACAATGTTTGACGATTTAGAGACATCCATAAAGTCTAGTTGGAATGCGCTAGATGCAATCACCAACAACCAAGAAACATATGGAGCCCAATAGTTCAACTAGGCTATCAAGGAAGCAATAGAAATGTATGTCTTTTATCAAATTCAAACGGATCTCAAGATGCACAGGCTGCAAAGCTTGAATGAAAAGGGGCAATTTTCCATCACTTATGGGAAGATAGTTGGGATCATCACAGATTTGCATGAGCGAAAATTGAAGGAGTGGCTTATTTTTGGCAAACAATCTCTTACCCATAGAAGATAGTACAGCTACAAAAATAGAGCCTTTGAGAAATTGATTGTGGATGCAACTTATAAAGTTATGCTTTATGCACTACAGCTGATATAAAATGTAATGCTTTCTATGAATAATAAATGTTCATTTTTTTGAAGTTTTGACCAAACTATCCAAGATCTAAGCAATAATATTTTTTCATAGAAATGATATGTAGACCTATGTCTCACACGGACTATAATGATTGAGTCTTTTATGGAAAAGTTGTTTGGGTGCATAATGGAGATAAAGTTGAGTGATTATGCTGAAGAGAAAGGTAAGTGTGCAAAACAACAAGCGGGTCTTGTTGACGCTGTGAGCGGGTTGGAAAAACACACGAAGCCTCTATGATAAGCCGAGACACACTCTTGGAATAACACACACACACATTATGGGGCACCACTCGGTTTACACAACCCGCCTAGCCGAGACAGGAAACACACAGATGGAGTGAGAAGAGAGAGACTTCCCACTTGCCCACTTAACACTCACACACACACACACTATCAATTCAGCTCAAAGGAGGAAATTTTTTGTTTTTTAGAATCAATGAAGCTCAGCCCAGCACCAATGGGGCAAATAGTTTACACAGTATTGAGGAAATACACAAGATACAACCACAAAGTTAAGTAGAGGCTTCAGCCACTGGAGAAGATTACACAAAAAAATAGTAGAAAATCTGTGAGGAATTTGGTAAAATGGACAATGCCACTGCATCGGGCATGGTAAAAAATCCCACCCTCCAATGTTACAGTGCTCAAATCCAACCTCGGATTAGCTGTTTAGGGCCAAAAAATGCTCCAAAATGAGCAAAAACTGAGTTGCAGGTATTGCTCCTCTTCTCCACGTTTTTTCTGGTCTTTCTCTCAAGTTTTTCAGTTCTCATACTTAGCTTTATTACTTGGGCACCTTTGTCCTTTTAGTTGACCTCAAACGGAGCCCGAATATGCCAAAAAGTGGTCTCGCAGTGCATAGTTGTCACCCTGCTGCATCCATCCGCACAACTGGCATTCAACTTTTTCCAATAACGCATCCCGCAATCACGTGAAGTGGACCCAAAATAAAATTCTCATGATGACCTTTTGCATAATTATCACAAGAAAACACCCACGTTGTGTCTGTACATATACACGTGCAAATATTGACCCCATTCGAGCTCTTGACGCCACTAGGTGCCATCTGACGCACTTGCTTACCTCATAGCGTTGGCCCACAAATAGCTTCCTTAAGAAGTTTTACGCGCCACAAAATCCTCTTATTATAGAAAAACACAATGATACTCGTGATAATGAATATCGATGCACTATGTTCACCCTGCCCTACTTGTACACATGTGGGCCCCACGTAACCACCTGGCTCTGAAGAATCGGCAATTCTTTATTTTATGCACCATGCATGTGTATATACATATGTGCAATCCCTTGCTCCAAAAAACTCCTAACATAGTTTGCCCATCCCCTAGCTTGCTAGATCATTCATGATCAGCAACAACAAAAAGAGATACGAGACTCGCCGCGTCACAGGTCTCCTCGTCCCTCACATACGTTACTTGCTCCACGGATAGCTCATCTTGCTCCACCGTCATAAAACTAGCATGATACAATATAAGACGCAATCCATTTACCCTTGACTTATGTAAAATCCCATCCAGGCTAGCCAATTGATATGTACCATTCGGAAAACACTCCACTAGCTTGAAAGGGCCTTCCCACTGAACTTGAAATTTCTTTTGGAATGTCTTGTCTAGCTTACTGTTGTATCACAAAACCAAGTCATGTTTCTTGGTACCCTTACTTTTGATCTTTTCATTTATCTTTGCCAAACTCTTATCCTGCATCTGCCCATAATGTTCCAATGCACTCATCCTATCCAGCTGAACCTCTTGTAACTGTAAGAGCCTCTCTTTGAATGCATCACTAGGCAGCCCAAGCAACTTCTCTAGCATCTTGATTGCAGGAAACTCTACTTCCACAGGTAATAGTTCTTCCTTTCCATATACCAAATGAAATGGAGTAAACCATGTACCTGTCTTTACCGAAGTACCGTAAGCCCATAATGCACTAGGCAATTCCAAATCCCAATTCTTTCCCTGGTGCTCTGTCACTTTTGAAAGAATTTGTACCAACTCACCATTGAATCTTTCATTTAATCCATTACATTGTGGATAATAAGGAATGGTATACTGGTGCCTAATATTCATCTTCTCACATAAGAAGTCTAATAGTTTAGCTCTAAATCTTGGCCCCTTATCCGAAAGTAGCTCTAATGGCACCTTAAACTTGCAACATATTTCATGGTACACAAATTTTGCCACATCCTTTGTAGTGATTTGTTTTACTACTATAGCCTCTGCCCATCTAGAGAGATAGTCCACTGCAGTCAAAATATAACTTTTTCCCCTGCTTGTGATAGGTAGCGGGCCTATTGCATCAATTCTCCACTTTTAAAACACATCAAATTCCATAATGGTTTTTCGTAGCTCTGGCTTCAACACTCTCTTCCGAAATGCTTGACACCTATTGCAAGACCTAAACCAATGGTGAACATCCTTGTGCAAACTAGACCATACATACCCCTCTTGCAAGATCTTATGCAAGGTGATCTTTAGAGCAAAATGTCCACCACATGCACCTTTATGATTCTCTTCCAACACTCTATAAAGCTCCTCCCACCAAGGTACACGTCTCAACACGAGGTCAGCCCCTTTCATGTACAAGACATCACCAATCAATTTGTACTTGGATGCTCTACGCACAAAACCATACTGCTTTAGCTTATGAATGTCCTTTGGAACGATTCCTGTTAGCAAAAACTCCTCTTCTTGAGCCAAACTTTCCCGGCCATGATAAAGAGGTAAGTTAGTCCTTAATACAAATAGCTCCCCAATCATGTTTTGAGCCGCTTCATGTTCCTCTCCATTTAGAGCACTTGAATGTGTCTGATGCTCCATGCTTTGAACTTTTTTAACAGGCGTTTAATTCTAAAACACACTTCCTTCAATGAGGTGTTCTTGCTCCTCCACACACCCAGCACTTGCTTCACCACTAACAAGGCATCTCCTTTTATGCTCAACCTTCTAATCCCATGCTTCAAACAAATGTGTAATCCAGCTTCCAAAGGTGCATATTCAGCCTCATTGGTACTATGTGCATCCAATTTGAAGCCTCTCTTGCATACTAGCTTCCCCTCTGGATCATAAAGTGCTATACCCCCTGAAGCTGCATCATGGCTCTTTCTCTATGAGCCATCAAAGAACAACACATGTGCATTGCTGATCTGTGGCACTTCTTCAACTACCTTTCTATCCACCTCTTCCTTAACAAGAATGGATTCTCCTTGTAAGTGAATAAATCAGCTAGGGTAGCTCTTGTACCGTCTTCCACTAAAAAAGAGAACTCAAACTCTTGCAGCTCAATTACCCATTTCTTGACCACATTTGACATGTTAGTGACATTAATTAACTGTGGCAAAAAGGCATAACTCATCAAGAAAACAAAAGGTCATGGTAGCAAGTAATGACAAAATCATGGACAAGCAAATATTACATTGGCCATCACTAGCTCTACTTCCGAGAATTTTCTCTCAGCTACCAACTTCACTCGACTTGCATAATACACTGGCCGCATATAATGGCTGCCCTTCCCCTTGTGCAATAGCATGGCTCCAATGTAATCCTCCCCTACTGATGGATTTACATAAAACACTTGCTCCCAATTAGGAGGCTGCATGGCTGACAACCCCCCTAACACCTCTTTCACCTCTTGAAACACTTCTTCACACTTGTCATCCCATTGTAATGGGTCATGCTTTGCCACTTGTTGTAATGGATAAAGGAGTTGTGAAGACAATGGAATAAACCATGCCATGTACTTCATTTTGTGTATTAAGGTTTCCAATTGCTTTGTACTCGTAGGTGATGGAAGAAGAATAATAGACTTAACCTTGTCTGGATCAGCCTCAATGCCATTTTTTGACACCATATGGTCCAATAACTTCACCCTTGGATGTGCTAGATGACATGTCTTTGGATTTAGTTGTCCTCCACATTCATCTTATCGAGCCAATAGCATATGAAGGTTCTCATGGTGCTCAACCCTACTGCTATAGACACAGAAGTCATCCATAAAAGCTTTAACACAACTATCAGTGAACGGTTCCAATACCCAATTTTCTCTCTCTTGATAGAAAGATGGTCCATTTGACAAACAAAATGGCAATATTGTGTAGCAATAGCATCCCCATGGAGTAATGAAAGTTGTCTTTGTTTGGTCTTTAAGAGCAATCTTCAATTGAAAATAGCCTGAAAACCATCACACAAACTGTACCTCTCATAACCTACCACTGAATCCAAGATCTGATCGATGAATGGGAGAGGATAAGGGTTCTTCTTAGTGGATGCATTTAAGGGTTTAAAATCTACACAAATCCTCCACTTCCCATCCTTCTTTGGGCTGACTACTACTGGACTCACCCATTCTGTGGTCTCCACTGGTACTATGAACCCTGCCTTCAATAACTTGTCCACCTCTTCCCACAAGGCTTCCATTTGCTCTTGACCCATCCTTCTTAGCCTTTGTCGCACTGGCTTAGCACCTTCTTTCAGATCTATATGCATCTCTTCCCCCTTGAACCCTCTAATCTTCATATGAAGTAATGAACAAATCAGGAAAACTAGCCAACATATGCAAATATATCTCCTTCTCCATAGCTGAGAGGTCTCCATTGATCATTTGTGTCATCAATTCCTGCTTCTTTGACAATTCAACCTTGGTTTGCATCAGCCCTTCAATCACTTGATAAGGCCCTTCACCCCGGGGAGGTCACCTAATAAAAATGTAACCTATCATGTGAGTTCAATAGAAGGGTATTTAAAGTTCTTGAAACTTTCAAAAATATGTGTAGAAAAGGGCATTATTTTTTCAAATTTGAAAAAAAATTACATATTTTAAAAGAAAAGGGTATACTATATTCCTAACAAAATTCACAGATAAAGGGTTTTGCAAACATGTCTTGAACGCACGTGATATGGTAGTTTTACACATAGTGAACCCCCCGAGGCGAGCCCGAGCCCTTCACTTTCATTTTCAATCTCATTTGCAAATCCAACTAAACCAGAATCCTGTATTTCTTTGTCCATCAAAAGAAATGCAACATCAACATCCTCATCACTGTTGGTAGTACTATCACTATCCTCATCAATCATTGTGGAATAGTCTTAATCACTAGACTCATCCTCATCTTCATAAAGATCTTTCAATACTTTCCTTGTGTCCATATTATATAGCTTCTTGGCACTTGTCTTTCCATAGAGGCTAATCGTACCACCTCTTTAATCTTGAACAGCTCCCACTGCACGTAACCATGGTCTCTGCCCAGTATAATAGGATATGCTCCCAACCCCGCTGGCATCACATGAAAATCAACCACTACTTTTGCATCATACGCCTCCACTTCTAAGCTCTTTACAACACCCAAAAATTTTACTTTCTGATGGTTTTCCAATCTGATCCAAAAGCCTGACACCCCAGTCACTGTAAGACCCATCTTCTCAATGCATGAGTGTGTTATGACACATATTTGGGCTCCACCATCCACATAACCTTGTCCCACATTTTTTCTTTTGTGCCACACATCTACTACTGGGCAAATGTCTGGTAGCTCCTCCATTGCCAACACCTTTACTGAACCTCTCTCTCCATTGGGTTAACCATCCTCTTCCACTACCGCTTTAGCTTAGGCACCATCTCTATAAGCTGCCCAAAAGTAACATCTGCCTTCTTGCTTGTTAGATCCTCCTTCAAATCATAGCTTAATTTCCCATCCCCTAATGGAAAATCTGAAACATGAAACTTGCGATGAGCCCTCCTTTTCCTCTTGGCCTTGACATCCTCGCCTTCATGGCTCTTTCCCTTCTTCTTACTAGGACCTGGGGAATTTCTTCCTTCCTTGTCCTCTATGGTCCTCTTCCCAATAGGAATCACTAATGTATCCTCCAGCTTTGCTGCCTTCTCCAAGGTGACCACACTTATCACTTTTGTCTTTCCCTTTTCCTCTTGGGTTAATCCATTCATTCCTTCTTCTCCCTTAATTTCAATGCCATAATCAGTGGACCTAGTTAGCACCTATCTTGGTAGTGGATACATGTCTCCCCTTATCCTTGGTGGCTTATCACATTGAGGGCTAATGTGGCCCAACTCTCCGTAATTATAGCACGTGGGTGTCTACCTCCAAACTCTACCATTGCTTTGTCCAACACCATTCCTGGGTCTTTCTTCACCTCCTGGCTAATTTGTAAACCTCCCCCGACCTCAATTATTTCCCACATTACCTAGCATGTTTAGGCTGAGATTCTTCATTAAATCTACCACTTGCCTCATGTCTTGCCTTAGCCCATCATCTTGCACTACTGTAGTGACCACTACTGGTATAACTTAAGGAGTAATAGAAACCAATGGTTCATGATGAACCCTTGGCATGCGACCTTGTAAAGAGTCCATAGGCTGAAACTCAGGCCTCCTGGGTGAATAATCCACCCCTAACTGGCTCATTTTCCTCAGCTTCCACTCTTTATTCCTTGCCACCTCCAATGCATATTCATATGTTCTATGCTTCTTCAGATCCACTCTCCAATGTATATTCTCCCAAAGACTAGCCAAGAATCTGTCCTTCTTTATCATGTCAGGTGGGGATACTTGTGGTGCTAAGGACTTGCACATCCGCTCCCCCATGCCAATGGAAACTTACGTATGTACGCATCTACTGGCTCACCTTCCTTTTGCACCAAACCTTGAACTTCTTGCCACACTTTGTCAGTATCTTCTGTCTTCACAAACTCCACTTCCAATCCGTGCCTTAGATTGTCCCAACTCAATCTTACAGGTGGATCAGCCACACACAACCCCTCTTCAAATGCTTTGGACCAAACTCATGCATCGCTCTTCAAAAAAATCTGGAGAAGACATAAAATCTGTGTCGGATCATGCATTTGGTTGCTAACGCAGGCAACCTCCACCTTTTCCAAAAAATCTTTCACATCTTCATCACTTCTTCCATGAAATTCCGGATAAGAGAAATCCATGGCTACCTAAGTTACGATGCTTTGAGAACCCCTTCGAACACACGTGCAAGAACCCAAAACTTTTGACTGACTCTATCCCTAGAAACTTCAATGGAGCTTGTCTTTAGATAAGGAAAAACACATGCACATCAAATGAGTTTTCATAGTTAATCATCGGAATTACAACAGGCAAAGGGCATTCCAGTATCCCTCTTAATCTTCTTGGCCCGAACATAAAGACTATGCACTGTTGGAAAAAAATCTTCTTGGACACATGAACATTTATCTGGATTCTTTGTGTATATGAAAAGGAGTAAATTGAGGTCCATTTTGATCATCCATTAAAGCCAACCATGCCGCTCCCAAGAAGGCACACTTGACTTATCCTCTGATTTTGCTAGATTACAGCAGCATAACAGCATAAATGGCTTAAAAGACCAAAAAACCAGACATCACAACTTGGAAACATTTTGCCAGAGTTTCCCCAAAAGTAGAGCACTAAGAACCCAAAATATAGACTATATATGTATGCATAACCTTCCAACAATAGAACTTGAGCATCAAGTAGGAATCACTAGTACATAGCCTATGGCGAGGTCACGAAAAGGGTGCTCCAGCCACCTGTATCACCAAAAGAATCTCACATTTGAGAATCCCCCAGCTCAATAAAACCTCACGCTATCGACCCTCTCACAAAAGCTTATGCAAATCTCGTATAGTCAAGTCTCAGAAATGACTATCTTCCAGACCAAGGCCCAGAAATGGCTGGGACTGCCCAATAAAACCAAGTATGGCTCCACAAAGGCGTACAATGGCAGTATCCATAAGTAACGTACGATACAAGACAATGCGCTCAAACAGGCGCCAATTGATGCATATCCACGACAACTGCAAGTGACTCCCACTTGCTAGTGTATCACTCTACTCCAGCTACCTGTACTTGTGTGAATCACCTGTACCTGTACCTATAACCTGTAACTTGTAATCTGCAATCTGTACTCCCGAAACTGAAGGTACTCAAAGAAGATCCTCCGTGGGGGCGCCAAAAGATTGTGAGCGGGCTGGAAACACACACAAAGCCTCTATGATAAGCCGACACACACTCTTGGAATAACATACACACACATTATGGGGCACCACTTGGCTTACACAACCCGCCTGGCTGAGACAGGAAACACACAGATGGAGTGAGAAGAGAGAGATTTCCCACTTGCCCACTCAACACTCACACATACACTCACACACACACTATCAATTCAGCTCAAAGGAGGAAAACTTCTGTTGTTTAGACTCAATAAATCTCAACCCAACACCAATGGGGAAAATAGTTTACACAGTATTGAGGAAATACACGAGATACAACCACAAAGTTAAGCAGAGGCTTCACTCACCGGAGAAGATTACACAAAAAAGTAAAAAATTTGTGAGTAATTTGGCAAAATGGACAGCGCCATTGCGTTAAGAAAGGCCAAAAACCCCACCCTACAATGTCGTAGTGCTCAAATTCGACCTCGGATGAGCTGTTTAGGGCCCAAAAATGCTCCAAAATGAGCAAAAACTGAGCTGCGGGTATTACTCCTCTTCTCCACATTTTTTTTGGTCTTTCTCTCAGGTTTTTTAGTTCCCATACTTAGCTTTATTACTTGGGAACCTTTGGCCTTTTAGTTGACCTCAAACATACGCTGAACATGCCAAATAGTGGCCGCGCAGTGCATAGTTGTCACCCTGTTGCATCCATCCGCACAACTGGCATTCAACTTTTTCCAGTAATGTATCCCGCAATCACCTGAAGTTGTAAGAAACTAGGCAACTAGGCTCTCTTGGATCCTCCTCCCAACCTCCCTTTATAGGTGGGCTCCTAGCCCCTTGCCCTAGACGGATCCCCTGTCCACACTGCCTAGCCCGGCCCTTGGCCGTAGTCCTTGCCTAGCCTAGTTCTTAGGGTACAGGACCCATGTCCTGACATTACTTCCCCCTTAAGGAAGAGTTTTTGTCCTCAAAAACACAAGTAGTAACATCTTCTTAAGAATAATGGTGTTCTCTTTATTGACGTCCCATAAGTGAGCCAATTGTCTGCATGACAGATAATTGGTGCAGTGAGGAGGTTCAAGGAAACCAAGATGAATAGCCTGATTTTCAACATTGTTGTCCGTTTGCAACCACTTGGGTCTAAATGGTTATATTGCACATTCAAGTACCTTCAGAAAGTCTGAAACATGGGTATGCATTTAGACACCTCTTAGTTAGGATAACTTGTTTAACATACTCAAGTGAGTTTTAAATGGAGTCTTCACATTATGTTGGTTATGGGTCGGTTAACCAAGACGGTTGTACAAGGAAAACAATGTGGAAAATCCAGATGTTATTCTTGATTTCATTGAACCTCCCAATGAACCGGGTTCCGATTAAACAAATCGTTGGATCCATGAGGGATGCCACGGTGGAAAACATTAGTGTTCTTATGAAGATACCACCACTTGTGTTTTCGAGGACGAAACCTCTTCCAAAGGGGGAACTAATGTCAGGACACGGGTCCTACAGGTAGGGCCCTACCCTAAAGGGGGGTCACAGACCCCGGCCACGGGCCAGCTAGCAGTGTGGATAGGGGATCCTAGGGCTAAGAGCCTATAAGTATGGGCGGTTGGGTGTAGGATCCAGGTCTCTAGCTCCTAGGGTTCTTACATTAATGTCAGGACACGGGTCCTACGGGCAGGGCCCTACCCTAAGGGGGGGTCACGGACCCCGGCCATGGGGCAGCTAGCAGTGTGGACAGGGGATCCTAGGGCTAAGAGCCTATAAGTATGGGCGGTTGGGTGGAGGATCCAGGTCTCTAGCTCCTAGGGTTCTTACATTGGTATCAGAGCAGGTTTGAGGGAGCAGCCATGGAGGCGGGGAAGAGGCAGGGCCTTCTCTCTCGATCTCTCTCTCTCTCGATTGGAGCTTTCGACACTACCATGGCCGCAGGAATCGGCTCTGTATATAGGCGGCTTGTCGAGAAGCGTCAGGTGGGAAGGGCCGCTTGCGAGAGGGGGAGAGGAAGATCGACCTGCACCAATTCGGGCGGGCCTGGCACCAAAAGGGTCGAAACCTTGTAGGGGCGTCATTGGGACGGTGCAACCGTTTTTTCCCTCCTGCGCAACCTTTGTTTTTCCGCCATCACTCTGAAGTCCACATGTTGTATATTTTGTTTTAATTTGGACGCCCTAGGATGCCCAAGGGGTCACCCAAGGGGCCCATCCCACCAGGGCAAAGCTTCGCGACATCTCGGCTTCAAGCAAGGCCGTCGCCTACCCCATGAAGACGGTTGCACACATTCCATAGCAATGCAGCCCGACAATCGACAGTTTTTTGCTAATTTTTTTTTTCCAGAGACTACATCATGCATTCGACAGCTAGCATCGTTTTGCAAGGCCGATGCGGTTTTTGGCCTCGAATGAAGGTGACATGCGTGGTCTAGCTTGCATGCAGCAAGAAACAGATTGCAAAGTTTTGAAAAATCGGCTTCCTTGACTGCATGTCCATCCTGGCCCTTGGCCCAGACTGGCCCTACCCTTGTCCTGACATTACTCCCCCCTTGGAGAAGCGTTTTCGTCCGCGAAAACACAACTGATGGTATCTTCATAAGAACACTAATGTTTTCTACGGTAACATCCCACATTCAACGGTTCATTTGAGCGGAACCCGCTTCAGTAGGAGGTTCAATGAAACCAAGAGTAACATCTTGATTTTCTACATTGTTGTCCATTTGTAAGCATCTGATGGTACCGGTTCCTATCCAAACGTAGTGTGTAGACTCCATTTAGAATGCTCATGAGCATGGTAAACTAGTTTATCACAACAAAGATGTACCAAAAAGAGTACCTCTTGTCACTTTCCATGAAAGTAACTTGCTGACATAACTCATCAGCCAATTTTAAGTCCTTGACTTGATCCCAATTTTCATCATCAGTAAACAACCCCACCCGAACGAGTGTTCAAGGTTGAGAACCCGAGTCATACATGAAGAGACTACCTAGTCGCAACATGCGCAAACTCCAAAAAGAGCAATAAATGCTTATGAATTTGTTTGCTTGGTGCTAATGTACGCACTTTGCATATCCTGTAGCCCAAGATTACACTTTGTAATCTATCAATCCCCCTGGATATTGACAGTACTGAGGTGTGTTTCCCCCACGGTTTACAAACAGTCTTCCCAGACGACTAGTAAACCGGAATCACAGTAGCGTATAATATTGTTGAGGAATCAACAATGTTCGGAATAACCATCATGGTTAACTTGAGAAATGCACAAACCCCCAAACCGAGCCATGACCTCTATTGGGGATTAGTAGACCCAAAAGTAATCTCATAGAGTTACTGCACTTAGAGTGCAAAATGCTTCATAAGCAGCAACATGAGGAATATGCATGCCGTTCCAAATCAGCCTTTGCTAAACACTAGGGCCCATAACACCTAGTGTGCATGCGTTTAGCAAAACTAACCCGAACCTGTATATCCATGGTGATTCTTGCCAATACTTATGGAAAATGTGATGCGCCTAGCACACATTAAAAAGAATGTAAATAGTTCTTGAAAAGAAACTAAGTACTTTCATTTGCAATCTTTTGCAATCTTTGCGTAAACGTCTGAACCATAATAGAAGGTGAAATAGTGATCACTTCTAGGTACAAACAATGAAACTTTTCATTAACAACTTATAGCCTTGCTATTCATATAAACAACCATCTGTAATGTTGTTTAGCAGTACTTGTATCTTAACAAGTCATTCTAAGTATCCGACAATTTCTGGCCACGAAATTGCTCCCGATACATGGTGCTAAAAATGGTCTAGAAAACAGATGTGACCAGCACCTAGGGACTTTGTCGTGACACAGAATTGAAATAATGGCGCCAGTGTCAGACCAGAGACTCATATTCTCCACATGTGGAATATGTCTCAACTAAGGATGTCTGAAAAAGAACATCCTACAAGTACAAGATGTATTTGTGTGTGGAGGTAGCTCTAAACACTTTACGACAAGAGTGAGAGGGACCCTCTTTATCATGGTCCACACTGGCTAAACCGAACTCCTTGAGTTCCTAGACCATGTTGTATCCCATGTGACAACATGTGCCAAATCGAACCCTACAAGTAGGTTCGTAACAACATAAGGCAGAAAGGTAGATTGGACACTTGGCCCAAAATACTTTGTGCCGACATGCCCTTGGCATGGCTCTGTAACATTCAAGCGTACTTATACGTCTTGAAAAACCAAGAAAAGCATACTAATAATGGAATAACACCAAATCAATAGATGCATACCTGGAGATTTGAACGTAATGTTCACTTACCTGTATTCAAATGGGGAGGAGCACGTCTCCAACCTGAAAAAACAAATAGCAGTGCACTGGGAACCATGGGTGTTGCCCTCGCAATCGAACCCCTTTGGTTAAAATCTACATAGTCAAACCCTTTGGTAAGACCCTTTGTAGAAACTTCTCAACTAGCAGGTAACAATAACCAACAGAGTTAACCGTGTACGTAATGACTAAAATCAACTTGAAAGTTGAAGTTCTCTGCTACTGCATGGTAGATTGCATAATTCTTTCCTTGAAAGTCTAACTGGGAGAGATCAAACTGTGGACATTGGTATCAGAGCTCAGAGAAGAAAGGGGAGGAAGAAGAAGGGGGCATGGAGGCCATGGATCTTCGATCTCTCTCTCTCTCTCTCTCTCTCTCTCTCTCTCTCTCTCTCTCTCTCTCTCTCTCTCTCTCTCTCTCTCTCTCTCTCTCTCTCTCTCGCCTTAAGGAGGGAAGAAGGCCCGGAGGGCAGCATGAAGTATCTTCCATGGTGGATTTGATGAGTCCGTGAAGGCATGCAAAGGCATGGAAAGGAGGAAGAAGCGTCGAAGGCAATAAGGAAAACCCCTAAGGGCGCCATGCATGGCTAAGGAACCACGGGGAAAGATTGCATGCTCTCGATATCATAAACCTTCCCAAGGAGGGCTCGACAGAGAACGACGGTCAACGGGAACAGGTCCTTGTAGGGACGGAAGGTCTACACTCGACCTGCATGAAAATACCGTTAACTGGGCTCGATAAGAGCACAATTTCCTGATCTACAAAAGCCGTCATAGGCTGGGGACTTGCAGGTCGATAAGCAGAGTGCCCTTGCAACGTCTTGTTTTGCACTGTCTGTGAGCTGCGCCATGGTTTTTTTTGCTTGAGTTTACACTAGGGATGCCCAATTTTGGATAACCCTCGCAAAATTTGAAGCAGATTGTCCCACGGATCTGCAGAAATTGGATGCGCTCAGATCAAGCAAGGCCTCGGGAGGCAATTTGGACGGATTTCCCATCAGAGTTTTCTGCACTTTTTATGTGCAGAAAATTACGTCACAGGTTGGCATTCAAGCATGGCCAATTCTGCGAGCATGCCCAGGATGGTCTGCAAGCGAATTTCTGAAATTGCTTGCATCAGAAGCACGGCTTCTCCTACACCTACCAAAGCACATCTAGGGCGAATGATCATCAGGAACTCCAAAGCATGCATAGAAGCCAACAAGGACATGTCAAGGACTCGGGATGGACAATAGGCTGTCCGACCCTGGCTTGTTTGCACGAAACGACTTTGGAAATGTCCTCGAAAAGGATCTAAGCGTGGAGTCTTACCCTAAATGAAGAGATCACAACGACAACGATGTTGCTAGTGATTTGAGGAGATTGGCCAAGACATCTCTTAGGTCCTCAGCAAGATGATTCCTGTGCTGAGGTATGCAGTCGTTTTTGTTTGGTTTCAGCAAGTATTAACATATACTGTGTAGTTCTTGTATGCAGTAGACGTGTGCATGCTTTCGGCACTCCAGGCACAAGCACGGCTTGTGACAGTTCCATTATGCATTTAAAATTTGTTCAACCTGTTGTTCGCAAGGGCCAATGATTAGATGTACATCCGACTCAAGCATGGCTTGCGTACATCAAATGTTGATTAGAAGTAGGGCTTCTCGAGAGTACCTTGCTAACACATGTTTTTCTGAGGTTCCAATTTGATACTATAATTGTTGCAAAGGCATGGCCTATTGCTCAATTTGTTGGTGGACGTAAAGCTAATCGGCATGGCCGACTGTTTGTTGCATTTTCTACCTCTAAGTTTGGGGTAGCGAATTGGGCAAGGCCATTCGCATCAGGAACTCGTTCGATTCTTACGGCGGCAGCCTTCATCGGCAGGTGTGCTTAATGAGTTGACATTTTTTTATGTGCTTGATACCTATGGTATGCGCTGGGTGTTTATGTTTGATCACGGCTATCATTCCTAGACTCAAGTATGTATGAGATGCGCACATGCACATATAATTCTATTTTTCCAAAAGATCTACAAGTAGACAAGGTCTATTTTCTGCATGATCGACAAGCTCCACTCTTTTTGCTATGTCATCGGTCGCTAATAGCATTTATTGGCAAGGAGGCCGGACATAGTTAAACTGGATAATTTCAGCTGTAATCGCTCGACAAGGTCGATTATTTTTGTCATGCTATTTGCAGCCACATCAGTTGTCTATTAGCACTCTCTCTCGCACGGCAGATTTGGCTATGAGCCACCTTTACGCGAGCTTTCACTTTGGAATCTCATGACAACTGGTTGCTGCAGCAACAACTACCAGGTTAGACAAGTTTAAGTTTTTCTTGTTTTTTTTTCCATGTTTACACTTTACTTGGCAATTATTGTCATTGTGCAAAGCAAAGTGCTTTGGCAATTTTACATGAAGCACGGCTTCTCCCTTGTGCCGAGATACTGCCATTAATTTGGAATCAAGGGCATTAGCACACAAGTTTGGGGAACTGGTATGACCAACAGCTTGTTCCCATTTTAGGTGTGGTGATATCCCGTTATGATGTCCCACTACCAATGCAGACTGTGCAAGGCACTTATGGTTTTGGTTCTCCCGCTTGAGACCGTCATAGTAGCCAAGGGCTTAAACTTTTTCATGCAAAGCATGCTAAGCAGGTGGCATGGACTTCATGCATTATGCTTCCGCTATCACACTCGCAACTCTGTCAAGGACAGACTAAGTGACGGATAGTTGAACCTGATGGTTGGTTGCTATATACACCCAACAGCACTAAAAGGAACCTAAATCTAGAACTTATTTCACAGGCAAAGTGCCAATGCTACGTCATTTTCATACAATCACAACCCTGCAAGGCAGGTAGATCAAGATGTGTTGTGTTTTTATGTTATCTCTCTCAATGAACGAGTCATACCGAAAAACTATGGAATGCTTATACGATAAGCTGCAAGTCAGGCATAAGATGTGTAAGAGCACACAGCTTGGGCACACACTCTAAAAACTTAAGGAAAGTTCCTCAGCCCAGCATGCTCTTCTTCTCTCGTTCTTTCTCTCTTTAAGGGAAACATGAAAATCTTCTGAGAAGCTTTTGATATGTGTTTTGTTCATGAGTTAGCCTGAGACAAGGTGCTCTAACTCTCAGCTAACACATGGCTAAGATGCTACTCAAATTCATCTTCAACGGCACAAGGGCTATGAGCCACACAGGCTAAGAGTCACTGTCAGGCCAAGGGTAAAACCTAAGTATTGGCATTCTTTGGGTGATTGTTCTCCAGATTGAACAGATCTACCCAGGGGAGTACACATCAACGTTAATGGACAAGCAAGAGTCTTGTCATTACGGATGTTTAGGGTATCATTTTTGCACTACATGTTTTCAGTGCGACACTCAAGTTGAGTTTTTTATAATCTTCAACTCACATCCGCTGATCTCTACAAGGAAGTATAGATGCAGCAACCAGTTGTGACAGCATGGCTGTCCACCAGAGCTAGGCAGTCCACTTGTGTGGATTCCCTGTTCTCTCTATAGCACTACGGAGTGTCTATGGACATATTGTTTTGGGGTACGACCCGGAGGGTGACTGCTACATCACCCCATAGGCATTGAGGATCATAGTTTGATCTCTCCCAGTTAGCCTTTCAAGGAACGAATTTCGCAATCTACCACACGGTAGTGGACAAATTCAACTTTTTTGGTTGATTCCAATCATTATGTATACGGTTGACTATGCTGATAACCGTTACCTTCTAGTTGAGCAATTTCTACACAACGTCTTACCAAGGGGTCTGACAACGTAGATTCTATATGGTTGACTATGTTGATAACCGTTACCTTCTAGTTGAGCAGTTTCTACAGAGGGTCTTACCAAGGGGTTGGACTACGTAGATGTTAACCAAAGGGGTTGGATTGCGCAGGCAACACCCAAGGTTTCCAGTGCAATGTTGCTTGGTATTTTCAAATCATACAAATACGCTTGACTGTTTCAGATCCATGCCAAGGGCATATTGAACCAAAGTAACCAGTGAAAGGACATGGGAACTGACATGCTAATCTCCACCCAGCCATGCCCTATATAGGCCCTTGGCCTTCTAAATATAGGGACCCCCTTGACTGCATGTCCGTCCTGGCCCTTGGCCCAGACTGGTCCTACCCTAGTCGTAACATTACTCCCCCCTTGGAGAAGCGTTTTCGTCCGCGAAAACACAACTGATGGTATCTTCATAAGAACACTAATGTTTTCTACGGTAACATCCCACATGGATCCAACGGTTCATTTGAGCGGAACCCGCTTCAGTAGGAGGTTCAATGAAACCAAGAGTAACATCTTGATTTTCTACATTGTTGTCCATTTGTAAGCATCTGATGGTACCGGTTCCTATCCAAACGTAGTGTGTAGACTCCATTTAGAATGCTCATGAGCATGGTAAACGAGTTTATCACAACAAAGATGTACCAAAAAGAGTACCTCTTGTCACTTTCCATGAAAGTAACTTGCTGACATAACTCATCAGCCAATTTTAAGTCCTTGACTTGGTCCCAATTTTCATCATCAGTAAACAACCCCACCCGAACGAGTGTTCAAGGTTGAGAACCTCAGTTATACATGAAGAGACTACCTAGTCGCAACATGCGTAAACTCCGAAAAGAGCAATAAATGTTTATGAATTTGTTTGCTTGGTGCTAATGTACGCACTTTGCATATCCTCTAGCCCAAGATTACACTTTGTAATCTATCAATCCCCCTGGATATTGACAGTACCGAGGTGTGTTTCCCCCACGGTTTACAAACAGTCTTCCCAGACAACTGGTAAACGGGAATCACAGTAGCGTATAACATTGTTGAGGAATCAACAATTTTCGGAATAACCAAGACTATGCACAATGGCCTCATCATGGGGGATACACATTAGGGGCACCACCTAGCAAGATATGGGGCTAGGACACATACATATACACAATGAAGCACGCCATGGAAAACAATTTCAAGATCCACGCCCAAATGTGGAATGGGGTGGTTGGAGAATAAGGTGAGAGGAGTGGTGCATAAGTGAGAATGGGCTTGCTACTCGTGCATGTTAGTAAGCAAGATAATGAGGTAGGGGAAACTTGCGAGTATGCTCACTTATCATATGAGAGGTGGCAAATCCGCACACCTCAAGATGGAAGTAGCAAGATGATAGGAATATGAGAGGGAGAGAGAGAGTGTGTGTGTATGGTGGCGAATCCGCACACCTTTACATAAGCAGAAAAAAAGGCAAGGAATAAGGATACACCATACTCACAATGAGATGTATCCAAAGCGACACAAAGTATGGCACCAAGATGGAGTGTGTTGATTGCTTGCAAAAGATGAATACAATAGGTAGCGTATGGCAGGAAAATGAGAAGGGGACAAGATCGTAGGAGGCATAATGGAGAGATGGGAGTTGATGGCGAGGAATATCATGAGTGCGTCCACCCTTCTTCTTCTTGAAATTGTGCCTTCAACCCTTAATTACAAGTGGTGTGGAGGTGTGGTGCTCATCTTTTGTGCATGGTGATGGTGATGATGATGGTGTTCTGATTATGTGATTAGGGTTCATGCTACAAGCATGTAGCACAAGAGTGTGTATGGATAGGTGTGTGTGTGTGTGTGTGTGTTCCCCCTAAGTGAGCTCTCATGGCCTCCTTATATAGGGAAGGAGGGAAGGATTTAGCAATATTTCTATTTGAGGTGAGTGTCCCACTTTGGTGACTAGGAAAATGGGGTGCATGTGACTGTGGCTCACATCTTGTCTCCTCATTATTTAAAATACCAGAGTCAATAGAGAGAGAAAAAGAGAGAATGTGAGTAGGATGTAGAGGATAGGAAATATTTACAATAGTCTAGCTTTGGATAGACATAAGCTTATTAGGGAGAGAAGAGAGAGGTAAGAAAATTATAAGAGAGGTTGTCGAAGGTGGATATTTGTTGATGAGGATGGATCCTCCAAAAAATGGTGATAGAATTACTCTAGACTAGCCAAGACCTCATTAAAAGAGCCTTGTCTCTTGTAATCATGCTTGAAGACTTGTAGAACCATAGCCATTCTAGAAGGAAGAAAAGTGGGGATGGCCTGTGTCACCATTACACGAGAAAACTGGGGTCCACTACAAAAATCATATCTCCGTGTTCATAACTCCAAAAATTCTGAAAAAAATTGAGCTAAAAGTTGAGATCACGAGCTACATCTTTCATGTTGAACGCTCCTTCAGATTTGGGGTTCTTCTTTACTTAAAAAATTTAGCCAAATAATGTATTATTTGTGGCTGCAAAAGTCTTTTGGTGGTCCCCTTTGAGTGGACTTCTCTCTTGCTTTCAAGTGTAAGCTCCTTCATGTGTATGAAAACATGACCTAGAGTGTTGAAAAGATTGTCAATCATCTAGATGGAGGTATTATTGAAATTTGAAAGTGGGGTTGACGTTTGAAAATGAAAACTAGTGAATAAAATATTTGGTAGAGTGGAATAATATATATACATGAAAAAAATATATTAGAAAATACTAGAATATATATATATTTAATATTTAAGGTCAAAAGAGAGATCAACAAAGAAAGTTTACTTATTTATGCTACATCGTGATTAATTAGCATAAATCTTATTTATTTAATAAAGGCTAAAACGTTTGTGAAAAAGGGAAGAAAAAATCAAAAGTAACTTATATAATAGAAAATATTTTTGGTAAAAGAGAAAAAAATATGGGGGGGTTCCCATGCATGGAAAAGCATGCCTCACCATCACCAAATTGTCTTTGATCACGCTTTTGCATGTCGATGGTTCTCGACGACAACTTCCATGCCTTGCATAAATCTTGTGGGAGTTCGAAGAAAAAGAGATTGCTTACCTTGGTTCGATCTCGGCTACTAGCATTATGTTTCGCCTGGTTCGTGCATGCAGTCTTGAGAACGTGCACCATCTGCGAATAGTCTTATGATCAATCATTGCTCTGCTCGATCATCCAATCCCAAACCGTTTTGTAGGAAGCCGATTTTTCAAAACTTTGCAATCTGTTTCTTCCTGCATGCAAGCTAGCCCACGCATGTCACCTTCATTCGAGCCCAAAAACCGCATCGGCCTTGCAAAACGATGCTAGCTATCGAATGCATGATGTAGTCTCTGAAGAAAAAAAAAAAATTCTGCAGAAAACTGTCGAATGCCGGGCTGCATTGCTATGGAAGGTGTGCAACCGTCTTCATGGGGTAGGTGATGGACTTGCTTGAAGCCGAGATGTCGCAAAGCTTTGCCCTGGTGGGATGGGCCCCTTGGGTGACCCCTTGGGCACCCTAGGGCGTCCAAATTTTAAAAAAATATACAACATGTGGACTTCACAGCGATGGCGGAAAAACACAGGCTGCGTAGGAGGGAAAAAACGGTTGCGCCGTCCCAACGACGCCCCTACAGGGTTCCGGCCTGTGACGAGAAGTGCTTATCATGCCGGGGCGCACCCTTTTGGTGCCAGGCCTGCCCGAATTGGTGCAGGTCGATCTTCCTCTCCCCCTCTCGCAAGCGGCCCTTCCCGCTTGACGCTTCTCGACAAGCCGCCTATATACAGAGCCGATTCCTGCGGCCATGGTGGTGTCGAAGCTCCAATCGAGAGAGAGAGATCGAGAGAGAGAGAGAGAACGAGAGAGAAGGCCTTGCCTCTTCCCCGCCTCCATGGCTGCTCCCTCCAACCTGCTCTGATACCAATGTAAGAACCCTAGGAGCTAGAGACCTGGATCCTCCACCCAACCGCCCATACTTATAGGCTCTTAGCCCTAGGATCCCCTGTCCACACTGCTAGCTGGCCCGTGGCCGGGGTCCGTGACCCCCCTTTAGGGTAGGGCCCTGCCTGTAGGACCCGTGTCCTGACACTTTTCAGCACTTAGTTTGAAGAATTGGCAAAATAGGGAATATCAGCTCACAGAATCCCGACCAGTTTAGATTGTGCAAGGCAGTTACGATTTTGGCTCTCATGTTTGAGACCATCACTTTTTGCCAAGGGCTTCAAATTCTGTATGCACGGCATGCTAGCTAGGTGGATTCACTTCTACCGCCTCATGAAACAAGTTTCCGCTATAACACCAGATACTTTGTCACGGACAAGATAAGTTCTGGATTGTTTACCATGATTTTTTGGGTTGTCACAACCACATACTAAGAGACATTGTTAAGACAAGGGTACGACCCAACTATTGGCATTCTTTGGGTGATTGTTGTCAAGATCGAACAGATCTACCCAGATGTTTTCCACTGTGGGATCCCTCATGGATCCAACGGTTCGTTGAATCGGAACCCGCTGCATTGGGAGGTTCAATGAAATCAAGAGTAACATCTTGATTTTCTACATCGTTGTCCCTGTGCAACCGTCTTGGTTAACCGTCTCATAACCAAAAGAGAGTGAAGGCTTCATTTAGAACTCACTTGAGAATGCTAAAAGAGTTATCACAACTAAGAGGTGTTTAAATGCATACCCAGATTTCAGACTTTCTGAAGGTACTGGAATGTGCAATATAACCTTAGCTCATCTTTCCATGAAAGTACTATGTTGACATACTCATTTGCAGCAACCAAGTCCTTGACTTGCTGTGGTTTTTTGCGAGTAGCCAACCTCATCAAAACTGATGATTAAGGTTGATAACTTGAGAATAACAGGCAAATACTAAAACTAGCCGTAACATGCATTTCATCATATGAAGCAAACTCCAAACCAGAAAGAAAACCGATCCAGTTGTTTTACTTCTTGCTAACGTATGCACTTAGCATATCCTTTAGCGTGGTTTACTACCGTATGCACTTTGCATATCCTTTAGTACTAAATAGAATGCTTGTAAGCTGCCCATCCTACGCGGGATGAATAGCAACAGTAAGAGTGAGGTGCTTTCCCCCAACCCCTTACAGACAGTCACCCACGACTGACGACAAGCTATGGCTCAATCATTGAGTATCCAGCCATATACTCGATATGGAATGGAAACAACCAACTAGGTTGAAAGCAGATTGGAGTTTCAAGCAGTCAATCACGAACACCCATACTCAGCCATCACCTTGTATGGCAGGGTGTAAACTCATACTAAATCTGCAAGAGAGATTGCACTGGCAGTGCAAAAAATTGTAGAAACAATAATGTCCATGAATTTGCATGCCGCTCCGAATAAATTTGTGTTAAACACTAGCGCCCATAACACCTAGTGTTCATGCATTTAACACAAACATATCCGAACCGCAATTCCATGACGATACTCTTCACGGTACATACGTGAAAGTCTTTTAACAAATTTGGACCATAATAGAATGTGACAACCTGATCACACCTAGGTACCAACCATGAGACATTCTCATGAATATAGCATATTTTGCAACAAAAGTTGGATCATAACAGAATGTGACAACCCAGTCACACCTAGGTACCAACCATGAGACATTCTCATGTACATAGCATACTTAGCTATATGTAGAAATGACCCTCCGTTAAAGTGGTTTCACAGCACTTGTAATCGTAACAAGTTTGTACTTAGTACCCGACAATTTCTGTCCACTGAAATTGCTCCTGATACTGTGTGCTCCAAAATGGTCGAACCAACGGATGCGACCAGCACCTAGGGACTTCGTCGCGACACATTGATAGAAATTTGGCGCCAGTGTCAGTCCCAGAGACTCATATGCTCCACATGTGGAATATGTCTCAAACAAGGATATCAAGAAAAGCGACATCCAACAAGTACGAGCTGGTACTTGTGTGTGGAGGTAACTGCAAACACTCCGCGACAAGAGTGAGAGGGATCCTCATTATCATGGTCCACACTGGCTAAACTGAACTCCTTGAGTTCCTAGACCATGTTGTATCCCATGTGACAACATGTGCCAAATTGAACCCTACCACTGGGTTCGTAAGAACATAATGTATAGTGGACACTACGGCCCAAAATACTTTGGTTCAATATGCCCTTGGCATGGCTCTGAAACAGTCAAGCGTATTTGTACGATTTGAAAATACCAAGCAACATTGCACTGGAAACCTTGGGTGTTGCCTGCGCAATCCAACCCCTTTGGTTAACATCTACGTAGTCGAACCCCTTGGTAAGACCCTCTGTAGAAAATGCTCAACTAGCAGGTAACGGTTATCAACATAGTCAACCGTATAGAATCTACGTTGTCAAACCCCTTGGTAAGACGCTATGTAGAAATTGCTCAACTAGAAGGTAACGGTTATTAGCATAGTCAACCGTATACATAATGATTGGAATCAACCAAAAAAGTTGAATTTGTCCACTACCGCGTGGTAGATTGCGAAATTTGTTCCTTGAAAGGCTAACTGGGAGAGATCAAACTATGATCCTCAATGCCTATGGGGTGATGTAGCAGTCACCCTCCGGGTCGTACCCCAAAACAATATGTCCATAGACACTCTGTAGTGCTATAGAGAGAACGGGGAATCCACACAAGTGGACTGCCTAGCTCTGGTGGACAGCCATGCTGTCACAACTGATTGCTGCATCTATACTTCCTTGTAGAGATCAGCGGATGTGAGTTGAAGATTATCAAAAACTCAACATGAGTGTCGCACTGAAAACATGTAGTGCAAAAATGATACCCTAAACATCCGTAATGACAAGACTCTTGCTTGTCCATTAACGTTGATGTGTACTCCCTTGGGTAGATCTGTTCAATCTGGAGAACAATCACCCAAAGAATGCCAATACTTGGGTCTTACCCTTGGCCTGACAGTGACTCTTAGCCTGTGTGGCTCATAGCCCTTGTGCCGTTGAAGACGAATTTGAGTAGCATCTTAGCCACGTGTTAGCTGAGAGTTAGAGCACCTTGGCTCAGGCTGACTCACGAGGAAACCATGCTAAAGTATATGCTAAGTGTATACATTAGCAAGAAGCGAAACAACTGGATCGGTTACCTTTCTGGTTTGGAGTTTGCTTCATATGATGAAAGGCATGTTACGGCTAGTTTTAGTCTCTGCCTGTTATTCTCAAGTTATCAACCTTAATCATCAGTTTTGATGGGGTTGGCTACTGGCTAGAAACCATAGCAAGTCAAGGACTTGGTTACTGCTGATGAGTATGTCAGCATAGTACTTTGATGGAAAGATGAGCCGAGGTTATATTGCACATTCAAGTACCTTCAGAAAGTCTGAAACATGGGTATGCATTTAGACACCTCTTAGTTAGGATAACTTGTTTAACATACTCAAGTGAGTTTTAAATGGAGTCTTCACATTATGTTGGTTATGGGTCGGTTAACCAAGACGGTTGTACAGGGACAACAATGTGGAAAATCCAGATGTTATTATTGATTTCATTGAACCTCCCAATGAACCGGGTTCCGATTCAACAAACCGTTGGATCCATGAGGGATGCCACGGTGGAAAACATTAGTGTTCTTATGAAGATACCACCACTTGTGTTTTCGAGGACGAAACCTCTTCCAAAGGGGGGAGTAATGTCAGGACACGGGTCCTACGGGCAGGGCCCTACCCTAAAGGGGGGTCATGGACCCCGGCCACGGGCCAACTAGCAGTGTGGACAGGGGATCCTAGGGCTAAGAGCCTATAAGTATGGGCGGTTGGGTGAAGGATCCAGGTCTCTAGCTCGTAGGGTTCTTACATTGGTGTATCGTGGAAAGTCTCATCATGGAATTGCGGTTCGGATATGTTTGTGTTAAATGCATGAACACTAGGTGTTATGGGCCCTAGTGTTTAACACAAATTTATTCGGAGCAGCATGCAAATTCATGGACATTATTGTTTCTGTATTTTTTTGCACTTCCAGTGCAATCTCTCTTGCAGATTTAGTATGAGTTTACACCTTGCCATACAAGGTGATGGCTAAGTATGGGTGTTCGTGATTGACTGCTTGAAACTCCAATCTGCTTTCAACCTAGTTGGTTGTTTCCATTCCATATCGAGTATATGGCTGGATACTCAATTATTGAGCCATAGCTTGTCGTCAGTCGTGGGCGACTGTTTGTAAGGGGTTGGGGGAAAGCACCTCACTCTTACTGTTGCTATTCATCCCTCGTAGGATGGACAACTTACAAGCATTCTATTTAGTACTAAAGGATATGCAAAGTGCATACGGTAGTAAACCACGCTAAAGGATATGCTAAGTGTGTAAGGTCTCTGACCCCAACCAAAAAGAGCACCCTTGTACCATGAAATGATCATAATGGAAAAAAGTTACTATTTTTAGCAGTTTTTCAAATTCTGTCAGTGCCATGATGTTTAAAATGTCATAAAGCTTCGAAATGTGAATTAAAATAATTTTTGTGAAAATTTTCCAAATATAGTAAGTTTTTGGTCACCCGACCCGTTTAGTTTTGACCGTCTCGAAAATCTGCACCTGTACCCCGAATTTGAAAAAAATGCATTTTCGGACCCCGGGGGCTGCTAAATATGGCAGGTACTCAGGCCAGTACGTCTTAGTTAGAGCTTCGTATAGCAATTTTCGGCATCAAAATCCGACTCGTATGACCCGTTTTAGCCTAAAAGCAAATTTTCACAAAATTGTTCGGGAGGCACCGGGGGCCCGAGGCTGTGTGGGAACAGGTCCCAGCCCACTCTAGACCTGCTTTAGCAGCTAGGGGGCGCCCTCTTGCTTTGTGGGAGTCTTGGGGAAGCTGCCAAGCCTGCAACTCAGTGTGAGAGTCAGTTTACTGAGCCAACTGGACACTTGGTGGGTAAGCAACTGGACTTGCCATGCAAGGACTGAGTGCTCATCCAGATGCATTTAGCAACACAAATCGATTTTCAGCTTGTAGGAGCCTATTTAAAGGCCTACACACACACACACACACACACACACACACACACACACACACACACACACACACACACACACACACACACACACACACACACACACACACACACAGACATATATGCTCACACACACACATTGCATACTCACACACCTACACACTGGGAAGGTGCTGTCGGCGCACACACAGCTTTTGAAGGAGAAGCAAGGAGGGAGGTGCTGCCGAAATTCCCATCTTGAGGATTCATTGCATCAGAAATTTAAGAGGATTCTCAGCCCCTAATCACGGTAATTATGGTTTAATTATTGCTCTTCTTAATCTCATCATTACCCACTCATAATTCTTGTCTACTATGCCTACTTTTAGCTATAATTCTCTACAACTGCTCTCTAAGTTTTCATAGCTATACTTCATTACATAATTATCATTCATTTAGTTAATTTATTCAGCCATTCATCATCCTTAATGAAGGATTAATGCATGATTAGGAAAGATTCTCTCTCTAGGCGGTACAGTCAATAAATTGTCAGCTAGTAATAGTGTAGATTTGTCAAAATTCAATCTTTCACTACTCAATAGAATTGTAATTAAATTATACTTAATCTTCTCTCACATTTAGATGCGATTAAGGCTGAAAATTAATCCGTCATTAGTCCAATAAGAAGAAGGTTTTTCCATCACACATGCCTGCGGTCACTCTGCACCTTCATATTGCTCTAGGAAAATGAATGAGCTTGCTTACTTCATATCTTTCGTGAATCAATTAGAAAAACTCTGAATTTCTTAATCGTCTAAGCCAAGTAATTAACCTTAGAGTCGTTCCCATAGGGTGGATACAGAATTACCGTTAAAATTGCTAGGGCAAAAAGGGAGAAATCTAACCTCGTGCATAAGGAGGAGTCTTTAATAAATCTAATCTGCCGATTGGTTTGTCATGTTACTCTCGGACCTTAGCTCTTTTTTTTCAAGTCTATCATTTAAGTAGTGAGAAAAATGGCCCCGATGAAGAGAACTCGCTTCGGTGGAGCCTACGACCGCGAGGCGGGAACAAGCAATGTCAACGGAAAAGGGAAGGCTCCCATGGAGGAACAAATACCGGCCATCTCACGGGCCATCGATGAAGAAGGGGAAGAGGTAGATCATATTTTTATTCAAGTTGTTTAAACTAACATTACATACGCTAGTTAGGAATGCTCATATCCCCAAACATGTTGGAGAAATCCGACGGAAACCTTGGCATTGAAAGCATTGTACTGATAGCCGTTTTTCGGCTCTCCATAATTGCCATAGTGAGTTACCTCACCCTACCAAAATCACCCAAACACTGTGGCTATCCCTACCATTTCACTGTACATAGGCGTGCGTGAGTCACGGGACTTTTCCCATATCTTCTTAAAAAAACCCTCAATTAGCTAGTCATTGGGCTAGTTGAGCCAAAAAAAAATAAAAAATAAAAAAAATAAAAGTATATTATGGCCCATGCGTATGTAAATATTTCTTTGTATATAGGGCCTAAATAAAAGATTTTTTCATAATTATTTTTGTATTTATTTAAATATTTCTACCTAGGTGTGTGTTATTTATGCTCTGTACATTGCCTCACCATTACCACAATTTTTTCTTACTATTTTGCATACTCTTTATTCCATATAGAAATATTTTCATGTAAGCTTCTCTTATATTTGGTGTAACTCCACCCCAACAAAAATCCAAAAAAACTAGTTTTATTTATGTGTATATTTTTTCACTATTGTGATTTTTCCCTTCCTACATCTATTTTGTTTTTTTTTCTAAAAAATTAGAACACCAAAAATATTTATCTTTTTATGGTAGCCTCATAATGAGAGAGATTTCTTTTGACCCCTTTATATTTTTTCCACTTATATTATTTATATTTGACATGTACATATTTTTTAGACCCCTCAATATTTGATTTTCTTAGTTGTACTATTCACTTATATCATAATCTCAACAATATCTTCAATCATAGACCTACCAAATAAGGTCAAGGGTAGGTGGCATGCATACATGCACTATGGAGGGCTCACTCTTGGAGATATTCAAAAGAATCATACAAAGAAGGACCCCACAAGGACCTTGTGCAGTGGAAAAAACGGTCGGTTTTGCTGAATTTTTAAAGTTCACTTGCTCTCCGACTTTGAAAAGGTGATACAAACAAAAGTTGTAGCTCGTGGGCTAAAATTTTGCCTCAAATTTTTTCATATTTTTTTGAGCTACGAGCTGTGAGCTATGATTTTATTAGTGGACCCCAGTTTTCCCATGCTATGCAGCCACACTCTCTCTCCCCACTTTATCATTTTCCTCTTTCACACACACTTCTCCACTCATCATCCCCACCTCTATCACCACTCCTCTCTGCACCCTACTCACCTTCTTCTCAACCTTGAAGAATAAGAGAAACCATGGTGAACTCATACCTCCCACACACAATTCCATTCCAAAATTGACCACCTAGTCTCATTTTTCCTCCTCCAATTTACCCATATCTATCAAAAAAACCACAAAATTCAGCCTCTTCTCTTAAAAGACAGCATCATGGTGGTTGATTACTCAGCTTCAATTACCTTGTCTCTCAAGGAAGGTCAAGAGTGGAGGAAAAATGTACCGTGAAAGCTAGTGGACCGTCAACAAGCGTCAAAATTGGCCCTACTCAAGACACTTGGAGCATCAACCTTGTAAGAAATCCACCTTTTCTTACCTCTTAAGAGTTTTTCTTCCTTATTTGTATCCTACATGGATACTCCCATTGTAAATATCCAATTCCATTTGTAAATTAATACTAACTCTACTAACACTAACCCACTATGAAAAGTCCTATCACCTCCATTTCTCTCCTCTCTCTTTCCCCACCAACTTCTTGATAATTCCAAGCAAAAGAAATTAGATAAATTGCTGAAAATCTAACCCAACCATGGTTAGAGGAGTAACCCTAGCCTTCAAAATTGCTATAAAAGGAGGGTGTAGCTAGCACAAAAAGGGGGAGCCATAAGCAAGAGCACTATGCTATAGCTTGAGAAGCCAAGCTCAACCTCTCTAGAAGGAGCTCTTGAGTGGAAGCTCATTGTCTTATGCATGTGCATGTGTTGTAATAGGGGATTAGCAAGGGAACTCTATGCCATTGTAAGAGAGAGAGTGATAATTCAATTGAGAGTAGGAAATCTATCATTTCTCCTACTAGTGTAAGCCCAACATTTGCTGAATCAAGGAGGGTGGATTTGGACTAAGCTTGGATACTTTGTCTCCCTTCCAACGTGAAGTAATGGACAACAATGATGCGTAAGTGTCTTGGTGTTTTTTGTTAAGTTCTTGATAGCTTGTCTCTGGTGTTGTCATCAATCTAGCCATAAATCCCACATACTGTAAGAGGGCGACAGGGTGGAGAGGACTCCCCTGGCCTTAAGACAATGATTGGGGTGGCTTTTCTTGTGATGTGTTGTGGTGAAATTTACGCAAGCTATGCTGAACAAATACTAATCTCACTTTGATTTGTCATGACAGATTTGTAAGAAGGTATTAATGCAACAAGCACCCCCTCCCCCTTTCTCTCTCTTTCTTAAATATATAGTTGTATTTGCTTGATCATTGCCGATACGTTTCAAAGCAGCCCGAGCACTCTCTCTCTCTCTCTCTCTCTCTCTCTCTCGTGTTTTAGTGTGTGAGAGTGTTCCATTGGTGTTAGGGTTAGTGTAAATTCCTTGCTTGTTTGTGGGTTGCTCTAACGATTCTCCTCTTTTGCGTCCTAGTTCGCTCTTAAACTAGGTCGTGCCCCTTGTGTAGTTGGGATTTGGCTGTGGGTTTGTTGTTTTGGTTTGTGTTGTGTTGTGCCCCAGCCCCATTGAGCAGCACGAGAGCCTTGAAGGGTTTCTAGAGGTTGCTCTACTTGTTGCCCGCCCCGGACCGCCTCAGTACATTAAGTTCTAAAGTAGGAAGGAAATGATTGATGGGAATGCTGTTTGCAATAGGAAAGAATGTCTGCTAGGGAAAATTTAGCTCGGCATGTTCATTCTATTTCCAATGTTGAATTAGTCATGAACCCCCTCCTGATCACAGGGGCAGAGTTCCTGGTTAAGGGCTCTTGAATCCACGACTGCAGGTTAAGCGATGGATACCCACGACTGCTGGTTAAGCGGTGGGAACCCACGTCTTGCTTTCTATGCGCTGGGAATGTCCATGTCGTGATTTCTATGCGGTGGACATACCTAGTTGTATGGGTAGCTAGGAGACAACGGAAGGAGTAAACTCTCGCTGGAGGGGGGATGTTGTACCTCCAGAACATTGGAATTTTTATGAATAAGTTTGAGTAGAATTTTTACTAGAATTCTGTCTTGGTGTTGTTTGCAATACTGACTGAAGGGCTGTTTTAACGAACCATGTGATTCGGAATTAAACAAGGAATATCTATGTTGAACAACCTTTGTGGTAGTAATTAGGTCACACGAGGAAGTGTGAGTGTGGGGGTGGAAAGTGGGGGCTTGGCTCAGGTTGCCAATGCCTACGAGATGGGTGGTCCCGATTGGTCGGGAACTCTCTGTCCCCATAGTGCTTACTCGATATTGGTATTACTCATTGCCCCTTGAGTGGCTAATCCTCGAGAGTACGTGCCTCTGAAACATGGGGAAAAAGGCACTCGGGATTTCTCTCCTCTTGGAAGGTGGGTCTTAGGATCGCTAGATAGTTAAGTACGCTTCCCCTACGAGGTGGAGCTAGATCTCGTTGCTAGTAGGCTCGAACTCGACTCACTTTGTGATGAGAGATCGTCCGAACCCTGAACCATTTTGTTTGCTTCCGCTATAGATCTAGTGGCCACCAGGTTTACTATCAGATCCGTTGTTTGATACGACGGGGTGGGGACCTCACACCTGGTATCAGAGCTATAGGTTTACGAACTGGAAAATGATGTTGTTTGAAATTTTAAAAACTAAGGGATTGTAGGATAGCTCGTACTCAAAGCTTGAGCATGATGTTTCCCAAAATAATGACATTGGATTTGTCTAGTGGATTGTCTCCTGAGTGATGTTAATGAGTTTTACTCGTTGAGCTTGTCGTGATTCAGTGGGTTCCACATGATGTTTTTTTTTGAGAAGTCGTTGGTGCGACTAGTGCTGTGGGCAGGTAGCATGTTGATGCACATAAAGTTATAAGTATGGATCAAAGCTCTCGAGTAAAGTTTTTACCATTATTTATCGGACAATTTTGGATGTATTCAATGGAATTTAAATGGTGGAATGGTTAAAATCCTTTGTGATAGATGTACAGATTAAGTAGGTTGGTTAAGCCCAAAAGTTAAATTTCTTCTTGATTATGGAAAAAGCTTAGGTTCATTTGAGAAGAGTGCTATAGTAATGAGTTTTATACCATTGGATAGGCACTGCCTGCTGCTCTCTACTCGGCAGCGCAAGAGAAGAAGCTCCTCCTTAAACAAGCTCAGCCTGCAACCTTTAAAGGCGAAGGGGCAAATGTGGAAAGAGATGTAGAAGTATGGATGGAGGCTATGGATGACTATTTCGAAGCTGCGAGAACTCAACCTGAGAACCAAACCATGCTTGCAATGTTCCGCTTGTCTGGTGATGCCAAGATCTGGTGGAAACAACATTGCAGGGACTTGGATATCAAGGGATCTTCCCAGTCATGGGAAGACATCAAGGCTGCTGTGATGGAGCGTTACTTACCACCCGCCTATAAAACCTTGAAGATGAACGAGTTCTTTTCCCTTCGGCAACCGACTTCATCTGTCGAAGAATATTATTCAAAGTTTGTCACTCTTTGGAGATATGCTCCTAAGATGACATTGGAACAACAGGTAGCACGGTTCTGCCAAGGACTCATCGACCCCCTGAACAACCGACTAGAAGCTCTCAGGCCAGTAACTTTGCAAGATGCCTTGCTAAGGGCCAAACCGTTAGCTAAAGAGATTCAGAGGACTACCCAAGATAGTGAATACTATTTTTCAAAGAGGGCTAGGACAGACAACTAGAGTAACAGACCAATCAACCCTGCATACAACCATCGTCCGGTAGTAGCTACCACGACAGCTACCGAGTTTCCCTATATAAGATGCTTTGAGTGCCAGGAGTATGGACATTACAAAAGTCGATGTCCAAAAAGGATTTCCCAAACATCCGGTGCTAATAATGTACCTCTGAACGCCAACGGGCGAGGTCAACCAAACGGAAGAGGAGGCCGAGGAAGAGGAAACATAGGACAAGGAAGTAGAGCTTTCGCTAATGTCGCAGTGAGACAACCAACTGTGGGTGATGAAGCTGATGAGAGAGCAGCAATGTATGATGCAACTGCTAATCCTAGTGAGCAATAAATCAAGCACCAGAATCTCATCAAAGTTCAGCAGAATAAGACGCATAAAGATAAAGACTACTCTATTATCAAAGGATATCTTTACTTTAGACAAAGGATATATGTACCTAAGTAGTTAGCATAGAGTTTATCCAGATGTATTCTTGAGATGAGGACATCTCAAATTTTTCACGTTGGGGAGGTTGTAAGGTCTCTGACCCCAACCAAAAAGAGCACCCTTGTACCATGAAATGATCATAATGGAAAAAAGTTACTATTTTTAGCAGTTTTCGGCATCAAAATCCGACTCGTATGACCCGTTTTAGCCTAAAACCAATTTTTCACAAAATTGTCCGGGAGGCACCGGGGGCCCGAGGCTGTGTGGGAACAGGTCCCAGCCCACTCCAGACCTGCTTTAGCAGCTAGGGGGCGCCCTCTTGCTTTGTGGGAGTCTTGGGGAAGCTGCCAAGCCTGCAACTCAGTGTGAGAGTCAGTTTACTGAGCCAACTGGACACTTGGTGGGTAGGCAACTGGACTTGCCATGCAAGGACTGAGTGCTCATCCAGATGCATTTAGCAACACAAATCAATTTTCAGCCTGTAGGAGCCTATTTAAAGGCCTACACACACAGAGAGAGACATATATGCTCACACACACACATTGCATACTCACACACCTACACACTGGGAAGGTGCAGCCGGCGCACACACAGCTTTTGAAGGAGAAGCAAGGAGGGAGGTGCTGCCGAAATTCCCATCTTGAGGATTCATTGCATCAGAAATTTAAGAGGATTCTTAGCCCCTAATCACGGTAATTATGGTTTAATTACTGCTCTTCTTAATCTCATCATTACCCACTCATAATTCTTGTCTACTATGCCTACTTTTAGCTATAATTCTTTACAACTGCTCTCTAAGTTTTCATAGCTATACTTCATTACATAATTATCATTCATTTAGTTAATTTATTCAGCCATTCATCATCCTTAATCAAGGATTAATGCATGAATAGGAAAGATTCTCTCTCTAGGCGGTACAGTCAATAAATTGTCAGCTAGTAATAGTGTAGATTTGTCAGAATTCAATCTTTCACTACTCAATAGAATTGTAATTAAGTTATACTTAATCTTCTCTCACATTTAGATGCGATTAAGGCTGAAAATTAATCCGTCATTAGTTTAATAAGAAAATGGTTTTTCCATCACACATGCCTGCGGTCACTCTGCACCTTCATATTGCTCTAGGAAAATGAATGAGCTTGCTGACTTCATATCTTTCGTGAATCAATTAGAAAAATTCTGAATTTTTTAATCGTCTAAGCCAAGTAATTAACCTTAGAGTCGTTCCCATAGGGTGGATACAGTATTACCGTTAAAATTGCTAGGGCAAAAAGGGAGAAATCTAACCTCGTGCATAAGGAGGAGTCTTTAATAAATCTAATCTGCCGATTGGTTTGTCATGTTACTCTCGGACCTTAGCTCTTTTTTTTCAAGTCTATCATTTAAGTAGTGAGAAAAATGGCCCCGGTGAAGAGAACTCGCTTCGGTGGAGCCTACGACCGCGAGGCGGGAACAAGCAATGTCAACGAAAAAGGGAAGGCTCCCATGGAGGAACAAATACCGGCCATCTCACGGGCCATCGATGACGAAGGGGAAGAGGTAGATCATATTTTTATTCAAGTTGTTTAAACTAACATTACATACGCTAGTTAGGAATGCTCATATCCCCAAACATGTTGGAGAAATCTGACGGAAACCTCGGCATTGAAAGCATTGTACATTAAGTTCTAAAGTAGGAAGGAAATGATTGATGGGAATACTGTTTGCAATAGGAAAGAATGTCTGCTAGGGAAAATTTAGCTCGGCATGTTCATTCTATTTCCAATTTTGAATTAGTCATGAACCCCCTCCTGATCACAGGGGCAGAGTTTCTGGTTAAGGGCTCTTGAATCCACGACTGCTGGTTAAGCGGTGGATACCCACGACTGCTGGTTAAGAGGTGGGAACCCACGTCTTGCTTTCTATGCGGTGGGAATGTCCATGTCGTGATTTCTATGCGGTGGACATACCTAGTTGTATGGGCAGCTAGGCGACAACGGGAGGAGTAAACTCTCGCTGGAGGGGGTATGTTGTACCTCCAGAACATTGGAATTTTTATGAATAAGTTTGAGTAGAATTTTTACTAGAATTTTGTCTTGGTGTTTTTGCAATACTGACTAAAGGGCTGTTTTAACGAACCATGTGATTCGGAATTAAAGAAGGAATATCTATGTTGAACAACCTTTGTGGTAGTAATTAGGTCACACGAGGAAGTGTGAGTGTGGGGGTGGAAAGTGGGGGCTTGGCTCAGGTTGCCAATGCCTACGAGATGGGTGGTCCCGATTGGTCGGGAACTCTCTGTCCCCATAGTGCTTACTCGATATTGGTATTACTCATTGCCCCTTGAGCGGCGAATCCTCGAGAGTACGTGCCTCTGAAACATGGGGAAAAAGGCACTCGGGGTTTCTCTCCTCTTGGAAGGTGGGTCTTAGGATCGCTAGATAGTTAAGTACGCTTCCCCTGCGAGGTGGAGCTAGATCTCGTTGCTAGTAGGCTCGAACTCGACTCACTTTGTGATGAGAGATCGTCTGCTAGTTGAACCCTGAACAATTTTGTTTGCTTCCGCTATAGATCTAGTGGCCACCAGGTTTACCATCAGATCCGTTGTTTGATACGACGGGGTGGGGACCTCACAAAGTGCATACGTTAGCAAGAAGTAAAACAACTGGATCGGTTTTCTTTCTGGTTTGGAGTTTGCTTCATATGATGAAATGCATGTTATGGCTAGTTTTAGTCTCTGCTTGTTATTCTCAAGTTATCAACCTTAATCATCAGTTTTGATGAGGTTGGCTACTGGCAAAAAACCACAGCAAGTCAAGGACTTGGTTGCTGCAGATGAGTATGTCAGCATAGTACTTTCATGGAAAGATGAGCCAAGGTTATATTGCACATTCCAGTACCTTTAGAAAGTCTGAAACCTGGGTATGCATTTGAACACCTCTTAGTTGTGATAACTCTTTTAGCATTCTCAAGTGAGTTCTAAATGGAGCCTTCACGCTCTTTTGATTATGAGTTGGTTAACCAAGACGGTTGCACAGGGACAACGATGTAGAAAATCAAGATGTTACTCTTGATTTCATTGAACCTCCCAATGCAGCGGGTTCCGATTCAACGAACCGTTGGATCCATGAGGGATCCCACGGTGGAAAACATTAGTGTTCTTATGAAGATACCACCACTTGTGTTTTCGAGGACGAAAATGCTTATCCAAGGGGGGAGTAATGTCATGCCAAGGGTAGGAGTAGACGGGCACGGCCCGGGCAATGTGCCGGACACACATGTAGTAAAGGGGTCTATATATGGAAGAGGGACAGGGGCCTATATATAGGATAGTTGGGAGATTATTTGCATGTCTGTCTACCCACTGGTCTTACACTGGTATCAGAGCAGATTTAGTATGAGTTTACACCCTGCCATACAAGGTGATGGCTAAGTATGGGTGTTTGTGATTGGATGCTTGAAACTCCAATCTGCTTTCAACCTACTTGGTTGTCTCCATTCCATATCGAGTATATGGCTGGCTACTCAATGTTTGAGTCATGGTTTATCGTCAGTCGTGGAAGACTGTCTGTAAGTGGTTGGGGGAAGTACCTCACCCTTACTGCTATTATTTATCCCGCGTAGGATGGGCAGCTTACAAGCATTCTATTTAGTGCTAAAGGATATGCAAAGTGCTTACGCTAGTAAACCATGCTAAAGGATATGTTAAGTGCATAAATTAGCAAGAAGCGAAACAACTGGATCAGTTACCTTTCTGGTTTGGAGTTTGCTTCATATGATGAAAGGCATGTTACGGCTAGTTTTAGTCTCTGCCTGTTATTCTCAAGTTATCAACCTTAATCATCAGTTTTGATGGGGTTGGCTACTGGCAAGAAACCATAGCAAGTCAAGGACTTGGTTACTGCTGATGAGTATGTCAGCATAGTACTTTGATGGAAAGATGAGCCGAGGTTATATTGCACATTCAAGTACCTTCAGAAAGTCTGAAACATGGGTATGCATTTAGACACCTCTTAGTTAGGATAACTCGTTTAACATACTCAAGTGAGTTTTAAATGGAGTCTTCACATTATGTACAACCCGTTACATGTTCATCCCTAATGAAGGTAACTTGCCAACATGCTCTGTCAGCACACCTGGTAAGTCCTTGACGTATGAAAGTATTGACACAATCTCCAACCCCACCAGAAGAGGTGTTCAAAGTCGAAAATCATACTTAAGCAAATTCTAGAATAGGGAGAAACTCATCTATTTAGAAATGCGTTGTGTTAACGTATGCTCTTAGCAGATCCTTGAGCACAAGATTACTCTTTGTAATCTTTGTGATCTGCCTATCCCCTTGGATAACTGACAGTACTGAGGTGTGTTTTCCTCACGGTTTACAGACAGTCGTCCCAGATGACTTGTAAACGGGAAATTACAGTAGTGTTGAACATTGGTGAAGAATCAAAAATGTCCGAAATAACCATCGTGGTTAACGCGAAATAATCCACAAACGCCCAAACCGAGAGCCATGACCTCTATTGGTGGTTTATAGACTCGAAGGTAATCTCATAGAGATAGTGCACATAAAGTGCAAAATGCTTCATAAGCAACAACTTGAGGAATATGCATGCCGTTCCAAATCAGCCTTTGCTAAACACTAGGGCCCATAACACCTAGTGTGCATGCATTTAGCAAAAAACATATCCGAACCTGTATTTCCATGGTAATTCTTGCCAATACTTATGGCAAATGTGATGCGCCTAGCACACATTAACAAGAATGTAAATACTTCTAAAAAGAAACTAAATACTTTCATTTGCAATATTTTGCAAGCCTTGCTGAATTGTTTTGAATCACAATAAAAGGTGAAACATTGAACACTTCTAGAGACAGACAACAAAAATTTTTCATTTCCTATATGTATAAACAACCATCTGTAATGTTGTTTAGCAGCACTTGTACCTTAACAAGCCATTCTAAGTATCCGACAATTTCTGGCCACCGAAATTGCTCCTGATACGTCCTGCTAAAAATGGTCTAGAAAACAGATGTGACCAGCACCTAGGGACTTTGTCGTGACACAGAATTGAAATAATGGCGCCAGTGTCAGTCCAGAGACTCATATTCTCCACATGTGGAATATGTCTCAACTAAGGATGTCTGAAAAAGAACATCCTACAAGTACAAGATGTACTTGTGTGTGGACGTAGCTCTAAACACTTTACGACAAGAGTGAGAGGGACCCTCTTTATCATGGTCCACACTGGCTAAACCGAACTCCTTGAGTTCCTAGACCATGTTGTATCCCATGTGACAACATGTGCCAAATTGAACCCTACAAGTAGGTTCGTAACAGCATAAGGCAGAAAAATAGATTGGACACTTGGCCCAAAATACTTTGTGCCGACATGCCCTTGGCATGGCTCTGTAACATTCAAGCGTACTTATACGTCTTGAAAAACCAAACAAAGCATGCTGAAAAAGGAAATATGTGTCACATTCTATTATGGTCCAAATTTTGTTGCAAGATTTTCACGTAAGTATAGTGGAAGGTCTCGTCATGGAATTGCGGTTCGGATATGTTTGTGTTAAATGCATGCACACTAGGTGTTATGGGCCTTAGTGTTTAACACAAATTTTTTCGGAGCGGCATGCAAACTCATGGACTTTATTGTTTCTGTAATTTTTTGCATTGTCAGTGCAATTTCTCTTGCACATTTAGTATGAGTTTACACCCTGCCATACAAGGTGATGGCTAAGTATGGGTGTTTGTGATTGGATGCTTGAAACTCCAATCTGCTTTCAACCTAGTTGGTTGTCTCCATTCCATATCGAGTATATGGCTGGATACTCAATGTTTGAGTCATGGTTTATCGTCAGTCGTGGAAGACTGTCTGTAAGTGGTTGGGGGAAGTACCTCACCCTTACTGCTGTTATTCATCCCGCGTAGGATGGGAAGCTTACAAGCATTCTATTTAGTGCTAAAGGATATGCAAAGTGCATACGTTAGTAAACCATGCTAAAGGATATGCTAAGTGCATACATTAGCAAGAAGCGAAACAACTGGATCGGCTACCTTTCTGGTTTGGAGTTTGCTTCATATGATGAAAGGCATGTTATGACTAGTTTTAGTCTCTGCCTGTAATTCTCAAGTTATCAACCTTAATCATCAGTTTTGATGGGGTTGGCTACTGGCAAGAAACCATAGCAAGTCAAGGACTTGGTTACTGCTGATGAGTAAGTGATTGTATGAGGACAACTTTGTCTTGGCAACCAACAATCATAGTAAACAATCCATTACTTAGTCTGTACACGAAAGAGTTGCGAGTGTGATAGCGGATGCAGTCCAACAAAGACAATTTGCAATGAGGTTGTCGGATTTGAATTTCACCGCATGTCCAAGGGATGTGCTAGTGGTTAGACTAGACCACAATTCAACAAGAGCACAAGGCTTCAGACTAATCCACAGGCTTGAGGTTTCATGTTTTTAAGGTTTTCTCGTTTTTTGTATGATCTCAATTGCAGGGGATATTTCACAATGTCAGGACACGGGTCCTGTACCCTAATGACTAGGCTAGGCAAGGCTTACGGCCACGGGCCGGGCTAGGCAATGTGGACAGGGGATCCATCTAGGGGAAGGGGCTAGGAGCCTACCCTATAAAGGGAGGTTGGGAGGAGGATCACCGGGAGCCTAGTGGCCTAGTTCATTACACGGCCACGGGCCCGCTAGCAGTGTGGACAGGGGATCCTAGGGCTAAGAGCCTATAAGTATGGGCGGTTGGGTGGAGGATCCAGGTCTCTAGCTCCTAGGGTTCTTACATTGGTATTCTCCTAGTGCAATATTGTTTGTTTGTTCAGGTAGGAGATATGCTCCTCTCCGTTTGCATACGAGTAAGTGAACATTATGTTCAAATCTACAGGTACGCATCTATTGATTTGGTGTTATTCCATTTTTTGTATGCTATGTGCTCTTACGCATCTTATGCCTAAATTGCAGCTTATCGTAGAAGCATTCCATAGTTTACCGGTATGACGCTCTCATCGAAAGAGGTAACAAAAAAACAGAAACTCAGTCCGCCCCCCTACCCTGCAGGGGTCGTGATTGTATGAGGACAACTTAGTCTTGGCAACCAACAATCATAGTAAACAATCCATTACTTAGTATGTACTTGAAAGAGTTGCGAGTGTGATAGCGGAAGCGTAATGCATGAAGCGGTAGTATGGAATCCACCTCATTAGCATGCCTTGCATACAGAATTGCAAGCCCTTGCAGAGAGTGATGGCCTAAACCGTGAGAACCCAAACCATAAGTGCCTTGCACAGTTGAGATTGGTAGGGATTCTGTGAGTTGATATTCCCATTTGTTCCCAATTGTGTATGGTCATACCATATGCTAAATGTGGGGAGTCGCAATGCATATAATTTTGTGTGGCCTCATTGCCAACAGACGCTATTGGCGACAGATGTCATAGCAAAACAAAGTTGACCGTGTCGACCATTCACAAAAAATAGACCTTGTCCATTTTTAGATCTGCTGGAAAAAACAGAATTATGTGTGCAAAGTATATGCATCTCGTACAAGATGTACCTCGTACCTGCTTGACTTGATTACGGAGACAAGCCTGAACAATTTTCTTGACAGCTTCTTGAAATGGTCGTGAATGATTGGTCCTGTCGAGCAGCTGTTGCTTCCTTCATCAAGAGTAAAAACATGCTGTGCCGATCTCCATGAGATTCTCAAGCACGACCATGCGTTGACCTTTGCTCACGGAAGCTGTGCTTGAGTGTGAGATTTTGTTGTTCATCGTGTTTGCAAAAAAACACAAAAAAACATGCTTTTGGTAATTCCCATCAGCCTTGCCGATGCCGTCAAAGTTGAAATTGTACAAGCATGGAAAAGCAAATGTGAGGTAGCATACATACATGCTAAGGTACTCACATCACTTGCCTAATAGTGTTTGCTTGACATGCCACATAAAGTCAGGTAGCATACATACGTTGAAACAAACTCCCTTCCCTTGAAGCTTTCTTGTACTAATCTTTTGGCCCGTTGATGCGAGGAATAATCACAAGCCTCGCATGTATGATGAGAGCATGTAATTTAAAAAGTTAGCAAACACAATCGAAAGTTATTTCGTGCCTCATATTGTACAGTTATGAACGTGCCATCTGGATTGTTTGGCTCGAATATTAATGAACCTCGAACCGAGTGTCGACATCATTGTTGCCTCGCCGCCTTGCTCGAAACCGTGTCGAACATAATTGGTAAAATTCGCCATCATAGAGCCCATATGGTAACCACAACTTCAGATCCACTAGCCAAAATAACAGTAGGCTTCGCTGTTGTAGTAGAAAATAACTTCTGATGATCATGGCGTGTGTACACGTTTTCTCAAGCATATCTGCATATTACGTCTACTGTCTTGCATTTGAGAATTCCGTGCTCCACCGTATGCGTACTTGAAGAAGGATCCTACAAATGTCGATTGCCAACTTTTGTTCTACAATTTCTGGTCTTCCGGACCTGCGGAACTCTAAAAAATAGCAGAAGAACAATCCTTCAAATGCCCCATAGACGACTCTGCAATTTTTGGAACTTTGCCGAAAATCGAGGTGTTTTTGGAAAATTCTCGGAGCCTTGTCGATATGCCAAGCCTTGCTCGAGCTTCATAAGAGGGAGGGGGGGGGGGGGGGGGGGGTACCCGCTGTGGGTACCGTCCCTTGGATGGTGAAAAAAAAACTTTGGCCTCAACCCCAAACGGGTTGGGCGCCCATGGTGTGGAAAACAATGAAAAAATATACCTTGCACAGGCTATGGCGGCCCGACAGGCAGCGCGAGGGCTTGGCAAAGAGGTGATGGTGCGTGCGGTGCTCCGCGGGGGTAGCCCTAATGACGGGTATTGCAGCCAATCCCAGCGCGCATCCGCCGATCCCGACAGTGCAGCCTATGGTGGAGGTCGACAGTCCTTTCCTCCTCGCCTCAAGAGGCCCTACACACCATCCAAGATCGACTACGGTGCTCGCCTGAGTAGGGTTCTTCCCCACGCCTCCCCGCCTCATGCACATGCCAAACTAAAAACGGTTGGCTCTCCACGCCTGTGTCCCAAAAAAGAGTGGCTCTGATACCAGTGAAAGGACATGGGAACTGACATTAGTGTAAGACAAGGGGATTTAGGGTATGAGAGTCCACCACCCAACCACCCTTTTAATAGGCAAGCCCTTGGCCCTTTGCCCTAGTTGGACTCCCCGTTCCACACCGCCTAGCCCAGCCCTGCCCTTGTCTAGTCCGGCCTTGCCGGTGTCCTGACATTACTCCCCCCTTAAGAAGAGTTTTCGTCCTCGAAAACAAAAGTGGGAGACTTCTTATTAAGAACACTAATGTTTTCTCAAGTGGCATCCTTCATGGATCCAGCTGTTTGGTTGATCGGAGCACGGTTCCGCAGGAGGTTCAATGAAACCAAGAGAAACAGCTTGGTTTACGACATTGTTGTCCATTAGCAACCAACTTGTGTTACCGATTCCTATCCGATCATTGTGTGTGGACTCCATTTAGAACACACATGAGTATTCAAAACGAGTTATCACACAAAGATGTACCCTAATGAGTACCTCTTTTCACTTTCCATGAAAGTAACTTGCTAACATACTCATCAGCCCAGTTTAAGTCCTTGACTTGTTTTCCAATTTCAGTAGTAAACAACCCCACCCTAACGAGTGTCAAGGTTGAGAACCTGACTTATACATGAAGAGACTACCTAGTCGCAACATGCGTTAAATGATAGTAAGTAAACTCCAAGAAGAGCAATAAATGCTTATGAAACTAATGTACGCACTTTGCATATCCTTTAGCCCAAGATTACACTTTGTAATTTGTCAATCCCCTTGGATACTGACAGTACTGAGGTGTGTTTCCCCCACGGTTTACAGACAGTCTTTCCAGCTCTCTCTCGATATCTCTATCTCTCGCCTTAAGGAGGGAAGAAGGCACGGAGGGCAGCATGAAGTATCTTCCATGGTGGATTTGATGAGTCCGTGAAGGCATGCAAAGGCATGCAAAGGAGGAAGAAGCATCGAAGGCAATAAGGAAAACCCGTAAGGGCGCCATGCATGGCTAAGGAACCACGGTGGAAAACATTAGTGTTCTTATGAAGATACCACCACTTGTGTTTTCGAGGACGAAAACGCTTATCCAAGGGGGGAGTAATGTCATGCCAAGGGTAGGACTAGACGGGCACGGCCCGGGCAATGTGCCAGACACACATGCAGTAAAGGGGTCTATATATGGAAGAGGGCCAGGGGCCTATATATAGGATGGTTGGGAGGTTATTCGCATGTCTGTCTACCCGCTGGTCTTACACTGGTATCAGAGCCACTCTTTTTTGGGACACAGGCGTGGAGAGCCAGCCGTTTTTAGTTTTGGCATGTGCATGAGGCGGGGAGGCGTGGGGAAGAACCCTACTCAGGCGAGCACCGTAGTCGAGCTTGGACCGTGTGCAGGGCCTCTTGAGGCGAGGAGGGAAGGACTGTCGACCTCCACCATAGGCTGCACTGTCGGGATCGGCGGATGCGCGATGGGATTGGCTGCAATACCCGTCACTGGGGCTACCCCCGCGGAGCACCACACACACCATCACTCACCTCTTTGCCAAGCCCTTGCGCTGCCTGTCGGGCCGCCATAGCCTGTGCAAGGTATATTTTTTCATTGTTTTCCACACCATGGGCGCCCAACCCATTTGGGGTTGAGGCCAAAGTTTTTTTTTCACCATCCAAGGGACGGTACCCACAGCGGGTACCCCCCCCCTCCCTCTTATGAATCTCGAGCAAGGCTTATATCCATATCTGTACAGACGCCATCGTATGTCCTATACACCCGTCTGGTACATAAGGCCATAACCTGCAAAATTGTATCCACTTGCAAACACCTTGCCTATTCCTTCCCCAGTGTGTATGCTCATAGCATATGCCAAACGTGGGAAACCACAATGCAAGATCCCTAAATTGAAGCCTTGTCAAAAAATTTCAATTGGAATGAACTAATATTGTGTGGCCAACATCCGGTAGCAGCTGCTGGAAATAGTGACGAGGAGTTGTCCATGCCGAGCAATTGGATGTGCTAATTTCCTTGAGAGTCCAAAACACTAACAATTGTCTATGGAGTGGCATCAAATTTAACCGTTGAGAAACCGTGTACGTTAAGTACACCTGCCAAACAACTTGGTATCCTTGAGCCATAAGAATTATCGGCTGCGTCGATCCCTGGAAGTATCAGTTCCTTTTGCATGTCTTGAATATTGTGTAGTCAAGCCCTGCTCGATGTTGATCTTTCAATCAAACAGTGGCCCTTTGCAAACAAAGTGGTGAAAAAAATTTGACTGCGTACGGAACTTGTCACAAGCTGTGATTTTGCTTGCATGCAAGATCTACATAGCATGTTTGAAAACATAATCAAACCGAAACAAAAGCTATTGTATACCTTGGAGAGAAAAAGAATTAGTCGGCCATGCCAACATCTGTACCATAGCCATTTCAGGCATTGCATGTACTTTCCTGAATGCAATTGAATAACAGTACCAATTGGCGGTGCATCATCATGCACGGCTACCTTGATTGAACAAGAAGGATTCTTGAAGCAAGAATCAACTAGTGCAAATATGTGGAATATCCCCTGCAATTGAGATCATACAAAAAACGAGAAAACCTTAAAAACATGAAACCTCAAGCCTGTGGATTAGTCTGAAGCCTTGTGCTCTTGTTGAATCGTGGTCTAGTCTAACCACTAGCACATCCCTTGGACATGCGGTGAAATTCAAATCCGACAACCTCATTGCAAACTGTCTTTGTTGGACTGCAATCGCGAGAACCATGGTGTTCCGAAACTGGTCCTCTTTGCCATGGTTCGACTCAGAGTCGTGGCATGATGGAGCTCAAATTGAGTCCAAAATTTAAGATAGAAACTTCCCTTGGCCTTGGTTCGACGGCCAACCCCGACGCATGTGGTGCATGCCTTGCATGCACTGTAGCTATACATGCCTTGCATGTAGTGCTCGGAACAAATCGTATATCATGTGCATGCCTTGAGTCGGCGATGCATGCTAGGAAGTGTTTACAACTGCCTATGGGAAACAACTCCTAGGGTGGTCTTCCACCTTAAGTGATTAAAAAAAACAAAAAAAAAACCTGTGTTAGCGATGGCAGGCTCGGCCGCTTGCGCACAGGGAGAGAAGGGGTAGGGAACCTGTTGCATGCCGAATCGGGGGGAGGCGCAGTGTCAAAATCTCTTCTACCGTCTGTGGTGAACCTAGCAAGCCCAACACTGCCCGCTTCCATGCAGGTCGAAACTTGTTCCTCCCTCGCAGCAGGCGACCTTGCACACGGGCTTTGGCTTCGACCTCCCCGTCGGCTCGACCCTTCCCAAGCGGGCCTGCACACGCCGGGCTTCTCTTCCCGCCCGCTCGCCTGTGGAACACTCTTTCCCACGGCATGCTGCAGCCCCGTCGGCTTGTCTACGAACGAAGAGAGAGAGAGAGAGAGAGAGAGAGAGAGAGAGAGAGAGAGAGAGAGAGAGAGAGAGAGAGAGAGAGAGAGAGAGAGAGAGAGAGAGAGAGAGAGAGAGAGAGAGAGAGAGAGAGAGAGAGAGAGAGAGAGAGAGAGAGAGAGAGAGAGAGAGAGAGAGAGAGAACTCCATGCAATAACTCCATGCGAGAACTCCATGGTCGACCTCCATCTCCCCTCTTCCATAGATCTGATACCAGTGTAAGAAACTAGGCAACAAGGCTCTCTTGGATCCTCCTCCCAACCTCCCTTTATAGGTGGGCTCCTAGCCCCTTGCCCTAGACGGATCCCCTGTCCACACTACCTAGCCCGGCCCTTGGTCGTGGTCCTTGCCTAGCCTAGTTCTTAGGGTACAGGACCCATGTCCTGACAGAAGTGGTCCCCAAATACAATTCTTATGATGACCTTTTTGCATATTTATCACAAGAAAACACCCATGTTGTGTCCGTACTTATTCACGTGCAAAGATTGACCCCATTCAACCTCTTCACGCCACTAGATGCCATTTGACGCACCTGCTTACCTCATGGCGTCGGCCCGCGGATAACTTCCTCGAGAAGTTTTACGCGCCGAAAACTCCTCTTATTTTAGAAAAACACATTGATACTCGTGATAATGAAAATCGATGCACTATGTACACCCTACCCTACTTGTACACATGTGGGCCCCACGTAACAACCTCGCTCTGAAGAATGGGCAATTCTTTATTTTATGCACCATGCATGTCATGTATATACATATGTGCAATCCCTTGCTCCAAAAAACTCCTAACAATGCCATAGCACCATTGATCATCTTGTCACGCTTCATGTTCTCATGGTGGAAAGTCAATTGAAAGGAAAATGACTATATTGTTGCTTTGTGGACTTTCAGAAAGCCTTTGATATGTCTGCACGTAGCAATTTTGAAAGGAGGATGGAAGAACTCCAATCCAAGGCGATTTCATGCTTGCAGTTTCTTGAATCTATGAGAAGGTGATGTGTTAATTGAGGAATTTCAAAAATTTATGTGAGCATTATAGGGATTAAACAAGGCTCTCTCTTTCCACATTCAATCCTGCTCCCTCTCTCTCATCCTTCCTTCTCTTGCTCACGCACTCTCTCCCCTTGCACCACCCCTTTTATCTATCTCTTCTTTCTCCCTTTCTCACTCTCTCTTCCCTTTTTTCTCTATATGTCTCTCTTCTTCTTTCCCTCAACTAGTTCTTTATCTCACCCTTTCTCCCTATCTCTCTTTCTATCCCTCTCTATCTTTCTTTCTTTCTCCCATTCTTAGTCTCCATATCTCTATCTTTCCCTTCACTTTTCTCCTCTCTCTCTCTCTCTCTCTCCCCCAACCTTTCTTTCCTTATCTATCCCTTCTTCTCTCTCCCTCTCATTCTCTCTTTCTCTCCCTCTCTCTTTTTTCCTCTCTCTCTCTCTCTCTCTCTCTCTCTCTCTCCCTCTCTCTCTCCCCCCCCCCCCAACCTTTCTTTCCTTATCTATCCCTTCTTCTCTCTCCCTCTCGTTCTCTCTTCTCTCTCCCTCTCGTTCTCTCTTTCTCTCCCTCTCTCTTTTTTCCTACCAAACTCTCTCTCTCTCTCTCTCTCTCTCTCTCTCTCTCTCTCTCTCTCTCTCTCTTCGTCCCTCCTCCCCCCCCCTCTCTCTCTCTCTTGCACATCTCAAGAGTGGGCACTAGTGCCCACTCTTGAGATGCACCCACAAGAGAGAGAGAGAGAGAGAGAGAGAGAGAGAGAGAGAGAGAGAGAGAGAGAGAGAGAGGGGTGTGGGTGGGAGGGGGTATCAAAGGAGAGAGAGTAACAAAGAAGAGAGATAGAGAGGAAGAGGGAGGAAGTTAGAGAGAGTGAGGGGGGGAGAGAGAGAGAGAGAGAGAGAGAGATTAAATTTGATATCCCCTCTTAGAGAAACATATATTGACACTTGACCAAAATAGATAAGACATAAAAGACAGTAGACAATATACAAAGACAAAATCGACAGAAGTCAAAATTCTTTAATTTATGCTCGTACATCCGGTTCTGGTAGAAGACTAATTGAGCCTCAGAATCCATGAAAGAATAGACCTATACCTATCACCATCCAACACAAGCCGCCATTTAGCACATGGGCAACCTTGATGGGAAGACAGATATCCAAACCGTCTATTCTGCTTGTTATTGTTGTCTCATAGCCTTAAACCCCTTCAGTCTCCCTATACACATTTTGAGGGAGTAGCCGCACATGATAGCGATCGCAGTAGCCGCTTTAGCATATATCACAATATGTACATATTTTCTTTTCTTTCCATGCATAGAGAAGTGTCAAAAGTGAGATGAATGTTTTTATTTCACACTATGTACATGTCATGGCACGACATCCACCCTCTTTGAACATGCACATCCTCTGCTTCTTCATCCTCATGTGTAGCAATTTCATTATGTTCTTCATCATCATCTTGTTGTGAATCAAAAGGATCATTATTATGTCTCCTCTTAAATATCTTGATTCTTTTACCTGCTATGGGAATTTTAAGCTTTTGTTCCATCGAGCGGTTTTATAAAAGACATAGACTTTGACCAAAGCCTATTGAAGAGGGTGATTGGGTCCTAATGTATGATAGTAGCCTTGAAAACCTATCTTTGTTCTTTAGTCTTGCATCCTTCAATCAAGATTTTGCAATATCTGTGTCCTCCTATCTTCTTGCCAATTTCTTTAGGCGCACAGCAAGTAGATTTTCCCTACTTACACCATCTTCCAAGGTAACATGTTCCAAGTAGGAACTACGTCCTCATTTGGCATGACTCGCTACTGACCATACATCAATTCAGTAGGCATGTAACCAGTCATTGAGTTATGAGTTGTACGGTCAGCCCATAAAGCATATGGTAGCAGCCTTGGCCATTCACGTATTCTACCTTTGCATTTCTTTGACAATAGGAGGATGTCCTCTTTCATTGTTTCCATTTTCCTTTGGATTATAAGCACAAGTCAGAGCTAGCTTGATACCAATTATCGTAAATAAATCCCTTGATTCATCTGCATATAACTCACCTGTATGAGTAACTATTTCTCCCACACACCCGTAGCAGCAAATTACATCTTCAAGCAAATTTTACAAACAACTTTTGTAGTTTTTGTCATCAATGCACTCCCTTCCACATGGTTTGTCAAGTCTTCTCATGCAAGTACCAAGTATCTCATTTGCTAAAGTCTTAAAGGCATTGTGACTAGATCAACAACCCATTTATAGTGCATGGCTAATGGGTATGTAGGATGCAATCCATCACGATGGCGTACATTGGAATACATTTGGTATGTGACACAAGACTCCACAATTTTCTACATCCTTATACATGCCTTTCCACCAATATCTTTCTTTCACTTTGAAAAAAGTAGCCCATACACCTTGATATCCAACATATAGGCTTTCATGAAGCTCTTTAATAATTTTGAACTGAGTAGGCTTATCACATACTACTCGCAATGGAGTCCAATCTCTTCTTTTAGGATGTTTCCATAAGTAGCCATCCCTCAAGAAGAATCCATATGCTTTCTTTGTGATCCTTTTGAATTTTAATTCAATCTAATCATCTTGCTTTTGTAAAGTACTCAGGTAGCCCTATGAGCAACCAATCATTTTCATCATAAAACTCCTCTAAAAGGGACTCAAGTGAAGATACAATGCATATATAATCACACTTTGCATGACAAATTGTGTAGAATTTTGTGCCCACATCTTCTTCATCATGAATCATATCATCTTCTTCTTCATACCTTTCCCTTGAAAGCATATCTGCCATTGAATTATATTTTCTTGCAATATGATTCAATTCTAGGTTCAAGAACTTTATATAAACAATCTACCTAAGCATAGCAATGTCACGAGTAGAGCAACTTGCAATCATCCCTAGAAATGGTAAGCAATCCGTCTCCACAACTACAAATACTCCAATGAAGTACTCTTTGTCACACTTTAATGTTGTAAACACTCCCCATAACTCCCTTTTTACCTGTGGATATGCATATGTATGCATGTGCATGAGCATGTATGTGCATGTGTATGTATGGGTATGTGTATGCATGACCATAAATGACCCATGGCCATAGCCCATCTCTTATGGTATGTTGACCCTAAGCATGGGTAAGTACATGAGGTGTATCACTCAATTGGGTAAAAGGGGACACCTCTAGTGGTAAGTGAGAGGCTTGTGACACCTCTAATCCTTCATTTGGCAAGAGGGGGCGAGCAAGGGGGGCATGGGCATGCCTTGGACCTCAAGAAACCTCCAAACCCATATATAAAGGCCATTCACAGTAACCTTTAGACACACTTGAACACACTTGGGAGAAGGGAGCTCTGCTGCTGTGGCAATTAACTTGGTGGTTTCTACATCAAAGATTTGAGAGATCAATACCTCCAAATCACATTGGGTAATGTAAATCTATTGTTTAATCAAGATATTATCAATCTCTTCTCTCAATCGAAATCCTTTCCAATTGCTTCCATACATTATCATTCAATTGGAATCCTTTCCAATTGCTATCATATTGCCATTCAATTGGAATCCTTTCCAATTGGTACTCTAATATCAAATGCTATACTCTTATTTACCTATCCTCAATTGGAAATCAACAATGATTATATCTATTTTATGGTAAATTTCTCTACATTACAAAGTAATGAAGGTCTCATCGCTCGATTGCATAGTTGATTGTGTTGAGTGCATGCACAATTCTTCATCAATGTAACCTAAAAAATTTGCATGAATTAGCTAAGATATTCAAGAACTGTCCAACTAAAATGATGGATTGTTCTTGCAAATATATATAAGTGATTAATCATGAGATTACTGCATAAATGGATGGTGTGAATGAGTATTGTCTAATAGACCTTACATAAAATTTCTTGCCTACCATAAGCATAAATCATTGGAATAGAAGTGTAAGAATATATGAAATTAACATTCCAACCTTATTATCAAATTGGTTTTTTCACAATTAGTTCTTACATATTTTCAAGTTAGTTAGAGACAAGATGGCCCCAAAAAGGACCCATGTTAGCAAGACTCACAATGATGAGACTAGCACTAGCCGAGAAGCTGATAAAGGAAAAATAATTGCCTTGGAGGATGTACCACCAAACTTGCCAGGCAATGGTCCTACATTAGACAAGGTTGGAATTAATTTTGTTAAGTATTTGCATTCATTGCATAGACGATAGAGTAGAAAAAGGGAAAAAAATCTCTATGGATCATAAAACCATCACAAACTACGGAATATGTTTTATATAATTTTCTTTGAAGAGTGGAAGATTGTTTGGAAAGTAATCTGTTTGCTTGTAGGAAAGAAATGTTTGCCTAGTAGAAGAACTCTCAAACCTTCTTCATTCAAAATCCTATACTGATATAGTCAAAACTCCCTTTGATATCCAAGGAAGTGAGCTTAGCGGAGTGAACGCTAGAGCATTGCATATGGTTACACACATCTTGTGGGTTGGTGCCCAGAATGCAAGATAAAACTTGCGGATTGTTGCCCAGATTGCAAGTTAGTCACTGCGGGTTGGTGCCCAGATTGCAGGACAATTTAGTTGTATGGGCAACTAAAGATACTGAGAGCAATAAACTCTCGCCAAGAGGAGTGAACTCTTGGGGTTGGGATATTTTAATGAACAAGGATCGTATGTTTTTTTCTTCTAGAAGGATTTTCTTGGTGCGGATTTGAGATTGGTTGAAGGGATGTCTTAATAAACTTGTGATGGAAACCTAAAAAAGAAACTTTGTGTATGAACAATCATGTGGTAGTAATTAGAAAACAAGCAGAACAAAGTGTGAGTGTGGGGGTGGAAAGTGGGGACTGGCTCAAGTTGGCAGTCAAGGATGGATGGTCTCGATTAGTCGAGAAACTTTTCTCTCCCTCTTGTAAAAGAGCGAATTAGAGACTCACTATGCCAAGAGTCGAGAATGCCAATTGTACGTGCCTGTGAAAGTATGGGGGAAAAGTAAATTGGGGTTTCTCTCTCTCGAAAGGTGAGAATTAGGAACGTCATAGCATTGTAACAGTTCACGCTTTCCCTGCGAGACAGGTCTAGGAATCCTTTTTAATGGTTCGGACTCAAGTTACTCAGTGACGAGAGCCTGTCCATTAGAATCTTGTCTATATTGACTATGTTTTCTCAATCGAATAGGGCCTAGCGACCTGTTAGGTGCCCTCCTGCTGCCAAAAGGTTATGGTGAAGGGGAGGGAACCTCACATGAGAGCTTAGAAACTTGGCCCCAAAACTCACCACATACCTGTGTTTCTCTTCATCATCTTGTCCTTTTTCCCATACAATTCCCATTGGACTAGTGTCCACTGTCACAATCCCTGGTCATCCACACTCATAGTCAATTTTCCTCAAAGTTGGTGAAGATAGCAGCAATTGCTTCAACTTTCTCATAGCTTTTACATGTACATCATTCCATTGACACCTTTGGTTCTTCCTTAGCAATTGATAAAGAGGATCTACGACATGTGCATAATGTGGAATCCATATCAGATAGAAGACACATGCACCTAGAAACCTTCTCAACCTCCATGATATTTACGCATAATTCCTTCATCCTCTGTATCACATCCACTTTATTTGGACAAGGTCGGCGGCCATGAGGATTACAAAGATGTCCCACTATCAATATTTCTTCAACCCCAAACATTGAATTTTTCCCAGATAATGTAAGGTTCACTTCTTCTAGCCTTGTTAAAATTATGTCACAATCATTGATGTGGTTTGCCACATATTTACGGTACCCCCTCAAATCTAGAGCCTCATTTTTAAAAGCTAAGTCGCATCCTTTGATTGGCACGTCATCAAGAAAAGGCGTTGTAATTTGAGGTATGAAGTCTCGTAGGCCTTTGTTCATACCGTTCATCATGTGCGCAACCGAGTTGGTTGCTCCTTGCCTAGGTGCACATCCTTACCAAACCCAAGGGTGGTCTCATGGCACTCAAGTCCCTTCTTTCCATTGCTATTTGGAACTGATCATATCCTAAGTACAAACCTCCCATAGAATATATTTCTCTTCATGCAAATGCTTCTGCAAAGGTGTCTACAATTGGTCTAGTACCCATATTCTTGATTGTTACTTTGTTGACAAGATGCATGTCTTGAATGAAGCGTAGAGATCCATTTTATTTGGTACAGTGAACCATCTGCTTGAGTAGGGGGCACATGAAGGTTGCCAAATACCCATATTTATCTTTTCATTGAGTAAATCTATAAGCTTTGGCAAGAGTGCTTTTGGCAGTATAATCGGTCGTAGATTCCAAGGCACATGAGGTACAACGAATATTACCATTGGTTTGACTATAGATGGATCCACACACCCTATCTCATGCAGCTCAAATGAGAGAGTGTTTCCATGTTTTGGAGAGTGTCTGATCAAAGCATTTTCTTTCAATCTCTGTCAAGGAGTCATTGCTTCCAACTTTTAACATATTTAATGACTCTTGCGTAAACTTGTGTCCATATCTTTTTGGATCTCGGAGACTAGGTTGCAAAGAAGCCTAATCCATCTTTTCCTTGCAATCTGTAGGCAAAGGTAATGCCAGTGGTTTCACCTTCTTTGCTATAGCCTTGTACTTTGTCTCCACTTGCACTTATAGATCTTTTTTCACATTGAAGCACTCCTCATCTTTGAAAGACTCAAAGATCCTATACATGTCCATAGAAGCTACTTTTACCATATCATTTCCTTGTTGAAAACTAGAACCTGTTATAGCATTGAGATCACCCATAGTATCTAGCTACAAAAGAAACCTCTTCAAAAACACCTGAAATGTACTCGTCTTCATCTAAAAAATCATGGTTTTTGTATTTTCTTTGTACACTATTTACTTATTGTTTTTGTCCTTTCTTTAATTCTCCAAGCATTGTAAAAGATACTAATCCATCCTTTGCTACTAGGGCACCTGTAGAAAAAGATTTGTCTCCCTTTAGATCAGGCAAATACCTTTTTCTTATTGTACCAATGCACTCCCGCTTTACAATGGTACTCGGTCAAAACCCCTCATCTCCCTTTGATCTCAAAACTCCTTGCTTGTTTTTGGTAGAGAATGGTCCCTTAAGCTGTCATGATTTCTCTCATGGTCAATGAAAACTATCAAGAATTGACCAGCTTGTTTTCCATGATTGCTTTTGACCCTGGCAAAGGCAGACCCATCATCCAATACTTTTGTCTCCGTTAGCACTGCGGTGATGTATGGTTGTCCAAGGATTAGAGGATAGCTTGAAATCTCTTGAACAAAGAAATTTTGCTCACCTTTCACATCCCCTATGGTTACATTAACATTTGGACAAGCACCATAGAGATCCTCGGATGAGTTGTTTGCAGCCCTAATCATCCACCCATGGTCAATATCAATTGGCCACTTTCCCTTCATATAGACTCTTGGACATGAGATTAATCTCCAAACCATGGTCTATCAAGGCCATGTAAGGCTCCTCAAGGTCTCCCACCTTAACCAAGGTTTCTGTTGTAGCTCTTGCTCAATGGTTTCTAGAATAGTGGATCTTATGATTAGCTTTGTCTTCATATTCATCTTCAAATTTAACATGCATATTTCTGCGGCCGGAAGACTGGTAGTAGCTTACAACATTCTCATCTTCATCTCTTTGTTGTACTTGTATCACACGTGTCTTTGAAGCACTCTCTTCAACCTCTGATTGGATAGACTCCATTAAAGCTTGTCATTTTCTTCTTATGATATCAATGATTCCCTTGTGGAACTCTCTCTTTGCAATGTCAAGGACTTCTCCGAATGTAAAATTCACCTTGCTATTTAAGATCCTTTCCTCTAAAACTTTCTTTATGTGGCAGCTTCAATATCTGATTGAAGCTTGTATGATGGGATTTTTCCTGTTCTCTTTTCTTTATCTTGCTTTCCCTTTGGTGCAACATCTCTCATTGGTACTTCTTGTGATGGAGGTTCGCTTGCCATGGGATCTTGAGAGGGACCCAGATCCTTTCTTCCGCCAAGTTACTAATAGCCCTCTTTGAGGGACCTTCATCTCCATTTTCTCTCTTGCGTTTTTCTTTTGCAAGTACCTTGTTTCCTTGACACTTTGCAATGTAGGCATGCACTAACAAGGCATCTACAGGTTCATTCCACCCAGTCTAAAGATGGATACAATCTATTGCTTCATGTACGACTTCTTTAGTCAACTTTCCCTTCATAGCTAACTCCATCGTAGATGGCCAGACATCTTCCCCATCCTCACTCACGTCTTCAATAGATTTTGACCCTTTGAGCATGACTTGACTAGGTTTTAAGCCAAATGTTGCTACTTTAACCATTAATATAGCATGACTAGTGCAAAAGGTGCAAAACCTCTGGCTAAGAGAGTTTGTGATGAGAGTCACAAACACTTTAAGATAAAGCATTTATGAAAAATCACCAACTCTCTTTTTAAGGATTAATGGAAAGCTAAGAGCAGCGATCGTGACAAGATATTCACAAACCCTCTCCCCTATTATGCTTGTAAATTGCTTGTTTTCGTAGACGCGTTCATGATGAAATGATCACGAGTTCACTTCCAACTTTACTTAAAAAGAGCAATTAAGAACACTAAACTTTTAGCCATGAAACTTCAACTCTCATGGAAGCACAACTTTCAATCAAAACCCAAACCTCTTTTATGGTATAATGTAGCGTCACCCCCAATCACATAGTCGTAGCATCAAACAATTGAAAAGAATACACGAGCTTCTACCTTCATAGCGACCATTTTATGAATTTTCAGAGATTTAAGAGATTCTAAAGTGAAGCTCACACACCATTTTGATAAGGGGAAAACCCTAATTCACTCCCTCACAAGCTCAGATACTAGATTGCAAAAAGGCGGGGCTACAACACACATAGATTGGGCAACGATGGAAGCTATTGCACAATAGTACCAAATTGTAGGGTTTTTTTGTAAAAATCCGCCCTCTCTCTCTTCCCCATGTAATTCTCATTTGACGTGTCAAGGTTTAGGCCATTTTTCCACTTTGGACCAAAACTAGACCATTTTTAGCTCATTTTTGATGCTAAAAATCCCAAAGGCAGTCAAAAAATCCCTAAATTTATGGGATCACTGACATAAGCATAAAAGTCATACATATGCATCATTTTTCATCAATATACTATTTTGGGTCACTTTCCATGCAATCCTGCGACGGTGCTTGTTAGCTGGTATTTTCGATAGTTTTTGCCCGCATCAGTCTTCATAGATGAGATGAGTTTACCAGCATGAAACAGTTGGAACATGTACATTATAAAACCAAATTAGAAATCTTATAAAGTAGGAAAGCACGCAAACGTGCGACATCCAAGGCCACGATTCCCTGGATAGGTATGCGCATGATAGCGACTACACCAACCGCTTTAGCATATATCACAATATGTACATTATTGTTTTTCTTTCCATGCACCGAGAAGTATCAAAAGTGAGGTGAATGTTTTGCACCCATCTTCAAGTGTGAGTATATACTCCAACACAATGATAGATGGTTCCCGACCTAATTTTCTTCTCTTTATGTGTGAAAAAAATCCAGCACAAAAAGAGCAAGTTCTAATTTATATTCTAATTCAAAACTATTTAGTTCAAAAATTAAAAACAAAAAAAACTAGAATCATGAAATTGAAATTTAAACTAATTTTAACTATCCGTTATTTTCTATATTTTTATAAATATTTTATCTTTAGAGAAAAGAAGATTACTTTTATCAAGTAGCTCAATGTTTGGTTGTGTCAAATCTTCCTAAGAGAGCTTCGGTGGTTGCATATATATATATTGAGCACTTTGATCTAAAAAACTCTTCGATCAAAGGTTTCTCTGATTGAAGAAATTGAAAAATCTTCAATCGTCATAAATGAAATTACTGATCAAAATTCATATGTTTTACTTGGCTGGGTCTAGATCTCAAAATCTCTACAAGCTTAGTAAGACCATGGTGTGCCATAACTTTTCTCGAACAGGGTAGGCTCCCAATTTTTCATTGCCCATTGTTTGAAAGCATTGAACAAAAATAAGAATTAAATTAAGTAATTATAAATTGGTGAAATGCTAACCATAAATTCAATGCATCGATGCTTACAACATTTCCTCAAAGTTTTCCCATCCGCCATTGGTAACCCATAACCTTTTTTAGCTCTTTGGTGATACATAATTATTTTGGCACTTTAATGCCTAAATATACATAAACCAAGCATCCCATACTAGTGGGGTGAACATTTAAATATTCATGTCAAGTAAGTGATTTCTATTTTATTTTAAGTGTCTTTAGATTCTTTGTGCTAGTAGCCAAGTGAGAGATCAATATACCTATGATGTTTTCTCAAGACCTTTATTATTATTGGCTTAACATCTTTTTCTTGCAACGCACTAGCTGATTTTTTTCCAAGCTAGTGGACTTCCTTTTCCCAGAAATCTGCATTATTTCTAGTTGGAGATTTATCTTATCACCAATAAGTAATAGGTTTTTTAAGTCTCTCACTGTATGATGTTTCACTCGGTATAGTCGATGTGTTTCTTCCTTGAGATTTATGTTGAGCTTGTAATTGGTTTCCATTCTCTTAATCATGAGTTTCTCTACTCATGTTTTCTTGAAGTATTTGATATTCCTTTATTTTCTTCTTTCCGGATTTTATATGTCCTCGGGTAACAAAAAGGGGATCAAAGTGGAAAAAGGACTAAAGCACCATCATTGGAGCCATCACAAAGGTGTGAGGTCCCTACCCCTTTTTGAGAGGAGCGGAGTACCTTTGATAGGTCTCCAATCCTGAAAAAGAAAAACCAACGGACATTGCCTTAGCTACTACGTAGCCACGGGTATGAACTGTCAGTGAAGGATCGGTCCTATCTCGCTATGGAAGAGCATGACCACCATAACCCTATCTAAAAACTATCTATAATCAATTATACCTAAAAGTATAAATCTTAGAGTGACCAACCTGTGCATATTGTTTCCCATGTTTCAGAAGAATAGCCGCCAAGGTTTGTCTCTTTTAAGATTTATGACTTAAAAAAAAACAATTTCTAGGGTTGGAAAGTTACCCGACTCATCGGGTCCACCCGTCCATAGAATGATACCGTCGGGGTATCATTGTACCACTTTCCACACAACACTCAACCTTCTTTTGTTATCTAATTACTACCAGACTATTTAAACATACATGTTCCTTTACTTTATTTATGATACTGGTTCATTAAAACAGCCCTTCAAACAGTATTACAAACAATAGTCAAACAAAAAGTCGTCCAATTTTAAACCAACAACCCTTGGATTAGGTTCACTTAAGAATATCTATTGACGCTATTATGTCCGATCGGTATATACATTATTTATAAAAACCCTTGTCCTTATGAGCGTCCCATACCGCTCGACAAGTACTCGTTGTGCTAATCTGGACGTACTCCCGCCACAACAACAACGGTACCAATCTGGGTGTCATTCTCATGCCACGGCAAAACAAAATTGTAGTATCTAGCTGGGCTAATCTGGGTGTACTCCCACCACAGCATCAGCGGTGCCATCCTGGGCGTCATCTCACACCTTGGCAACTGCCACATAATACCAGCGCTAATAAGTAGAGAGACTTGAGAGAAACCCTACCGAAGGTTTTGGACAAACATTCTTTCCTATAGCAACCAGTTTAACCAGAAAATCTTTTCTACTTGTCAAACATATGCCGAGTTTCTTGGGGTTAAGACCCATGGTTTTGGTCCATGTTTTCTTTTCATAAGGTAAATAATATATTTCTATGGTCTCGCATATGCAATGATGCATAACTTGAAACTGCAATACTAACCAGTACCATAGCTCCGATTGATTCGATTGGTGGAGACATAACATGTTCCGCAGGAGTTCCACCGTTACTTGTACCAGCTTCATAATCATTAGTGCCTTGGGTTCGAGCACGCTTTGGAGTCATTTTTTTGTACTACACTTATGCTATACACTTAGAACATTCCTTGTTTCCAAAGAGAGTATGTAATTTGAACCCTCGCCAACTCGGATTCACACTTAGTGTTGTTGTTCTATATCTAATTTCTATACATCAAATATTTGTTAATCTTAATTAATCGAAAATTAAGTGTGTAAACTACAAGTGAAAGTTTAGGACTGCATTACTTTTATGCATGACATTTCTAATCCAATTCTAAGTTCCATTTCTATACTTCAACTAAATCACACTACAAGAGGTTGTGTGCTCTTGTGACGCTGTTAGCGACGGAAATACACTGGGTTTTTATAACCCCCAGCGTCGCTAAAACCGTCGCTAAGAGCGTCGCTACCAGAGCGTCGCTATATGCGTCGCTATATAGCGACGCATATAGAAACGTTTACACAGAAGACTATAGCGACGCTACAGAGCCATAAATAACGACGCTTATAGCGACGCCCGAGAGAATTTTTTTTGGTTGCAGGGCATTGAATGCCCTCCCACCCATCAACCATATTGTACTTGATTCACTTTTTAAAAAAAGTGCAAAGGTAGATAATAGACCCAAAATAGTCACCCACAAGACGCATTGTTTGCAAAATTGACAATTGTACACATCATAGGCAAAATGAATTGATTGGCAAATGTAATAATGACAATTGTACAACATCATAGGCATAAAGAATTGATTGGCAAAAGGAACTGCGGTGACAAATGTAATAATATACATGGTTCAAAAAGACGTATAAAATCCGTCTCATGATACATAAGCTATGAGAAACCCTAAACTAATGCTATCTAGCTACGGCTAAACTGACGTCGTCTAGTCAGACGTCTCATCGCGTCCAAGCGGCATATCTGTCGGATTCTGCAAAAAAAGACAATAAGACAGCTTTCAGTAAGTATAAACATATAACGACATTTATAAAACAATACAAAAAATAAAAAAGAGTAAACCCTAATACTAACCATGCCGCCGCGAGAACTGAGAATGTCCATCATGGCGTTTAAGCCCTTCCTGCCTGCGTACTCGCGCTCGTACGGTGTGGGATCACGTCCTGTCATCGACCACTGTCAAAACATACAAAGATTTCATTATGTTAGAACTAAAAAACTCATAAATCCTAAACTATCGAACATGCATAAAGAGCAATGTGAAAACACTTACAAAATCGGCCTCAAATGATGCCCATCCACCTCTCCCCAAGTGGTGCGAGCTCCCTGCCTCTACTCGCGCTCTGGCTGCATCCTTTTGTTGCTTCCACTTGTCGGGATTCTCGCGCGCTGCTTTCTTCGCATTCTTCCAATCTTCTTTGGCCAGCCAATCTGGCCTGTTCCACCCATTCTTGATTGCTTTTTGCACTTCGGAACGCTTGTGTTTGCAGTATTCGCGCATTCGAATCTTCATCAGGTCTTCATTGAAGCGCTGATCCCGTGTTGGAACGGGAAACTCATCATGAAGTATGCTGATGACTCTGTTTTTTAAATCACTTGGTACTTCACTCCATTTGTTTAGTATGTAGTGTCTAAACAGCTGAGAGAAAAGACCACGCATGCGCGAGATCACCTTCTTGCCGTCATCATCCATGATAATGCCGCCGCTGATGTCGACGGAGTAAGGCAAGCCCTCTGGCCAGTGACGCGTGAACCTGGGTGTCCCGACAGGGGTCTCTAGCGGCGTGTCGATGGGGGTACGGACGTCAGGTGTCTCCACCGGCGTCTGGGCCCCGAAGCGAGGAGTGTCGAGTGGGGTGGCTCCTGGCGGAGTAGGTAGAGGTGTGTAGCTTCTAGGAACAGTCAGCCGTGCAAAACCTGGCGTAGATGGCGATGCTGTGGCTGGTGTGGGGGCGGGCAAAGAAGGGGAGGGTAAAGAGCCTCGTCGAACACGAGGCGGTGTGGAGGCATCGGTGGCGGAATCCCCACAACAACCGCCACCGCCACCACTAGAGCGCCGGTGTCTAAACGAGTGTGAAGCTCGTCTCAACGACACCGAAGCTTCGGAGCGCGCCGAATGCTCCGAAAGAGAGGGAGATGCGGATGGAGTAGGAACGCGCGATGATGCGCCAGAGTGATGACGCTCCACGTACCACTGTCTCTGCTGCGGTGACAAAGAAGAAAGAAACTCCTCATCATCCATACCTGCATTAAACACACGAATATTTAAACTTAATATTGAATGAATAGAGTAGACAATGATGCAAAGACCATTAAATACAATGACGTAATGACGCATATAAATACAATGACGCAATGAATCGAGTGATAGAAGAGGCAAGTCGAAAACTCAGAATTTTCAATCAAAAGATGTGAGCGCGAGTAGAAAAGAGCGTTATACACCATGGAAGGTACTTAGAGAGCCAGAGCTTTTACAACACGGAGCAAAATTGTTCAAATACAATATTTGTGGCTTTAAGAGATCTCTCTCTCATCCTCGCATAACTCAGCATAACTTCCTATATCTATATAGAGCTCTCCGTTTAAACACATATCCTCTGTTTCATTTTGTAGCTCCTCTGCATGCACCCCATATAGAGTAGTAGCATCTTGATGCTCGTCTAGCACCACCGCAGCGGCTTCTGATTGAGCATCTTCTCTGATCTCCTCCATTGATGTCGTTGTGATTGGCACATGGTAGCCTTCATACGTCCTTGCACTACGAGGGGCTACCTCTATGACGTACCACCAGTTTGATGTAGACTTTGTAGGATGAAATATTACCTGCGAGAGCCACATAACTTACATGAGAGCTTTCAAGCACATAACTTGTAAAAGGGGGATGTTAACTATTTACATACTTACTTGTTCACAATGCTCGGGTAGTACGAAAGTGTCTCTTAGGTCAGTCCATTTCTTAGTAGAATCCACCTCAAGAAAACCAGACTCTCCTCTACGCACAGTAGCGTTGCGACCCTCCATGATTATCTTGAACCATTGCACGTCGAACAAGTCGACAAAAAATCCTCTGTAATCGATCCTCAAAATCTCTTGCAGCGTGCCGAAGTAAGTGAGTTCCGCCACCACAGGATCTTCATCAGAGGAACGTCGTCGACTAGACTGTTCAAATTTTGCCATGATTCCACAATCTTGAGTAAAACGCTTTTTGTCGATTCGTTCCACCCTAAAATGTCGACCTTTACACCATGCTGCTGTGTATGACTTATACTACAACGAACAAAGATTATGAGTGGCCGTTCAAACGTTTATAAATAAAGTCACTTGCTAGTCGTACATTGCAAACTTACCTTGGTCGCGCAACCCCGAGAGTACTCCCACTCTTCTTCAGTCACTTCGTCACCGCATTGTTGTGCGCTTTTCAATTGGTTGTGCAACCATCTTAAGCTCATGAAGGTTGGTAGGCTCTCCAGAACCGCTGGATAGTGCATCGGTGGTCGTCTTCCCCGTCTCCACTCGATTCGTGCCCTTTGTCGCTCTTGCTTTGCATCCTCATATTGTGAAATCCACTTTTGCATCACTGGATTGTGAAGCATGCAAAATCGGTTGATTTTAGCCTCTAGATCTTCCGTCATCTTCTTCTCAACACCGAGATTGCACATGATAATCCCAGATATGCGCTCATCATCTATGGTTCGCCATAGCGTGTCCCGGGATTTATCAAATCCGTCTAGCCACTCTCCAATGTACACTAGGGACTCTGATACCAACCAACCTTCTGCCATGCTACCCTCCGGACGTGCCTTTTGACGCACATATCCCTTAAGCGTTTTCATGAAACGCTCTAAGAAGAACATCCATCTGGAATGAACTGTGCCAGCTATTTCCACCTCATCAACTATGTGAACAAGAAGATGCACCTGAATGGTTAGCATTGTAGTAGGAAAATGTTTCTCAAACATGCACACAAGCTCCGCAGCATTTAGTTTGGCGAATGGTATGGAGTCTACGTTGATCTCCTTTTGTGAGATCCATTGCACCAGCTCTGCAAGTTTGTAGATTGTGTTACGGATGTCGAGAGACAAACATCCCTCAATGGCAACCGGTAAAATAAACTGTAAAGTATGTGCAGCAATGATATTAAAGTCCACATTTTATGCAATGATATTAAAGTCCACTATGAATGTACCTGACACATTTTATGCCAATCGTGTGACTTCAAACCGGTAAGCTTTCCTTCTTTAGTAAAACACGTTCGGAGCGAGTGCATTACGCCAGTGGGGGTCCGCAAAGATCGAATGGTCTCTTTTACTTTGCGTTCTTGGGCTCCTGTGAAAATCCATGGTGCTTTAGGGAGTTTTATCGATCCATCAGACACTGTTTGCGGCCAATATTGCTCCATACGATCCACATTTCTAAGGTCAACTCTGGCTCCCAAAGTATCTTTCTTGCCGGTCAAATGGTCCCATAGTAGATTACCCACATTCTTGAATATGTGCATTGGATTGAGCAAGTGATTGATCATGAGTCAGGGCCAGTATGGTAACTCGTACCATAGAGATAGTCTCTTCATCCCTGGAGGCAATCCGTCATCGCACATCTCCTTCTGCTCTAACCATGCTTGTGTAGACATCCTTGGTGGCTCTCTTCCCAAAATGCCGTCGCGTAACACATGATTCTCTGGAAGATACGCTTGATGACCTTCGTAGATTTGCTTCTTCAGTGAGGGTGCCCTACGTGCATTTAGTCTAGGTCCACATGTGACACATGCTCTGTATCCGCTTGTTTGAAGCCCTGCATGTATACACATGATAATAGATCAACTATGGGAAAAAACAAGATTTACAGTGTCTGAGTGAGGAGTGTCAATAGATCACCTGAGCATTCTGTTAGCCCGGGATAGTCATGCATGGTCCACATTAGAATGCCTCTGATCAAAGCATTCCGTCGTCCTGTGTGTCGGCTCATATCCACCACCTCTATGCCAATCCACAATTGTTGTAGCTCTTCCAATAGTGGACGAAGATACACATCCATATTCCCCACTTTATATCGCCCTGGCACAATCAAGCTTAGCCATAGGTGCCCCTTCTTCGTAGTCAACCACGGGGGAATGTTGTAGTTGACGATGACAACGGGCCATACACTGCAAGATGTTGATCTTTGACCAAATGGATTTACGCCATCCATAGCCAGGCCTAAGCGCAAATTTCGAGCTTCCCTGGCAAAATCCGACCATGTTCCATCTATATGTTTCCACGCTACGCAATCTACAGGAATTCGTAGCACACCATCCGAAGATTTATTCTCCTCATGCCATGATGCTAGGGCGGACATGGACTTACATTCGAAGAAATGCTTGATGGGAGGAAGCAGAGGGAAATGTCGCAAAACCTTTTGTGGAATTTTTGTCCCGTGGAGATCTACTCGATATCTTTCGGAATCACATTTCGGACACTTCTCCATGTCTATGTATTCCCCTCTGAAAAGAATGCAGTCATTAGGACAAGCGTGGATAGAATTGTAATCCATCCCCAAGTTTCGCAAAATCTTTCTTGCTTCATCTCGAGAATCTGGCATCACATTGTCAGCTGGTAGTATGTGCTCTTTCAACAATCTACACAACATAAAAATATGATACAGTCGTGTAAAAATCTATCAGATCATTATACATTTAGAGTTCTATTAAAGTAAACTAATTGTATAGATCACCTGAAAAGCACTGTGACGCTAGTGTCACTCCATCCAAACTTTGCCTGCATGTTGAGAAGAACCAGGAGTGCTTTCAATCTAGACATACATGCTCCATTATACAATGGCGTATCGGCTTCACTTTTCATATCATCATAGATAAGCCTTTCTGAATCCATGATCGTCTCGATCATTTCATCAATCTCGGGCTCAAACATTGCCTCGTTGGGAATGTGCTCTGCATGATCATCCCCCGAGCTGTCAGAGGCTACATCTTGTGGCCTCACATATGCTGCTTGACCAAAGCGCCTGCGAACACGTCTATTGGGTTGCAAGATTGCTGCTTGTTGGCCAGCGTCAGAGTCCGACGAGCTATAATTGGCAACAACTCGATCTATAATAGATGGATCGAACTCGCCAAATTCGCGAACGTGCTGCAAAGAAACACGTCTTGTCCGTTGCACAGCATGCTTGCATTGATTACAAGGACATAAGACCCTCGTTGAGAGATAGGTGTTTCGGTTGGACGGTCCCACATCCTCGTCGCTACTCATAATGAGGATAAAAAACTTATAACCTGGACAACAAATTTAATATTCTATTGGCATTCTTCGTCTTATCTCTCTCTCTCTCTCTCTCTCTCTCTCTCTCTCTCTCTTTACCTCACATTCTCTAGTCATGTCCAATCCCCGCACACCTCGGTCTAGAGGTGCACGGAGATCAGAACCACCGGGTTATAATCTCGTCTTTATTGGTCAATACCTATATTTGTGGGTACAAGAAATCTACACACCCACGTCTACATGATACTGCATGTAGTGGACAAAACCCCTTTGCCTCTTCTCTAGCTGTAGCACTTCACTTCATCTTAACATTGATAGCCGTTTTTCGGCTCTTTGTAATTGCCACAGTGAGTTACCTTCCCCTATCAAATCCCTCAAACACTGTGGTTACCCTCACCCTTTCACTGTATATAGGTGCGTGTGAGTTAAGGGACTTTTCCCATATCTCCTTACTGAAATAAAAAACCCTCAATTAGCTAGTCATTGGGCTAGTTGAGCCAAAAAAAATAAAAAATATAAGTATATTATGGCCCATGCGTATGTAAATATTTCTTTGTATATAGGGCCTAAATAAAAGATTTTTTCATAATTATTTTGGTATTTATTTAAATATTTTTACCTAGGTGTGTGTTATTTATGCTCTGTACATTGCTTCACCATTACTACAATTTTTCTTACCATTTTTCATACTCTTTATTCCATATAGAAATATTCTCATGTAAGCTTCTCTTATATTTGGTGTAACTCCACCCCAACAAAAATCCAAAAAAACTAGTTTTATTTATGTGTATTTTTTTCACTATTGTGATTTTTTCCCTTCCTACATCTATTTTGTTTTTTTTCTAAAAAATTAGAACACCAAAAATATTTATCTTTTTATAGTAGCCTCATAATGAGAGAGATTTCTTTTGACCCCTTTATATTTTTTCCACTTATATTATTTATATTTGACATGTACATATTTTTTAGACTCCTCAATATTTGATTTTCTTAGTTGTACTATTCACTTATATCATGATCTCAACAATATCTTCAATTATAGACCTACCAAATAAGGTCAAGGGTAGGTGGCATGCATACATGCACTATGGAGGGCTCACTCTTGGAGGTATTCAAAAGAATCATCCAAAGAAGGACCCCCCAAGGACCTTGTGCAGTGGAAAAAAACGGTCGGTTTTGCTGAATTTTTAAAGTTCACTTGCTCTCCGAATTTGAAAAGGTGATACAAACAAAAGTTGTAGCTCGTGGGCTGAAATTTTGCCTCAAATGTTTTCATATTTTTTTGAGCTACGAGCTGTGAGCTATGATTTTATTAGTGGACCCCAGTTTTCCCATGCTATGCAGCCACACTCTCTCTTCCACTTTATCATTTTCCTCTTTCACACACACTTCTCCACTCATCATCCCCACCTCTCTCACCACTCCTCTCTGCACCCTACTCACCTTCTCCTCAACCTTGAAGAATAAGAGAAACCATGGTGAACTCATACCTCCTACACACAATTCCATTCCAAAATTGACCACCTAGTCTCATTTTTCCTCCTCCAATTTACCCATATCTATAAAAAAACCACAAAATTCAGCCTCTTCTCTTAAAAGACAGCATCATGGTGGTTGATTACTCAGCTTCAATTACCTTGTCTCTCAAGGAAGGTCAAGAGTGGAGAAAAAATGTACCGTCAAAGCTAGTGGACCGTCAACAAGCGTCAAAATTGGCCCTACTCAAGACACTTGGAGCATCAACCTTGTAAGAAATCCACCTTTTCTTACCTCTTAAGAGTTTTTCTTCCTTATTTGTATCCTACATGGATACTCCCATTGTAAATATCCAATTCCATTTGTAAATTAATACTAACTCTACTAACACTAACCCACTATGAAAAGTCCTATCACCTCCATTTCTCTCCTCTCTCTTTCCCCACCAACTTCTTGATAATTCCAAGCAAAAGAAATTAGATAAATGGCTGAAAATCTAACCCAACCATGGTTAGAGGAGTGACCCTAGCCTTCAAAATTGCTATAAAAGGAGGGTGTAGCTAGCACAAAAAGAGGGGAGCCATAAGCAAGAGCACTATGCTATAGCTTGAGAAGCAAAGCTCAACCTCTCTAGAAGGAGCTCTTGAGTGGAAGCTCATTGTCTTATGCATGTGCATGTGTTGTAATAGGGGATTAGCAAGGGAACTCTATGCCATTGTAAGAGAGAGAGTGATCATTCAATTGAGAGTAGGAAATCTATCATTTCTCCTACTAGTGTAAGCCCAACATTTGCTGAATCAAGGAGGGTGGATTTGGACTAAGCTTGGATATTTTGTCTCCCTTCCAACGTGAAGTAATGGACAACAATGATGCGTAAGTGTCTTGGTGTTTTTTTGTTAAGTTCTTGATAGCTTGTCTCTGGTGTTGTCATCAATCTAGCCATAAATCCCACATACTGTAAGAGGGCGACAGGGTGGAGAGGACTCCCCTGGCTTTAAGACAGTGATTGGGGTGGCTTTTCTTGTGATGTGTTGTGGTGAAATTTACGCAAGCTATGTTGAACAAATACTAATTTCACTTTGATTTGTCATGACAGATTTGTAAGAAGGTATTAATGCAACAAGCACCCCCTCCCCCTTTCTCTCGCTTTCTTAAATATATAGTTGTGTTTGCTTGATCATTGCCGATACGTTTCAAAGCAGCCCGAGAACTATCTCTCTCTCTCTCTCTCGTGTTTTAGTGTGTGAGAGTGTTCCATTGGTGTTAGGGTTAGTGTAAATTCCTTGCTTGTTTGTGGGTTGCTCTAACGATTCTTCTCTTTTGCGTCCTAGTTCGCTCTTAAACTAGGTGGTGCCCCTTGTGTAGTTGGGATTTGGCTGTGGGTTTGTTGTTTTGGTTTGTGTTGTGTTGTGCCCCAGCCCCATTGAGCAGCACGGGAGCCTTGAAGGGTGTCTAGAGGTTGCTCTTCTTGTTGCCCGCCCCGGACCGCCTCAACATCTTTTCACAGTAGATCTTTTCACTGTTCGTCTAACTCTAAACCCTAAACCGTAAGTAATTCTTGCGTGGACTCGATCTAACGTAAATAAGCGTAAATCTAAATAAACGTAAATCTAACTAAAAATAAAGCTAAATCTAATTTAACGTAAGTCTAATGACTAGAGGTTGTCTGGATGGTCATTGTGTCGGGGATGTAGTGACTCTTGCTGCCCTGAAGATCCACCTTCTTCCCTATCTTCTGAAGACATTTCACCAGTACTTTTGGATCGACAGAGCCCACCATGAGTGAAGGCATCAATACCCTATATTCCATTGAGGGCTTTCTTCACCCGCTTCATGCAGGCATCGCAGTCTATGGAGACCTAAATCTAATCTAATATAACGTAAATCTAAATCTAGCTTAAATAAATGTAAATCTAGTTAAAAATAAACCTAAATCTAATTTAATGTAAGTCTACATATAGCCTAATCTTTAACGTCTTTTAAGATAGTTTCCTACGACGTTATAACTCTCTTCTTCTTGTGTGTGTGCGCGTGTGTGGATGTGTGTGCCAATAAAAAGAGATAAATGGTATAGCCTTTCTATCACCCATGCCAAGTATGATAGATTGATTATGCCATTTCCCTCTTGAATAATAGGTCTTGAGTTCAACTCCTCGTCGGCTAGATCTTTAGGTCTTTTAATTTTAATTAGTTTCCTACGACGTTAAATTAGTTTCTCTCTCTTTCTCTCTCAATGTGTGTGCGTTTTTTTGGATCGTATGCATGTTTTCTCTCTCTTTTCCTCTCTCAATGTGTGCGTTTTTTGTTTATGCATGTTCTCTCTCTCTTTTCCTCTCTCAATGCGTGCGTTTTTTGTTTATGCATGCTCTCTCTCTCTTTTTCTCTCTCAATGTGTGTGTGCATTCTTTGTTTATGTATGTGTATGTGTGTTTTTGTTTTTGTTTGTACTCTCTCTCTCTCTCTCTCTCTCTCTCTCTCTCTCTCAAAAACACTATGTGTGTGTGTATGTGTGTGTGTGAGAGAGAGAGAGAGGGAGAGAGAAAGAGGGGAAGGGAACATGAGAATGAGGAGAGGGAAGGAGCATACCTGGCTCTCCTTCCTCTCCTCGTGTGTGTGTGTGTGTGTGTGTGTGGAGAAGAAAAAGAGAGAGAGAGTGAGGGAGAGCGTTACCTGCTCCTTGCTTGAGGGCGCCGAAAAACTCAGATCTGAGATCTGAGTTTTTGGGCGCGCTCGGTTATTTTTTTACCCCAGCCGGTGTCGCTATGAGCGTCGCTATGAGCGTCGCTAATATGAAGAACCTTTTGTAGTGTCAAATTTTAGTATTATTCAAAATTCTACTTAATCTAATTGACAATAAAATTGTTAAATGAGAATTTCATCATGTATAATAAGAATATGATGAGTTCTCTTTTGTATTAACTTTCAATTAACTATGCATAAGTTAATAGTGAAGATGTACTAACTAGAGAGAGTAGGTATACTTAGAGAGATTAGAGTAAGAGAAAACATACACACACATCTTTTCTAAAGTTAATTGAATCTTACTAATCCATTACAAAGATTAGAGTAAAAAAGAACACACACACATCCTTTTCTAAAGATAATTGAATCTTACCAATCTATTAGAGAGATTAGAGTAAGAGATAGCGCACACACACACATATCCTTCTTAAAACTAATTGAATCTTACTAATCTATTAGAGAAATTAGAGTAAGAAATAGCAAACACACATCATTCTTAAAGTTAATTGAATCTTACTAATCTATTAGAGAGATTAGAGTAAGAGATAGCACTCACACACACACACACACACACACACACACATCCTTCTTAAAACTAATTGAATCTTACTAATCTATTAGAGAAATTAAAGTAAGAGATAGCAAACACACATCATTATTAACGTTAATTGAATCTTACTAATCTATTAGAGAAATTAGAGTAAGAGATAGCACACACACACACACACATCCTTCTTAAAGCTAATTGAATCTTAATTAATACGTACCTTACTAATCCACTAGAGTTTTTGCTCTCTTAGTGGTTTGTGGAAGTCTTCTCTGTAAGAGAAGTGGCAACACTTCGTGAGCGCTATAGAGGCAATCTCTATATTTTAAAGTGTGAGCATGGATGCTCTATTTATAGCAGAAAAGAAAACGTCCAATTCTTTTTTTCCCAAAAAAAATAAAATTATATATATATATATATATCCAAAAATCATACCCACATTTTTGGTACCATTGTGGTACCCATCAGCTTGATCAATTTGTCATTATCATCAAAAGATAAGGCCACACAGCCCCCCCTCATTAAGATTAGTCAAGACTAGGTCCTCTCCTTTTCATGTGACAGTGTGTTGCACTTTGTCCCCTCCTATGTGAGTACAGGTGAGTTCCTGTCCCTTCATTTTTCATGCTTGTGTATTCTTTCGTCTTCATAATTATTTTATTTATTTCCTTAATGATAATTTACTTTACATTTTTAAGTTAAACTTTACAGTCTTATATTAACTTTACAGTAGTAAAAGAAAATTCTACAATCAGTACCTAAGTCTTACAATAAGTTAATTAGTGATTCATATAGCTAAACATGTCAAAATTTTGTAGCGTAAATTTTAAATTCTAGGTTTTCTCAGCCTACGATTCATAATTTGAACTCGAATATATTAAATAATGAATGATGGTTAAGAAAAAATCAAATGCGTAATAGAACTTGTGTGAAATTCGAAAGTAGAGACCTTACAATCTCCCCAGCTTAGAATTTGAGATGCCCTCATCTCAAGAACAATGAAGGGTAATCCTTAAGAAGAGATTTCTCATCTTCCCAAGTAGCATATTCTATAGGGAAATCCTTCCATAAGATAAGATGTTCTTTGATGTATCTATTCCTAAGCTTTCTCTCCCGAGTTTCTAGGATAGTATCAGGTTGGAGTTGTAGAACATCTTGAGCAGGTAAAATGATTTTCTCATCATCAAGGACATGGTCAGGGTTATATACATAAGGTTTTAACAGACTTAAATGAAATACATCATACACTTTGAGATGAGAAGGGAGTTTTAGTCTATAAGCTTGATCACTTACAACCTTGATTATTTCGTAAGGTCCACAATATCGGTAGCTAAGCTTCTTATACCTTCCAAGAGACTGATTGATCTTTTTGGGATTTACTCGTAAGAAAACTTTGTCACCTTCTTTGAAAATACGATCAGATCGTTTTAAGCCGGCGTACTTCTTTTGTCGATCTTGAGCCGCTTGAATATCCCTTCGAATAGCTTTGGTTTGAGCTTCCATTTCTTCAAGCATTTTCTTTGAGGCTTCTACCCTTATAGTGGGGTGAGAAAAGTTAAGAGGTGATAAACATTCTTGACCATAAAGGCCACCGGGTCTATTTTTTTCACTTCTGCCTCTCATTTGGTGCCCCCACTGAGGAGGGCTCTTGAAACCCTTCAGTTTACAAGACTGAAAACCCTACACTATTGTGAATGGATGAATGAGTATGAAGGATTTTCTAACTGGACGACAGAAAAAGAAGAGCTCCAAGCACAACTAGACGAACTCCGCATCTCCATCAAAGCTCGAGTGCCAGGCGTAACGGTAATCGATTTGAAGTGGGAGAGTCAACCAACGCGCCAAACCCAGTGGATATACATAGGCCAAGTGCCAAGAAGAAGAAGGAGAAGGTGGAAACCATGTCCGCAACCTACAACCAACCAACAACAACAAAATGGAAGGAGCTTTGCACAATAGAGAATCAACACTATTCTACTTTGAGAATCGGGTAACTCAAGTCACCGAGGTAATTATCATAGTCAGTTTTCAAGTCGCACCTGATGCTGCAGCATAGATAACAGAAGCATTGGCTCACACTCTCACTAGAGAAACTAGGGATCTACTGAGTTTGTTTCAGGAAAGAACACCACCCTCTCCTACAAGCTTGGACAGTGACTAAGCACCTCTAAGCTTCACATGAATCAAGACAACCTACCTCAAGACAGATCACACATACCAACACGTGTACGCTCAATCAAGGTAATATTGGACTTGAAGATTCACTACCAGCACGTCATTGACACCATGCCGGGTGGGGAGCGGTTTTTTGAGGTTCTGGCATTAGATCAGCCATTTGTTTTACCTTTGGTACAAGGCAATGTACCGTTTGAAGTTTTAATCTATGTCCTAGTATAATAGGGTATACAAGCCTCCTTGTAAAGAAGAAAAACAAATTTGCAAGTTAAGAAGTGTGTCTTTCTAGCTCTCTCTCAGTAATCATGGCAAGTGTAGCATTTCCAACCTTTACTGGTAAGGTGGGCGAGGATGCTGCAGACTTTCTAGACAACTTGGAAATAGCATGTGTCATCTCTGCGAGAGATGATGATGCTTCGCGCTTGCGCATCTTCCCACTTCTAATGAAGGTGGAGGCAAGATCATGGTACAATGCCTTGGCACAAGAAACCAAGGAACGGTGGGACTTATTAAGGGCAGCCTTTGTCAAGCGTTTTGGAGAGGGCACAACATCAGAGAAACTATGGCAATTGTTGACAGAGTTGAAGCAGGGCAGTATGCTGGAATACGCATCATATGAGTCAAAGTTTGTAGATTTATGGGGGCGATGGGTTGCATCGCTAAGAGAGGATGAGGGGGCACCTGATTTCCTAAAGAAGGATCGGTTTGTGGTTGGGTTATGGCCAACTCTTAAAGAGAAGGTGAAGGGAAGGTTTCCTGCTACGTATGAGCTAGCAGTTGAAGTGGCCCGCCTTAAAGACAAGAAGTTGCGCCTACAAGCCAGGAATATCGATGGAGAGGAAGTCGTTAGGACCCCACCACCTCTAGCACCACCTACAACAGTCTCCCAAAGGATTCAACCACAAGAACCAATTGAAGATCAGCAAGACTTGCTCAACCGAATCACCAATCAACTTGAGAATCTCTCAGTCCATTTGATACAACAAGGGCATGCACACAATCGCAACCAAGAGCAAGGGAGAGGACAACGAAGGCAAAACCAAGAATACCACTGCTACAATTGTGGGGAGGATGGTCATGGCATGTACTACTGTCCACAACCAAGGAGGCAGAATTTCAATAGAGGAGCCAGACAAAACCAGGTTTCACCACCAAGAGCAAGACCACCACCACCGAGGGCACCACGACAAGCACCACCCGTGCAAATCCTACAACCACCCATTCAACCACAACCACCACCACCACCACAACCTCTCATTCCACCCTTACCCCCACCACCAGTTGGCAATCAAACAGTAAGCGTCATCACTCTTGAAGGTAAGGGAAAGGAGAAAGTGGAGGAGGATAAGACCAAGGTTAAAGGAGTAGATGCTATTGGGGTAAAACGCGCTAGGCATGGTGAATCTTCCCAAAAAGAAGAAAAGATGAAGACTAAAGGGGAATCTAGCAAAAAGCCGTCCAAGTCACGACGTAAAATTGACATTGTAGATTTCTCTTTGGGTGAATGTTCTAAACCGTATGATTTGGTTCAAGATGTTTCTGTGCAGGGCCCAAAAATCACCTGGCCCCAGCTACTCCACCTAGCACCTAGGGTGAGGAGACAATGGACAAAGATGGTTAACACGAGGCGACCAAAGCCAAAGATAGCTGGGGCTATCTCTGGGAGGAATCTAGACGACATACTACCAGTGATGGATGCTTACATCAAAGGGCAACACATCTCCAATATCTACATCGATGGTGGCACACAAATATGCGTCATGAGTGAAAAAATGATGCACCGTTTGGGTTTAGAGGTGAGTCGGCCGGCACCATGCCGAGCCAAAATGGCAAATAATTTAAAAGTTCAATGTGTTGGTGTCATAAATGCAGTTAGGATAAAGGCATTCAACACTGAGGTAGATGTGGACATCTTTGTCATGCCACACAAAGGGGAGGGCTATCCTATCATTCTAGGGAGGCCTTGGCTTATGGCTATGAGAGCTAAGCAGGACTGGGACACCGGCATAATCCAGATGAAGGATGCAAAAGGGAGGCCAATACTTTACGACATGAAGAAAGGTCGGCGATGCGACATGGATCTAGAAACCTCTATGGATGAGTTTTCTAGTGGTGACTCTTCAACCACTTCAGAGGAGGAGTCAACCGTGAGTGAAGGAAGTGATAGCTCCATTGAGGTAATGGGCCTCACATTCAACCACAACAAGGTGGACCCTTCAAATTTGCAACCACATGTGAAAGTGGTGAAGACACTTCAACTACCCTTATGGCACGAGATTGGTGAAAGACTCATGCAGAGAAATGCAATTGAGGTCTACTGGCACTTTAGGTTTTCCTTTCTAACTGTGAACATTGTGTGTAACATTAATTTGGGAAGCTCTTTAAGTTGGGTTGCGACAAGAGTGGCAGGATTGACATCAACAACTAGTGGAATCAATCTAGGACACACCAATCAAGGAAGAATGGTTTTGCATACTAGTGGTAACATGGAGTCATTTTTCAAAATGTGGTTTGTAGTTTATCTTTTGTACATGGTGGGCTCTCTTGTGCAACAGGCATCAACCATGCAATCTATCCATGTGGGCAACAGGTCTCTATCAATTTGGCATGAAGAAGGAAAACAAGCAAGATATGAGGATTATGGTTTCTTACTCCCTTTTGGCTATGTGTCTGGACGAGGAAGCCATGCATGGTCCCGCTTTGGAATACTTTCAAGGAATGATCAAGTTCTTTCCATACCTTCTATCACTTATGCAAGAGTTAATTCTTGTGCAACTTGTGGACTCAAGAATCATTATAAGTGTGATCTTCTGAAGAGGATATTATTGCATACAATGGATTTACGCTTAGTGTGGACCCAGGTGGACACCGAAAAGAACTTTGGGGAGCCTCATGCTTCCAAGGGATCCATTATTCCCTACAAGGATCTACCAGCCACCAAGGAGAAATCCTACTCTATTTCAACATGCTCAAGAACAGAGCTAGAGGCATAAATACCTCTAGCCTTAGGGGGAGGGCTAATGAGGCATGCTTTTCCATGCATGGGAACCCCCCCATATTTTTTTCTCTTTTACCAAAAATATTTCCTATTATATAAGTTACTTTTGATTTTTTCTTCCCTTTTTCACAAACGTTTTAGCCTTTATTAAATAAATAAGACTTATGCTAATTAATCACGATGTAGCATAAATAAGTAAACTTTCTTTGTTGATCTCTCTTTTGACCTTAAATATTAAATATATATATATATTCTAGTATTTTCTAATATATTTTTTTCATGTATATATATTATTCCACTCTACCAAATATTTTATTCACTAGTTTTCATTTTCAAACGTCAACCCCACTTTCAAATTTCAATAATACCTCCATTTAGATGATTGACAATCTTTTCAACACTCTAGGTCATGTTTTCATACACATGAAGGAGCTTACACTTGAAAGCAAGAGAGAAGTCCACTCAAAGGGGACCACCAAAAGACTTTTGCAGCCACAAATAATACATTATTTGGCTGAATTTTTTAAGTAAAGAAGAACCCCGAATCTGAAGGAGCGTTCAACATGAAAGATGTAGCTCGTGATCTCAACTTTTAGTTCAATTTTTTTCAGAATTTTTGGAGTTATGAACACGGAGATATGATTTTTGTAGTGGACCCCAGTTTTCTCGTGTAATGGTGACACAGGCCATCCCCACTTTTCTTCCTTCTAGAATGGCTATGGTTCTACAAGTCTTCAAGCATGATTACAAGAGACAAGGCTCTTTTAATGAGGTCTTGGCTAGTCTAGAGTAATTCTATCACCATTTTTTGGAGGATCCATCCTCATCAACAAATATCCACCTTCGACAACCTCTCTTATAATTTTCTTACCTCTCTCTTCTCTCCCTAATAAGCTTATGTCTATCCAAAGCTAGACTATTGTAAATATTTCCTATCCTCTACATCCTACCCACATTCTCTCTTTTTCTCTCTCTATTGACTCTGGTATTTTAAATAATGAGGAGACAAGATGGGAGCCACAGTCACATGCACCCCATTTTCCTAGTCACCAAAGTGGGACACTCACCTCAAATAGAAATATTGCTAAATCCTTCCCTCCTTCCCTATATAAGGAGGCCATGAGAGCTCACTTAGGGGGAACACACACACACACACACACACACACACACACACACACACACCTATCCATACACACTCTTGTGCTACATGCTTGTAGCATGAACCCTAATCACATAATCACAACACCATCATCATCATAATCACAACACCATCACCATCATGCTTGTAGCATGAACCCTAATCACATAATCACAACACCATCATCATCACCATCACCATGCACAAAAGATGAGCACCACACCTCCACACCACTTGTAATTAAGGGTTGAAGGCACAATTTCAAGAAGAAGAAGGGTGGACACACTCATGATATTCCTCGCCATCAACTCCCATCTCTCCATTATGCCTCCTACGATCTTGTCCCCTTCTCATTTTCCTGCCATACGCTACCTATTGTATTCATCTTTTGCAAGCAATCAACACACTCCATCTTGGTGCCATACTTTGTGTCGCTTTGGATACATCTCATTGTGAGTATGGTGTATGCTTGTTCCTTGCCTTTTTTTTTGCTTATGTAAAGGTGTGCGGATTCGCCACCATACACACACACACTCTCTCTCCATCTCATATTCCTATCATCTTGCTACTTCCATCTTGAGGTGTGCGGATTTGCCACCTCTTGTATGATAAGTGAGCATACTCGCAAGTTTCCCCTACCTCATTATCTTGCTTACTAACATGCACGAGTAGCAAGCCCATTCTCACTTATGCACCACTCCTCTCACCTTATTCTCCGACCACCCCATTCCACATTTGGGCGTGGATCTTGAAATTGTTTTCCATGGCATGCTTCATTGTGTATATGTATGTGTCCTAGCCGCATATCTTGCTAGGTGGTGCCCCTAATGTGTATCCCCCATGATGAGGCCATTGTGCATAGTCTTGGTGTAGAGGCCACCGGGTCTAATTTTTTCACTTCCACCTCTCAATGGCAAAGCTATCTTCTTTGACATGGACCGCTCTCACCATGCGGATTTTGGCCAGGCTACGAGCCAACATACATGCCAGATGTTGACAACAAAGGATTTACGCCTACAACACGAGTTTTTGTACTCGAGCAAGGCTCGAGCTTTTGCAGGGCACATCCATACAAATATGGAAAGCTTCACATGCAGGGTCATCCAATAGGAAAGTGCCACGACGAGACTGATGTACCTTGATACCACATAGGCCATGTGGCTAGTAAGGTAAGTTGGTGTAAGTCAGTAATGAGGTATGCATTTCTTTTTGAAGTTGGTTGGCAAATTTATTCGAACATGCTGAGTGATTCTTGTCCCAGCAAGGCTGTGGTACAGGTTATCAATCTCCATTCACTTGCATGATTGTGCTAGCATGAATGATCATCATTTGCACATGCAATTGAATTATGCCTATGATGTGCATATTGCATTGTTACTTGTTACTTTGAAATTTCTGTAACACTTTGGGCAAGCAAGACTTGCATTGCCTTCTTGCAAGGCTTGCGTGCAATTGAGGGGAGTGCACTTAAGGCACTCCAAGCACAATCATGGCTTGTGATAGTTGTTTTAAGAATTCCAATTTTGTTGACAGCAAACCAATGCTTAACTTGCCAACATGACTCAAGTAGGGCTTGAGTACTTGTAGCCCTGATTTGCTGCATGGATCAATAATAGTCCAATTTTGATGCCAAGGCGGTCGGCACACCCTGTGTCTTGACTTCATGAAGGGTGAATAGAGCTCGACATGGCCGACTCCTTGTCACTATTTCTACAAGCCGACATAGGATGCTTGCCACACAATCCTGGTTAATTTCACTTGAAATTGCTCGACAAGGTCGATTATTTGTCATGCTATTGGCAGTCACATCAGTTGCCTATTAGCACTACCCGATTTAGGTGAAGCAACGCTTCTATCTATGCACCTTTCATAGTGACTTACCACGTTTGGCATATGCTATGAGCATACAAACTTGGGAAGGCTTTAGCAAACTGTTTCCAGATTATTTCATTTCATACACAAAGGATGTATATGATACAAGAGGGCGTATATCTATATGCGACAAGTTTCTCTCACACGGCATATTTGGCTATGAGCCATCTTTACGCGAGCTTTTCCTTTGGAATCTCATGCCAACTGGTTGTGGCAACAACTACCAGGTTAGCCAAGTTTAAGTTTTTCTTGTTTTTTCTATGTTTACATAAAGCAAGGCTTCTCCCTTGTACCAAGGTACTGCCCAATGACTTGGCATCAAAGGTAGTGGCACACAAGTTTGAAGAATTGGCAAAATAGGGAATATCAGCTCACAGAATCCCGACCAGTTTAGATTGTGCAAGGCAGTTACGATTTTGGCTCTCATGTTTGAGACCATCACTTTTTGCCAAGGGCTTCAAATTCTGTATGCACGGCATGCTAGCTAGGTGGATTCACTTCTACTGCCTCTTGAAACACGTTTTTGCTATAACACCAGATACTTTGTCACGGACAAGATAAGTTCTGGATTGTTTACCATGATTTTTTGGGTTGTCACAACCACATACTAAGAGCCATTATTAAGCCAAGGGTACGACCCAACTATTGGCATTCTTTGGGTGATTGTTCTCAAGATCGAATAAATCTACCCAGGGGAGTACACCTCAACGTTAATAGACAAGCAAGAGTCTATTAACGTCGACGTTAATAGACCTCGACGTTAATAGAGTACACCTCGACGTTAATAGACCTCGACGTTAATAGACAAGCAAGAGTCTTGTCATTACAGATGTTTAGGGTGTCATTTCTGCACTACCTGTTCTCAATGCGACACTCAAGTTGAGTTTTTGAAAATCTTCAACTTACAAGGAAGTATAGATGCAACAATCAATTGAGACAGTAGGGCTGTCCACTGGAGCTAGGCAGTTCACTTGTGTGGATTTCCTGCTCTCTCTATAGCACTACGGAGTGTCTATGGACATAGTGTTTTGGGGTACGACCCGGCGGGTGACTGCCACATCATCCCATATGAGTATGTTCAACGAGTTATCCTAACTAAGAGGTGTCTAAATGCATACCCATGTTTCAGACTTTCTGAAGTACTTGAATGTGCAATATAACCTCAGCTCATCTTTCCATGAAAGTACTATGCTGACATACTCATCAGCAGTAACCAAGTCCTTGACTTGCTATGGTTTCTTGCCAGTAGCCAACCCCATAAAAACTGATGATTAAGGTTGATAACTTGAGAATAACAGGCAGAGACTAAAACTAGCCATAACATGCCTTTCATCATATGAAGCAAACTCCAAACCAGAAAGGTAACCGATCCAGTTGTTTCGCTTCTTGCTAATGTATGCACTTAGCATATCCTTTAGCATGGTTTACTAACGTATGCACTTTGCATATCCTTTAACACTAAATAGAATGTTTGTAAGCTGCCCATCCTACGCGGGATGAGTAACAGCAGTAAGGGTGAGGTACTTCCCCCAACCACTTACAGGCAGTCTTCCACGACTGACGATAAACCATGACTCAAACATTGAGTAGCCATCCATATACTAGGGTGTAAACTCATACTAAATGTGCAAGAGGAATTGCACTAACAGTGCAAAAAATTACAGAAACAATAAAGTCCATGAATTTGCATGCCGCTCCGAAAAAATTTGTGTTAAACACTAGGGCCCATAACACCTAGTGTGCATGCATTTAACACAAACATATCCGAACCGCAATTCCATGACGAGACTTTCCACTATACTTACGTGAAAATCTTGCAACAAAAGTTGGACCATAATAGAATGTGACAACCCGGTCACACCTAGGAACCAACCATGAGACCCTCTCATGAACGTAGCATACTTTGAGTTTTTCCTTCCAAGTTTCATGACAACTGGTTGCAGCAACAACGACCAGGTTAGCCAAGTTTAAGTTTTTCTTGTTTAAACTTTTCTTGGCAATTACTCGCATTTTGCAAAGCAAAGTGCTTTGGAAATTTCATAGGCAGCAAGGATTCAGGGCACTAGCACAAATGGGAATATCAACTCACAGAATCCCTACCAATCTCAAATGTGCAAGGCACTTATGGTTTGGGTTCTCACGGTTGAGGCCATCACTCTCCGCAAGGGCTTGCAATTATGGATGCAAGGCATGCTAATGAGGTGGATTCAATACTACCGCTTCATGCATTACGCTTCCGCTATCACACTCGCAACTCTTTCAAATACAGACTGAGTAATGGATTGTTTACTATGATTGTTGGTTGCCAAGACTAAGTTGTCCTCATACAATCACGACCCCTGCAGGGTAGGGGGGTCGGACTAAGTTTCTGTTTTTCTGTTACCTCTTTCGATGAGAGCATCATACCGGTAAACTATGGAATGCTTCTACGATAAGCTGCAATTTAGGCATAAGATGCGTAAGAGCACATAGCTTGGGTACACACTCTAAAACATCAAGGAAAGTTTCTCAGCCCAACATGCTCTTGTTCTCTTTCTCTCTCTCTTTACGGGAATAATGAAAATCTTCTAAGAAGCTTTTGATACATGTTTTGTTTGGGAGTTAACATGAGCCAAGATGCTCTAACTCTCAGCTAGCAATTGGCCAAGATGCCATTCACATTAGTTTTCATCAGTTTATCGATTGAACACTAATTGCCGTAAGAGCTAGGAGCCACATACAGGCTGGCTAAGAGCCATTGTCAGATTTTGGGTAGGACCCAACTATTGGCATTCCTTGGGTGATTGTTCTTAAGATCGAACAGATTTGCCCAGTGAGTACACATCGAACATATTGACGTTAATGGACAAGCAAGAGTCTTGTTATTTCGGAGGATTCGGGTGTCATTTTTGCACTACATGTTTCTAGTGTGATTGAGTTTTTGATACTCTTACACTTACATCGGCTGATCTATACCATGGAGTCTAGAGGCAACAAACGGTTGAGACAGCATGGCTGTTGACACGAGCTAGGCATCTTAGTTGTGTGGATTTCTTGCTCTCTCTATAGCACTACGGAGTGTCTATGGACATACTGTTTTGGGGTAAGACCCGGTGGGTGATGCTACATCACCCCATAGGAATTAAGGATCACAGTTTGATCTACATTGAGGATAACAGTTGATCTCTCCCAGTTATATTTTCAGACAAGAATTCTGCAATCTACCATACGCGATAGTGGATGGACACACTTTTCAAGTTGATTCCAATCATTTTGTACACGGTTGACTATGTTGGTTATCGTTATCTGCTAGTTGAGCAGTTTCTACAAAGAGCCTTACCAAGGGGTTTGACTACGTAGATTCTAATCCAAGAGCTTGGATTACAAAGGCAACACCCAGGATTCCCAGTGCAATGCTATTTGTTTTTTCAGGTAGGGAACGTGCTCCTCTCCATTTGAATACTGGTAAGTGAACATTACGTTCAAATCTCCAGGTATGCATCTATTGATTTGGTGTTATTCCATTTTTAGTATGCTTCGCTTGGTTTTTAAAGACGTATAAGTATGCTTGAATGTTACAGAGTCATGCCAAGGGCATGTCGGCACAAAGTATTTTGGGCCAAGTATCCAATCTATCTTTCCGCCTTATGTTGTTACAAACCTACTTGTAGGGTTCAATTTGGCACATGTTGTCACATGGGATACAACATCTAGGAACTCAAGGAGTTCGGTTTAGCCAGTGTGGAGAAATGAATGAGGGTCCCTCTCACTCTTGTCGTAAAGTGTTTAGAGCTACCTCCACACACAAGTACATCTTGTACTTGAAGGGGATGTTCCTTTTTACACATCCTTACATGAGACATATTCCACATGTGGAGAATATGAGTCTCTGGACTGACACTGGCGCCATTATTTCAATTATGTGTCACGACAAAGTCCCTAGGTGCTGGTCACATATGTTTGCTAGACCATTTTTTTTAGCACGACGTACCAGGAGCAATTTCATGGCCAGAAATTGTCGCATACTCAGAATGACTTGTTAAGGTACAAGAACTGCTAAACAACATTACAGATGGTTGTTTATACGAATAGCAAGGCTATAAGTTGTTAATGAAAAGTTTCATTGTTTGTACCTAGAAGGGATCACTATTTCACCTTCTATTATGGTTCAGACGTTTACGCAAAGCTTGCAAAAGATTGCAAATGAAATTACTTAGTTTCTTTTCAAGAACTATTTACATTCTTTTTAATGTGTGCTAGGCGCATCACATTTTCCATAAGTATTGGCAAGAATCACCATGGATATACATGTTCGGGTTAGTTTTGCTAAACACGTGCACACTAGGTGTTATGGGCCCTAGTGTTTAGCAAAGGCTGATTTGGAACGGCATGCATATTCCTCATGTTGCTGCTTATGAAGCATTTTGCACTCTAAGTGCAGTAACTCTATGAGATTACTTTTGGGTCTACTAATCCCCAATAGAGGTCATGGCTCGGTTTGGGGGTTTGTGCATTTCTCAAGTTAACCATGATGGTTATTCCGAAAATTGTTGATTCCTCAACAATGTTATACGCTACTGTGATTCCCGTTTACCAGTTGTCTGGGAAGACTGTTTGTAAACCATGGGGGAAACACACCTCAGTACTGTTAATATCCAGGGGGATTGATAGATTACAAAGTGTAATCTTGGGCTAGAGGATATGCAAAGTGCGTACATTAGAACCAAGCAAACAAATTCATAAGCATTTATTGCTCTTTTTGGAGTTTACGCATGTTGCGACTAGGTAGTCTCTTCATGTATAACTGAGGTTCTCAACCTTGAACACTCGTTCGGGTGGGGTTGTTTACTGATGATGAAAATTGGGACCAAGTCAAGGACTTAAAATTGGCTGATGAGTTATGTCAGCAAGTTACTTTCATGGAAAGTGACAAGAGGTACTCTTTTTGGTACATCTTTGTTGTGATAAACTCGTTTACCATGCTCATGAGCGTTCTAAATGGAGTCTACACACTACGTTTGGATAGGAACCGGTACCATCAGATGCTTACAAATGGACAACAATGTAGAAAATCAAGATGTTACTCTTGGTTTCATTGAACCTCCTACTGAACCGGGTTGCGCTCAAATGAACCGTTGGATCCATGTGGGATGTTACCGTAGAAAACATTAGTGTTCTTATGAAGATACCATCACTTGTGTTATCGCGGACGAAAACGCTTCTCCAAGGCGGGAGTGATGTCAAGGCCTTCTCTCTCGTTCTCTCTCTCTTTCAAGGAATAATGAACATCTTCTAAGAAGCTTTTGATACGTGTTTTGCTGGAGAGTCAGTCTGAGTCAAGGTGCTCTAACTCTCAGCTAGCACGTGGATAAGATGCTACTCAAATTAGTCTTCATCGGTTCGTCCATTGAACACTAATTTGCATAAGGGCTATGAGCCACGCAGGCTAAGATCCATTGTTAATCCAAGGGTACGACCCAACTATTGGCATTCTTTGGGTGATTGTTCTCAACATCGAACAGATCTACCCAAGGGAGTACACCTCGACGTTAATGGACAAGCAAGAGTCTTGTCATTACGGATGTTTAGGGTGTCATTTTTGCACTACCTGTTCTTAGTGCGACACTCAAGTTGAGTTTTTGAAAATCTTCAACTCACAGTAGCTAATCTCTACAAGGAAGTATAGATGCAGCAATCAATTGAGACAGTATGGCTGTCCACAGGAGCTAGGCAGTTCACTTGTGTGGATTTCCTGCTCTCTCTATAGCACTACGGAGGCAACACCCACGGTTCCCAATGCAATATTGTTTGTTTGTTCAGGTAGGAGATGTGCTCCTCTTCGTTTGCATACGAGTAAGTGAACATTACGTTCAAATCTACAGGTACACATCTATTGATTTGGTGTTATTCCATTTTTTGTATGCTTTGCTTGGTTTTTTTTTTTTTTCAAGACGTATAAGCACGCTTGAATGTTACAGAGCCATGCCAAGGGCATGTCGGCACAAAGTATTTTGGACCAAGTGTTCAATCTACCTTTCTGCCTTATGATGTTACGAACCTACTTGTAGGGTTCGATTTGGCACATGTTCTCACATGGGATACAACATGGTCTAGGAACTCAAGGAGTTCGGTTTAGCCAGTGTGGAGCATGATAATGAGGGTCCCTCTCACTCTTGTCGCAGAGTGTTATCAGTTACCTCCACACACAAGTACAGCTCGTACTTGATGGATGTCACTTTTCCTGACATCCTTACTTGAGACATATTCCACATGTGGAGAATATGAGTCTCTGGGACTGACATTGGCACCCAATTCTTTATGATGTGTCGCGACAAAGTCCCTAGGTGCTGGTCGCATCCGTTCATTAGACCATTCAAAGCACACAGTATCAGGTACAATTTTAGTGGCCAAAAATTGTCGGGTACTAAGTACAGACTTGTTGTGATTACCAGTGCTGTGAAACCACCTTAACGGAGGGTTGTTTCTACATATAGAAAAGTCTGCTACATTCATGAGAATGTCTCATGGTTGGTACCTAGGTGTGACCGGGTTGTCACATTCTATTATGGTCCAACTTTTGCTGCAAAGTATGCTACGTTCATGAGAGGGTCTCATGGTTGGTTCCTAGGTGTGACCGGGTTGTCACATTCTATTATGGTCTAAGTTTTGTTGCAAGATTTTCACGTAATTTTAGTGGAAAGTCTCGCCATGGAATTGCAGTTCGAATATGTTTGTGTTAAATGCATGCACACTAGGTGTTATGGGCCCTAGTGTTTAACACAAATTTATTCAGAGCGGCATGCAAATTCATGGACTTTGTTGTTTCTGTAATTTTTTGCACTGTCAGTGCAATTTCTCTTGCAGATTTAGTATGAGTTTACACCCTGCCATACAAGGTGATGGCTAAGTATGGGTGTTTGTGATTGGATGCTTGAAACTCCAATCTGCTTTCAACCTAGTTGGTTGTCTCCATTCCATATCGAGTGTATGGCTGGCTACTCAATGTTTGAGTCATGGTTTATCGTCAGTTGTGGAAGACTGTCTGTAAGTGGTAGTGTAAGGAACTAGGCAACTAGGCTCTGGTAGATCCTCCTCCCAACCTCCCTTTATAGGGTGGGCTCCTAGCCCCTTGCCCTAGATGGATCCCCTGTCCACATTGCCTAGCCCGGCCCATGGCCGTCCATGGCCGTAGTCCTTGCCTAGCCTAGTCCGTAGGGTACAGGACCCGTGTCCTGACATTACTTCCCCCTTAAGGACGATTTACATTCTTTTTAATGTGTGCTAGGCGCATCACATTTTCCATAAGTATTGGCAAGAATCACCATGGATATACAGGTTTGGGTTAGTTTTGCTAAACGCATGCACACTAGGTGTTATGGGCCCTAGTGTTTAGCAAAGGCTGATTTGGAACGGCATGCATATTCCTCATGTTGCTGCTTATGAAGCATTTTGCACTCTAAGTGTAGTAACTCTATGAGCTTACTTTTGGGTCTACTAATCCCCAATAGAGGTCATGGCTCGGTTTGGGGGTTTGTGCATTTCTCAAGTTAACCATGATGGTGTCATTCCAATACTTCTATGAGTAGAGGAATTGTATGCATCTCTACCAAGGGTAGGTATTGAATCCACTTGCGAGGTTCTCTATTGCAGTAGGCTCTGAGGATGTCTTCAATTACTTGATTAACTCTTTCAGTTTGGCCATCAGTTTGAGGATGATAAGAAGTACTAAAACATAACTGGGTTCCAATAGCTTGAAACAATGATACCCAAAACTTTGAAGTAAACTTGGCATCACGATTTCTGACAATCCTCTTGGGTAAACCATGAATTCTGAAAACCTCCTTCACAAAGAGACGAGCAATACTTGAAGTTGTAAAGGTTGTCTTGACTGGGATTAAGTGAGCCACTTTAGTAAGCAAGTCGACTATGACCATGATTGAATCATAGCCAGCTTGAACAAAAGGAAACCCGGTGATAAAGTCCATGCTAATACATTCCCATTTAATTTGGGGAATATCTAAAGGATGTAATTTACATGGAATCTTTAGTCTCTCTGCCTTAATCCTTTGACACGACAAACACTGCTTGACATAGCGAAGTACATCACCCTTCATACCTTGCCAATAGTAACTTTTGCAAATTGCATTGATGGTTTTGGCATAACCTGAATGTCATGAAGTTGGGCCATCATGTGCTTCATATAGGATAGCATTCCTTAGGGTAGAATCCTTAGGTATGCATAGTTGATTCCTATAGTAAATTTTCCCATCTTCTAAGGAGTAATGTAGAGGTTTAGGCTGATTTGATGATACCCTCTCTTCACGTAGGATACTAGCAAGAATCTGGTAATCTACATCTCTGACAGCAGCATCCGAGACCTTGTATAAAATAGGGTTGTTAGCCATGGAAATTGCCCCCAGAAAAGATTTACGGCTTAGGGCATCTACCACAACATTATCCTTACCTGTTCTAAATTTAATATCAAAATCATATTCGTGCATGAGCTCTATCCATCGCCTCTGTCTCATGCTAAGGTTAGGTTGGGTATAAATCCACTCAAGGCTCTTGGTATCTGTTAACAATTGGAATTTGCGTCCCAATAGATAATGTCTCCATAGCTTGAGAGCGTGAATAACTGCTAGCAATTCTAAATCATGTGTAGCATAATTCACTTCATGAATCCTAAGCTTCCGAGAAGTATAAGCTACAGGCCTTCCTTCTTGAGAAAGGACTCCTCCTAATGCAAGGTTACTAGCATCTGTGAGTGATCACCTCGAATTCTTGGGTGAAGTCTGGAAGTTTTAAGAGAGGTTCTGAAGCAAGATACTCCTTAAGCTGTTTGAAGCAAGATTCATGTTTTTATTCCCAAAGTATCGTAGCTCCTTTCTTTAGCAAGTCGGTTAGTGGTGCAACTTTAAGAGCATAGTCCTTTACAAAGATCCTGTACCACCCTGTGATACCTAAGAACCCTCTGACTTCGGTTTGTGAAGTGGGTTGAGGCCATTCCACAATATCTTTGACTTTGTCAAGGTCAACAGAGACTCCTTCATGTGAAATGATAAACCCTAAGTAACAGACCTTAGGGGTAAAGAAGGTACATTTGGTTTTCTTTGCATATAACTTATTTCGGCGTAAAAGCTCTAACACTTTCCTAACATGTCCTTCATGCTCTTCCTCTGATTTGGAATAAATTAAGATATCGTCAAAGAATACTAGGACAAAATCGTCGAAGAATTCTCTAAAGATATCGTGCATTAGACGATTGAAAGTTGCAGGAGCATTCGTAAGTCCGAAAGCCATCACTGTAAATTCATAATGACCATAACGAGTGTTGAAAGCTGTTTTGGAGATATCAGCCTCCTGGATTTGAATTTGATGATAGCCACATCGAAGATCGATCTTTGTGAATATTTTGGCTCCATGTAATCTGTCCAGCATCTCATCAATACGAGGAATTGGATATTTATTCTTGATGGTAACCTGATTTAAGCCCCTATAATCTTTGCAAAGTCGAAGAGAGCCATCCTTTTTCTTTTGGAAGAGAACAGGTGCACCCCATGGAGATGTACTAGGTTGGATAAACCCTTGCTCAATCAATTGCTTGAGCTGCTCCTTGAGTTCTATAGCCTCTGGAAGTGACATCTTGTATGGCGCTCTTGAGACTGGTTCACTACCTGATTTTGATTTCATGGTCTACCTCCCTAAGTGATGGTAGTTCAGAAAGTTCAGTGGGGAAAACATCCAAAAATTCTTCTAGCCACATTGGTTCAGGGTTGGAAGAATATTTTTCTACTTTGTTTAGATTGACTACAAAAATTTGTTGACCCTTGCGCAACCCTTTCAAAAGACGATTAGCTTTGACCAAGTAAGATTTTGGTCGTCCACTCTGGCCTTGCATAGTGACTTCTTGACCTTGGTTGTCCACAAAAGTAACACTTCCTTGGGCACAATGGATATTGGAATTATGATTCCCTAACCAATCCATTCCAAGAATTACGTCATAGATTCCTATGGGTAAGGTTCGAAAAGTAGCAGAAGTAGAGTATTCTCTCAACTTGAAATCTATTTTTCCCACAGTGTACTGAGATAACACCTCCTTTCCATTGGCTAATTCAACTCTCATCTTTCTTGCAGGGTGTTGATTAAGTCCTAACCTCCTTAAACATTTAGGTGACAAGAAAGAGTGAGTACTACCACAATCAATATGAAGCTCAAATTTTTCACCTTGGTGACTGGCAGGTGTTTGAATGACAATATATTGTTGTCTAGCTCTTGGGTTATCAATTGTAGTATGTAGAGTTGCTCTTTCCTCTTGTTCTTCTCCCAATGTTGGTTCTCCCATGATAGCATTGACTCTGGCAGCCATTCCGCGCCCTCGACCTCGTCTTCCATTTCTTCCTCCACAATTTATTATTTGGCCTCTTCCTCTAGCTTGATTAGGTGTATTTGTTGCGGAGACTCGCCTAGGACATACATTCCTGAAATGTCCTAGCTCGTTGCATTCATAGAATCTAAGATCTACATTTTGAGCTCCATTTGCTGAAGATGCAACTATTGGATGAGTTTGGTGAATTGGGTGAACTTGCCTTTGGTTCCACATCATAGGCCGTCCTCTTCTTCCAAAATTCCTTGTATTTCCATTTCGTACCCTTTGAGAGTTTGACATCTCTTTAGCTAAGGGTTTAGCTCTTAAAAGAGCATCTTGCAAATTTACAGGCCTCATGGCTTCTAGACGTGTATTTAAAAGAGCATTTAGCCCTTGGCAGAAACGGGCTACTTGTAGATCTACGGTCATTGGCGGAGCATAGCGCCTAAGAGTTACAAATTTGGAGTAGTATTCTTCCACTATAAGATGAAATTGACGTAAGTTGAAGAATTCATTCATCTTAAGGGATTCATGTGCAGGTGGAAGATAACGTCCTTTGACAACATACTTAATATCTTCCCAAGTTTGAGTGTTTTGAGCTACTTGATTATCTTTGCAGTGTTGTTTCCACGAAAGCTTGGCATCCCCCGTGAGACGAAACATAGCCAACATTGCTTGGTTATCGGGAGTAGTACCAGCAGCAGCAACAAAATAATCCTCCATTTCTTCAAGCCACACTTCTGCATCGTGCTCAACTAGGGCTCCTTCCCCTTTGAAAGAGGGAAGTTTAGCTTGCTTGAGAAGTAGCTTTTTCTCTTGAAGAGATGTGTACACCGCACTCTGTGCAATATAGATTAAGTGAAACTTTATTGGATACTCTAACTTTAATCCACTTGAAGGAGGCAAGACTCGATCAGACAATAATACAAACAAAAGATAATATTAATCCAAACTTTATTTATATACACATTATTTGCTACCAAGGTTGGTAGTATTTAGGTACAAGGATTGTAATGTCTCTATATTTTGAGTCTAGTGACTACAAAAGGATAGGCTAAAGGATCAAAATAATAAGTTTCTTTTGACTCTTGAAAGTTACGAGATACACATATGGGTCGAATCCTACCACCATGGATACCTTTTTAACTTGGTTATAGATCCATTGAGTCTAAGATATATTTTCTCCTCCCAAGGTAATGGTAGCATCCGGATTCTTCGTACCAATGAAAAGATAAACTTCGATGACTTTTAACTCCTCTGCCCATCAAAGTTTCTTGAGGTTGGTATCCATGCACCATATCTTGTCAGCATTGATGGTATAGATTCCTCCAGATGGACTTTAGTTGATGCCCCATCCTCTATGCACCCTTGGGATAGGTGGTGCAAACACCGTATCCAAAATCATCATTACCCTTTTTCGAAACTGATAATTTGATGACGGGCATGCATTTTCAAACATGATGGTGAACACCTGGAATTTCTGGTAGGCTGAATGAACATTTTTCCTGTACCAGGAAAGTTCAGTCTTCAATACCATAAAAAAACTCAAAACAATTTTTCTAGGCTCTTCTATTATTTCAAACATTCGCATCCTTCAATATCCAAACATCAATCTAAAAATCTCCCCAAGCTTTAACTTAGGCTCTAATACCAGTGTGAGGTCCCTGCCCCTTTTTGAGAGGAGAGGAGTACCTTTGATAGGTCTCCAATCCTAAAAAAGAAAAACCAACGGACATTCCCTTAGCTGCTACGTAGCCACGGGCATGAACCGTTAGTGAAGGATTGGTCCTATCTCTTTTAAGATTTATGACTTAAAAGAAAACAATTTCTAGCGTTGGAAAGTTATCCGACTGATCGGGTCCACCCGTCCATAGAATGATACCGTCGGGGTATCATTCTCCCACTTTCCACACCACACTTACCCTTCTTTTGTTATCTAATTACAACCACACTGTTTAAACATACATGTTCCTTTACTTTATTTATGATACTGGTTCGTTAAAACAACTCTTCAAACAGTATTACAAACAATAGTCAAACAAGAAGTCGTCCAATTTTAAACCAACAACCCTTGGATTAGGTTCACTTAAGAATCTCTACTGGAGCTATTATTTCCGATTGGTATATACATTATTTATAAAAACCCTTGTCCTCATGAGCGTCCCATACTGCTCGACAAGTACTCATTGTGCTAATCTGGACGTACTCTCGCCACAGCAACAACGGTGCCAATCTGGGCGTCATCCTCACGCCACAGCAAAACAAAACTGCAGTATCCAGCTGGGCTAATCTGGGTGTACTCCCACCACAGCATCAGCGGTGCCTTCTTGGGCATCATCTCACACCTTGGCAACTGCCACATAATACCAGCGCTAATAAGTAGAGAGACTTGAGAGAAACCCTACCAAAGGTTTTGGACAAACATTCTTTCCTATAGCAACCAGTTTAACCAGAAAATCTTTTCTACTTGTCAAACATATGCCGAGTTTCTTGGGGTTAAGCCCCGTGGTTTCAATCCATGTTTTCTTTTCATAAGGTAAATAATATATTTCTATGGTCTTGCATATGCAATGATGCATAACTTGAAACTGCAATACTAACCTGTACCATAGCTCGGATTGATCCGATTGGTGGAGACATAACATGTTCCGCAGGAGTTCCACCGTTACTTGTACCAGCTTCATGATCATTAGCGCCTTGGGTTCGAGCACGCTTTGGAGTCATTTTTTTGTACTACACTTATGTTATACACTTAGAACATTCCTTATTTCCAAAGAGAGTCTGTAATTTGAACCCTCGCCAACTCGGATTCACACTTAGTGTTGTTGTTCTATATCTAATTTCTATACATTAAATATTTGTTAATCTTAATTAATAAAAAATTAAGTGTGTAAACTACAAGTGAAAGTTTAGGATTGCATTACTTTTATGCATGACATTTCTAATCCAATTCTAACTTCCATTTCTATACTTCAACTAAATCAATTTTTAGTATTATTCAAAATTCTACTTAATCTAATTGACAATAAAATTGTTGAATGAGAATTTCATCATGTATAATAAGAATATGATGAGTTCTCTTATGTATTAACTTTCAATTAACTATGCATAAGTTAATAGTGAAGATGTACTAACTAGAGAGAGTAGGTATACTTAGAGAGATTAGAGTAAGAGAAAACATACACACACATCTTTTCTAAAGTTAATTGAATCTTACTAATTCATTAGAAAGATTAGAGTAAAAGAGAACACACACATATCCTTTTCTAAAGCTAATTGAATCTTACCAATCTATTAGAGAGATTAGAGTAAGAGATAGCGGACACACACACACACACACACATATCCTTCTTAAAACTAATTGAATCTTACTAATCTATTAGACAAAATAGAGTAAGAGATAGCAAACACACATCATTCTTAAAGTTAATTGAATCTTACTAATCTATTAGAGAAATTAGAGTAAGAGATAGCACAAACACACACACATCCTTTTTAAAGCTAATTGAATCTTAATTAATACGTACCTTACTAATCCACTAGAGTTTTTGCTCTCTTAGTGGTTTGTGGACGTCTTCTCTGTAAGAGAAGTGGCAGCACTTCGTGAGCGCTATAGAGGCAATCTCTATGTTTTAAAGTGTGAGCATGGATGCTCTATTTATAGCAGAAAAGAAAACGTCCAACTTTTTTTTTCTCAAATTTTAAATTTTTTTAAAATAAATATTTTTTTTCCAAAAATCATACCCGCATTTTTGGTACCCTTGTGGTACCCATCAGCTTGACCAATTTGTCATTATCATCAAAAGATAAGGCCACACAGCCCCCCCTCATTAAGATTAGTCAAGACTAGCCTCTCCTTTTCGTGTGAGAGTGTGTCCCACTTTGTCCCCTCCTATGTGAGTCCAGGTGAGTCCACGTGTCTTCATTTGTCATCCCTGTGTATTCTTTTGTCTTTATAATTATTTTATTTATTTCCTTAATGATAATTTACTTAACATTTTTAAGTTAAACTTTACACTCTCGAAACTGAAGGTACTCAAAGAAGATCCTCCGTGGGGGCGCCAAAAGATTGTGAGCGGCCGGAAACACACACAAAGCCTCTATGATAAGCCGACACACACTCTTGGAATAACATACACACACATTATGGGGCACCACTTGGCTTACACAACCTGCCTGGCCGAGACAGGAAACACACAGATGGAGTGAGAAGAGAGAGATTTCCCACTTGCCCACTCAACACTCACACATACACTCACACACACACTATCAATTCAGCTCAAAGGAGGCAAAATTCTATTGTTAAGATTCAATAAATCTCAACCCAACACCAATGGGGAAAATAGTTTACACAGTATTGAGGAAATACACGAGATACAACCACAAAGTTAAGCAGAGGCTTCACTCACCGGAGAAGATTACAAAAAAAAAGTAAAAAATTTGTGAGAAATTTGGAAAAATGGACAGCGCCATTGAGTTCAGAACGGCCAAAAACCCCACCCCACAATGTCGTAGTGCTCAAATCCGACCTCGGATGAGCTGTTTAGGGCCCAAAAATGCTCCAAAATGAGCAAAAACTGAGCTGCGGGTATTACTCCTCTTCTCCACATTTTTTTTCGTCTTTCTCTCAGGTTTTTTAGTTCCCATACTTAGCTTTATTACTTGGTCACCTTTGGCCTTTTAGTTGACCTCAAACATACCCCGGACATGCCAAATAGTGACCGTGCAGTGCATAGTTGTCACCCTGCTGCATGCATCCGCACAACTGGCATTCAACTTTTTCCAGTAATGTATCCCGCAATCACCTGAAGTGGCCCCCAAATACAATTCTTATGATGAACTTTTTGCATAATTATCACAAGAAAACACCCATGTTGTGTCCGTACTTATCCACGTGCAAAGATTGACCCCATTCGACCTCTCATGCCACTAGATGCCAATTGACGCACCTGCTTACCTCATGGCATCGGCCCGCGGATAGCTTCCTCGAGAAGTTTTACGCGCCGCAAACTCCACTTATTATAGAAAAACACATTGATACTCGTGATAATGAAAATCGATGCACTATGTATACCCTACCCTACTTGTACACATGTGGGCCCCACGTAACAACCTGGCTCTGAAGAATGGGCAATTCTTTATTTATGCACCATGCATGTCATGTATATACATATGTGCAATCCCTTGCTCAAAAAAACTCCTAACAATGCCATAGCACCATTGATCATCTTGTCACGCTTCATGTTCTCATGGTGGAAAGTCAATTGAAAGGAAAATGACTATATTGTTGCTTTGTGGACTTTCAGAAAGCCTTTGATATGTCTGCACGTAGCAATTTTGAAAGGAGGATGGAAGAACTCCAATCCAAGGCGATTTCATGCTTGTAGTTTCTTGAATCTACGAGAAGGTGAAGTGTTAATTGAGGAATTTCAAAAATTTATGTAAGCATTATAGGGATTAAACAAGGCTCTCTCTTTCCACATTCAATCCCGCTCCCTCTCTCTCATCCTTCCTTCTCTTGCTCACACACTCTCTCCCGTTGCACCACCCCTTTTAACTATCTCTTCTTTCTCCCTTTCTCACTCTCTCTTCCCTTTTTTCTCTATATGTCTCTCTCCTTCTTTCCCTCAACTAGTTCTTTATCTCACCCTTTCTCCCTATCTGTCTTTCTATCCCTCTCTATCTTTCTTTCTTTCTCCCATTCTCACTCTCCATATCTCTATCTTTCCCTTCACTTTTCTCCTCTCTCTCTCTCTCTCTCTCTCTCTCTCTCTCTCTCTCTCTCTCCGTCCCTCCTCCCCCCCCCCCCCCCCCTCTCTCCCCCCCCCCCCCTCTCTCTCTCTCTCTCTCTCTCTCTCTCTCTCTCTCTGTCTTGCACATCTCAAGAGTGGGCACTAGTGCCCACTCCCCCCCCCCCTCTCCCCCCCTCTCTCTCTCTCTTGCACATCTCAAGAGTGGGCACTAGTGCCCACTCTTGAGATGCACCCACGAGAGAGAGAGAGAGAGAGAGAGAGAGAGAGAGAGAGAGAGAGAGAGAGAGAGAGAGAGAAAGAGAGGGGGGGGGGGGGTGGGGGGGGTGGGAGGGGGTATCAAAGGAGAGAGAGTAACAAAGAAGAGTGAGGAAGTTAGAGAGAGTGAGGGGGAGGGAGAGAGAGAAAGAGAGAGAGATTAAATTTGATATCCCCTCTTAGAGAACCATATATTGACACTTGACCAAAATAGATAAGACATAAAAGACAGTAGACAATATACAAAGACAAAATCGATAGAAGTCAAAATTCTTTAATTTATGCTGGTACATCAGGTTCTGGTAGAAGACTAATTGAGCCTCAAAATCCATGAAAGAATAGACCTATACCTGTCACCATCCAACACAAGCATCCATTTAGCACATGGGCAACCTTGATGGGAAGACAGGTATCCAAATAGTCTATTCTGCTTGTTATTGTTGTCTCATAGCCTTAAACCCCTTCACTCTCCCTATACACATTTTGAGGGAGTTTTTTCTTTGCTTCTCTATCGGGCATGATCTGTTTTGTAATGGTACTTTCTTCAATAGGCTTGTTTGGTAAATTTTTCTCTATGATAGTTTCAATTGCTACTATGGTTGTTTCCGGTTTGATGAGGAAAACTGGTTTGAATCCTTCCGGAAAATCGCATATGGCGGTGGGATGTGGCTTTCCACCGGAAAGGTAACATCATTTACGAGTTTTTGGGCTCTCATTCTGAAAGGATGGTATATCCCCCGCGGGTGGGCTTCCGATAGAAAGCACCATACCCTGTAGTACAGTTTCATAAACCAATTATTGTCTACTTGTGGTCTATCCTAGAAATAATAACTTCTAAGCCTAGCCAGAGACAATGAAAGAGGGAAGCAGCATTTATGTATCGAACTTTACATGTGAAACCTCTTCTTCAATGCGCATACGAGTCAGCATACCATTTCCACAATAACTTACTTTACAAGTTCTGAGTTCCAAAAAGTAAAGCACGCGTTCCTAAATGGTTTAAGACCAATACTCAAAAGAAACTTTTGTTTACAAACTTATAATTTCTAGAAAGACTTAAAAAGAACTTATGTCAAATTCTGGTTCGACATCCTCTTAGTAGACCGAAAGTCTACCTGAGAGCTTGGGGTTGTCATCCATACGCTTTCTGTTGAGACCGTTTTGAATGAATCTCAATGTAAGGCTGCCAAAAAAGACCATACAAAATGCTATTTCATGAGCAAATGTTTACCATTATGTGACATTCATTCAACCACTGTTCAAAAAATTCCTTTTAAATAAGACATATTATGTATATTGCTAAGTTCTTCTCAACAATAAATCTTACCATCTTTCAGAGTGTGTTTTATAACAAATAAAACCAAAACATGGTATATCAGATGCACATTCATGGATTTATCACCATATATCCTAGTATTTGTTACACCATGCTGATCACTTTTGCATAACTTCATTTTTGTTTACCAACCAAGTGTTTTTATCTTATTGCATAGAGAATTAAGAGCTAGTTTGGCTTCCTCCTTGCCTACTATCAGCTATGTATCCCTAGCCAGCGTCCATTGTCATGCATATGAGATATTCATTACACAGTGTTAGGAACCATGCGGATTATATGGTGTTCCGGACCATGCGGATAGTGTTTATACCATGCGAATTTTTTATTTTTGAATAGTTCCCCCATCTTATGCCCTTATACAAATACTCAACAAGTATATGGTAGCTATGCAGAGCAAATATTTATTCCCAGTTTCTCCATGTCTATTCACATAACTTTAAAATCTATTTAAATGCAAAGTGTTTAAAAAAACACAACAAAAAACCAGTGTCTGATTACCTATGATGAGTAGCACAATTGCTTTATGCATTGATGTGTCGCCACGCGAAGTTGCTAACGATCCCAATACTTGCATGCTTCAATGTCGTTTATGCGATGGGGTAGTATGCCACCAGCAGCTGTGTGATTGTGTGTGTGCAGGTTACGTTCCGTGTAAGAGAAGATCCATGTAGAAATCGCCTTGCCTATGTGTATGTCGTGAGAGGATATAGCTACGTGCGTAGGTTAGATGAAAGCATTTGGGTATGACAATATAGTGATTAGCACTCTATTTGTGCGTATGGGCTTTAGGTAAAGTTTTGGTATTGCAGCCTTGCGTTTTTATAAGTACCACGCACCAGTTTCCCAATCGGCGTCTTCAATACACCCATGCGCTCTAGAGATTGAGTGTAAGGTGCCAGCTATTAGGTATTCCTTATCAGACATGCACCTCACGGTTTTTTTAAACTCTTTTTAATGTATTCCATTTGTCCTCCTCCATGTTAAGTATTTTGAGTAGGTGAGCCACCCTGAGTAAGGACCATTTATTTTTGGCTTGGATTTCCAATGTGTACTAGAGATAGATAGATAGATAGATAGATAGATAGAGAGAGAGAGAGAGAGAGAGAGAGAGAGAGAGAGAGAAGTGGATGTAACTTTAAGAATTGTTTTTTCTAAAAAGGTATTGACCTAGATTTTACATTATCTCGGCAAGGATACTCCTAGAGAGAGATATAGATGGATAAAGACCGATATAGAGCTATACCGAGAAAAAATACCTTTTAGGTTACTAGCTAGTGTTTGTAAGTCGCCTAATATCATCCAAACATGGATAGAGTGACCAAACAACGGGGGTTTAAATAGGATGATACCACCAGAAGTGTTAGTTAAAACTTCAAAGAGAGAGAGAGAGAGAGAGAGAGAGAGAGAGAGAGAGAGAGAGAGAGAGAGAGAGAGAGAGAGAGAGAGAGAGGTAGGGAGATTGAGAGATAAAAAGAGACTAAGGAAGGAGAGTGAGCTAAGGAGAGACATACCTTAAATACGATAAACTCTCCATGAAAGTAATTTTAAAAGGTGCAAAATTTAGTTCCAAGGGCCTTTATATGGTCAACCTCTCTCTCCCTCAACCCCCTCTCTCCCTTTACCTTCTTCTTCTCTCTCTCTCTCTCATCCTCCCACCTGGTTAAATCCAAGAGAGAGATAGGGAGAGGGAGGATGAGAGAGAGAGAGAGAGAGAGAGAGAGAGAGAGAGAGAGAGAGAGAGAGAGAGAGAGAGAGAGAGAGAGAGAGAGAGAGAGAGAGAGAGAGAGAGAGAGAAGATTACCTGTGAATATTTCTTCAATTTCACCAAATTCAAGTTACAGACTTAGAGAAGTTCTTCATATACATCTCAAAAAAAAGTAAAATGTTGATTGTAAAAATCTATAAAAACATTCTTATATATATATATATATCTCTGTCTCCATCCATCTCTTTCTCACCCTCTCTCCCACCTGTGAATATGTCTTCAATTTCGTCAATTTCACCAGATTGAGGCTACACACTTAGAGAAGTTCTTAATATACATCTCATAAAGCAAGCACAAAGATTAAAAAAAAATTCTTTTATATATCTCTCTCTCTCTCCCTCCATCTCTTTCTCACCCTCTCTCCCACCATTCCTCCCTCCCTCCCTCCCTCTCTCTCTCACTTGCGTCTAATGCAAGAGAGCACTAACATAATTGCTTGCCAAAGCATGTGCAGTCTTACCAATGACATAGTGTCTAGGAAAAAGCATGTGGGATCTAGCGCCTTCTTGTGCTAGACGCAAGTGAGAGAGAGAGGGAGGTAGAGAGCCTGAGAGAGAGAGAGAGAGAGAGAGAGAGAGAGAGAGAGAGAGAGAGAGAGAGAGAGAGAGAGAGAGAGAGAGAGAGAGAGATAGATAGATAGATAGATAGATAGATAGATTTTATTATCGTCCTCGGAGGTCAAATATGACCTATGGGACCAAAGTTACATGTGATGTAGTATGTGTACGGCTGATGAGTGACTCTCGATGCTCCAAATATGTAGTGATGAGAGTCGCAATGGAGAGCCCACACTTTGGCTGGGAGAGGAAAGTGTGTAGGTCTAAGTTATGGCTGAAAATGTGAGAGAAGCAAGTTCGGATGTGATCAAAAGGTGAGCACTCTAGTAGTGTGTGGTACTCAGACTCTCGAACTTGCAGTGAGAATAATGTGCACAATCGATTTGACTCTTCTCCATTGCCCCAACGCCCTATCTCGCATCGAAGGAAATGGGAGCTAAGCCGAATTGCTGCGATAGTGCGTATCGCGGAAGCATGTAAGTGTGAGTACAGTTTCCTCTCTCAGCGAAGAACATGGTTTTGTAGTTGGGGGCAATATAGGTGGTGTAATGTATGAAGCGTGACCCACCGGATTTCTCCCAAGCTGTAATACATTGGCGTTGGAGAAAAGCTTCATTCACTTGAGAGTCAATTGAAGCATCATGTAGCAAGTGTAATGCATCCCATCTCCCAAACCACTTCTTTATGTCTTGCATCCATCCCGTGCTCAAAATCTTGCTTTTATGCGTCTTTTGAACTTTTTTGCTTGCTTCCCATGCAATTGTAGGAAGTCGATGTGAGGGGTTTTGACGCATCTTTATCATGTACTCCACAACCCTTTCCATGCCCATAACCTCAATTGGAAGAGATCCCGACTCAAGAAGTAGGAGCATATATGGTGTTTGTGTCTTAACTTGGAGAAAGTTTGTAAGAAAACGCTTTTGGACATTCTCAAACTCTTTCCAAGTAGACTTTGAGATGCTCCCACCCCACACTTCAACTCCATAAAGAAGAACCGGTGTCACCAATGCATCAAAAAGATACTTCTTGAGAACCCAACACTTGATGTTTCCCGCATTACACATGTTCTCAAATGCATAATATGCTCTCTTTCCCGCTTCCAAACGATGCATAGCACATTCATGCCACTTGTGATTGGATGGAACCTCAAGGCCAAGGTACTTAAAGCTCTCAACAACTTCAAGTGTCTCGTTCTTGTACACAATGCATGGCTTCTCCTTATGGTTGGTTTTCACAAGCATAACCTTTGTTTTGGATTCATTTACAATCAGCCCACTATGCAAGCAAAAGTTCTCAAGGACAACCATAAGCTTTTGTGCATCTTCTAAAGTGTGTGCTAGAAGCACTACATCATCCGCATACAACAAAAGCATGATTACCGCATTGCAAATAGTGACCTCTTCAATGCCTTCTTCTTGCGTAAAGTCAAGTACCATTTGTTCCAATTGATCGATGCATAGACCAAAGAGAGTTGGTGACAATGGACATCCTTGTTTAACCCCAATAGTGCTTACAAAAATTTCTGAAATTTCTCTTCCCATGTGCAATTGACAAATCACCTTCTCATAGATTCGAGAAACCGCAAGCATAAACTCACTTGGCACTTGGAGTTCTTCCATCCTTCTCCACAAATTGTTACGTGGAATCATATCAAAGGCTTTCTTAAAGTCCACAAAACAACAATACAATCGCTTGCCTTTCAACCGACTTTCCTCCATGAGAACACGAAGAGTGACAACATGATCAATGGTGCTATGGCATCGACGAAAACCCGCTTGTCCCTTTGCACGCTTGTCATTCTCTTCAGCCCAATCACTCAATTTCATCTCCATTATGCACCCAAATAACTTTGCCATAAGAGACCCAATCATTATAGTCCGGTAGTTGCTTACATTCTTTACATCCCCTCCTTTATGAAAAGGCTTAACCCAATTAGTACTCCAATCATAAGGCATACCATGTTGAAGTGCAAGGTTGAACATATCACACATCCACTCATGGGTAAAATCTCTCGTCCATTTGATCATCTCCGGCTTGATACCTTGAAGATCTCCCGCTTTGCGCGTGGCCAACTTTTCAAGCCCACCGCATACATCCTCAATAGTAAAAAACGACGGCATACATGGGAGTGAACCATAAAATGGCATTTTTTCAGTATTTTCTTGCTCATATAATTGCCTACAATGTGTGTACATATCCACTAGACTCAAGTTACCAAAATTCTCAACCCGCTTGCCTCTCAAGTTTCTCCAAAATCTTCCACATGCATGTGCCTTTTCTTGGACTTGAAATTCTTGTTGCTTTACTTCCCATCTTCTTCTCTTCTTTTGAATCAATGCCTTGTATGTATGCAAATGACTTTGATAGTTGTCTTTGTCCATAGTTGCATCAAGCTTTATCAAGGACTTTCGAGCATCTTGACATTCTTTATCAAACCACCTTTTGCGTGATCTATCTTTGTTGATACCATGGAGATGCTTTATGGAAAAGCATTCTTCCGCACAAGAACAAATAGCTTTCTTGAAAGCTTCCCATTTAGTTTCCAATGGTGCATCACATTGAAGCTTTGTCATCCATAATTTTTGCTCAACCATTTCAATGTACATTGGTGCCCGTTTGAAATCCATACATAGTGATAACTTCTCTTTCCTTTGGCTGAGATTATCGTGCTTAGTTGCTTCTCCACATGAAAGGTCAATACATAAGGTGCGATGGTCGGATTCCGGGGTCCATTGACCAAACATAAAACTCTTTATGCGATACATGATGGCTTCAGAGAGTAGCATATAGTCAATCACACTATCCCCATTATGTCTTCTACATGTAAATCCATTGGTTCCACTCCACAAAGATACACCATTGGCAATGAGCATACCCGTGCTATTACACATGTGTAAAAGTAACTTTCCATAGTGATCCGGCTCTTTCTCATCCATTGAAGTACGATCATACAAGTGAACTTCCTCCAACTCCCTTGAAATGTATGGCATATCAAATTGTTGAGTATCATGTTGCAATGTTTTTGTGCGAGCATTCATATCCCCAAATACAATAACATCACCTTCACCTTTGAAATAAGCAATGTCCTCTTCCAAATCAGAAAATGGTTGATCTCTATCCATACAAGCATAAAAGGGAGAATCATGATGAGGAATGTAGCAACCGGCTACAAAAATGGGTGCTCTTTTTGGTGTCATAATTTTCAGCCATACATAACGTTTGTACTTGTCATCTTTCACAATTGATACAAAATCTTCCAATCCTTTCTTAACCATACATGCTAACCCTCCTTGTCCTCTTCGTTGCTTGAGATTCTTTGACCACATCAATGAATGTACATTGTAATCCTCCAAGCCGTTAATCCTTTGTGTATCATGCTCCCAAGTTTCAACAAGAAGTACAACATCGGCTTTGCTTGTTAGTTCATCAATGCCAACCCCCGCATTCCATGGGTATCCATTACAATTCCAAAAGCATATTTTCAATTGTAACTCGGTCTCATAGGTCACGCATCCCTATTTGCTTGAGAGACTTGCCTCCTCCTTGGGCACATTTTCTTCATGAGAGATTTCCTTGTTTTTATTATTCTTTTCCTCATATGCCTTGCGACGCATATTTTGTTGCTTAATAGTGCGATCTTCACATACAAAACATTTTGTATTCGTCAAATAGATCCAACTATTATCAAGGATAATCTTTCGCTTGGTCTCATCCGGCATGGTGCATACAATTGGCCGTTCTCCCGAGCGAGGAGCTCCTTGCTTCCCCACTCTATGTGCTCCATAGACCATAACTCCGGACATGACAAAGTGGGTTTTGAAGAAATCTTCAATAACAATGGCAAGAGAAGGAGGTGTCTCTAACTTCTCTTCGGGAATTCCACGAATAACAATGTTCTTGGAACGTCGCTCCCGTTCCTTCAACTCCTCCACATCTACATTCTCAACATTCTTTGTTTGAACCATAGCTTGCATGAGTGAGGAATTGGAAACCACATTGCTACCACATACATCAGCCCAAGACTTGTTTGTGCATACATTTTTCATGTCGCATACATCCCGGCTCATAGTGTCAAATTTCTCCTCTTTCAATACATGGTCATGCTCTACTTTGCTCATCTGCTCCTTCAAAGCATTCAAGTCCACAAGAGAGCGTTTACATTCCTTGACTTCCTCTTCAAGTTGCATCAAACGTGTTGTTTGCATCTCAAGTGTCCTCTTGAGATTCTCATTCTCAACCACAAGTACCCTTAGTGTGCCATTCTCCATTGCAAGTGCTCGTAAGTCTTCGCCTTGTTTGTTTACGGTCTCTTGCAATGATACCAAGTACGCCATGATCATGGTTTCCGATGTCGTTGGTTGGGTGGTTGTGTTGCTATCTCCACACTTAGGAGATTTTGGATCATTTTCCACAATGGTTGTGGACCTTGTTGAAGAAGAAGAACCCTTGCGAGTGCCGGAAGACATTGTATGTAAAATAGGAGATGAGAATCAATTTTGTTGAACCTGTTCACTTCGGAAATGCTGCTACAAAAACGCCTTTCATAACTCTGAAAATTTCTGTCTTTACATCAATGCGTAGAGGAGTTCGTGCTCTTCGATTGAGGCTATAGATCACCCAAATCAGAGTTCGGATGAAGAAGTTATGATCAAAAGAGTGGACTGTTGTCTTCTAGGTCAAAAAACGGCTGCACTGAGAGAGAGAGAGAGAGAGAGAGAGAGAGAGAGAGAGAGAGAGAGAGAGAGAGAGAGAGAGAGAGAGAGAGAGAGAGAGAGATGGAGAGTGGGGAAAGATAGAGAGTGAGTGATGGTAAAAAAGATAGTGTATAGAGAGAAAGTGGGGAAGGGAGAAGTTCCTATTTATAGAAAGAGAGAGAAAGTGATGGAAGAGGTGGAGGGGGGACTTAGAGAGAGAGAGAGAGAGAGAGAGAGAGAGAGAGAGAGAGAGAGAGAGAGAAAGTGTAACAAAGGGGAAGATAGAGAGAGATAGAGAGAAAGAGAAAGAGAAATGGAGGGAGAGGGATAGAGAAAGTGAGGGGAGAGAGATCGGAAGAGTGAGTGGGGAGAGAGAAAGGGAGGCAAATAGAGATAAAGAGTGTGGAGAAGAAGATAGAGAGAGAAATAAGGGGGAAGATAGAACTAGATAGAGAGATAAGGAGAGAGAGTGAGGGAGAGAAGAGAGAAGGAATTGAGAGAGATAGAGTTCTCAACTTCCAGGGTTTTCTCTAAGATGTACTTGATGATAGGGTAGCATAGAGAGAGCTTCAATGTTTGTATTTGAGTGTGTTGTTTATAAATCCAGGCTAGGGTGCCATCTAAAATATATCTAGATAGCCACTAAGCTTTAGAAGATTCTCTCAACAATGGATTCCTTTTCGTCGTGCAAGGTTCATTTGTTGTTTTCCAAGAATCAATGCAAGATGTTTGGATAGAAGAAGAGAAGAAAGACAAAAAAATATCAGCGCATTCAAACCAGGTAGAGAAAACACAATGTACACTAGAGCTTATTGTGCTAAATAGCCACAAGTATCTTAAGTTGAGTTGAATGATTTCTAGGTGGTTGGTTAAGAAGAAGGTTGATGAAGCTACCCAGGTGTACAATGGGGATTGCCTTTATGAGCTAGACCCTGTGCCGGACAGTGTTCCCAAAATGTTAGGGATGAATCAAAAGTATCATGTTCATGCTAGAATGAAGTATCCGGCTTCAATGAAGAGAAGCAAATGTGGTGGAGATCTTATCTGTGAAAATAGTTCGTGCTCAATCAACGCGAAAAACAAACAGCCAAATGAGACTTCTTGGACAGGAAAATTGCTAACATCAATTATGCTAGTTGGTATGTTGAGCTCAAAAAATGAAACATTATAGTGCTTCCAATGTGGTCAGAGTCTATTTCTGCTTCAAGAGTGTTCCTATATTGTCTATTACTTGCTCTCTAAATATAACTGGACCCAGTTGCTCATCCACATCAGAAGCCATAACCACCCCATTGCAAAGGGAGTTTTAAAATAGACAATACAACAGAGGAGAGAGCTTGTGTCTCGTATAGTATCTGAATCATCAACAATTGAACCTAGGCATTTGCAACTGAATCTTGCAAAGTAGATGGTCATGGGAGTGGTGGTTTGAGAAAATGGGGAGCAACTAAATAGCAATGAACTTCTCTCTATACTAAAGGAGAAGCGACCATTGATCCATACACAAAGGTGTTGTTTCAATTTCTTATCTTCGAACCTGTCACACTTCCTCTTGGCTAACATCCATGTATGTGATAGTAGTCTTAGATTTAAACACTAGATGAGAGAGGCAACTTCTATAGGGATTGGAGTTGGTGGGGACTCCCAATTTCTTTGGTTGAAAAACAATTGTAGCGATGCGTTTTTCCACGGTATGCTATTTCTAGGACAATCCACATACCATAATAAAAGATGTCATGTATTCAAAATGTCTATCAATGGACCTGGATTTGCTGGTGTGGAGCTGGTAAATAGAATGCGACAAGATGAGAGTGAGGAAGCTCGGTTTGCTTCGATCATGTGAGTAGGGTAGTGAGATGGACAACAATGACAATTCAAGTCTACAATCCTACGTAAGGCATACGAAGACAACTTACAACTTCTTCTTCAATCCTTTCTAGCATTGCTTATTCTTTTCTCTTTGCAGGAGTCAAGAAATACAAACAATTTCCATTTGCGAGATAAAGGAAGAAGACATGCAGGCGCAGATCATGTTCTGGAAAATAATGAATGCATTGCTATTGGACAGCAGACACCGCTTAGCTAATTTTAGAGGATTCATGGCATATGATTATGGAGAAAATTGAAAAGCTATTTGAGTTGTATTCAACGAAGGACCTTACAATGTTATGGAAGGAAGAGAACGCTCATGCTTGTTTTATTGGGAGAAACACTTACACATTCACACCATGCAATACGTGCATAAAAATTTCCAAGATGAGCACACATGTATGTGTGAATTATGGTGATGTGCAAGGAGCGAGAAAGAGGCAAGCAGCTTGTAGAGGACTATACAAGCTTGGTGGGCTTCTAGAAAATTGTCCAACTATAACTTGTCGCAAATGGATTGTTGGATAAGTTGGTGGAATGTACGATATCCTCATTGGAGAAAACACTTGTTTGGGATAAACATTGCCAAGCTATTTTTGAGGGTGACCATATTAAGTGTTTGAATGCTATTTCTTAAAAAAAACGTGCTGCAAGAAGTGGAAGATTTGTCATACATTTTGACTACAAACCTTGTTGAAACAAAGCACATGTGTTGGCTTGCTAGAGAGGGAAACAAAGAAATGCCCATCTTGTATGATGCATGCGTGTCTAATCTATCAAACTCTTTGCTACAAAGTGTGAAGATGCTTGCTTTTGTTGAGGGTAGATATCATGGAGTTGGACCTTCTACAAAAAAACTTACTTGTCGGGCACAACAAGGCTGAGCACCAAATCCAACTGCTATTTCTAGAGATATTGAGGATGAGCTCCGAGATAGACCACTCTATCAACAACCGACAGTGGAGGGAGATAATATCACAATAGCCAAAATACAAAAATAGGCTAGGAAAGTAAGCTATGAGGAGAAGAATTCTTCACATCGACCTGAGTATCTCACACAAAACATCCCACAAAATTTTGTAGGTCTCCAAGAAACTACCAGATTGGTTGGTCCGGTAGTCAAAGAACATGAGGGTAGGCTAATGGTTGAGGAGACATATATTCATAAGAAAATGTGGGCAATCCACCATATACCAAAGGGAAGCAGGGTTCATGTCAAGGGTGGCTTGGATCTAGAGTCAATAAATGTAAAACAAAATATAAAGAACACAGGTGTAGGTGTTGTTGCACCATCCTTTTGGGGTTTTCAGACATGGGAAGTAGGGGATGATAGTCCTTATGGGAATGATTCAAAGACACAATTCATGTGGTTCTACAATAATCGTGTGGATCACATGTGGAAGATTTGTAACATAATAACTCAATGACCTGCTACAGTCTCGAGTATATGGCCAATGGAAAAAGGAACAAACATGACTGATTGAGAGTTACTAGAATTGTAGACAAGAGGCTTCACAATAAAGAAGATTGCACTCAAGAAAAGAAACAATGTGCGTTATCGGCTTGGAGTATCAATTCAAGAATACAAGAGAATTGATTTGGCAGTAACCATGCAAGGTTGGATTGCACAGCAGTGTCGTGAAGACATGCATGCATGAAAAATTCATGGTGGAGACATTCTTCACAAATGCGGGGCAAGAGGAATAAAGTTCATATTGCAAGTAGCTTGATGTGTACATGTGGTGAATTTGCAGAACGCGTGGCACAAAGCGAACCCTACATGGCCTACAAGCATATTTACTTCAGCTTCCTTCGCTACTTTTGCTCGGATTTAAAACACAATATTTTTATCCATCAGAGCATGCTAACAAATGAGAATCTACTTCGTGCCTTTGTACAACATAAAAAAGAATTGTAACTAAACTGTTTTTATTACTAACATCTCCTAGTACCCATATGTAATTGTATAGCACGAGTTGTAACTGTTGATTCAATATTGTAATTCTTTTTGGAGAAATTCATGATTTGAGAGAGTGGATTGTGTCTTCTTGTTCTTTTCCTTGTCAAAAGTGTTAAGTATGGAGCCTGATTTACCCTTGTAATTTTCTGTGGTAAAAGCGCACATATGTAAGGCCCCCATTATGAGGAGAAGCCATTGTACGTGAAGGAAAATCACTCACCGGAAACCAAAATTTTCACAGACAAGAATCAGGGGCAACATTAAAGGCAACTTTTTTTTTTCGTCGGAATATTCTTTTTCGCCGGAATATTATGGCCGGACGGCGGCCGGAAAGTGGTCGGAAAACAATCAGTCGGTTGGCCGGTAGTCAATGGCCGATGGCCGGAAGTCAATGGCCGGTGGCCGGTGGCCGAATTCAAAAGCGGACTTGTCTTCTCAAGGGCGGCCACACATGGGCGGATTGGAGGGTCCGATTTGGACTTATTCGCACAAGGGCGGCTACACATGGCTGTCTCTCATAAGAGAGGGCAGCCCTTTTGGCCTATAAAAGGAAGCCATTTCTACACACGTTTCATAGTGTGAAGTTGATGCAACAAGGTGAGTGTGAGGTGGTGAGAGTGAAGCAAGGCGGGAGCTCCATTAAGGGTATAATCCCTTTGTAAACTACTTCTTGTTTTGAAGTACGAAAGCCATTGAGTGGCTGCTTTCCCGTGGACGTAGCCCACATTGGGTGAACCACGTATATCGTGTGTACTCTCTCTCTCTCTCTCACTCTTCTCTATAATCTCATGTATATAAATCTGTCTCTCTCCATTAAGTAATCTACTCAATTATCTATTTAGCTACGTCTTATTTCCTAACAACTGGTATCAGAGCAAGGTTTGCTCGTAGCTAAATTATCTCAAGGAAAGGATTCCTTGAATTGAGTGGGAGTTATGGCGGAGGAAGGGAAGCTCAAGATTGAGAAGTTCAATGGAAAAAACTACCAACATTGGAAGATGCAGATTGAAGACTATCTCTACCAGAAGGACCTCTATTTGCCACTAGGCGGTCTTGCGAAGAAGCCCGCAATAATGGCAGATGAAGCATGGATTGTCCTTGATCGAAAGGCACTGGGAACAATCCGGTTAAGCTTGGCGTCAACGGTGGCCTTCAATGTTTCAGAGATGAAGACCACGGAGGACTTGATGAAGTCACTTGACGACTTCTACGAGAAACCATCGGCATCCAATAAGGTATTTCTTATGAAGCGCTTGTTCAATCTAAAGATGGCAGAGAATGGTTCAGTTGCAGAACACCTAAATGACTTTAACACAAACATAAGTCAACTTCGATCAGTGAAAATCAATTTCGATGACAAAGTGCGAGCTCTCCTTATACTATCATCTCTACCGGATAGTTGGGACAGCCTTGTGATGGCTGTAAGTAATTCTATCTCTGGCACAAATACTCTTAAGTGTGATGATGTTGTGGGTGTTCTTCTAAGCGAGGAAATGCAAAGGAGAAGCACAGGAGAATCATCAAGTGCTGCACTATCAGTGGAAACAAGAGGAAGGCCTAAGGAGAGGTTCAAAATCCAAAAGGGTCGTGATCGCTCAAGGCGGAGCAAGTCACACACAAAGTCAGTTCTTGAATGTTGGAACTGCGGCAAGAAGGGCCACGTCAAGAAGGATTGCTGGTCCAAGAAGAAGAAGGAGACAGAGTCTCAAGACAACAAGCCAACATCGGAGGCCAATGTGGCAGGTAAAGTAGAGAAAGATGCTCTAATTCTCTCATTAGACAATGTGTCTAATTCCTGGATAGTAGATTCCGGGGCTTCATTCCATGCGACACCACACAAGCAACATTTCCAAGACTACACCAAAGGTAATTTTGGGTATGTATACTTGGGAGATGATGAAGCTTGTGAGATTGTCGGCAAAGGTACAGTTTCTGTCAAAACTGCTAACGGAAATGAATGGAAGCTTAAAGATGTTAGGCATGTTCCTTCTCTTCGCAAAAATTTGATCTCTACAGGACAATTGGACGATGAAGGTCACAACATTGCATTCGGAAACAAACGGTGGAAGATCTCAAAGGGATCTTTGGTGGTTGCCAAGGGTGAAAAAGTTGGTACACTTTACTTGTGTACTGTTAGCACGCAACCTTCAGCTTATGCAGCAACTACAGAAGTTGACAATGTGGTGTGGCACTACCGACTCGGGCATATGAGTGCCAAAGGAATGCAAATCCTTCAAACAAAGAAGCTTCTACCAGGTTTGAAAGAAGTGGACTTAGAGTTCTGTGAAGATTGTGTTTATGGTAAACAAAAGAGGGTAAAATTTCAAAAATCAGGAAATGAAAGAAAAAATAAAAAACTTGAGTTGGTTCATTCTGATGTTTGGGGTCCTGCAAGTACACCATCACTTGGTGGATCATTGTACTATGTAGCATTCATATAGGATACGACTAGAAAAACATGGGTTTATGTCATGAAGAATAAATCCGATGTATTTTCCATATTTCAAAGGTGGAAAGCCTTTGTGGAGAATGAAACAGGTACCAAGGTTAAATGCCTCAGATCCGACAATGGAGGTGAATATTGCAGCCAAGCTTTTGAAAGCTTTTGTGCTAGCAATGGCATTCGGAGGCAAAGGACAACCCCAAGGACACTTCAACAAAATGGGATTTCGGAAAGGATGAACAGGACAATCATGGAACGAGCACGAAGCATGCGGCTACATGCAGCCCTACCGCTTGAGCTTTGGGCGGAAGCTGTAAGTACGTCTGTGTACTTAATCAATCGGTCACCCTCAACGGCATTGGATGGGGGAGTTCCAGAAGAGGCATGGACAGGTAAACCGGTGAATTATGCATTTCTCAAAGTGTTTGGGTGTGAGGCTTTCATGCACATAGATAGAAGCCTAAGATCAAAGTTAGATGCAAAGTCCAAAAAGTGTTTCTTCATTGGCTATGGAGAAGGAGACTTTGGGTATCGCCTATGGAATCCTGAAGATGGTAAAATCTTAAGGAGTAGGGATGTGATTTTTAACGAACAAAATATGTACAAAGATTACTTGGAAAGAAAACAAACAAAAGAAATAGGTGATGAGTACATGGAGCTTGAGGACGGTGAAGACTCAAGGACTGCAAACGGTGACAATGTGCAACAACGCCAACCAAATGAGAAGCCTCAACCTATTCCCCGAAGATCTACAAGAGCAAGTAGACCTCCAGAAAGGTTTGTTCCTTCCTTCAACCATCTCTTGATCTCAGATTCTGGAGAGCCGGAATCATATGAAGAAGCTATGCAACATGAATCCAAAGAAGAATGGACGAAGAGCATGCAAGTGGAGATGGACTCACTACATCGCAACCAAACATGGGAGTTGGTTGAGTTGCCTAAAGGTAAGCGGGCACTTCAAAACAAATGGGTGTACAAGCTGAAGGAAGAAGAAGGTGGGAAGAAAAGGTACAAGTCTAGGCTTGTGGTAAAAGGTTTTTCTCAAAAGAAAGGTATTGACTTCAATGAAATATTTTCTCCTGTTGTAAAAATGAACTCAATTAGGCTTGTCTTAAGCCTTGTGGCTGCTCATGATCTAAATCTCGAGTAAATGGATGTAAATACGGCATTTCCTCACGGTGACTTAGAGGAGGAAATCTACATGCTTCAACCAAAGGGGTATGAAGTAAAAGGTAAGGAGAAAATGGTTTGCAGATTAAAGAAGAGCTTGTATGGTTTAAAGCAAGCATCAAGACAATGGTACTTGAAGTTTGATCGATGGATGTTGGATCATGGATTCACAAGATGCAACTCGGATCACTGCGTCTACACGAAGAATTTGGGAGATGGGAAATTCATCATCCTAATGTTGTATGTTGATGACATGTTGATTGCAAGTGCTAACATGCAGGACATCAAAGACCTAAAAGAGGAGCTGTCCAAATCTTTTTCAATGAAAGATTTAGGTGCTGCAAAGAGGATACTTGGTATGAAAATATCAAGGGACAGGACGAAGAAGACAATAAAGCTATCTCAAGAAGATTACATCAAGAAGGTACTAGAAAGGTTTGCAATGCAAAATGCAAAACCAGTTTCTACACCTTTGGCTGGTCATTTTAAACTAACGAAGGATATGTGTCCAAAGACACAAGAGGAGATAGCCTATATGTCTAAAGTTCCATATGCTGCAGCGGTAGGTTCTCTAATGTATGCTATGGTCTGGACAAGGCCAGACATTGCACATGCAGTGGGAGTTGTGAGTAGGTTCATGGAAAACCCAGGTAAAGAGCATTGGCAAGCTGTGAAGTGGATACATAGGTATCTAAAAGGGACAACAACAAATTCTTTGTATTTTGGAGGAACTGATATTTTTCTAGAAGGGTATGCTGATGCAGATATGGCAGGTGACAAAGATACTCGAAGGAGCACTACTGGCTATGTGTTCACGGTTGGAGGCACAGCAATAAGCTGGTCTTCAAAGCTGCAGAAAGTGGTTTCACTTTCTACCACGGAAGCAGAGTATGTAGCAATGACGGAGGCAAGCAAAGAAATTCTGTGGCTTCACAGATTCTTAGAAGCTCTTGGATTCAAACAAGACAATTGTGTCTTGTACAGTGATAGCCAAAGCGCTATCCATCTTGCGAAGAACTCAGCCTTTCATTCAAGGACAAAGCACATTGAGGTGAGATATCACTTCATACGCACTCTTTTGGAAGAGGGACAACTAAAGCTAGGAAAGGTGCATACAAGTGAAAATCCTGCAGACATGTTTACAAAGGTGGTCAACAAGGAGAAGTTGAGCTTTTGCTCATCTTCAATCGGCATTCAAGGATAAGAAGCCAGAATGGAAAGTAGTCACAGGTTTGGTTTGGAGATCAGTCTCCAAGTGGAAGATTGTTAAGTATGGAGCCTGATTTACCCTTGTAATTTTTTGTGGTAAAAGCGCACATATGTAAGGTCCCCATTATGAGGAGAAGCCATTTTGCGTGAAGGAAAATCACTCACCGGAAACCAAAATTTTCACAGACAAGAATCAGGGGCAACTTTAAAGGCAACTTTTTTTTTCGCCGGAATATTCTTTTTCGCCGGAATATTATGGCCGGACGGCGGTCGGAAAGTGTTCGGAAAACAATCGGTCGGTTGGCCGGTAGTCAATGGCTGATGGCCGGAAGTCAATGGCCGGTGGCCGGTGGCCGAATTCAAAAGCGGACTTGTCTTCTCAAGGGCGGCCACACATGGGCGGATTGGAGGGTCCGATTTGGACTTATTCGCACAAGGGCGGCTACACATGGGTGTCTCTCATAAGAGAGGGCAACCCTTTTGGCCTATAAAAGGAGGCCATTTCTACACACATTTCATAGTGTGAAGTTGATGCAACAAGGTGAGTGTGAGGTGGTGAGAGTGAAGCAAGGCGGGAGCTCCATTAAGGGTATAATCCCTTTGTAAACTACTTCTTGTTTTGAAGTACTAAAGCCATTGAGTGGCTGCTTTCCCGTGGACGTAGCCCACATTGGGTGAACCACGTATATCGTGTGTACTCTCTCTCTCTCTCTCTCTCTCTCTCTTCTCTATAATCTCATGTATATAAATCTGTCTCTCTCCATTAAGTAATCTACTCAATTATCTATTTAGCCACGTCTTATTTCCTAACAAAAAGAGTATTTTAAAAAAAATGTGCATGTTAGCTGGCGATTTAATACCGTGGATGTCTGTTTAGAAAGAGAACAAGAAGATTTTGAGCTAGAAAGGGAACTACACAAATATTTTGAAGAGTTTGAGCAACATGAACCAAGGAAACTCAGAACCAAAAATCCAATGATTTGCCAACATGATCATCCCCTAGTAAGCCTAGAATTTCTTTATGGGATAGACAAAAGAGAGTATGCTTAGAAAGAGGATGAAGATGCGAAAGAATCACCTACTAAACCATGGCAAGATAAGATCGCTTGAGATGTGTCATTCCATTTGGTTCTAGCCATGGATGAGTAGAAAGAAGCATTCCTATGTTTACTTAAAAATATGATCCAAAGGTGATGTGTGATGCATTAATGATGAAGTATATTGAGGGCCTATGAGAAGTGTTGAAGTTTTAAGTCAAGGGTGTAGGTTGTGTTGATCTCCTAGATATTGTGGCAAAGGTTGTAAAACATAAGAATTGGGAGAAATTTGACCAGAGAAGGAGGACGATTTCAACAAGCGATTGTTCTAATAATGCTGAAGAAAATCCTTGAAACCCACCTAACCAATATTCTCCAGATCATCAAGGTTACAATGTACAATAGTGACAATGACCATTCCCTAATGGTAAAAATGGAATTGGCAATTACAAGAAACCACCTCCAATGCATTGGTAGCCAAACCCAGAGTTGCTCGAAAGAGATCAAAGACTTGGATTATACTTTCGATGCGGAGAGCATCACATTTTGTTTTTTCACCACTCAATTGCTAACATAGATCATAATCTCTCCCCATATTAATGTTTGATGACTTAGAGACGTCCATCAGGTTTGCTTGGGATGCCCTAGAGAGGTAATCCCTAATAGCCAAGAAACATATGGAGCCCAATGGTTCAAGCAAGCTATCAAGGTAATAGTAGAAATGTATGGCTTTTATAAAAATTATGCACACGGAGCTCTAGATGTGCTCATTGCAAAGCTTGAATGAAAAGGGGCATTTCACCATCACTTTTTGGAAAATTGTTAGGATTATCATAGAGTCACATGAGAGAAAACTGAGCGGCTCTTTTTCTGTGAATAATCTCTTTCCCATTGAGGATACTACTACTACTACTACTTCAAAACCAAAGCCTTTGGGCAATTGATTCCGGATGCAAATTATAACGTAATGCTTTATAGACTACAGGTAATATAAAATGTAATGCTTTCTATAAGTATAAATTCATCTTTTTGAAGTTTTGATCAAATTGTCCAAGATCTAATCAATAAAGAATTTTCATAGAAATGATATGTATGTCTATGTCTAACGTGATCTGCGTCATCTCTCTATATCTCTCTACCTCCCTCTCCCTCTCTCTCTCTCTCTCTCTCTCTCTCTCTCTCTCTCTCTCTCTCTCTCTCTCGCTAGGGCCAATATAAGGGCACCTAGCTTGTAGAGCCTAAATCTCCCATCTCCAAACTCAGTTATAATAAGTGAGTAGCTCATTTGATTCCTCTCATTGAGAGATTTACAAAGAATTTGATCTCAATTTTTTTGACAATCGGAGCCAAAAGTTACAATTCGATTTGTGCAATCCCGTTGTGAGCGGGATGAAAACACACACAGCGCCTCTATAACGACCCGACACACACTCTTGGGAAGATACACACACACACTATGGGGCACCACTCGTCTTACACAACACACCTGGCCGAGACAGGGAACACACCTCTAGAGTGAGAGGAGAGAGACTATCCACTTGCCCACTCCACACAGACACACACACACACACACACACACACACACACACACACACACACACACACCCACCCAAAAAACTCAGCTCAAAAGAGGAGAATTTCTGATGTTTAGATACAATTGAGCTTGGGCCAACACCAATGGGGCAAATAGCTCACACAATATGGGTAAAATAAGCCAGATACAATCACAAACTAGAGCAGAAACTTCGCTCATGGGAGAAACTTACACAGAAAAAAAGCAGGAAAAGAGTGAGGAATTTGGAAAAATGGACAGACCCATCGCGTCCGGAACGGCCCAAAACCCCAATCTACAATGTCAAAGTGCTCAAATCCGACCTCGGATGAGCAGTTTACGGCCAAAACAGGCTCCAAAAACCCCAAAAAACACACCTGCGGCTGTTCCTCCTCTCTTCTCCACGTTTTTTTCTGGTCTTCTCTCAGTTTTTTCAGTTCCCACACTTAGCTTTTTTAGTTGGGCACCCTTGGCCTTTTAGATGACCTCAAACGGACCCCGAACAGGCCAAAAACTGACCTCGCAGTGCATAGTTGTCACCTTTTTGCATCATTCGCACACCTGGCACTCAGCTTTTTTCCAATAATGCGCCTCGCCATCACGTGAAGTGGCCCCAAAAAAAGGTCCTCATGATGACCTTTCTGCATAATTCTCACAAGCAAACACCCACGTTGTGTCTGTCCTCATCTGCGTGCAAATATTGACCTCGTTCGCCCTCCTGACGCCACTAGATGCCATCTGACGCACCTGCTAACCTCACGTCGTCGGCCTGCGGATAGCTTCCTCGAGAAGTTTTACGCGCTACCAACTCCTCCTTATTGTAGAAAAACACAATGGTACTAGTAATGATGAAAATCGATGCACTATGTACATGGTGTCCTACCTGTACACATGTGGGCCCCACGTAACCACCTGGCTCTGGAAAATGGGCAATACTTTATTTGATGCACCATGCATGGGTATGTACATATGCGCAATCCCTTGCTCCAAAAAACTCCTGACATAATTTGCCCATCCCCTAGCCTGCTAGATCATTCATGATCAGCAGCAGCAAAGAGCGATATGAGACTCGCCGCATCACATGTCTCCTCATCCTTCACCAACATTGCTTGCTCCATAGACAGTTCATCTTGCTCCACCATCATCAATCTAGCATGATACAATTTAAGACACAATCCATTTATCCTTGACTTATGTAGAACACCATCCAGGTTAGCCAGCTGATATGTGCCATTTGGAAAACACTCTACTACCTTGAAAGGGCCTTCCCACTTAATTTGAAACTTCTTTTGGAAGGTGTTGTCCAGCTTACTGTTGTAGCGCAAAACCAAGTCATGTTTCTTGATACCCTTACTTTTGACCTTTTCATTTATCTTTGTCAAAGCCTTATCCTGCATCTGCCCATAATGCTCCAATGCGCTCATCCTATCCAACTGGACCTCTTGTAACTGCAAGAGCCTCTCTTTGAATGCATCACTAGGCGGCCCAAGCAACTTCTCTAACATCTTGACCGCAGGCAACTCTACCTCCACAGGCAATAGTGCTTCCTTTCCATACACCAAATGAAATGGAGTAAACCTTGTACCTATCTTCACCGAAGTACGGTAAGCCCATAATGCACCAGGCAATTCTAAATCCCAATTCTTTCCTTGGTGCTCTGTCACTTTTGAAAGAATCTGTACCAACTCACCATTGAATCTTTCATTCAAGCCATTACACTGCGGGTAATAAGGAGTGGTATGCTGGTGCCTAATCTTCATCTTTGCACATAAAAACTCTAGCAGTTTAGCTCTAAAGCCAGGCCCCTTATCTGAAAGTAACTCCAGTGGCACCCCAAACTTGCAACATATTTCATCATACACAAATTTTGCCACATCCTTTGCAGTGATCTGTTTTACTGCTATAGCCTCTGCCCATCTAGAGAGATAGTCCACTGCCGTCAAAATATAGCTTTTGCCCCTGCTTGTGATAGGTAACGGGCCTATTGCATCAATTCCCCACTTTTCAAACACATCAAACGCCATAATGGTTTTTCGTAGCTCTGGCTTCAACACTCTCTTCCCAAATGCTTGACACCTATTGCAAGACCTACACCAATGGTGAACATCCTTGTGCAAACTAGGCCATACATACCCCTCTTGCAAAATCTTATGCAAGGTGATCTTTAGAGCAAAATGGCCACCACATGCGCCTTCGTGATTCTCTTCCAACACTCTGTAAAGCTCCTCCCGCCAAGGTACACGTCTCAACACGAGATCAGCCCCTTTCATGTATAAGACATCACCAATCAATTTGTACCTGTATGCTCTACGCACAAAGCCATACTTCTTAGACTTCTGAATCTCCTTTGGAATGATTCCTGTTAGCAAAAACTCCTCTTCTTGAGCCAAACTTTCCCGGCCATGATAAAGAGGTAAAGTGGTCCTCAACACAAATAGCTCCCCAATCATGCCTTGAGCTGCTTCATGTGCCTCTCCATTTAGAGCACTTTCAATGTGTCTGATACTCCATGCTTCAAACTTTTTTAACAGGCCTTTAATTCTGAAGCACATTTCCTTCAATGAGGTGTTCTTGCTCTTCCACACACCCAACACTTGCTTCACCACTAACAAGGCATCACCTTTTATGCTCAACCTTCGAACCCCATGCTTCAAACAAATGTGTAATCCGGCTTCCAATGTAGCATATTCAGCCTCATTGTTACTATGAGCATCCAATTTGAACCCTCTCTTGCATACTAGCTTCCCCTCTGGATCATAAAGTGCTATACCCCCTGAAGCTGCATCATGGCTCTTTCTGTATGAACCATCAAAGAACAACACATGTGCATTGCTGATCTGTGGCACTTCTTCAACTACCTTTCTCACCACCTCTTCCTTAACAATAAGGGGATTCTCCTTGTAGGTCAACAAATCAGCTAGGGTAGCCCTTGTACTATCTTCCACTAGAAAAGAGAACTCAAACTCTTGCAGCTCAATTACCCATTTCTTCACCACATTTGACATGTTAATACCATTAATTAACTGTGGCAAAAAGGCATAACTCGTCAAGAAAACAAAAGGTCGTGGTAGCAAGTAATGACGAAATCGTCGACAAGCAAATATTACACTAGCCATCACTAGCTCTACTTTCGATAACTTTCTCTCCGCTACCAACTTCACTCGGCTTGCACAATACACTGGCCTCATATAATGGCTGCCCTTCCCCTTTTGCAATAGCATGGCTCCAATGGCATCATCCCCTACTGATGGATTTACATAAAAAACTTTCTCCCAATCAGGAGCCTGCATGGCTGACAACCCCCCTAACACCTCTTTCACCTCTTGAAACACTTCTTCACACTTGTCATCCCATTGCAATGGATCATGCTTTGCCACTTGCTGTAATGGATAAAGAAGCTACGAAGACAATGGAATAAACCGTGCCATGTACTTCACTTTGTGTATAAAGGTTGCCAATTGCTTCGTACTCATAGGTGATGGAAGAAGAATAATAGACTTCACCTTATCTGGATCAGCCTCAATGCCATTTTCTGACACCATATGGCCCAATAGCTTCACCCTTGGCTGTGCGAGATGACATTTCTTTGGATTTAGTTGTCCTCCACATTCATCATATCTAGCGAATACCATCTGCAGCTTCTCATGGTGTTCAGCCCTACTGCTATAGACACAGAAGTCATCCATAAAAGCTTTAACACAACTACCAATGAGTGGTTCCAACACCCAATTTGCTCTCTCTTGATAGAAGGAAGGTCCATTTGACAACCCAAATGGCAATACTGTGTAGCAATAGCAGCCCCATGGCGTAATGAAAGTTGTCTTTGTGCGGTCTTTAAGAGCAATCTTCAATTGAAAATAGCCTGAAAAACCATCACACACACTGTACCTCTCATAACCTGCCACTGAATCCAAGATCTGATCGATGAATGGAAGAGGATATGGGTTCTTCTTAGTGGATGCGTTTAAGGGTTTAAAATCCACACAAATTCTCCACTTCCCATCCTTCTTTGGACTGACTACAACTGGACTCACCCATTCTGTGGTCTCCACTGGAACTATGAACCCTGCCTTCAATAACTTGTCCACCTCTACCCGCAAGGCTTCCATTTGCTCTTGACCCATCCTTCTTAGCCTTTGCCGCACTGGCTTAGCACCTTCTTTCAGCTCTATATGCATCTCTTCACCCTTGAACCCTCTGATCTCTTCATATGAAGTAATGAACAAATCAGGAAAACTAGCCAGCATATGCAAATATATATCCTTCTCCATAGCTGAGAGGTCTCCACTAATCATTTGCGTCATTAATTCCTGCTTCTTTGACAAGTCAACTTTGGTTTGCATCAGCCCTTCAATCACTTCATAAGGCCCTTCACTTTCATCTTCAACTTCCTTCGCAAATGCGACTAAACCAATCTCCTGGATTTCTTTGTCCATCAAAAGAAATGCAACATCAACATCCTCATCACTGCTGGTAGTGCTATCACTATCCTCATCTGTCACCGTGGAAGAGTCTTCATCACTAGACTCATCCTCATCTTCATAAAGCTCCTCTAATCGTTTCCTTGTGTCCATATTATAAAGCTTCTTGGTACCTGTCTTTCCATAGAGGCTAATCGTACCATGTCGCCAATCTTGAACAGCTCCCACTGCACGTAACCATGGTCTGCCCAGTATAATAGGATATGCTCCCAACCCTGCTGGCATCACATGAAAATCAACCACTGCCTTTGCATCATATGCCTCCACTTCTAAGCTCTTTACAACACCCAAGCATTTTACTTTTTGATGGTTTGCCAATCTGATCCGAAAACCTGACACCCCAGCCACTGTGAGACCCATCTTCTCAACGCATGAGTGTGTTATGACGCATATTTGGGCTCCGCCATCCACATAACCTTGTCCCAAATTTTTCCTTTTATGCCACACATCTACTATTGGACAAATGTCTGGTAGCTCGTCCATTGCCAACACCTTCACTGAACCTCTCTCTGGCTCTTTCTCCATTGGGTTAACCATCCTCTTCCACTGCCGCTTTAGTTTAGGAACCATTTCTATGAGCTGCCCAAAAGTAACATCTGCCTTCCTGCTCGTCAGATCCTCCTTCAAGTCATAGCTTAATTGCCCATCCCCTAGTGGAAAATCTGAAACATGAAACTTTCGACGAGCTCTCCTTTTCCTCTTGGCCTTGACATCCTCGCCTTCATGGCTCTTTCCTTTCTTCTTACTAGGACCTGAGGCACTTCTTCCTTCCTTATCCTCTGTGGTCCTCTTCCCAATAGGCATCACTAATGTATCCGCTAGCTTTGATGCCTTCTCCAAGGTGACTACACTTAGCACTTTTGTCTTTCCCTTTTCCTCCTGGGTCAGTCCACTGGTTCCTTCGTCTCCCTTAATTTCGATGCCATAATCATTTGATCTAGTTAGCAACTGTCTTAGCAATGGATACATGTCTCCCCCCATCCTTGGTGGCTTATCACATTGCGGGCTGATGTGACCCAACTCTCCACAATTATAACATGTGGGCGTCTGCCTCCAAAACCTACTATTACTTTGTCCAGCACCATTCCTAGGTCTTTCTTCACCTCCTGGCTGATTTGCAAACCGCCCTTGACCTCGATTATTTCCCACTTGACCTAGCATGTTTAGTCTGAGATTCTTCATCAGATCAACCACTTGCCTCATGTCTTGCCTTAGGCCATCATCTTGCACTGCTGGCATAACCTGAGTAGTAACAGGAACCACTAGTTCATGATGAACCCCTGACATGCGCCCTTGTAAAGACTCTATAGGCTGAAATTCAGACCTCATTGGCAAAGACTCCACCCCTAACTGGCTCATTTTCCTCAGCTTCCACTCTTTGTTCCTTGCTACCTCTAGTGCATCTTCATATGTCCTAGGCTTCTTTAGCTCCACTCTCCAACGTATATTCTCCCAAAGACCAGCCAAGAACCTGTCCTTCTTCATCATGTCAGGCGGGGGTACCTGTGGTGCTAAAGCCTTGCACATTCGCTCCCATGCCAATGAAAACTTACGTATGTACGCATCTACTGGCTCACCTTCCTTTTGCACCAAAGCCTGTACTTCTTGCCACACCTTGTCAGGATCTTCTATCTTCACAAACTCCACTTCCAATCCATGCCTTAGATTGTCCCAACCCAATCTTATAGGTGGATCAGCCATACACAACTCCTCTTCAAATGCCTTGGACCAAACTCGTGCATCACTCTTCAAACAAATTTGGAGAAGGCGTAACATTTGCGTAGGGTCATGAATCTGGTTGCTAATGCAGGCAACCTCCATCTTTTCCAAAAATTCTTCCACATCTTCATCACTTCTTCCATGAAACTCCGGATAAGAGAAAGCCATGGCTAGAGGACCCCTTCAAACACACGTGCAAGAACCCAAAACTTTTTACTACCCAATCCCCAGAAACTTCAATGGAGCTCAACTTTAGATAAGGACAAACACATGAACATCAAATGAGTTTTCATAGTTAATCATCGGAATGACAACAGGCAAAGGACATTCCAGGATCTCTCTCAATCTTCTTGGCCCAAACATAAAGACTATGCGCTGCTAGAAAAAGATCTTCCTGGACACATGAACATTAATCTGAATTCTTTGAGTTAAATGAAAAGGAGTGAACTGAGGGCCATTTTGATCATCCATTAAAGCCAACCATGAAGCTCCCAAGAAGGCACACCTGACTCAACCTCTGATTTTGCCAAAATTTCAGCAGCATAACAGCATAAATGGCTCAAAATACCAAAAAACCAGCCATCATAACTTGGGAAAATTTCGACAGAGTTTCCCCAGAAGTAGAGCAGTAGGAACCCAAAATATAGACTGTCTATGTATGCATAAACTGTCAACAATAGAACCCGAGCATCAAGTAGGACTTACTAGTACATAGCCTATGGCGAGGTCACAAAAAGGGTGCTCCAGCTACCTGTATCACCGAAAGGATCTCCACATTTGAGAATCCCCCAGCTCAATAAAAACCTCACGCTATCGACCCTCACACGAAGGCTAATGCAAATCGCATATAGTCAAGTCTCAGAAATGACTATCTTCCAGACCAAGTCTCAGAAATGGCTGGGACTGCCAAATACAACCAAGTATGGCTCCACAAATGCGTACAATGGCAGTTTCCACAAGTAACGTACAATTCAGCAGACAATGCGCTCAAATAGGCGCCAAGTGATGCATTCCCACAACAACTGCAAGTGACATCACTGCTAGTATATCACTGTACTCCAGCTACCTGTACCTGTGTGAATCACCTGTACCTGTACCTGTACCTGTAACCGTAACCTGTAACCTGTAATCTGCAACCTGCAACCTGTAACCCCGAATCTCGAAGCTTGAAGCTCGACGCAGAAGGTACTCGAAGAAGATCCTCAGTGGGGGCGCCAAAAGAATGTGAGCGGGATGAAAACACACACAGCGCCTCTATAACGACCCGACACACACTCTTGGAAAGATACACACACACACTATGGGGCACCACTCGGCTTACACAACACACCTGGCCGAGACAGGGAACACACCTCTAGAGTGAGAGGAGAGAGACTATCCACTTGCCCACTCCACACAGACACACACACACACACACACCCACCCAAAAAACTCAGCTCAAAAGAGGAGAATTTATGATGTTTAGATACAATTGAGCTTGGGCCAACACCAATGGGGCAAATAGCTCACACAATATGGGTAAAATAAGCCAGATACAATCACAAACTAGAGCAGAAACTTCGCTCATGGGAGAAACTTACACAGAAAAACAGCAGGAAAAGAGTGAGGAATTTGGCAAAATGGACAGCGCCATCGCGTCCGGAACGGCCCAAAACCCCAATCTACAATGTCAAAGTGCTCAAATCCGACCTCGGATGAGCAGTTTACGGCCAAAACAGGCTCCAAAAACCCCAAAAAACACACCTGCGGCTGTTCCTCCTCTCTTCTCCACGTTTTTTTCTGGTCTTCTCTCAGTTTTTTCAGTTCCCACACTTAGCTTTTTTAGTTGGGCACCCTTGGCCTTTTAGATGACCTCAAACGGCCCGAACAGGCCAAAAACTGACCTCGCAATGCATAATTGTCACCTTTTTGCATCATTCGCACACCTGGCACTCAGCTTTTTTCCAATAATGCGCCTCGCCATCACGTGAAGTGGCCCCAAAAAAAGGTCCTCATGATGACCTTTCTGCATAATTCTCACAAGCAAACACCCACGTTGTGTCTGTCCTCATCTGCGTGCAAATATTGACCTCGTTCGCCCTCCTGACGCCACTAGATGCCATCTGACGCACCTGCTAACCTCACGTCGTCGGCCCGCAGATAGCTTCCTCGAGAAGTTTTACGCGCTACCAACTCCTCCTTATTGTAGAAAAACACAATGGTACTAGTAATGATGAAAATCGATGCACTATGTACATGGTGTCCTACCTGTACACATGTGGGCCCCACGTAACCACCTGGCTCTGGAAAATGGGCAATACTTTATTTGATGCACCATGCATGGGTATGTACATATGCGCAATCCCTTGCTCCAAAAAACTCCTGACACCGTGTAACAAAAATGGGCATGACAGGGGAGACACACCAACCCCAAAAGAAAGACACGGGTGCCAACAAGGCTTGAACTCACCCATTGTCCAATGAAAAGGATTCAATTCAAATAGCCTAACTATTCATTATCCTTTTGAATGGTACAAAATAGGTCGAAATTTGTCACATTGTCCTTTCTTTGGGGGGTGGCTTTTTATTGGACCCCTTACCCTATGTGGTATAAGCCAATGCAAATTTAGATTAAATAATTCTTTTATGTGGTCCTTAATCAAAATTCACAAATGTTTATATGACAACACAGCTTTCTATTTTTTTGTTCTAATCACAAAGGGAAAAAAAATAACATTAGAGTTTCAAAAATGTCTAGCAACATATATAAGTAGTCACCATGGATTATTGCATGCATCTTGCTCACTTTTTTCTTAGACTAGGGTACAAGAAAACCTATAACATTTTTTGAGTACTTTGGATAACACTTTACAAATGTACAAAAACATTTCTTGAGATGTTTTCTAGATTTCATATTATATCTTATTTAAATTTGTTGGACGGGAAGCGACTCACACACCCATGAAGTGAATGCAAACACTACCTAGATCAACATAATGTCAATCAAGGACACAGATGATACGATAGGCACACAGAGGAAATCTCTTTAGCTTGTCAGGCTGAGACCATCCTACACATACAACACTCTGGAAGGCCAACTAAACCACAATCAAGAACCTCACTGCTCTCAACTACACCACCTAGCCACATACACACATATGGAAGGTAACTCACCAAATCATGCCAGATTCATACGAAATTTTAGGAACACCATCCCCTCACTAGGATACACTTGTTCCTAAGCTTTTACACTCAAAACCCTCACTCTAAACCCATCTGCCGAAAACACGTAGGATGACAGAGCAGAATTTTGAAAGTGCCCGAAACTGAAATTTATGAGTACCTATGCGTAGCTTATGTCACCACGATTCTATAGACTACTAGCACGCAGAAAACAGACATCGTTTGATACACTTACGGCCACAAATAGCTCGTAGATGCGTCGGTGTGTGCACTTCGTCTCGCGTGGAATGCTTGGCGTTGTCGCGTAGCTCTCCTCGAGCCTACAGCAATAATGCAGTCGGATCTCCAATGTGTTGAGTGAACCGGGCGTAGCGAGAGGATGAAGCTCACGCTCACTCTCTTTCTCTCTCACACACAGTAGACGGCAACGCTAAGTTTTGATTATGATTAAAGTCTCTTTACAAAATGACCTAGGTACCTTATATACTAAGGCTACCTTAGGTTTAACCAAAAATGGGGTTGAAAGGGTCAAATGGCTCTGTATTTACAATCTGGAAGTGCCATTGCACCCCGACTTCTGAAACTAGAATAACTACTCATTACAAATGACGTTTATAGCCATAATCCGTAGCATTTCATAACTCGCAAAAGATAAGACTTTGGTACGAAACTTGAGTTATGTTGTGTTGTTGACCCAACGGTCAACATTCCCCCCTTCCGCGTTCATGTCGTCCCCAACATGACCTGATTGTCGATGGTGATGTGGTCTTTGCTGTCGTTTTGGCTTCATTTGTTGCACTACTTGTAACTTTGTCGAACCACAACAAGAACTATGATCCATTAGAGCGGACGTCTATCATCGTAACCATTCATCTTTTGAGATCCTCTAATTACTTTTTATGTCTGCTCTTCTTCATTGGGGACTTCTTTGTTCCTGTGCAATCATGTTGTTAGTGTTGTCTGCAGCTTTGTCATTGTAGGCCATTCTTCGACTCGTCATTGAGGAGAAGTATGCTATGATCTGAAATTGGTGCTCCAATTCATTAGTCAATCGATTTGAGTAGCATTTCCGTATTGTTGATGTAGAAGGAATATGTACAAGAGGGTGGTGATAGGTGTCTTTAGATTAGGGTCTGAAACTTGGATGACCAAAGGGAAAAAACCCGGTGGAAAAAAAATGCCTTTGGTATACACTCTTATTGGAGTTGAGCAGTTGAACGTGAAGTACATGTTCATGAAAGGTGAGTGCTTGGGTGAAACACGGAAAGAGTGCCTGATGCAAGTGCCAATTATGGGACACTCTATATGCATATGAGAAATTTTGTCAACAAAAGCATGCAATGTGAAAGAAGGAGATGATGGGTGTTTCGAGGAATAAATATAGCACATGTGACATCAAAAGATGTCTCAATAGCTTCCACCTTTCCAAGAAGGGTTTTCGATGTAGAAGTTTCTCCACTCGTATCTCACTGTGCTCAGTACGTGAGTGTCTTTTGGACCTTCTCCTTCAATTCACCAGACTTAAGTACTTAGACTTCGACTCTTTTGCTCACCTAGACCAGCATGAGCGACGCAACGTAAATATGCTCAACTCTCCCAGCTTGAGCAGTACCTAGAATAGCTAAGACGCTTAGACCACAGAGAATATTACTTGAAGCTTTGGGACTAACACCTCAGTCATTTTGTGGCTTAGCTACTCGACTCTGACTTGTATGACTTGTCCGTTGCATGTTGACACTGCTTTGTGACAAGTTCTTCGGCTTTTGTAGTGGCTGCTGAGACATACTTTGTGAAGTTTCATTGTTTTCCTGTACCTTCTTCTCTTTGTAGTGCTCAAGCCTCTCGTCAGTCTTTTCTTCATGTGGATTATGGATTTTTTTATTTTTTCTTAATAATAAACAAAGAAAATCTTAAAAAAACTTAACAAAAGAAAAATCATTCAAATAGAAATCTAAATGCTATGTACACTATACACATGTCCCTAGGGGCTCATATATGGATTTTGTCCCCATACTCCTCTGTACACTACTATGAGGGCATATACTCTAAATTTTGTAAAAAAATTATCACAATAAAATGCAAAAATTCAATGCATCTCACAAAACATTGCCCCTCTAATAGTCATAATGTTAGGTCCGCATTCAGAATGCCTCCCCCCTTCCTATTTGGAGTCATCCTTTACGACAGGGTATCGCAAAGGGTATGTGTTGTGCTTGGGCAATTAAAAGTTGTGCCTATGCAGGCCTTGTAATGTAGCCCTATTATGCATACACAGTCAATGCATGGAAAATATTTATGTTGTGCAAGATGTGGGTATAAGCAATTTGCTTATTGGCATTTGTTGGTGAGGCTTCCTATTCTAAGCAATGTAATGGTCTTTGAAGCTCGTGTATCGTTGCTTGATTGAAGCGATTTGCTCTCTTCTAACTGTACTGTAATCGTAGGAAGAATTGTAAGAATTCAAGTGGTGATGCATTGACAACAGTTTTGTTGTTCTTCTTTGGGACCCATTTCTTTGCGATTATTGGATTTTTGTTGCTGACTCTCGTTTGGGAACCCATAATTGCCCGTGCTTTGTTTGTGTTTGAAGAGACTTCTTTGGGATCTACCTTTTTGTTGTGTGAGTCGACAGTGGTCTTTGCTTCAGCCCTTGTACGCTTGGTTGGGGACGGGATTTAGGCTTTGAAAGTTGATACTATGGTTGTTTGGGAATCCAAATGAATTCCTGAATTTTTTGTGCTTGAATCAACTTCTTTGGAGCCCAAACCTGAGTTGTGAAAGCTTGCAATTTTGTGATATTCTTACCTGTTCGTGCACGCTTTCCTTGTTTTTGTTTTGGTGTTGGATCTTGTGATTTGTCATTAGAGATCTTTGTCTTCTTGATCCATATCTGTTTTTGGCCGATCTGGCTTTTTGGTTTCCATCTTCTCCCTTGTAATACTCGCCTACCTTGTTTAATGGCATTGGACAGTATTTAGTTGAGGCATTTCAAGCTCTTTGATGCCTTCCTCGATTTGAGTCATTGGGGTTTTTACACCAAATTTCTCTAGACATTTACCCACATTAGCCCACATGTTTGGTCTTATTTTGAGCAACTCGGCTAACATTATTGTACAGGTGACTGGGGTAGATAGAATATCTACTAGCCCCTTCGAATCGATGGCCTTGTTGGGAGTCAGTCTCTGTGATGGGACTCCAACCACATCTGACTTGGTATCGTACTCTTCCATGTAGGACGATAGTGTTCGTAGCGAATGGGGTTGACTATCCATAGATTGTAGAAACACTCTATTGGTGGTAGAAACACTCCTCGTTCATCACTAGTCTTGTCTACTCGTCTTCTTAGGTCATCGGCTTCATTGGCCTCTCTAACTTGTTTCCACAATTCGTCAAGACCATCTACCTCTTTACAATCCTCAGGTATAGCTTGGTGAAATCCCTCGGAAGAGTTATCCGTGGTATTCAGTACTATCCTTGGTTCTAATGCTGGGTCTCAAATTCCTCTATTGGTGGTAGAAACACTCCTCGTTCATCACTAGTCTTGTCTACTCGTCTTCTTAGGTCATCGGCTTCATTGGCCTCTCTAACTTGTTTCCACAATTCGTCAAGACCATCTACCTCTTTACAATCCTCAGGTATAGCTTGGTGAAATCCCTCGGAAGAGTTATCCCTTGTATTCATTACTATCCTTGGTTCTAATGCTGGGTCTTTGAGGTTTGGTCTGTGCTCATAACTAGAATCTGGCTCTTTTAGTTCCATGGTTTGGTGGGATTACTTGTGTAGGCATGACATGGATCACATCCTCAGGTTTTGCAACTGGTGGTTCTAGTAAAGCTTGGGCTGTTTGAATCATTTTCTTGCACATTTCAAACCTTTGCTTTTCTAGTCCCGCATAGGGATATGTCATCCACCTGTGTTCTTGGGTTTGGTTGTTTTTTAGCATCACATCATAGGCTTTTAAGAGGGCATCTAATGTCTCATTAACCTTCTCTGCCAACACAGATCCTCCTAAACTAGCACTTCTCAGTTTCTCATCCATGGATGGTTCTTCTAGAGGTTTAACCATCTGTGTAAGAGAAGGTGGCTCCTTTTCCTCATGTTGTTTTATCTTCTCCTCAGCTTCGGTAAGCCTCTCAGCTAGGGATTTTTGCTTTCGTTCCCTGCGTGCTTTCATCCTAGTCTTTCTAGCTTTCCAACTATTTTGTTTGCTCTTGGTTTTCTGACTAGGTGCGTCTGTCTTTGGTCCATCATCTGTCTTTGGACTCATGTCACTTTTCGTGTTCTTTGTCTCTGGATTCTTATCAGCTTTCTGACTAGGTGCGTCTGTCTTTGGTCCATCATCTGTCTTTGGACTCATGTCACTTTCCGTGTTCTTTGTCTCTGGATTCTTATCAGCTTTCTTTTGAGCTTGTGCTCTCGTAACCACTTGAACTGGTACAACATTTTCATTTTTTGAGCTACTAGGTAGCTGAATAATCCCTGATACATTTGTCGTGATTTTCCTTATTTGGTTTGGGTTTTTCGGGAAATCGGGGATCAAGTGAGTGATGCCACACTCAAGACAATAGGCATTTACTTCAGTGATCTCCGTATGAGGACATTGTTTGACCAAGTGGTTGTCATGAATTTTGTGACAATCTGTCTCTGGTTGAGGAGATTCTTTTAGCATTTCCTCTTGGCTATAAGCAAGCTTTGACCTAGATAAGCCGCTATTTGCAATGAATCGCAATGTCCTTTCGTCCATTTCATACCTTCTTTCTTTCGACTGAAACCCAGGAGGTGGGGGTTGTACCGGCCTCACCACTCCCTGTGTTTCTCTCACATTTTGTTTCTCCGAAGGGTAGTACCCACTTTGGTTGCTATACCACATTGTAGTTGGTATTGGCGTTGGTTTATTTGATGCTTCCATCATTGGCATGTATCTCATGTCTACCTGCATTGTAGCACCTGGCAGCGGAGGTTGTTGTCCTAAGACAAGCTGTGGCATTAAAACTCCTATTTGTCCTGGCGCATTCTCCGTAATGTATCTAGGTGGAATAGGTGCTTCTGGAACAGGTTGTACATACCTCTCCCTAGCATTTTCCATGCTATAATAGCACTCTTCCCCCGTATGGTTTGTCCATTTTCTCTCAATTTCACACCACTTCGGCTCTCCCGAATCAGACCTTAAAAGAGGAATCAACCTCTTGACCAAGTCGTCGATAACCTTTTCTTGATCAATAGGTGCCGTTGGCTTGTCAATGGACTCACTTATCTGTGAAACACTGTGCTGAGAGGATGTGTCATCTCCTTGACTCTTTAAGTCCTTTTCTTTGTATGCCTCACAGTTATCCACTAGATAAAGATCTTCTTTGATCAACTCGTTTAGCGCCATCCTCCTTATCATATGCAGATCCTTCTGAAGGCCCGCATGTCTCATTCCCTGGATAAAGATCAGCATCAGTCGTGCTTGCGTAGGTAATTCCTCTCTCGGACAGAGCTTAACATATCTCTTGAGCCGTAATGATTCTTTGCGTACTGATTCATTCTCTTTCTATTTGAATCTATGGATTTGCGAGACCGTGTTGTGAGCAATGCCTTTTGGCGAGAATTCTTCAATAAACTCCTCAAACAACTCATCTAGGGTCTCAAAATCCCATTTTTCCACCGAGTCGAACCATGTAGCTGCATCATTTTCTAGAGTCAATCCAAATCCCGCAAACTGTGTCACAAAATCTGAAACTTCCTCTGCTCTAATCACTCTTCTAAAAGACGTTACGTGATCTCTTGGATCTTCATCTCCGGAGTATTTTCTGTTTACCCATTTATGGACTTGGGATGGTCTAACTCGTCGATTGTCTACAAGTCTAACCAGAGACTCTCCCAATCCTTCTCTCGTTATCGCTCTTGAAGGGAATCCTGGTGGCTCTCTTCTTGGAATTCCTATAGGAGTTCTCGTGTTTGGTGGAGGCATTTGTGGTCATTCATTGACCAAATATCCACCTCTTTCTAGTACAGTCTGTGGATTTGTTCTTTCTACAACTCTGTATTCTCGTCCATACTTGTCGACAACTATAGATCTCCATTCACAGTCGACTCTGTATGTGTAGACATATAAGAGCTTGTAATCCGTTATCTCTTCTAGGTATGGATCTGAGCACCTATAAAGATTGACCTCATTGTCGTCAATGTATCTATATAGTCCTTAACTCTCAGGACCAATCATCCAGACTCTCTCAACAAGATGGGTCTTTATCAATTGCAAGTCTGGAAGATCCATTGTGGGAGGATATTCCTCTATCGTCGGGATATCCAAGCTTGTGTGAACTACGTTTGAATCTAGGGTAGACATGATTTCTGGGCTTAAGAGCTTTTGCTTGGTTCAAGTAGACTTAGTCCACTGTGTTCAAGTTCTTTGGTTAGGGAAAAGTCGAAACTATGTCCAAAACCGCAACCGTTTCGTCACAATTCTCGCAAATTGTCGCTTTCAGACACCCCTGACTTCCGGATGCATTTTGAGGCCTCAAACGATGTTTTTTTCAAAATTGAACTGAATGGTTGCCGTTGGCATGCGTTTAGTTCATGTTTTTCTCTAAGATCTGTAGAGACGCTCTCAGGCTACGTTTTGATATAAAAACTTTTCCGATCCGATACCGTTTGTGAAAGTTATGGCCAAAACAGTGAAATGCAGTTTAGACTGGTCAAAATGAGTCCAAATTCAATTTTGAAAAAAGATTTGGGATCTCTGTGACACTGTGAACACTTGTGTATGGTCAAAAGTACAGTTGGACCCTAAAACTGGCCTAGAGATATCCTACGCGTAGGATGTCTATATGCTCAGAATTGAACAAAATTTGGTCCAGAGACTCCCCTTAAGTCCAGCAACACAATGGTATGCTCAGAATTTAATTTGGATTTAAAAATGGCCTTGAGACATACTACGCGTAGGATGTCTTTTTGCTCAGAATGACTTGAAATTTTCACCCTAGCTTCTTGATGTGCTGATCACAGTGGTGTGCTCATAGGTTGGTTTGGAGCCCTAAATCAAGCTGAAGACATCCTACGCGTAGGATGTCTAACTGCTCAGATTTTGTCCAAACTTGATCCCAAGATTCTCCTAGAGCTTAGCAACCCAATGGTATGCTCAAAATATAATTTGGATGCCAATAGGTCAAGATTTAGGCTGCAAGAGCTTCTAGTGCACTCCAAGAGTAGGATGTCTGACAATTCTTGTCTTTGCTTGGTAAATAGGCCAAACAAGGTCCAAATTCACTTTTGAAAAAAGATCTGGAATCCTTGAGACACTTAGAACCTCCCTATATGGCCAAAGTAGAATTTTGACCACTTTATGACTCTGGAGACATCCTACGCGTATGATGTCTTTTTGCTCTATTTCAGCTCAAACTTACACTGTAGCTTCCCCTTGATGTGCTAAGCTCACTGCTAGTTTTACTTTTTGATTCTGACACCTATAAGTTGGTCAAATGATCAAGAATCTGTTTCAAAAGCCTGATGTCTGTTCTGATGAATTCCTAAGTCAAATCAACTCCAAATTGGACCAAATTTGCCTAGGAGGCTTATCTAAGGCTATATGACAGCATGGTATGGTCATAGTAGAATTTTGGTTTCAGAATTATACAGTAGACATCCTACGCGTAGGATGTCTTTTTGGCCTGTTTGACCCCAGACTTGTCCCACAGCTTCCCCTTGATGTCAGCAACCCAATGCTATGCTTAGATTTTAATTTGGATGTCAAAAGACCCCAAAACTAGCTGTTCTTGCCTTTTTCCGTAAAAAATGCTGAAGTCTGTTCAATCTTCCTTTCACTAACCCAAATGAGATGAAATTTATCACATGCACTCAAAACATCATGTATAGCATGCACATGAAGTCACCCTATGGTTTGGTCTCAAAATTATGCCTTGGATACAATTTGGGTAGGATGTCTGTCAGTTCTCGTCTTTTGGCTTTAATCTGTCAAAATTTGGTCAAATTTCCACTTTCCAGGTGAAAACAGGGTAAAACCTACCTTCTGAACACACTGGTCAACTCAGAATTTCAAAATTTCCACCAGATCACCCTGTAGACATCCTACGCGTAGGATGTCTACTGCTGATTTTTTGAGACTGAAGTGTCCCTGATGCTTCCTTATGCTCTCAGCAAGTGCAAGTATGCTTCACAATTGCAAAAACATGCAAAAATCACTCAATTTAAGCCTTTTCTGAAATTTTACGTTTTTTGACTTCGCCTTTTGGCTTTTGGTCAACAAAAATAGGGAAAAACACCCAAGTCAATATGTTACTAGGGTAAAACCTACCCTTTGAACCCACTGGTGCAGTCAGAATTTTCAAATTTGGTCTCCAGAACCCCCTTGAGACATCCTACACGTAGGATGTCTATGTTTACAGAATTGCAGGTTTTTTTCACAGAACCCTTGCAAATGCTCTTTTATATGCACAGCATCAGTCAGTCATACTAAAATATCCACAAAAGCTTGTTTAATGCATTTTTACCCTCAAAAGCACACTTTTCCGTGATTTCAAATGCAATCATGCACTTTAGCAAATAATTCAGTGTTAAATAGCTCTAGATCAGAATCAGATCACTTACCTAAAGCTACTCCTACAAATCATATGAGGTTTTGCATCTATGAGTAGAAAAACGCTTCACTACCACACACGGACTAGTAAACGCTTTTATCACCTCACAAATCACTCGACCATCAACAACTACTCTAATCCACAGATCCTAACTAAACCTATCTAGTCGCAGACCCTCGGCAAGACACACGCTTCCTAGCTATCCACTTGATCACGAAATATCCTCTTTCGGATCCACTTAAGAAAAACGCTTTCTTTAGCCGAAACTAAATCAAGCAACCATCACACGAGTGTTAGTAGGAAACCTACTTAGGTCCTTGTGTCCCCGGCAACGGCGCCAATGTTGGACGGGAAGCGACTCACACACCCATGAAGTGCATGCAAACACTACCTAGATCAACATAATGTCAATCGAGGACACAGATGACACGATAGACACACGGAGGAAATATATCTCTTTAGCTTGTCAGGCTGAGACCATCCTACGCATACAACACTCTGGAAGGCCAACTAAACCACAATCAAGAACCTCACTGCTCTCAACTACACCACCTAGCCACATACACACATACGAAAGGTAACTCACCAAATCATGCCAGATTCATACGAAACTTAAGGAACACCATCCCCTCACTAGGATACACCTGTCCCTAAGCTTTTACACTCAAAACCCTCACTCTAAACCCATCTGCGGAAAACGCGTAGGATGACAGAGCAGAATTTGGAAAGTGTCTGAAACTGAAATTTATGAGTATCTATGCGTAGCTTATGTCGCCACGATTCTATAGACTACTAGCACGCAGAAAACAGACATCGTTTGATACACTTACGGCCACAAATAGCTCGTAGATGCGTCGGCGTGTGCGCTTCGTCTCGCGTGGAATGCTTGGCGTTGTCGCGTAGCTCTCCTCGAGCCTACATCAATGGTGTAGTCGGATCTCCAATGTGTTGAGCGAGCCGGGCGTAGCGAGAGGATGAAGCTCACGCTCACTCTCTTTCTCTCTCACACACAGTAGACGACAGCGCTAAGTTTTGATTATGATTAAAGTCTCTTTACAAAATGACCTAGGTACCTTATATACTAAGGCTACCTTAGGTTTAACCAAAAATGGGGTTGAAAGGGTCAAATGGATTTGTATTTACAATCTGGAAGTGCCATTGCACCCCGGCTTCTGAAACTAGAATAACTACTCATTACAAATGACGTTTATAGCCATAATCCGTAGCATTTCATAACTCGCAAAAGATAAGACTTTGGTACGAAACTTGAGTTATGTTGTGTTGTTGACCCAACGGTCAACAAAATTCATAAAAAAGGACACTGAAGTGTCCTTATCTAGTGTTAAGGTTAAATTTATGGGGATGTAAAGTAGATGCTTGTAGTGGAGAATCTCATCTTCAATGGAGTAGTCCTTGATCATGGCTCTCTCTTTTTTGTTGGGTCCTCTTAACCAAGCATATCTAGGAGTTGAAGATAAAACTTATCTTCCAAGGAGGTTTCCTTAACCTTATCCAAAATTGTAATGTTAATAATGGAGATGACCCCAAGGAATGCTTTTCACTTAAAGGCATTAATAATTGCATTGTCTTTATTTGGTCTATAATGCAAATATGTTTATCCACCAACCAATAATTGATGAGGTTCAAATCTTTAGTGCACTCAATAGAGAGTGCATCTATCCTATTGTAGATAAGTAATTGGGTTCTAATTTTCATTTCCCTGCAGTGAAACATGTTCTCTCTCCTCTCAATATTTGCAGCTTTGAAATTCCATTGAATAAGGATTATGAATAGTACATTTTTAGCATGATTTTCTAATGCATATTCTTTGTCTTGATCACATTACAACGCATTTTTTTATAATTCTTTGTTTACAATGTGCCATAAGGTATATCATTATTGAGATGTCAAATCAGCCATCTATTCACGTAACTATTAAAGTAATAGCCTCTCAAATGCTATAAAATAGTGTCTATATCAGCATCAAAAATAAAATGTCAATTTATGCACCAATATAAGCATTGACATATGCATTGCTATATACATATATCAATACAGATATCAATGCATACATCGACTATGATATCTACATTGCATTACCATAGGTGCAGATTTTTGGGGTAGTAGACATTAATCATTCGAAGTAGATTTTAACTTATCAAATGCAATAATCATATACATCGATGCATATATCAATGCTCGTAGGTGAAAAAAATTGGGATGGCGGGACTTAACTCATTGTAAATAGTTTTCAACTATAAAAAACAATAACAAATTGATCAACACGAACTTAACTTGAAAACACTAAGATGACATGAAATTTGAATAGAATTTATCTTTCATTGATGTAAATGCTTTATATGGAAGGGATTGCCAATGTTGAATGTAAAAATATTTGTATATAATGTGAAATGTTGCATTACAAAAACGGGTGAACTCCTCACACCAAAATGACATACAAACAATAAGTCAAATGTTGGGATACAAATTGGGAGCTTTGTATCATACCTAGTGATCCGAGCCTATCACAAATTTTTGTTTATCATATTTTGTTGGTTTTCCTTGCTTCTAGAGGTTTACAATAAAAGAAAGAGTGAGAACAACCTCTTGGAAAAATTTTAAAAAAAATGATTTTTTCTTGACTAGTTCACCGGAGGTGAAAGGTAGAGGGAGAACCTAGTGGTAAAGGGAAGGGAAAATATGTAAATGTGAAAAGAAAAGATATGATGTGGTTGTGGAGCCATGCACCCATGATTCAAGGGTCATGAGTGGCTCATATCATCATGGCTTTGGAGCCATATGATGATTCAAACAAATGGGACCCAAGTGGAAGACTTGGTAAAGGAAGAAACCATACACATGATTTTGCTGAATTTTAAAAAAATACTTCCACTCCGATCCAAGAAAAGTTGTCTTCATCAAAGTTGTATCTGATGAGCTGGATATTCTGGCCATATTTTGTTTATAATTTTTGCATCTACGGTCTAGGAGATATGGCCAAAGTGGTGGACGCCAGTGTTTTCAACTGTGGTGGAGACCACCCCCTCTACCTTTACACACACACACCCTTCCTTCTCCACATTGAGACCTTCTCTAAAATCAGCCATTAGTCTTCTCACCCTCCTCTCCTTCCTTCTCTCTCTCAAGCTCAAAAACCCATCAAAGTTCCTCTTCTAATCACCTTTCAAGTCATGCTTAATCTTGTTGTAATTCATAAGTTCTCATTCAACCCCTTCCTATTATTACTAGATATGTATTGATTTTATGTAGATTCTTTACATTTTAAAATAAGGAAGCTCTTGGACTCAAGCTATGGAGGAAGGAGTGAAGACAACACAAGTGATGATGGAGCTAATTGGTCAACAAATCACTTGGAAGGAGCTTCTTCATTGGTTGAATGTCCCTAATCAAGATTCATTTGTATAAATTACACTTGGATCTTAACCTCACTCCTAATCACTCTCTTTCCTATATAAAGAGGCCTTCCCCTTTGTAATTTCAAGCCTCCCTCAGCCCCATTGAGCCTTTGTATCACTCACCATGAGCCCATAAGCTCATTCATTCACTCTATTCTTGCACATCCTAGAGTGCAAATTGTTTCATGCTAGTAACCTCTCCTCCTCTTACATATGTTAATTAAGAGAAATGTTTTATATGTGTGTGAGAATGCTTGATGTGATCTTGGCTAATCCTTGAGTGATTGTTTGGTAATCTATACGCTATTTGTGTTGGGAGTGTTTGAAGTCATCCATTCCTTGTACACACACTACGGTTAATGCTTCATTCATAGTGATCTCTCTCTCTCTCTCTCTCTCTCTCTCTCTCTCTCTCTCTCTCTCTCTCTCTCTCTCTCTCTTTCTCTTTGTGTAGCGGTCCTAGTCCACGCTTCCAAGACTAGGTGGTGCCCTCATCTCATTTCCCTTGTGGCGCAATGGAGTTTGTTTTGGTGTAGAGGCCGCCATTCCAAATTTCCTTCGTCATAAATTGGTGCCCCCACTGAGGAGTTCTCAAGCAGTGCTCTATCAATCCTATGAAGGAAGATCCATCAAATTCTCCGAGACTTCCACTATGGTCTCCCCAAGAAGCTCGAGAAAAGAAGCGTCTTTATCGACAAACGGCACGTATGCGGGTAAAGAGAGTTAACTACACACACCCTTCTTTGCTTCAAGGAAAATCTTGTAGTCATCAAGTCCCTAGGTCAAAAAATTGTGTTGAGTGCTTTGTGGCTAGTGTGAAGACACTTCCTTTGAAGCCTCGACTTCAGGTGGTGAAAGCACTCTCAAACTCAGGAATTAACAAGTTTTTGGAGGGGGAGCTACACATCAATGGGGTGCGGTATTGGCAAGAGGCTACATATGGTGATGCACTCCAAGTACTACTAGCAAGAAGGCTCAAGGTGGTTGAGAGGGCAGCCATCGAACCCTATGAACTCTACAAAGCTGAAGATGGTCACACCAAAGCTAGGCTAATCACTGGTGAGCAAATTCTTCGCATTTCTCAAATGGTGGGATCCAAGAGAGCTCAACTTCAATGAAGTGCTTCATGGAAGTTTGTAATTAATGCACCAATGAATAATCCCATTTTCTACAACTTTCAATCAGTTCAGAATATTAGGGTGAATGTGCGCATTGATAGAAAGATTTTTTTCCAACAAAGATTGGTCTTCTATTTTGGAGCTGAGAGGTTGAGAGAGATATTGTTGTCCCCTGACCCTATAATATTTCCTATTTTGGAGTATAATGTATCTTTTGATGTTCACATCTTCATCTTGCTTTAAGCATACTCCATGAATCATAGGGATTTATATGGACCTTTCCAACCTCTTGCTAGACAAACTGTGCATATAATAGCTAGCACAAAGCTTAGGTTCCAAAACATCATAAGGGACTTACTAGGCCCTTGTCGTCTAGCTGAGATTAATGCATCTATCAATCCATTTATTCTACCCTTAATAAGATATGATTTGGGCCTAGACGTTTTCATCTTTGTGCTGTATTGAGAGGAAGGCAACCCACTTTTATGATGGCTTTCCCAAATTTTTTTGGGCGTAGTGGGGAAAATGCTGGGGATTTTTTGGATAACTTGGAGATGGCTTTCCTTGTCTCTGGGAGGGATGACGAAGCATTGAAATTGAGAGCTTTTCCTTTGGTGCTCAAAGAAGAAGCTAGGGTATGGTTCCAGACTCTAGATCCAACCCAAAGAATTGATTGGGAGGGATTGAAGGTGGCTTTCCTACGAAGATTTCAACGAGCCAATTCGGCAGAAGAACTATGGCAACGGCTTCTGTCCCTTCATCAAGTTGACCCTCATGGTTATGCAACCTATGAGGAAGGTTTTTTGAAACTTTGGGGCCAATGGTCAGACTCACTAAACCCTGGTGAGCGAGCTCCCAATTGCCTCCAAAAGGATCGATTTATCTCAGGTTTGTACCCCTTGCTAAGGGAGAAGGTAAAGAGCAAATTTCCAAATGCTTTTGAAGATGCCTTAAGAATTGCTAGGGAAAAGAATAGAAAGATTCTCTATCAAGCCCAAGCTGGCCAGCTAGCTTTGGGAGGCAATATCACAACTATGGAAGCTTATCACATACCTCCAAATGTGCCTAATGCACCAGACCTCAATAGAGGTCAACAAGAAGATATGCTCCAACAAATAAACAATCTCACAAACCAGCTAGAGGGGTTGAGAGTAAATCTTGTGCAGGGTGCAAGAAGGCCTATTGAGGGAAATGGTGGGAATCGGCCACCAATGCGACGTCAAGCAAGGGAAATGTTGTGTTACAATTGTGGGGAAATTGGCCACGGCATGTATAATTGCCCTCATCCCAGAAGATATGACTACCCTGTCAGAGGTCCTCGACAACAAGTAAGTCCACCCCGTGCTAGAGCTCAAGCACAAGAGCAACCGCAACCTCAAATTTTGCAGCCACCTCGTGCTCAAGCTCAAGCCCCTGCTACTCAACCAAATGTGAGCATCATAAGGATGGAGGAGGTCCTCAAGGGCAGAAGCAACCAGGAAGAAATAGCTAAAGGGAAGATGAAGATAGATGAAGTGGCTACAATGCCTATCAAACGTGTGCGTGTCCAAGAAGAAGTAGGTAAAGAAACAAGCAAGGATGCAAGCAATGAAGCAAGTACATCTCGGGCAGCTAAAGATGAAGCCAAGAAGAGAAAGACCCGTACTAGGTCTCAAATTGACATCTCTGATTTCCCTATGGGATCTCGGACACAACCTTATGACTTGACAGCTGATGTGAGTTCTCAAGGACCAAAGATTACTTGGCCACAACTACTTCATATCTCCCCAAAGCTTCGACGACAATGGTCAAAAATGGTGAGCACGAGGGCAAAGCGAAGTAAGCTAGTAAGTGTAATCAAAGCATATGGTCTCAAGGATATAGTGCCTTTGGTGGAGGCTCAAATCAAGGGACAACGGATTCCAAAAACTTACATTGACAGTGGAGCAGAGGTTTGTGTCATGACAGAAAAGCTAATGCATCAATTGGGTTTAGAGGTAATGGAATCATCAAACTTTAGGGAAAAAATGGCCAATAATGTCTCTGTCACTTGTGTGGGTGTAGTGAAAGCTTTGAGAGTTTCTGTTTTTGGAATCACTACAGAGGTTGATGCTTATGTGATGCCAGTAAAGGGAGAAGGATACCCCCTTATTTTAGGACGACCTTGGATCATGGGTATAGGAGCTAGGCAAGATTGGGCAACAGGAGACTTGGAGTTGAGGCCTCGCATGGGTGGCCATAGTCGGAAGGTGGTTTATAACCTAAAGAATGGGCGACAAGAGAACCTTGAACTAGAGACGTCAGCTGATGAGTGGAGCTCAAGTGGATGCTCCTCATCTATGGACGAGGAAGAGAGTTCAAGTGAAGAGAGTGATAGCACTCTCAAAGTCATGGGCGTCACCATAAAGGAAACTACCTCATTAGAAGACAACCCAAGGATCAAATGGAGAATGTGTGGGATGCCAGCCTAGAGGAGATGTTATCCAAGGATATAAAGGAAGAAGAAAAGGAGGGTTATGTAAATGTTCTCAAGAAGCATGCATCATTGTTTATTTCTGATTACACTCACATTACAGGTGTCACTGCAGTGAAGCATCATATCCATCTAAAAGAAGGGAGCAAGCCAGTAGTACAAAAACTAAGAAGATTAGGAGTTGTGCAACAAAATGCACTGTTGTCTGAGGTGAAGAGACTCTTAGAAGCAGGATTCATATACCCAGTAGAAGATTCAGAATGGGTCTCCCCAGTAGTGGTGAGGCCAAAGAAGAATGGTAAATGGCGAGTGTGAGTGGATTACAAGCCACTAAATGCTGCAACAAAGAGGGACCACTTCCCTCTCCCATTTCAAGATGAGATTCTAAATGAAGTAGCAGGCCATGAGAGATACACAGTGTGTGATGGCTACTCTGGCTACTTTCAAATACGCATTGCAGAGGAGGACCAGAAAAAGACTACTTTCATCACACCATGGGGATGTTTTGCATTCCGAGTCATGCCTTTTGGTCTCACCAACGCTCCAGCCACCTTTCAATGATTCATGAACATGGTCTTCCAACCTTACTTTGGTAAGTCCATAAGGGTTTTCATAGATGACTTTTGTATTTACAGCTCCAAAAGTATGCATCTCGGCAAGATTGATGAAGGATTTACTCGTTTAGCTAAGCTGGGTGGACAACTAAACAAGGACAAATGTCACATTGGGGAAAGCAAGGTTACACTATTAGGGCATGTAGTGTCCATTGATGGAATCGAGGTAGATCCTGAAAAGATAGAAACATTGCTAAATCTACCTTCCCCAACTTCCATCAAACAATTAATCTCCTTCTTGCAAAAGCTAAGATATTTGAGTAGATTCATACACTTACTCTCCCAAGTGATATTTCCTCTACAACAGCTGACTCGTCAAGAGACGCTTGTTTGGAGTGAAGAAAGTGAAGGGCATTTTAGAGAGATTAAAAAAATGTTAGGGTCACTCCCTATAATCCTCCAACCTTGTTGGGAAGAAACATTCTTTTTAAACCCTAGTGTGGGAGAAGAAGCCATTGGTGCTGCCCTCCTACAAAAAGATCCAAAAACATCCTTTATGAGGCCCGTGTATTTTGCTAGCCGCCTCATGGAAAACACAGAGAAGGCCTACACCCTGATGGAACAGCTAGTGTTAGCTCTCATGTTTGCGGTAACCAAATTTCGGCCATACTTGCTGCCGAAGAGGTTTGTAATTATCACTGTGGAGGATATGTTTCCCTATGCACTACAACATATGGAAATCTCTGACAAAATAGCAAAGTGGGTGGTGCGACTTCAAGAGTTTGATTATACAATACAGGTTGAAAGAACAACTCGAGCATGCTTAGCCGACATTTTAACAAACAAGTGCTATGAAAAAGTTTTCCATTTGAAGAGAAAGGAACTTCCACCACCTCCAGCTCCAGAGGCTTTGGTCAATCCTTATAGCCTCTACTTTGATGGAGCATACAAGAGAACCAAGGATAAGGCAGCTGCAGGCATTGTGGTCTTATCTCCATTGGGAGAGAGGATCCATGGTGAAGGGATCACTCTAGAAGATGTCCACTCCAACAATGAAGCAGAATATCATGCTCTAATTCATGGCCTTTGTTGGTGCCTCGATAATTCAATTAAGAGATTAAACGCTTTTGGTGACTCCATGCTTTTGGTAAGGCAAATGCAAGGTACATGGGCTTGCAAAAATGCCCGTCTCTCTGCTAAAATGAGAGAAGCCAAAGCTCTTATGAGGAGATTTAGGGAGGCACAAGTACATCATGTGCCAAGAGACCAGAACAAGGATGCAGACCACCTAGCATCATCAAAGTTAAATGAGTCAATAGTGGGAGCAGTGGCCATCAAACTTCCACTTCAGCAAGGCAAGGAGGACTTGGAAGATATTATGCACATTCTGGAGAAAGGAGAGGCTCCTAAACACTTGAATGCAGGGGAAAGGCGATGGTTAGCTAGGAAGGCTACCAGGTATCGCATAGTAAATGATGACTTGTATTGTCTAGGTAAGGATGGTGTGCTTAGGAGAGTGCCTTTGAAGAGTGAAATTAAAGAAATTTTAAAAGCTTGTCACGATGATATATGCGGAGGACACTTTGCACACGACGTCACTAGTAGAAAGGTTCTACAAGCTGGGTTTACTTGGCCAAGTCTTCATCGTGATGTCAAATACTGGTGTCAAACATGTGACGAATGTCAGAAAGCAGGACCACGACGGCTCATAGCTGAACCTCAGAACCCAATAAAGGTATATGGGCCCTTTGAGAAGTGGGGAATTGATGCCATAGGGCCTCTACCACGCACTCAGTCAGGTAAAGAGTACATCATCATGGGAGTAGACTACATGACTAGATGGGCTGAGGCTATGCCGACCAATAGAATTACTGCTAAGGATGTGAGTCAGTTCATCTTTGACCACATCTGTTGCCGGTTTGGCACCCCTCTTGAAATACTATCTGATAGAGGACTAGGGTTTAGAGCAGTCTTGGTAGGAGAACTCATGAAGAAGCTAAATATTCAGCATCAACACTCTACTCCTTACTACCCTCAGTGCAATGGTTTGGTGGAAAAAGTAAATGGAATCATTTGCAAAGCTCTCACCAAACAGGTACATGCCAGGCGCCAAGATTGGGACAAACACCTGAATGGAGCTCTATGGGCCTATAGAACCTCCTTCAAAACCACATTAGGGTACACACCCTTTCATTTGGTTTATGGAAAGGAGGCGCTTTTGCCCATTGAAGTGAAGTTAACAAGTCTTCGAATATTGGATAGCCAGGTAGGCTCTCAAAAGGAGAAAGTACATCAAAGGATCATGGATCTAGAGAGGCTGCAATTGGATCGTGAAGAAGCCATCAACCACTATTCTCAAGAAGCAGAGAAGCGCAGAGAAAAGTTCAACAAAAAGCTAGCATCCAAAGACATCAAAAAGGGATCTCTGGTGATTCGATATGACAATCGCTTCGACACTCGTAAGGATGGAAAGTTTCTTTTCCGATGGGAAGGCCCGTTCTTGGTCACCAAAAAGTTCAAAAATGGCTCTTACAGACTTCAAGACATTGATGGTAAAGTGCACAAGACCAGAACAAATGGATGGCGTCTAAAGCCTTATCACATCAGGATAAGGTCAGCTCAAGATCAAAGAAAGTAGGCTAGAGGCATAAATACCCCTAGCCAGGTTTGGGGGGGCTATGATCCGAGCCTATCACAAATTTTTGTTTATCATATTTTGTTGGTTTTCCTTGCTTCTAGAGGTTTACAATAAAAGAAAGAGTGAGAACAACCTCTTGGAAAAATTTTTAAAAAAATGATTTTTTCTTGACTAGTTCACCGGAGGTGAAAGGTAGAGGGAGAACCTAGTGGTAAAGGGAAGGGAAAATATGTAAATGTGAAAAGAAAAGATATGATGTGGTTGTGGAGCCATGCACCCATGATTCAAGGGTCATGAGTGGCTCATATCATCATGGCTTTGGAGCCATATGATGATTCAAACAAATGGGACCCAAGTGGAAGACTTGGTAAAGGAAGAAACCATACACATGATTTTGCTGAATTTTAAAAAAATACTTCCACTCCGATCCAAGAAAAGTTGTCTTCATCAAAGTTGTATCTGATGAGCTGGATATTCTGGCCATATTTTGTTTATAATTTTTGCATCTACGGTCTAGGAGATATGGCCAAAGTGGTGGACGCCAGTGTTTTCAACTGTGGTGGAGACCACCCCCTCTACCTTTACACACACACACCCTTCCTTCTCCACATTGAGACCTTCTCTAAAATCAGCCATTAGTCTTCTCACCCTCCTCTCCTTCCTTCTCTCTCTCAAGCTCAAAAACCCATCAAAGTTCCTCTTCTAATCACCTTTCAAGTCATGCTTAATCTTGTTGTAATTCATAAGTTCTCATTCAACCCCTTCCTATTATTACTAGATATGTATTGATTTTATGTAGATTCTTTACATTTTAAAATAAGGAAGCTCTTGGACTCAAGCTATGGAGGAAGGAGTGAAGACAACACAAGTGATGATGGAGCTAATTGGTCAACAAATCACTTGGAAGGAGCTTCTTCATTGGTTGAATGTCCCTAATCAAGCTTCATTTGTACAAATTACACTTGGATCTTAACCTCACTCCTAATCACTCTCTTTCCTATATAAAGAGGCCTTCCCCTTTGTAATTTCAAGCCTCCCTCAGCCCCATTGAGCCTTTGTATCACTCACCATGAGCCCATAAGCTCATTCATTCACTCTATTCTTGCACATCCTAGAGTGCAAATTGTTTCATGCTAGTAACCTCTTCTCCTCTTACTTATGTTAATTAAGAGAAATGTTTTATATGTGTGTGAGAATGCTTGATGTGATCTTGGCTAATCCTTGAGTGATTGTTTGGTAATCTATATGCTATTTGTGTTGGGAGTGTTTGAAGTCATCCATTCCTTGTACACACACTACGGTTAATGCTTCATTCATAGTGATCTCTCTCTCTCTCTCTCTCTCTCTCTCTCTCTCTCTCTCTCTCTCTCTCTCTCTCTCTCTCTCTTTGTGTAGCGGTCCTAGTCCACGCTTCCAAGACTAGGTGGTGCCCTCATCTCATTTCCCTTGTGGCGCAATGGAGTTTGTTTTGGTGTAGAGGCTGCCATTCCAAATTTCCTTCGTCACTAGATATACATAAGACTAAAAGATATGGTAGTACATGAATGCACTAATCTAATGAAGAGGTTTCCTTACATTGCAAAGACGTTTGGGTCTGATTTTGCAAAACAAAATAAGATTATAAAAAAAGTTTAGGTAGCAAAACTATATACAAACACATTGTTTACCATAAATGAAATTACTGATCAAAAGTTCTTATGTTTTACCTGGCCCGATCTAGATCTCAAAATATCTTTGAGCCCAATAAGACCATGGCTTGTGCCATAACTTTTCTCGAACGAGGTATGCTCCCAATTTGTCATTGCCACCGTTTAAAAGCACTGAAATCAATAGAGAAATTAAACTAAGCAATTACAGATTGATGAAATGCTAACCATAAATGCAATCCAACAATACTTACCAAATTTACCTTAAAAACTTCCCATCCGCTGCTAGCAATCCATAACCTTTTTTTGTTCTTGGTTATAGATAATTACTATGGCACTTTAGTGCCTAAATATACATAAACCAAGTATCCCATACTAGTGGGGTGAACATCAAAAGATTCATGTCAAGTAGGTGCTTTGCACCTTACCTTTAGTGTCCTTAGGTTCTTTATGCCACTAGCCAAGTGAGAGCTCCAAAGAACTACAACATTTTCTCAAGACTTTTATAATTATTCACTTGGCTAGTGACTTTTATTATTATTTCTTTTTCCAAGCGAGTAGACTTTCTTTTTCCACAAATGTGCACTATTTCCAATTAGTGTCTTATCTTATCACCAATAGGTAGTAGGTTTTGTAAGGCTCTTGGGTAGAGTCATTGTGTTTCTTTCTTGAAATATGTTGAAATCCTAATTGGGTGCCATTCTCTTAATCATGAGTTTTTTTCTTGTGTTTTCTTGAAGTATCTAATATTCTTTTATTTTCTTTCTCCTTTGAGTATTTTATAAATCCTTAGGTAAAAGTGGGGGATCAATTTACCAAAAGGGCTAAGGTACCATCTTCATTCAAGATTGAGAAGCCATCACAAAGGGCTTTCTGTTTAGAACGAGAATGACAAGATTTTGAGCTAGAAAGGGGGCTACATAGAGATTTTGAATAGTTTTAGTAACATGACCCAAGGAAACCGAGAACCAAAAATTTGATGTTTTACCAACATGATAATCCCCTAGAAGGCCTATAATTTCTTTATCGGATAGAAAAAAGAGATCACACTTAAAAAGAGGATGAAGATGGGAAAGGATCACCTACTAAATCATGACAAGGGAAGATTTCTCTAGATGTGTCATTCCATCTGGTTCTATCCATGGATGAGTACAAATAGGAATTCTTGTGTTTACATAAATATGCTCCAAAGGTGACATGCGATGCATTAATGATGAAGTATATTTATGGCGTGCGAGAAGTGTTGAAGTTTCAAGTGAAGTAATTGTGTTAATTTACTTGATATTGTGACAAAGACCATAAAACATAAGAATTGGGAGAACTTTGACCAGAGAAGGAGGTGATTTCAACGAGCCATTGTTCTAATAATGTTGAAGAAAATCCTTGAAACACACCTAACCAATCTTTTCCAAATCAACAAGGTAACAATGTACAACAATGACAAGGACAGTTACCTAATGGTGAAAATGGAAATGGCAACAAGAAGAAGCCACCTCTAGTGCACTAGTAGTAAAACCAGAAGTTCCTAGGAAAAGCTTGAAGAATTTGAGATGCAAAGAGAATCAAATTTTCCTTTGTTCACCACTTGATATCTAACAAATAGCACTAATCTCTCCCCACAATGTTTGACAATTTAAAAGCAATCTCCAACAACCAAGCAACATATAAAGAATGGTTCAAGTAGGCTATCAAGGCAACAAAAGAAATGTATGGATTTTAATGAATTCACATAGATCTCAAGGTGCACTCATTACAAAGCTTGAATGAAAAGGGGAAGTTCTCTATCACTTGCTAGAAGAAAGTTGGGATCATCATAGAGTCACGAGAGAAAAATTTGAAGGAGCGGCTCATTTTTGGTGAATAATCTCTTGCACATAGCAGATAGTACCACTACAAAACCAGAGCCAAGTTTGAACAATTGATTGTGGATGAAACTTATAAAGTAATTCTTTATGTATTAGAGGTAACATAAAATGTAACGCTTTTTAATGAATAATGAGTGTTCATCTTTTTGAATTTTTGATCAAATTGTCCAAGATCTAGGCAATGAAGCATTTTTATGGAAATGATATATATGCTTATGTCTCACACGATATATGTCCTCTCTCTCTCTCTCTCTCTCTCTATCTATCTCAATAGAGAAGAAGAGAGAGAGGGAGAGTAATGAAAGTAGATCGGATGTGTCTTTGTAATATGCTTTCACTCTCTATTTCTCTTGCTCTCAATGGACATGGGGAGAGAGGGAGGTAGAAGGACAAAAATAGATTGTATATGGCTTGGTATGCTCTCTCTCTCTCTCTCTCTCTCTCTCTCTCTCTCTCTCACACACACACACACACACACACACACACACACACACACACACACACACACACACACACACACACACACACACACACACACACACACACACACACACACACACACACACACACACAATGGAGATAAGGAGAGAGGGAGCTACAGTGACCAAAAAGGATCAGATTTGTATTTGTGGTTTGCATTCTCCCCCTGGCTATCTCTCTCTCTCTCTCTCTCTCTCTCTCTCTCTCATCTTTTTGAAATATGCTTGTCATATTTCAAAAAAACACTTGCTAGTAAACGCTCGTTGGATTCCAAAAAGCACTTGCTAGTAGATGCTCATTAAAATAAAACACCTTGGGGGAGTGGATGGTAGTTGATGCCTTGTGCACGCTACTAGTGGCTTGTGTAGTTATGTTCTTTATGATCCAAAAATGATAAGTGGGCATGGAGATTCTAGTCTCTATTTCTATCAACATATTTGTGCTAAGGAAGCACCATAGTCTTACGGATATTGATTTTATCATTACAATTAATGATGTTGGGATTGCATTGAAGATGAAGCTTTATAGGCTAGCATGCATGACACACAGGATCCTTCAGTCGATATTCATAGGCTCAAAAGCATTTCCACACAACTTGTTTTCATTCAAGTTTGAGTAGAGGAGGAAGATAAGGCTGCCAAAGGGCTCACGCATTTGGCTTCTTCTAGCTTGTGATGTGCACATGAGCAGGGAGCTCTATGTGGCCTGTGACAAGGGAGGGTGTCGTGTTGATGACGTGATCTTTATCCCAAAGAGAACAACACAGTCGGCCTTCAACCTTCTTCAACTTTGGCGAGTCACAAACTGAGCAATGGGAATGCAAGAGAGCTCTATTAAAGTTCACAAAGTGCAAAGTCCCCACAACCTACAAAAAAAATAAACGTGTAAAGACCACTAAAGATGTCTTTATGCGGTTGAGTGCAAACCATGCAAAGTCACCTCTCTATTGTAGCCGAGAATCTCACACTGTCTATGAAATGCTGTGGTCAATTCTTCCTTCAAGCGTGATCCTCACACGGGGGCCAAAGTTGTGACGTCCAGAACAGACAATGTGCGCACCTTGCCAACAAAGAGGCCAATATTCCTAGCCACAAACATAACAATGTCCTCCCTAGCCATCTGGGCCATGACCCGATCATAGTCATGCTTTCGAGAGTTGAAAAAGCTGACCTACATGTGATAAAAGGTTTGTCAATATCGAAAGAAAGAAACACTGAAGCCAATGCTTCTGATACGTACAACTGCTTTGTCGTCTGGGGTCGGGCCATCAGCAACAACCAAATCCCCAAATGTAGTGCCAATTCTCTGATGGAAATTACGACTTTGCAAGACAACAAACGCCAGTGTCGCTAAGGGCGGACGTGGGCTAGTAGTCTCGGAAATTGCAGCGTCAGCAAGAAATGTGCTTATCTTGGTCTCAGGATAGAAAGCTAAAGCAACAGGGAATGGGTCACAAGGTCGAATGGTTGTCGACGCACCGACATGCAAGGATAACAAAGCTGACCCAACATCATTATGGTTTTTAGCCCTCACAAGAGGACAATCAATCCTGACGAACAAGCCGATCTTGAGCTCCTTGGTGTAGGTCTCAATGAAGGAATCCACAACGACGACCGTGATCGTGTCAATGCAATCGGCATCGACGATGTCGAACTTGAAGTAACGTGTATTTTTCTTTTGCCAAGGGGAGATGGAACGGTATGTGCCATACCGATTCAATATTTTCCCCTCTATGGAGAAAGGTTTACTATCCTCATCTATATCGCTAATCATGAAGAACGGCAAGGTTTCCTTGACTAACAATCTTTTCCCTTTGTCCAGTAGCTTGCCGCTGTCCAAGACATTATGAGCAGCTGAAGATTGGCCAACTTCAGAAAATGAGGCTGCAGCTTTGCCTAATTTGTGAGCTAGGCATGGAAGTTGTTGTTGAGACGAAGACGGTGCTTGTGCACACTCCTCCTCTAGTGGAGAGTCTCCTTTGCCTGCAAAAAAAAGCAGAGCACCATCTTAACGCAACTCAACACTCAAGAATGCATTGTAGCGAAGAACATCGTAGACACGTCAAGACTGTTCCACAAAGAATGATTGTGCACACTGGCCATACCTGCATTGCCAACGGGATCGTTAGCAGGGCTTCCTTGAAGCAAGGCATGCCTACACCTCTTCCCAGCTGCGATTTCCTCGAAGCCCGGATTTGGCGGCAACTCGACAGAGCTCGACACTACCAGGTGCAATGAACGTTTGCCTGTAGGACATGGAGGAGACTCAATGAACCTACACAGCTCTGCAGGAGGAAAAGAAAAGGAAGCATCCAATTAACCATAGCATTGACTAGTTGAGCAAAGCAAAGAGGGCGTAGAAAACATCCTGCAAGCAGCACACTCGTAAAAGCAAAGGAAGAACGAGGCGCAGAAACGAACTTCTTGAAAGGATACGAACAAGCTTGTGCCAAATATGGTTTCTTTTTGGATGAGCAAGCAAACAAGTTATTTAATCTTGGAAAATGTCACATTTCAAATCCCTCGCCAGGTTACATACACAAGAAGATTTAGAAAGTTTCTCATGCACGAAAACGGAGTCTCTCAATGTTTTTCATACAATGCATAACATCATGAGCTTCTGCTCGAGGCACAACGCATATGGAAGCCTCCGATCCAGGTAGCAAGATTGTAAGCTACTCAAGAGAGGATGATCATAAAGAGAGCTACTCAAGAGAGGATGATCATAAAGAGCGTAAGGTGGAGCCTGTTGATTCACTCCCCTCAGGCGATGGGGAAATGCGAGCATGCGTAGACATGCATAAGTCAAAAGCTAATGAAGGAATGATGCCCGAGGCTGGGCTTGCTGAGGTTTGTGAGTTGTTTGCAAGTAGAGATGGCTCAGAAAAGGTATAACCAGAACATAAAAAGATTGGGGCTGTGGGATACGAGACAGCCGTTGCGTGTGCATGATGCTAGTGCTATGATTAGCAAAGGCAGAGGGTCGTCGAGTGGGGTGTATGCAGAGTTAAAGAAACTAGAGGCAACACCTTTGGGGTTGTTCTCAACGGGCATGCGCCTTGGTAGGTAGGGGCAGATTATGGTGAGCGTGCAATTGTACTTTGATGAACATGTAATGAACCACCAGTTTCCGGATTTGGCACTAGGGACAAGGTGCCTGTTCGTGAAGTATTCACAAATCCTGGCCATTAAGAGCTGGGGTTTTCGGTTCGATGGATCACATATGGTGCGGTTGGAGGATTCAAACTCCCCTCGACTGAGGCATCCCGTGAATCAACGGACGGGCCAAGCATGTTACCGAGATGGTTTGGGCAGATGAGCGGTGGTTAGTAAGAACTGGTGTCCTAGTCGCAATCATTGTACTCACTTGATACACAGGAGAACTGTCCATTGAATGGCAAGCATGGAGCAAAGCTTGGACTGAATTTTTTTGAGGACATTGAGCCCCTAGGCCTGGCTTTCGATTGTCCATACATGATGCAACCAAAGGGCTGGCTGTCCCTTTACCTGAGACGTCCTGCACTACCGCGGACGATCTTCTCAATGGTCAAGATGGCACGGACAAGTGGAGCCTGAGCTGGAGAGCTAGGCAAAATGCAAGGAGGTAACATGGTATGAGCCGAGTTTGGTTTTTAAACATGACAGTAATGAGGGTCTTGAGAGATCAAGCCCAGATTTGTTGTGATGCTCGTGTTGTTGTATTGCGACCTTATGCTCACGGGGAGCATCGTTGAATGCGGCAGCCATCGAAGTCATGGATGGCGATTAGGAATAACTAGGCTTGTTGATAAGGAGCCCCCTAGCGGGGTACTCAATGGGATTGAGCAGGGCCTACTGAAGGTGAAGACACGTTAGGGCCCTTGGTCTCATACAACGGGGAACCCACAATACTCCAACAATGATCAACACACAAGGGCTTCTCGAGCTCGAGAGCAACACTATGGCCGGGTCTATAGCGTCCAACAACACCTGAATGATAGCCAAGTACCAAAATAGAGAGAGGGATCCGCAATCCCTTGAACCTCGGAGCCAACTCTGGGTCTCAAAGCGTAAGCCGAACACGTCCAGGAGATGTCTAGCTCGACATAGCTCCGCAACCAGAATACATGGTAAATGAAGGAGACAACCCCTCAGTCAAAAAGGTCTGCTGCCTATGTCCACAAACGCAAAGAGAGTTAATCACCCTGGCCATGGACAGTCTAGGCGATTGAGCAAAACAGCCCCTGACCTGAGCGCAATGGTACAATACCACAGCCCACTGCAAGCATCTAAAATAGATGGAAAGAACTCGTATGCGGACGCTGAGACACACAAGTGAATAGAGCTCGGGCTGCTCCCGGCTCTTGGGTGAGCGATTGCTTGATGGTTGCTCGTGGCTCCACGCAGGGCAGCTTGCGGCCTGATGGCAATCCCACGCTTGGCTAATGAGGGTACAACCCCTTGTAGCGTGACCTGTTGATACTGTGAGCAAGGGCCCATGCACCCGCAGCCGTGCTGTTGCACTTTTGTGGACCCAAACATGTGACCACCATCACAAGCACATCACTTGCAAGCGTAACAAAAAGCAAGCAGCAGGATTAGGAGAACAACACCAGTGCAACAAACTTTTTCAACTGCATCACTCGTAAGCACGAACAAACCAAGACTGACAACGTAACACAACACCAGCGCACGAGACAGAAAAGCAAACCTCCAGAGAAGTCAATGCTCTCACTATCGTTGGGTGAGGCATTGCTTTCACTCCCTTCACCGCCACCGACAATGCCATCATCAGATGCCATGATAAAGACGATCTCCAAAGAAATTTCGTTGCAAGTACTTTGAGACGCAAGAAACAAACCCTCAAACCAATCTACAACGGACTTTCAACTCCTCGACTGATTTAAATTTGAAATTACAGCATATAAGCACATACAAATTGAATAGCAAGAGATAGGTGAAAGCTCAAATATGACAACAAAGATTGAGACTTGAGGACACATGTGCAAAAGCAAAACAGACAGAGAATCTTCCACTATATAATGTAGCTCAAAAGGTCATACATCAAAACAAATCCTCAGACTTGCTGCCATGACACAGTATAATGATAACCACCCGAAACAAGAACTTATTACAAAGCATTTTTTTTCCCTTTAGACCTGTCATATAGGCTACAACAAGCACATGGAAATTACATGTCCTGTACTCCATTCAACACGTGCAGTGAGCCACAAAGAGCAACACGAGAAGTGCTCGTAACCTCAGCCTGCACGGTCGCCTTCAACGACCTTGAGAAGCCCGCCTGCGGCATTAAACGAGCAGAACAACGCATGGAACAGCTCTTGCTGCCACGTCCTCGCCACCTGAGCCTACAAAGCAACCCCCTTGAATGCAGTCACCTTCCACAACCTTGAAAACCCCGCGGCATTAAACAAGGAAGCTGCGTATGGAACAACGCTAGGTGCTTTGGTAGGACAATACCTACTGTGCAACCATCTTCTCGCAAGGACAACACTCGCTGTGCACGCCACATCCTTTGGCAGGAGCAGAGCAGAAAGGACCGAGGCCCGCCAGGAGCAGTACGAAAAGGAATTTAACATGGGTTAAATGAAACCTAATAAAACAACCCTAGAAGCCTTGCGACACGTGGCAGCCATCCAACAAACTATCGGACGGCCTAGAGTTTGCAACAATTTTACAGCTAAAACCCTATGCCCTTCTGCAAGCCAAAAAACAATGCTTTTCTTGGTTTAGAGCATGTCATGGATTCTCTTCAAAGGAGACAAGAGAGTGGGTCAAAGAGGGCAAGAAGAACATTGAAGGTGCTTATGGTGTTTCCCCTTTCAAGAAGTGGTTCTAATATTGTGGGAGGAAAAGAGACCTCCCTAGCGGTTGCTACACATTCAACTCATGCATTCATTGAGGGAAGGACGACCATTCTTCAAAACAATACTACCTCAAAGACAACAAAAATCTAATGAGATCACTTCAAATGACAAACAAACATCATAAGGCATGTTAGAACATGCTGTAAGCTACAACTTATTGGAGCTAGTCTAGAGGTGCCGCCTTCAATGGCAACACCTCTCTCTCTCTCTCTCTCTCTCTCTCTCTCGCTCGCATTTTCTTGCTATGTTGAGATATAGAGCACATTGGCCGAATGCATTTGAGATAGTCATATAGCGGGGAGGGCCAAATCCCTCCCCCTTTTATGTTTAGTATAGATGAGTATGAGAGTGACAGTACTTTGAGATCTTTGCTTATCTCTTTTTGTATCGATCTGTGTGTGTTTTGTTTGAGACTTTACCTTGTACGTACATCCTTATTTGGGAACATGGATTGTTATGTACTTGAATGTCTTGGTATGCCCTAGTGTTCAGGAAAAATGTGTCTCAGCTTAATATCATGCCATTTTCAATTTCAACAATGCCAGTTAAGGGCAAGGGGAAAAGGAGAAATTCTGCCCCAAAATAGAGAAAAATAGTGTAAAAACCCAAAAAAATGACATAATTTTCTAAAATTTCCTCTTGACAAAATCAAGAAAAGGAATTTTATATGTTTGGAAAAATGATTTTTCCCGACCAATGATATGACCTCTTTTCAAAAATGGAATTGTTATGTACTTGAATGTCTTGGTATGCTCTCTTTTCAAGCTAGATAGGTTATTGGGTAAGACTAGGTTTTCCTCTTTCATTTTGTCACCATCTCCGATTGTATGAAAACATTATGTCACTTTATGTATCTTGTATGCCTTTAATGCGCATGCTATGTATGATTTGATCTGGGCCTAATTTTTGAAGGCTTCGACGCCCTTAGGAGGCACTTTCATACTTCATGAAAGGCAAAAATATTTTTATCCTTAAAAAGTTGGATAGAATATTGAAAAACTTTTGAGTGGCCCTTCTAATTTTTGCCTAAATATAGCTTAATGAAGGACAGTAAAAATTTACCCTCGGAATGAACGATTAAGGTCACCCTTCAAAAATGTTCCTTGATTTGATCCACTTGAGATCACTTTGTATGGTCTACTTTTCAATCTCGTGATTGTAGGACGTAATAATCTTGGAGAAACGACCATCCTATCAAGCATATTCCAATACCTATCTATGATATCATATTCACATCTTCTCTCGTGCCTAAAAGGGAGGATTCGTATGGTCCTATTGATAGCGTGAGCAGTTAAATATACCTCCACCTAGTCTGTTCACACAACACAATGAAAGTATAGTACAAACCAAAAGTGAAAGTCAATGAGTGTATCCTAGTGGTCGCACATCTGACTTTGAGCACAACTAGGGGAGTTCAACCTTGCGGGCTTGCATTTTGCGTTGCAAAAGTTAGGTGGCAATGCAACTCTTTTTTTATGGAAGGGAGGCATCCAAAACCCAAAAACACACAAAGATAGCGACGAGATGGGGAGGAGGGATAGGTACGCTAGTGTTCTATTTTTTTAAAAAAAATTCTAAGGGTCACATATATGACCAAGAAATTTGTTTGTCGACAAAATGGAGTAGCCGAAACATGCTAGGGCAATCACCGCTAACCCACTTGTGTCCGATGCTCCAAACTCGCAATTGCGCTTGGCTTCATAGTTTTACCCTTGCTAGACAAACAAGGGAATCTTATGAGGGTATCTCGTGAGAGTCCGAGTAATGAAATGCACAATAGAGCCAATATGCAATTGAGTATGTCACGGCGAATGGGAATAGGCATAACAACATACCTTGTCTAAAGAGAAAAACTTTTACATGTGGAGTAGAGCTAAGAGGCCAAACACGGGATAGCACAAATGAGGAACTCGGAGGAACGAGTGCTTAGAAAGACAAGATTAATATCAAGAGGGAGAAGTTTAACGAAGGAACAAAGCGATAACTAAGGCTAGTAACAAAATAAGTGGCCAAAACGTTCTTTTCATTTCTTTTTATAGGAATCTTCGAAGATGCTTTTGTGAAAAATTAGGATGAAAACTAAAGTAAGTGAAAAAGAAATTAGGGGGGTGTGTCGTATGGGCATTGTGCATGGAACGTCGAGAAGATAGGGAGAGGGTCTTGACGTGTGTGCTAGAGCGAGTTTTTTTTGTTCGAGGGAAAATGAAGACAAAGGTAGTTCCGATATGCCGGTTAGATTTTGAGCTTGCCTTGAAGAAAGCCGAAATATTTTCAAGAATTTTAGTGTGATTATCGACAAAAGCTTCAAAATTTCACATAGAAACCGAGAGAACTTGAGGTGTGCCCTTATTTTTGGGAAAATTGTTGAAATACCCCTCTAATTTGTGGAAATTCCCAAAATGCCCCTCAAATTTTCAAAAATTCAAAAAATAGGTCTGCCCTGGTTGCGGGATAAAATCTCATGACCAGAGGTGGTGAGTGCGTTGGCACGTGGAGATAGGAGCGGAGTGGATTGACGACAACCGTCGACAGAGGCTCGAGAGTGAAGGTGAAGGAAGAGGGGCGGGCGAGGGTAGGCTTCTCGCAATGAGGTAGGTGCGGAGCCAAGATTTTGCAAGAGTGTGTAGCACGTGATGGCAGCTCAAAGACAGCAAATTGCCTTTCTGGGCAGCGTCAAAGTTCAAGGAGAGAGAGAGAGAGAGAGAGAGAGAGAGAGAGAGAGAGATTGAAGGAGACCATGGTGCAGTGTCGCCCCTCCTGCGGCAGCTCGACGTGGGGAAAGGAGCTCTTGTGCATCGTCAAGGAAGACTGGGCGACTCCTGCTTCCAGCAGGGCCTGACAAAAGTTTCTCTCTCTATGCAGGAGAGGCCATGCGTGAAAGAGGAGGGGGGAGGGGGGGGCGGGCTGCTTGCAATGCAAAACAGACAATCGTGTGCATTAGGTTTAATGCAGGGGCTACATTTAAAAGTTAAGGTGTTGGAGAATCTCCGTGAGAAATTAATTAATGAAACACAAGAGTAGAGTAGGAAAAAGAATAGGAGAGTAAACCACCAAGTGGGAGGGTGAACGAAGGCCACTGAACCTTATATCCTTCGTTTCACATAGCCTCGCCAAGCGACCCCTATAGTGGCTCCTCCACCCTAGCCTTGAAAACTATCAAGAGAAAGAGGAATTCCTTCTAAATTCCAATTGCATTGCTTGACACTACATGACCCCCAACTTCTTATTCCCAATTAGCGGCTAAGGTAGGTAGACATGTTGCGTGCAATGAGTGAGATACTTTGTGGAAGAGTTCATGCTAGTGTTCGGGAAAAATCATTTTTCTAAACATAAAAAATTCTTTTCCTTGAATTTGCCAAGAGGAAAAAGTAGAAAATTATGTTATTTTTTTGGATTTTTACACTGTTTTTCTCTCCTTTGTGGTGGAATTTTTCCTTTTCCCGTTGCCCTCAACCAGCATCTTTGAAATTGAAAATGGCACGATATTAAGGTAAGAAACATTTTTCCCAAACAGTGGTTTATGCATGTCAATGTAGCTAGTAGGGGGTACCACTTAAAAGTGTTGGGTTGCATACCAAATTAATGGCTCCTTCACTGGGTACATACTAGGTCGAATTGCTACCCATTAATTAATTTGACATCCGGATCCTCTCTCGTTAGCCTGAAAAAAGTATAGCCTCGTGTTTGTCCCATGTTCCCACACCACGGTTCTCGAGTTACCCATCTCTCGACACCCCTCATTTCCTCAGCACGATACGATCGTCTTCGACACCATGCAGACAAAGCAGGGCCCTGGCCGCGTCCGGCGGCTGCTTGTTCCCTGCAACCTAAACTCTGCGCAGTCCTGACGGACCTCCCAAGCAGACCCACAATGTCCAGTACATAGCGCCGCTCATGATAACGATCAAACAACGCACACTCTGGCTCTCTCTTCCTCACTCTCTCCGCCTTTTCCCTCACAAAGAGAAACTTCGTCCCTCTCTCCATCTCCTGCACCTGCACCTCTTCCCTTCACCACACCTGCACGGCGTGGGAGCTGCACTCTATGCTCCGGGCTTCCTCCCCTCTGCGACAAAGAAATCGCAAAGTGTGCCTCGGCTCTGCAGCAACTCAAAATCGCAAAAAAGGGCCTCTCCGTCTCCCCCTCGCCGCCACAAATGGCATCCCGATTCTGCCTTACTCCTCTGTGTGTGTGTGTGTGTGTGTGTGTTTCTCCACGCGTCATCCCTCCTCTTGGATAGACCCATTTCCTTTTGCTTTGCGAAAGCATCTTGCTAGATTCAAACAAAAAGAAATGGCCTATGGGACCAAAGTTACATGTGATGTAGTATGTGTATGGCTGATGAGTGACTCTCGATGCTCCAATTGTGGTGATGAGAGTTGCAATGGAGAGCCCACACTTTGGCTGGGAGAGGAAAGTGTGTAGGTCTAAGTTATGGCTAAAAATGTGAGAGAAGCAAGTTCGAATGTGACCAAAAGCTGAGCACTCTAGTAGTGTGTGATACTCACACTCTCAAACTTGCAATGAGCATAATGTACACAGTCGATTTGACTCTTCTCCATTGCCCCAACACTCTATCTCGCATTGAAGGAAATGGGAGCTAAGCCGAATGGCTACGATAGTCGTATCGCCAACAAGGGGATGGGCTCAAGCATGTAAGTGTGAGTACGGTTTCCTCTTTCAGCGAAGAACATGGTTTTGTAGTTGGGGGCAATATGGATGGTGTAATGTATTAAGCGTGACCCATCGGATTTCTCCCAAGCCATAATACATTGGCATTGCAGAAAAGCTTCATTCACTTGGGAGTCAATTGAAGCATCATGTAGCAAGTGTAATGCATCCCATCTCCCAAACCACTTCTTTATGTCTTGCATCCATCTCGTGCTCAAGATCTTGCTTTTATGCATCTTTTAAACTTTTTTTCTTGCTTCCTATGCAATTGTAGGAAGTCGATATGAGGGGTTTTGACGCATCTTTATCATGTACTCCACAACCCTTTCCATACCCATAACCTCAATTGGAAGACATCTTGACTCAAGAAGTAAAAGCATATATGGTGTTTGTGTCTTCACTTGGAGAAAGTCTGTAAGAAAACACTTTTGGACATTCTCAAACTCTTTCCAAGTAGACTTTGAGATGCTTCCGCCCCATACTTCAACTCCATAAAGAAGAACCGGTGTCACCAATGCATCAAAAAAATACTTTTTGAGAACCCAACACTTGATGTTTTCCGCATTACACATGTTCTCAAATGCATAATATGCTCTCTTTCCCGCTTCCAAACGATGCATAGCACATTCATGCCACTTGTGATTGGATGGAACCTCAAGGTCAAGGTACTTAAAGCTCTCAACAACTTTAAGTGTCTCATTGTCTTACATAATGCATGGCTTCTCCTTATGGTTGGTTTTCACAAGCATAACCTTTGTTTTGGATTCACTCACAATCAACCCACTATGCAAGCAAAAGTTCTCAAGGACAACCATAAGCTTTTGTGCATCTTCTAAAGCACTACATCATCTGCATACAACAAAAGCATAATTACCTCATTGCAAATAGTGACCTTTGCAATGCCTTCTTCTTGCATAAAGTCAAGTACCATTTGTTCCAATTGATCAATGCTTGCATAGACCAAAGAGAGTTGGTGACAACGGAGGTTGTGGCGCCCCTGCAAAATATACAAATACTATGCTATATACAACGAAATACACGAATCTGCATACCTGACGCATCCACTAGAACATAATCAACATTGTACGCGAACAGAGAGAGACAACAAGCGAGAGAGAGAGGAAGAGAATAGCCGCAGATGCACCTCCTAGAGCGGAGTGCTACGCCTGGCATGGCGAGAGAGGAGAGAAGAGAGGAAGAAGAATGAGACAGACACTGGGTGCAATCTCCCCCCATGCAAGAATGACCATTTCCCTCTTGCACGTATTTAATTTATAGATTCTTAAATGGTCAAATTGGTTACAAACTGGCCGGTCGGTCATAAATTGCCAAAGCTCATAAAAGAGCACTTGAATAATAAAGTGTACATCCTATACAAATCCATTCGGATAGGCCAAGTTGGGTCTAGTCTTTTCCACCTGTTAGCTGCAATAAATAATAAAATGTCAATTCTGTAACAACGGACATCCTTGTTTAACCCCAATAGTGCTTACAAAGATTTCTGAAATTTCTCTTCCCATGCGCAATTGACAAATCACCTTCTCATAGATTCGAGAAACCGCAAGCATAAACTCACTTGGAAATTGGAGTTCTTCCATCCTTCTCCACAAATTGTTACCTGGAATCATATCAAAGGCTTTCTTAAAGGCCACAAAACAACAATACAATCTCTTGCCTTTCAATCGACTTTCCTCCATGAGAACACGAAGAGTGACAAGATAATCAATTGTGTTATGGCATCGATGAAAACCCTCTTGTCCCTTTGCACACTTGTCATTTTCTTCAGCACAATCATTCAATTTCATCTCCATTATGACCCAAACAACTTTTCCATAAGAGACCCAAATTATCATTATAGTCCGGTATTTTTTACATTCTTTACATCCCCTCCTTTATGCAAAGGCTTAATCCAATTAGTAGTCCAATCATAAGGCATACCATGTTGAATTGCAAGGTTGAACATATCACACATCCACTCATGGGTAAAATCTCCCGTCCATTTGATTATCTCCGGCTTGATACCTTGAAGATCTTCCGCTTTGCGAGTGGCCCACTTTTCAAGCCCACTGCATACATCCTCAATAGTAAAAAAAGAGGGCATACATGAGAGTGAACCATAAAATGACATTTTTTTAGCATTTTCTTGCTCATATAATTGCCTACAATGTGTGTACATATCAACAAGACTCAAGTTACCAAAATTCTCAACCCGCTTGCCCCTCAAGTTTCTCCAAAATCTTCCACATGCATGTGTAATCTCTTGGACTTGAAAAAGTTGTTTCTTTACTTCCCATCTTCTTCACTTCTTTTGAATCAATGCCTTGTATGTATGCAAATGACTTTGATAGTTGTCTTTGTCTATAGTTGCATCAAGCTTTATCAAGGACTTTCAAGCATATGGACATTCTTTATCAAACCACATTTTGTGTGATCTATCTTTTTTGATACCATGTAGATGCTTATAGAAAATCATTCTTCGACACAAGAACAAATAACTTTCTTGAAAGCTCTCCATTTAGTTTCCAATGGTGCATCATATTGGAGCTTCTTCATCCATAGTTTTTGTTCAACCATTTCAATGTTCATTGGTGCCCGTTTGAACTCCATACATAGTAATAATTTCTCTTTCCTTTGGCTGAGATTACCATGCTTAGTTTCTTCTCCACATGAAAGGTCAATACATTAGGTGTGATAGTCGTATTCCGGGGACCATTGGCCAAACATAAAACTCTTTATACGATACATGATGGCTTCGGAGAGTAGCATATAGTCAATCACACTGTCCCCATTATGTCTCCTACATGTAAATCCATTGGTTCCACTCCACAAACATACACCATTTCCAATGAGCATACCCGTGCTATTACACGTGTAAAAGTAACTTTCCATAGTGATCGGGCTCTTTCTCATCCATTGAAGAATGATCATACAGGTGAAATTACTCCAACTCCCTTGAAATGTATGGCATATCAAATTGTTGAGTATCATGTTGCAATGTTTTTGTGCGAGCATTCATAACCCCAAATACCATAACATCACCTTCACCTTTGAAATAAGAAATGTCCTCTTCTAAATCAAAAAATGGTTAATCTCTATCCATGCAAGCATAAAAGGGGGAATCATGATGAGGAATGTAGCAACCGGCTACAAAAATGGGTTCTCTTTTTGGTGTCATAATTTTCGGCCATAAATAACGTTTGTACTTGTCATCTTTGACAATTGATACAAAATCTTCCAATCCTTTGTTCACCGTACATGCTACCCCTCCTTGTCCTCTTTGTTGCTTAAGATTCTTTTGACCACATCAATGAATGTACATTGTAATTCTCCAAGCCGTTAATCCTTTGTGTATCATGCTCCCAAGTTTCAACAAGAAGTACAACATCGGATTTGCTTGTTAGTTCATCAATGTCAACACCCGCATTCCATGGGTATCAATTACAATTCCAAAAGCATATTTTCAATTGTAACTCGGTCTCATAGGTCATGCATCCCTATTTTCTCGAGGGACTTGCCTCCTCCTTGGGCACATTTTCTTCATGAGAGATCTCCTTGTTTTTCTTATTCTTTTCCTCATATGCCTTGCGACGCATATTTTGTTGCTTACTAGTGCAATCTTCACATATAAAACATTTTGTATCCCTCAAATATATCCATTTATTATCAAGGATAATGTTTCGCTTGGTCTCATCCGGCATGACGCATACAATTGGCCATTCTCCCGAGAGAGAGAGAGAGAGAGAGAGAGAGAGAGAGAGAGAGAGAGAGAGAGAGAGAGAGAGAGAGAGAGAGAGAGAGAGAGAGAGAATTATAACGGTCCAGGACTTGAGTTCAAAACTTGTTCAGAGATATGAGCCGTCGATGACTTTCAAATCTCTGTCTCCCTGCGTGCGCAAACATCTGTCATACTTACGTCGACACGTTGTTTTAGAATAACCCCCTGAGGTTTTAAAGATTAGTAGGCTAGCACACAAAATTTGACGCCCTTAAAAGCGTCGCGACTCTCTAATGATGAGCAATTAGCTCTCTCTCTCTCTCTCTCTTTCACACACACACACACACACACACACAATATGGAACATAGACTGCATGTTGACAAACACTCTGTGATATTACACACATCTACACCCACGCAATTCCCACCCCACACTTCCATGCCTATAAGGTTAACCCCTTGCTCTAGGTTCGACACTTTATTTTTTAGATCTGCCCCTTGCTTTCCATACTTGGCTCAATGCTTGCATATTTGAGGTATAAACAAATCTTTCAACACACACACACACACACACACACACACACAAGTACACACACAAGCACGTGATATATGGAACACAGGATGCAAGGTGACAAACACTCGGTGATATTATGGAAACACAACCACACAACACACACATGCTTACATATTACTAAGAAAAAAAGACATAAGTTTTGTTAACAAGTTTTTACTAAACATGACACTGGAAACAACATCATTGGCGAAAGAGCGATACGGATGCCTCCAAAGCAGGACGAGATGATGGATTTCAAAGCCAGAAACCTCCCATGTTTTTTTTTCTTTTCTTCTGGCATAGACAAGCCCCTTATTTTGTAACTTGTCCTTTAGATGCATGTATGCATTCTTGAATTTATCAAGTTTTCAATGGCATTGAGTATAAAAACCCTACAAAACCCAAATAACTGCTTTTTATTCACCTACTTAATGAGTACACGGACCCAAAGGTAATACCGGCACAGTTGCAATATACTGATTAAATTCTTTCACTCTACGGTAATTGGATCACTCACGAAAAAGGTTTTACCTTTTGCTACATCAAGTAGAAAAATTGATAATATCTAAAAGCAAGCTACAATTTTTTAAGGCTTAAAATAAGGTAGCAAAACTGCTCACCCTCTAAAAATAGGCAAATCCTAAAAGCTGGAGGTGTGGAATAGAAGCGTTGGCATATCGTCTTGTAGTAAGCTTTCAAGGCACCCAAAGTTCAGGCCTGTAAGGAACCGCTTGGCTAGAGCCGCTTATAAAAACGCAGCTAAGCGAAGGCTTCAAGCACATCTCAGTAGCGCTATACTGGCCAATACATGCAGCTAAGCTATATGATCTACAAGCTTGCAACATAAGGCTATGCGTTTTCTCCTTGCACTCCTGTAAGGTTGTAACACCTCTACACACACCGTCTGGGTTGCAGTAAGCAACCCGTGGTTGCAAGCTATTCAATCGCATAAGCCTTTTGGAACCCACACAGAGCAGCACTATCACACACACCCATCGGTAACGCAATTGCCATTGCCAAAGGAAGCAACTCATGACACACACACACACACACACACCTAGTAGCACAAGAAGGAAGGTGCAGCTACCATAAACGATTGGTAGACAACAAAGCTTCGACGCTTCCTCAATATACAACCAAAGGTGCAATCCCCATCTTGATGCATAACAGAAGGTAAAAATAGTGCTCTGTAGTTGGTTTTTTATGCTATTTGTATACAAATCAAGTATTAAACACAAGTGCCTTGTATAGCTACACATACACAACAAGGTTTCGTAGCATATTGACAATTTCCTTCTTTTTATGGCCACACACACACAACACGTTCTCTTAGCATAGTTACACGGGCCTTGTCTCAAAACACCACACAAGAAAGGATGTAGATAGATTTACACACATGAAAGAGAAATAACTAGGACATATGCACTATTTATTTTCTGTCGCAAAAGTATTTTCGTTAATAAAATACATACGTAATGGTTGCACATGCATAATTTAAAAGCTGTATCATAGATACATGCCTTAAGATTGTACTATATGTACGTGCATAAATTAGCAGTAGAGAATCTCACATACAGTTACAACAAGAGGACGTTCCACATATGTATAAGTAGTGTATGCAATAGGTTATGAATAACTGACACAAGACTAATACATTGACAAGAACAAGCTTGGGTATTGGCATACTTGTACATACGGTTCGGCATTCATGTATAAAAGCATAAACACATAAACACATGTAGGCATCGTATTGGCATACAAACCGGTTGTATAATATGAAAGTTGTATCATACAATTAATACCTCTACACAGAATTATGTGACAGTTGAAGGTGACAGTTTCAAGTGGTGCATTACCTTGAGCACTAAGTGGGAAAGGAGGAGCACTACAGATGTTGACTACAAGAAATAACCAAGTGAATTGATACAAAAAGCCTCAAGTACAATTGTTTTAAAGCACTGATGTAAAAAAGAAAAAATTGTCTCTTTGTCTGCTTTTTTATGATTACTATCTAGCATAAAGATGTATCAAAGATTTGAAAGAGGGTATATGACAACCTCCTATGAGGACAGATGTCATTGTGTGAGATTGGTTTTTTTTTTAAAATAGAAAGGTTTTACAAACAAAATGCTGCCAAAATTTTCACAAATTAAATATAATTATAAATTGGAATGCTGACTTATAAACCATAGAGATAAGGATGCCCCCTAAGGCAACAACTAGTACAGTATCTAAGAATGCTATACTCATATGTGTAACCATTGGTTTTTTTTATATTACTATCTAGCATAAAAATCTATCAAATATTTAAAAGAGGGTATATGACAACCTCCTGTGAGGACATATGTCATTGTGTAAGGTTTGTTTTAAAAAAAAGAAAGGTTTTACAAACAAAATGCTGCTAAAATTTTCACAAATTAAATATACTTATCAATTTGAATGTTGACTTATAAACCATAGAGATAAGGATGTCCCTAAAGCAACATCTAGGATAGTATCTAAGAATGCTAAACCCATATGTGTAGCCATTGATACAAACATGGGTACATGCAGACAACTAGGATGAGCATCACTCGAGATGTATTTAAGCTACAACAAATTCGGGACAAGCTCATGTCAACACACAAATGGGAAAAGAGAAACCAATAGCAATTAGAGATCCCATCTCCAAGCCGTGTAAACCCATAAAAACTTTCACATATCGTAATCAACCCTACTTATAGAGACAAGCAAAAGAAAACATAACATATGATTAGGAGTAAGGTTGGGGTCCAGGGTGTGATAGCAATAACAAGCAATGGGGATTGCTTGATATACATGTCACCCATTTAGTTCAAATTAATTCTAATATATTGTACTTGTGGTTGGTTGGCAGGTAAAGATCCATGCTTTCATCAGATAGGAGTTTCGGCTTAAAGCTCCTACTTTTTCATGTATCGAAGTATCTTGTAATAAGATTTATATCAAAAAGTTCTACTTTGCTTTTTTCTTTACACAATATGATAAGTGCAAACAATATTTAAGTTCTCTCAGTATATGATTCTAAATGATGGGATTTTACAATCAAACACACACACACAAACACACGAGTGGATACAAAAAACTTGCATCAATTGGGATGGATGTAATGATGTTGAACCTTTAACTCTTGAGGACATTATTCAAGCACCTCATTAATTGTGACGATAGGACTTTTATCGTTTTGCAAAGGAAATTTTTGTAATTTTCAATCTCATTTATCTCTGAAACTTTCTCAAGGATTGTATGCAATGAGTTTGCACATTTTCAATAAAATCTTTTGAATCTTAAGAGAAAAGGGGCAATAGACTACACGACTTGGATATAGCGCTCCTATAGACACAGTCAATGTTTTAAACTAGCAGTAGATACTCTCAAGCTGGAATCTTATTCACAACTGGATCAAATTAAGCAACAAATCCTCTCAAGGTGGAATCATATTCACAACTAGATCATTAAACAATCATACCTTCCATGAAAAGGGGAGAAATATTCTCACTAGAATTTCTTTGGTTTTTTAAAGAAGAGATTACCTGCCTTGAGGCTCCCTTAGTAGATTCATGTCATCCCATGAATTAGTTGCTTGATAGCAAAGCCATGCTTACTTACTATTGACGAACAAAAAGCATCACCTGTAGTGCATGCAGCTTGTGCATATAACCAATGATATAAAATGCATGTCTCCACAATCATATGCAATGAGCACAAGAAAATATACTAGCCGCAATTGTTATGGCATAGAAGGTTATCACTATCGGTAATTGTGGAAACACCATCAATCACAGAATCATCATGAAAAATAATTTGAAACAAACAAGATCTTACCTCGTCCTTAAAAGAGTAACCGATATTATAGCAGAAGCATAAACAATGATGGGGTGTAATGAATTCCACCTAACTGGCACACCACACATGCCAATTTGAAAAATAAAGTGATAAGCGGATACAATGACGGCCTCAATTGTGTGAGTTGATACCATATATATCTTGTACAATCTATACTGACATGTTTCCATACATAGAATGTGAGCTTATATCCTCATATTGGAAATGCCCCAAACATATCTGCCATTGCCCTGGATCCCAATTCCATGAGCAGTACCTTAGCAAGGGGTGGAAGTCTGGCTTTTCATGAGTGCCTACAAAAACATACATCTTGATCCACCTACCTTTGTGTGTGGTCGTGATTGTACCAGGCTGACTTACTTATGGCACTTTTCCCATTAGTTAAGTTCCTTTGATTGAGGCTCCATTTATTGTTTTATGTTTCTTCTTTGTTAACAAGCACCAGAATGCACAACTCACTATACTAACAAATGGCTATCCTAACTCCAATGTGCAAATGTACCAAAAATCGAGCTCTAGCTAGATCAATGGTATGCCTTTCTTGTGGAAAATGCTTTCATTGGGTGGTCCCAAACAATTAAAACGATGTTTTTTGCATTTTTTAACTCTATTTCAGACAATCTCTTCTTCAATAGAAATCCATCCCAAAATTTATCTTGCTCACACTTCCCCGCTACTTGTGGTGAAAATTGAAGGTTGATGTCCTCTACAACTAGCTCATCACTAGGAATTACCCCTTGGGTAACCTACTTCCCCCTGATTCACGAATGGACGATCGAATTTTGACCCATCTATTTCTTGCTTACACTAAAGAGGTCGCTTAAATTTCGGCGCCAAATTACTAGCGTCAATGATGGGCGTCGATATATGTGTAGGTAAGTATGGAGGGAGATGAAAATTTAAAAAAAATCATTTTTTGAATTTCCGACGTAGATACCGATGTCTCTTCCGACACATGTATAGATGAATTTTTCAACGACTGAATCGATGCCTGTATCGATGGACCCCGCAAAAAACAAACCCGCAGGTCTTTCCCTGTACATTTCTCTAGGTTTTGCCCCTCTTCTCTTGCCCTCCTCCTCACCTATTGTAGATCTGGTGCCTAACAACTTGCCGGAGGTGAAAATCTTGCTTTTGGACTACTCTCTAGCACTAAGGTGAGATTCTTTTCAAGTTTTCTTGTAGGTTTAGTGTTTAGGGTTTAACATAGTGTGTGTGTGTGTGTGTGTGCACATTTTTGCAGGTTCAAGGACGTTTACAAGACCCTTTATTGCTCAAATAGGCCGCATGTGAGTGCTCAAAATTTTAATGCATATCTAATTAAATTAAATTAATTTGTATATTGACAAAATAAAATATCATGCTTTAGACTTTCAATGCTTTAAGTTTTTATGCCATTTTGTTTAGAAAATAATGCTTTGGATTTATTTTTTTTTGATATTATGGCTTGTGTTGTGAAATTATGGTTTGGGATAATTATATTTGGAGATTATGTTATGAAATCACGCTACCATCTCGTCATGCTGTTTTGGAATTATGTTGTTTCAATTATGCAATGAAAAAATCTTGTTTTCAAATTACATTTTGAAGAAATTTTGTTTTGAATTATGTCGTTTTCGAATTTATGCGATTGATGAGGTTTATGTTATAGGTTTCAGTTAGGTTTAGTTTAAGTTATAGGTTAGGTTAGGGTATAGGTTATATGTTAATAAGTTATAGGTTATAAGTTAGGCTAGGTTAGGTCATAGGTTATGTTAGATTAGGTTTAGGTTGTTATAGGTTAGGCTAGGTTATATGTTAGGTTAGCTTATAGGTTAGGTTAGGTTATAGGCTAGATTAGGTTAGGTTATAGGATGTTAATTAGGTTAGATTAGCTTATAGGTTAGGTTAAGTTATAGGTTGTAGGTTAGGTTAAGCTATAGGTTAGCTAAATTATAGGTTAGGTTTAGGCAACATGTGAAGTTATAAGTTAGGTTAGGTTAGGTTATAAGCTAAGTTAACTAATGTTTAGGTTATAGGTTTGGTTCGAAAAAAATATGATGCTCCCAGCTGAAACATTGGCGACCCATAACCATGATGTTAGTATATAGCTTACAAAATTATTGCCAAGTCAACTGCCCTAAGACTCTTTCCCACTCTGAATAAGGGTATCATTCCTCACCAACAAGGTTTTATCAAAGGAAGATCTATTTAAGATAACACCTTGACAGCAATGGTTGGATTATACACACTATTCAACATGCAAGATTGTGTTGGTTATAGGTGAGGTTATGGCTAGCGGAAAATAGTAGAAAAAATACAAATGGACTTCGATTATGTTAGGTTATAGGCTAGGTAGGTTATAGGTTAGGTTAGGTTATAGGTTAGGTTTAGGTTATAGGTTATGTTAGGTTCGAGCTAGCGATATTTTAATAGTAGAAAAAACGCATGCAAACGGACTTCGAAGATGACTCGTGTAGATAAAAAAATGCAACGAGACTTCGATTAGGTTAGGTCATAGGTTAGATTATAGGTTAGGTTTGAGTTAGATTATAGGTTAGGTTTATGTTTAGGTTACAAGTTAAGCTAGAGTATAGGTTAGGTTAGAACTAGTGATAAACTAATAGTAGAAAAACACAAATGGAATTCCAAGATGACTAGTATACTTCAAAAACCACAAAGGGACTTAGATTAGCTTAGGTTTAGGTTATAGGTTAGGCTATAGATTATGTTAGGTTAGGTTAGGTTTAGGTTATATGCTAGGTTAGAGCTAGCGGAAAATTAATAGTACAAAAACATAAACAGACTTTGAAGATGACTCGTATACTTCAAAAAAACGCAAACGGACTTTGGTTAGGTTAACCTATAGGTTAATTTTAGGTTTATGATTATGTTAGGTTAGGTTAGGTTTAGGTTATAGGTTAGGTTAGAGCTAGCGAAAAATTAATAATAGAAAAAACCCAAACGGACTTCGAAGATGACTCATGTACTTCTAAAAACGCAAACGGACTTCGGTTAGGTTAGGTTAAGGTTATAGGTTAGGTAGTAGGCTATAGGTTAGGTTAGCTGAGCTAGCGGCAAAAAGTAAAAAAAAACACAAATGGATTTCAAGAATGACTTAAAAAAATGCAAACGGACTTTGATTAGGTTATGTTATAGGTGAGGTTATAGGTTAGGTTTAATTTGGTTATAGGTTAGGTTAGGCTAGATTAGGTCGGGTTATGGGTTAAAGGTTAGGTTTAGGTAATAGGTTTGAAAAGTGCTAGCACAATTGGACTTCAAAAGCGCACACAGACTTCAAAAACACTAATATATAGTCGTTGATCCTGTGGTCCTAATCTCCGTGCACCTCTAGATCGAGGTGTGCGGGGATCGGGCATGGCTAGAGAATGTGATGTTGTTAGAGCTAGCGGCAAATAGTTGTGAAAATGCAATCGGACTTCAAAAGCGCCTTGTGTACTTCAAAATTCAAACAGAAATTGATAAACAAAGTAAAATAACGCAATTGGACTTCAAAAGTGCACACAGACTTCAACAACCTTAATGTATAGTCATTTGACCAATAAAGACGAGATTATTACCCTGTGATGCTAATCTCCGTGCACACCTCTAAACTGAGGTGGCGGGGATCGGGCCTGGCTAGAGAATGTGAGATTGTCATGTAGTTAGTAGTGTGTAGTTATAACAGCCAGAGTGTTTTAATTATTTCATGTTGCATCATTGGTAGATAAAGTATGGATGATAGGATGGTGTGTCCTTGTGCGCATTGCAAGCATCAGATCTTACGAAAACAAAAAATCTGCGACCAGCACATACACAATCACGGTCTCCGATAGAGAAACTACAAGACCTACGTTATCAATCTCATGGTCCAGAGACAATAGATCAAACTTTGCAAGTAGATACTGCTCCAAGTTCATCCTAGAGAAGACAATTTTCAAAGGAACAGCCATCGATTGAGTCCTCCCAACCAATACCTGATGTAGCATTTCAAGAAGTAGAGATGGAGTAGATGTTAGACACATTCTTTGACATGGATCCCATCATTGAACACATAGAAGATGATAACATTCAACGCAATATTGCGAACCAACCTCAACCATCCCATCCATATCGACCACATGATAGCAACGATAAAGAGGGAAAGATGATGCAAATTCTTGCACGCAGTTCGCTTTACAATGGTGCAGAAATCTCAGTTCTCCATACCGCATTGGCAATGCTTAATTTGCACTTTGTCTATGGGTGGTATGATGCCTTAGTCATCACAGAGCTTTTCAGATAAATACATTATACCCTAAACATGATAAAGTGTAGATTATAGTTCATTTTTCCTTGAGCTCGATACTTCCTGCAATGCTAAGACCTGCTAAGAATTCTACAAGCTCAAAAGCTTCAAGCTCTAAAGCTTCCATCTCCCGCTTGGGAGGGCTTCACAAGCGATGTGCGGATATATGCCGATCAGGAAATTGACTATGCTCGAATACCAGTTGTTGAGTGCGCATGCATGCGGATGCGTGTGTGCATAGGTGCACTAGCAAGGGAGAGTGTGTGAGGGGGAATTGGGGAAGAAGAAGAATCTGCACAGCACTGTGGGTTAGTGGAGTAGAAAGTGAGACTTGGGGTCAACTCTGACTTTCTCTCCCTATATTCATTAGAGAGAGAAAGTAAATATGGAGTGATTCCCATGGCCACCTAGCCTATACCCCAACAAGTAGCCACTCAATGGCTTTGCACTTCAAACTAGAAGTAGATTACAAAGGGATTATACCCTTGATGGAATTCACGTCTTTCTTCATTCTCACTGCCTCACACACACTTTCCTTCACAAACTCCATGATCCTCAATCCTAATGCACATTGTGTGTAAAAGTGGCCTCCTTTTATAGTCCAAAAAGGTTGTCCTCTCTCATGAGAGACAATTGTTTGTAGGCACCCTTGTGTAGACAAGTCCATGTGCCCATGTGTGGCCTCTACCATGTGCCCATGTGTGAACTCTACCATGTGCCCATGTGTGGCCTCTTTTGAGTAGACAAGTCCACCTAGAAATTGGCCATTCGCCCATGTGTATCTGTAGACAAGGATGCTTGAGACTCGCCCACTGGCCATTTAATTCAGACATCGGCCAAAAACTTTCGACTATCAACAACCAACCAACCACGGCCGTTTTTTGATCACTTTTAGACCACCGTCAAGATGAATGGCACTTTGACTATCAATATACAAGACACAATGGTTTTTCTTGTATTCAAACTCTTCCATGAACCTGTGAAGCCATAGAATCTCTTTGCTGGCTTTTCTAAGAGCTACATACTTTGCTTTTGTAGGAGAAAGTGAGACCACCTTATGCAACTTTGAAGCCTAACTTACTGATGTGCCTCCAATCGTAAAGACATAGCCAGTAGTGCTCCTTTGAGTATCTTTGTTATTTTCCATATCTGCATCAACAACCCTTGCAAGAAAATGTCAGTGCCTTCAAAACACAAAGCAGTGATGGTTGTCCCTTTTAGATGACTTAGTATCCACTTCATAGCTTGCCAATGCTCTTTACCTCGATTGTCCATTGAATCTACTTATAACTCCCACTGCATGTGCAATATCTAGCCTTGTCTAAACCATAGCATACATTAGAGAACCTAGCGCTGCATCATATGAAACTTTAGACATGTAGGCTATCTCCTTCTGCCTTTGGACACGTATCCTTGATTAGCTTAAAGTGAGTAGCCAAAGGTTTTGCATCTTGCATTGCAAACCTTTCTAGGACCTTCTTGATATAATCCTAATGAGATAGCTTTATGGTATTTTTCTCCCTATCCCTTGATATCTCATACCAAGTATTCATTTTGAAGCACATAAATCTTTCATTGAAAAAGATTTAACAACTCTCTTTTAGGTCTTCGACATCCTGCATGTTAGCACTTGTAATCATCATGTCATCAACATACAACATTAGGATGGTGAGATTCCCATTTGCCAAATTCTTCATGTACGCAATGATATGAGCTGCATCTTCAAAATCCATGATCCAATATTCATTGATCGAACTTCAAGTACCACTTGATGCTTGGTTTAGACCATACAAGCTCTTCTTTAACCTGCAAACCATTTTATCCTTACCCTTTTCTTCATACCATTTCCGTTGAAGGATGTAAATGTTTTCCTCCAAGTCACCATGAGGGAGTGTCGTATTTACATCCATTACTCAATATTTAAGTCATGAGCAACCGTAAGGCTTAAGACAAGTCTAATTGACTTCACTTTCATAACAAAAAATATTTCATTAAAGTCGATACCTTTCTTTTGAGACAACCCGTTTACCACAAGCCTTGACTTGTACCTCTTCTTCCCTCTGTCTTCTTCATTCACGTTATATATCCAAACAAAACGCAATAACCGCTTACCTTTAGGCAAAGCAACCAACTCCATGTTTTATTGCGTTCATCTTCGCTTGCACGCTCTTCATCCATTATTTTTGGGATTCATATTTCATTACTTCTTGTATGACTCTAGTTCTCCAAAATTTGAGACCAAGAGATGGTTGAAGGAAGGAACAAACCTCTTTGGAAGGTCTACTTACTCTCGTAGATCTTTGGGGCATAGATTGAAGTTCCTGATCTGAAGACATTGTTGGAAGTTGTCACCACTTGTACTCCTTGGTTTTTTGTAGCTCTTCAAGGAAGGCTAGCCCTGATATGAGCACTTTATCTAGAAGTACCGCCAAGTTTCTAAGAACTTGGATGAGGATTGAATTTCATGCATAGTCGTATTTACCAGTTTCTTGATCAGGGAAACTTGGTAAACAAGGTCGGTATACTCATAGTTCTTCTCAAAGAACTTCCAAATGGCATTGGTGGTGGTGAGTTTCTTGACCATTTTGACTTGCCGATCTTGGCATTGGAGAATTAGCTCCACCTTGGCACTATTGTTTTTACTTTGCCAAGCATTGTAGAGATCAGAGATGATAATACAATCCTTGTCTTTGGGTTTTTTGGGTTGCTCGCTTTGACGCCCGATGTAATATCCCAAAGGTGTAGCTGTGTGAAATAAAGCTTCGTCCAAATCTTCCACACTTGGGAATTCGTGCCGTTAATTTTGTTGATGACATAGCGAGGCTTGTATGCGACAAGAGGGTATGCAGAGGATGACTCGGCCATCATGCAAGGCTCTGGATTCCTTGATGTGAGCAAGCGAATCTTCGAGTGCTTGGAAGAGAACGGGGAGGAGCTTTATGTGCTAGCAATAACTAAGGCGTAGGGGCTAAATTTGGTTCCTGCACTCTACAGAGCTCTGACACCATGTGAAGCAATAGGAATAAAAAGACTAACAATGAAACGAGACCTTAAACTAATCAAGATTGAATGGAGATAATGACATAGTTTGTGCTCAAATTAAGATAGAGGAGACTCAAGAGGCTCCGTATTTTGATTAAGGGAGAAATACTTTGCACATTCTTTTTTCTTTTTTCGTTTCTTTAGCAGAACTCACATTATGTGAGTGATGTTGTATTAAGGAGACCCTACTCACAACCGAGCTAGGGTGCCCAAACAAACAACCCAGACCACCATACTATAACAACAAACACACCAAAATGATATCAAGTACATCGGCTAGAGAAGGGGAGCCACCCCGAACCATAGAATCATAATCAAGACAGTAGCAAACCGAGAACATACCATACATAATACGGTAGAAAGGGCGGGGCCCATAGTCCCCATCACCTCAAGACTTTGCACATTCTAATTAAATTATCATCATGTCATTTTATACATTATAGGCAAGAGGTGTTGTTTAGGTAGGTCCTACATTAAAGGCGTAGTTAGGGGCCCGATGATTGGGGCTAGTGGGGGAAAAGATTGAGGTTTCATCCTTATACCAAAATTGATAAAAGGTATTTCACAGTTCTACCTCTTTGTCAACGCTCTACTTGGTGGCTCCTCATCTGCAGGTGTTCTTTTTTTTATTTACAAACCGGCTTATCCTTGTTCTTCAATGGATTTCTTTCGTGGCCGACTTCAATATGGTTTCAAAAAAATCAAAAGGTATCCTAATTCAAAGATTTCCTCATGAATAACAACAAAAACAATACATTAGCCTATATCATGCAACAATGAGCATTGATGAAGCACGTAGATTTGGAACAGTATCAATTGGTGAACATGAGAAGGATGGATACAACTTTGTGCACGTGTGTGTGTGTGTGTGTGTGTGTGTGAGAGAGAGAGAGAGAGAGAGAGAGAGAGAGAGAGAGAAGACACTTTAAAGAGAAGAAAACTCTAAAGGTAATATACAGGAGAAGAGAAGAAAACGCTAAAGGGGAAATATACAATGTGAAGTCGACCATGTATTTTTATGGACACAAAAGGTCTTTTGACTTTCCATCTTGATAAGTCTTTTGACTTTCCACCTTCATCTATCTTTTCATTTCCTAAACTCACCCTTCACTTAGGCACTTAATATGTTTTGAAAGACATCTTATTTTTTCGAGATTGGGGAGACGTAATGGTTACATTCTCTAATCTCCTCTACAATGCTCTACCCGTTCCCTGACAACTTTGCTCGTCGGTGGCTGTAGACCTTGTTGTTGCCGCTCATTGGTTTCAGCAACCCACCAGCACTGACCAACGTTGTCTTCTCTGCAAAAAGAAAACTACTTCCTTTCTTGGGCCACTATCGTTCCAAACGTCCTCCTTTTGTGCTACTCGTCTCATGCGGATCTTTGTTTGATTTGCTTGTGCTTTGTTTTTCCCTAGCCACCGTCTAGTCTCGTCTATCAGCCCGCTTTTTTTTGCTTTTATTTAGAGCTCCCCTTGATAAAATAACTTAAGATTATTCTGTTTTAGTCTTCATAGATCAAGCATCCATTCACATGCCCTTATGAACGGACATTGCCTTCAAGGTACAAGCATTGTAAAGTTATTGGAGATAGGTCTTCCCTTCGCTTCCGGCTTCCGTGTTGCATTTAATTTTGCATATATTGCAATCAAAGTGCTTCAAGTGATGACATTCCAAAGTGACTGCCCATCGCATTCGCATAGATATCAACCAAAGCACAACCATGTATATATTGTCTGAAGCATCATTAAGCATCTTCTTTGATTGCCTACATGTAAGCTATATCCCACTATCAATGTACTCCAAGTAACATCGTTCCATATAATAAAGTACTGAATCACCTCCCCTACTCCTTGAAATGCATCACAAAGCACTCCAGTGGGCCTGACCAAAGCATAACTTAGGGATTCAAAAGTGTCCCAATTTTCTTTCCTACTATCATATTGACTTATACTGCAATCGATGCGTTCTAAGTGATGAATGACCTTCTGAACATAATGCCCATCAAGAACTTCCTAGGCTTGCTTGCTTATCAACCCAAACACCGCCACACACAAAAGTTGGTGTATATATCAATCCCATCATTGAGAGTCATGAAGTTTCTCCCAACTAGCCTACTCCCGTCAGTAACAAATTCCATATTCCACTTGAGCGATTGTAGTGTCCAAAACGTGACATCCTCTCTGAATTTCACCTTGTGGATGCAGAACGTCACCAGAGCATGTGAAGAAGAAGAAGAAAGTAAGATAAGTTTTTGATTACCCATATGTGGTAGATTAGTTACTGCAACTTCCTCCTGAGTAATAGGTCCTAAGTTCAAGAGTCCTTAGACAAATCTTCCCGGCTCTCTTGGGAATGATCCTACAATGTTAAAATTTCTCTTTCGATATGTGTGTGTGTGTGTGTGTGTGTGTGTGTGTGTGTGCGCGCGCGCATGCGCATGCACACACGTTTGCATGCACACACAAACACACACATATACATGTGTGACAACAACTCTAAGTCTACACAGAAAGTGTTTGAGAACCCCCAAATCTTTCTCAAGTTGTGATACATTGGTGCTATGAACAAGCCTCCATTCACCTTAGAGTCTAGAACGAGGTCTAGAAATGCATCACAAACCAATTGCAATGCATTCCATCCTCCAAACCAGTTCTTGGTGTCTTGCATCCATCTTAAACCTAGTATTTAACTTTTGTGCATCATTGAACTTTTTTACCTCCTTTCCATGCAATCCTTGGGAGTGGACGGGAAGGATTTTTTTGCATTATGACTCTCTCTACCTAGATACTCTCAATGGGAAATGACCCAAATCAAGAAGTAAGAGTATATATGGTGTTTGATGTTGGAACGAGGGCTAGGGTGGATGGAGCCTGAGGAGTTCCATGGCGAGATAATGAGCAGCAGTAGAGAGAAACGAGAGATGGAGAGAGAGAGAGATTCGACACAGTAAAAAACTCACGCTATATTCTTCTTCTCTATTTTGATTGATGTGTAACCTTTTACATATATAGGCTAAAATAACCATGCAAACTCCACTTGTGGAGTGGCTCATAACTAAAAGCATCTGCATGCCATAGGAGGCTTTCCCACGGGCTGGCCGACAAGGGCTTGGACCCAACAATCCCCCCCTCAAGCCCGAACTGGACAAGTAACTCATGATACATCGATTTTTTGGTATACTCGTCAACAGTGAGTTTTAGGTTTTCTCACAACCAAGGATTTTTGGTTTATCCATAACCTGGTGCTAGGTCAGTAACCCCCCCTTGAACAGATAGGGTGTAGGTCAAAACATTAGCTACCAAAAGTGGAGTTTTTGGTTCACTGCCAAACCTTGGGTTTAAGGTGCACCCAGTAACCTCATGAGAAGCGGTAAAAAAATAGGCTGAGAACTGACAAAAAATTGGGAGGTCTTACCACTTATAGATGGCAGTGTCTATATCCCGTACAAATTTTTGATATGATGAAAGCTGACAAGCATGACAATAACTGACAATGTAAAAGAAAAAGCTTTGACTGGAAAGTTTATGATGGTTTTGACAATAGACAAAAGCTGACAAAAACTATGACACTAAACTGGCAAAAAAAACAGTTGATGAAAAAACTTGTACTGTGGTCTCGAAGCAGGTCTTGATCTTCAGCATCTGTTGATGTATCTCTTGGTTTTTGAAGCAAATATTCTTTGAAAGAGTCGGAAGTTACCTTAGTGATAGAGCTTGATGTGCATGCATTATCTTGTCCATGCCGGAAAACATGTTGACAAGTCCTTGGGTAGGTCGCACATACGTACCGCCAATGGTATTTTGAAATGCTTGATGTAGCCAAGCAATTTTTGTGTGTTCTTACATCCATTTTGATATGCTTTTTCAAGTCTAAGACCTTTGAGCATCCCAAGATGATATGGCAGAACTTCCACCAAGCTATTGATTGCATTTTAAGATGCTGCCTTTTGATATGCTGCGAACACTCCTTGACAATTCAGCACTTCCTGCAAATCGGGTATCGAGCACCGAAAGTGTGAATATGGTGTGACTGTTCACTTTCTTAGAAGGTTAATTTAGCTGGCCACTATTTCTAAATAGTGTGAACACAAAGGGAAAAATGAGCTTTGATCTGCAGAGATGGCGCAAGATGACAGCGAGGAGGGTATTGGGGTCGCAGTAGACTGTATATGCCGAATTTGCAAGCACTCAAGAATCGAGATCTCTCCAGCAAGCCAGGGCGAATCTACTGCTACCAATTATGGGCAAAAGCATGCAGGTCGACTGTGTCTTTTTCCTCTGTGTAAGCGGCTGTACCCGCGAGGGTTTTGTCGAGAGCCGCGAGGCCCAGTAGGGCTCTGATACCAGTTGTTGGAACGAGGGCTAGGGTGGATGCAGCCTGAGGAGTTCCATGGCGAGATAATGAGCAGCAGTAGAGAGAAACGAGAGATGGAGAGAGAGAGAGATTCGACACAGTAAAAAACTCACGCTATATTCTTCTTCTCTATTTTGATTGATGTGTAACCTTTTACATATATAGGATAAACTAACCATGCAAACTCCACTTGTGGAGTGGCTCATAACTAAAAGCATCTACATGCCATAGGAGGCTTTCCCACGGGCTGGCCGACAAGGGCTTGGACCCAACATTTGAGTCTTGACTTGGAGAAAGTTCGTAATAAAATGATTTTGGGCAGCACTGCCTCATCGTTGCATAGAATTTCTATTAGCAGCGGCTAACGCAGGCTACACCAATTATACACCAAGCTATGGATGTGCTATAGTGCACAATATTTTCTATTCATTGTATAGGGCCTTGGGCTCATTTAGGAGTTCCAAAGTTGTATAAGTTTAAACTAAAGAACTTAACTTTATCCCATAGTTGAAGGGTTTGAGGCCCAAAGCTATAAAAGAGCCCTACGCTTAATGAGAAGTCATTCTTGCGTGAGTTCTCATCTTTGTAGAGTGGATGGTCATGAGGTTCATGGGCTTTCCATGCTCATGTAGCTCTTGATTTCTAATAATCAATTACACTTTCTTTCTTGTTAGTCTTCTTTCTTTGATTATGTGGAGTGAGATTGTATTAGTGTGATGGTAGATCTCTAATCCCTTTTTTGAGTTAATCTATCCTATCCACACCATTGGCCATGGTGTGTGAGGGCTATGCCTTCCTTCTCTTCATCTCTCTCTACAAGGTGTGCGGTTAGTGTGTGTGCATACGTAGTCGCATTGAGGGGTTGTGCCGGAATGGACACACTAATGCGGAGTAGGTATGTTAATTGCATGCTTGTGTAGTTGTGTGATTAAGAGTTGTGAATAGAGTGATTGATATGAGAGGTTAATTTCAACCACATGATTGTGTGCAAGTGATTAGTGAGTAGGAATGTGTTGTTGATTAGAGGAAGCCCTTTCCATGGCTTCTCTCTATAATGAGAAGAAGGATCCCTTGAATCCTCTATGTCTATACATCCTAGGCTCATGCTTCCATGCCCTAGTCCGGTTGTCGATCCACGATTTGACAATCTTGTGGGTTGCTCCAGGGATCGATAACCTAAGCTAGTGAGTTTAGGATGTGTAGAATAGAGTAATTTCACTACTAATTTTCTCGATTTTTGAGTTTATGTAACATATTTTTGGGTTTGATTTGGTGATGTTGTGTAAGAAATTGATGCTAATGCTAAGTTATGAATACCCCAAACCCTCAATTTCACTAATTTCATGCTAACTCTTGCTAATTTTGCTTCTTTCCATGCTAATTTTTACTAATTTTGACTAACCTTGCTAATCTAACCACTAACATTTGAAGTCTAAAGTATGTGAAACCCCCTTGAAAGAGGTGGAATCATCACTCTAATCAAGTTAATTGTGCTAATTTATGCTTAATTTTGATGATTTGAGTGTTGGATTTTGACCTACAAATGGTCAATTTTGGAGCCGATTTGATGGTGTGTGTAATGATGCGACTTTGCGTGGAGCAAAGGAATATCTTGGAATGTAATTAATGATGTAAGTGCACTCACTTATTATGTCGATCACTTCTTGATTGATCAATGTAATTCAATTTACTAATTATTTTCTAAAATTAGGTGTGTAACACAAATTGACCTACACTTTGCACCTAATTTGATACACTTGGAATGAAATTGATAGTCAAATTATGACTAATAAACTTTTTGTGTATCAAAATAATGCTTGATTCTCATCAAGAATTCATGTGTGTGCATAAAAATCATTGTGTGTGTGCACACCAAAGAGGGAAAAAACTGTCAAAAATTTCAAGTGTGTGCACCTAATCTCGAATGTGTGCATACATAAAAATTGATGGAATTGATGATAGATGCGTATGCAATCATGTAAATTATGTGTATTTTAGGCTAATTCAATCATTGGACAAGCCCAAATGCCAAAAAATGGGACAAAAAATGAATGTGTGTGCCCACCCATGACCAGTTGGTTTTAATGATTGATGTTCAATTGGGACACCTAAATGGTTTTCGATTCTGAAATGATCATAAAAAGTGTGTGCAATAATTATGTATAAGCCTAAATTCAATGCCAATTGAGCCAAATTTGAATTTTGTGCTTAATTTTTGAGTGTGTACATTGCTTGATCGGGTCAAAATAGTGTTAATTTTTAAAAAATTGAGCATGCATTCATTCACTTATGCTTGATTGAGTTTGGAATTTGTGCATTGCAATGTGGAATTGATGTAATTTTTGCATTAAATTTTGGCCTAAATTTGGGTGTGTGTGCCTACTCAATGACATGTGCAATCCGGATCTTGAATGAATAATTGGTAAATTTTTACCAATTATGATGATTAATTTGGCCATGTGTGTGTCACAATTGTCTTTGAAAGTTGAGGTAGATTACTCAATTGGTATTCAATTATTGTGTAGATTTTTCGTGCATTGCCATGCTAATGATGAATCCATTTGATGAACATGAAAAAAATTCACTAATGTGTGTACCTATGCAATAGCATGATCTATCCAATGAGAAAATGAATGATTGGTGCCACCACTATCATGATGATTAGTAGACCAACAAAAGATTGGTGTGTGCATTGTTGATGACTCAATTGATATGCAATTGGGGATGATTTTGTGTAATACCATTGTCGTGTATGTCTAATTGATTGGAAATGGTAAGAATTTCAATGATATGTGCATTTGCCAATGCCAAAATCAAGCATGTGTAGCCTCACAAACCAAAATGACAAATCTGATTGGATTTGAATGATTTGAGAGAGAAAAAGTGATCAATGGAAGATTTGATTACAAATTGGATATGAGTTAATGAGGATATTAGTGTATTCATCAAGCATGTGTGCATCTTCCAACATCTCAATTCGAATTGAAGCAAAATGAATGAGGTTTGCGAGATAATATGCAAAATATTTGACCGATTTTCAAATATGCATGGTTTGATTGGTATGCTTGACTAAGTGAGAAAAGTTGTGGTGAAGGTTTCATGTTGGCATGTCATGAGAAACCAAGATGGGCTAGAGTTTAAAATTATCGAATTCAAGTCGAATTGTGGGATGCCTTGGTGCATGATTGAAAGCATGGAGCATGTTTTTGATCAAGGAAAGTCACTAATGTTTGACACTTCAATTTTATTGCATGAACATTACTAATTGCTAGACATGTATGTAGCATTGGAAGTATCTAGCATTGGCACGGTGCCATTTATGGTTTGTTGAAGGAACACCTCGTAAACACATACTTCTCTTGTTGACCATGTGAACAAGCCCCAAGATGAATTTTAACAAAAGAAAAAAATGCTCATGCTTACTCTAGCCAGTTTGGCGCTAGCAAATAACTCTACCACACACAAAAGGCCGTTGGCAGGTGGTTTTGGTTTGGCATTTTTGCAACACACACACACACACACGATCTAATCTCACGCGCTGCCCACTTGCAAGCCTTGCACTTGCCCTTGAACCTTTTCGAATCCGACTCAATTCTTGCCAGGCTTGGCGCTCGCAGAGACCCACACACAAGTGCATTCCCTAACCTTGCGAGCCTAGACTCGCTCATGGCACCGCACACGCTCACACCCACTTTTATCACAGGAATAGCCATGCTAAAACGGGTGCACCACTGTAGTCTGCACCCATGTCCTCAATACCTACGCGCGGTTGATTGTGGCGACATAACCGCTGCCGTGCCGTGGCACGTACATAGTGTAAAATAAAAACATTCACCTCACTCTTGACACTTCTCGATGTATGCAAATAAATGAAATCATGTACATATTGTGATATATGTTCAAGCGTCTACTGCGGTCATTGTCATGTACATACTTATCAGGGGAGTCGTGGCCCTGGATGTGGCGCATTTGTGTGATTTTCCACTTGATAAGATGCTTAATTTGGTTTGAAAATGTACATAGTCCAAGTGTTTCATAGTGGCACACTCATTTCACCTATAAAGACCGATGCGGGCAAAAACTGCCAGAAATAGCAGCTAGCAGGCGTCGTTGCAGAATTGCATGAAAAGTGACCCAAAAAAGTATATTGATGGAAAATGATGCTTATCTATGCTTTTTAGGCTTATGCGAGTGATCCCACAAATTTAGGGATTTTTTTGACTTCGTTTGGGATTTTTCGCATCAAAAATTGCATTTTTTGGGTCAAAAATGAGCTGAAAATGGCCTAGTTTTGGTCCAAAACGGAAAAATGGCAAAAAAATTGACACATCAGCTGAAAATGCCGTGGGTAAGAGAGGGAGGGTTCTTTTTACAGAAAAAATCAGAAATTTTGCTCAGCTGTGCAATAGCTTCCATGGTTGCTCAATCTATGTGTGCTGCAGTCCCGCCTCTTCGCAATCTTGTATCTGAGCTTGTGAGGGAGTGAATTAGGGTTTCCCCTCATCAAAATGGTGTGTGGGCTTCACTTTATAAGCTCATAAATCTCTGAAAAATCAGAAAATTGTCTTCGTGAAGGTGGAAGCTCGAGCATTCCTTTCAACTGTTTGATGTTACGACTATGTAATTGGGGGCGAGGCTACATGATACCACGAAAGAGGTTTGGGTATTGATTGAGAATTGTGCTTGTATGAGCATCAAGGTTCATGGCTAAAACTTTAGTGTTTTTAAATGGTGTTTTTAAGTGAAATTGAATGTGATTTGATGATCCTCTCATTATAATCTCGACTACGCAAACAAGCAAAATCCAAGCACGATAGGAAAGAGGGTTTGTGACTTTGCTATCACGAACGCTCTTAGATTTTATGTCACCCTTAGAAAGAGGGTTGGTGATTCTCCACAAACACTTTTTCACAAAGTCTTTGTGACTCTCATGACAAACTCTCACAGTCACAGGTTTTGCACCTTCGCAGCTAGACCGCACACATTCCGACATTCATGGTGAACCGGATGCGAAGCAGCTGGGGTGGGGGTTCAAATACTTGTTTTGAAAGGTTTAATTACAAGTAATTAAAGCTATGGATCAACAAGAGCAACAAGGCATGTGTTTTGATCAAGGCACAATGCAAATGTTTCAAGCATTCACCATGTTTATGCAACAACAACAGGCTGTAGAAAGAAGGGAGGTGTCAACAATCAAACCTTCAAGCTATTGTGAACAAAATGACCAGTTTGAAGGGAAAGATGTCACAAAGTTTCTTCGTGGTTATGTAAACGAGATGGAGCTACAATGGGTTCCAAAGGTGGACATGATTTGTAGTTTTGAGCTTGTTGTGGTCCCCAAGATTAGAGACCAGGGAAATCAGGGAGGAGCATGGAGAAGGTTGGGAGCAATTCAAATTAGCCCTAAAGGAGGAACACTTCATGGAGGACTCTGAAAGGGTTACAAAAAGGACCTTCTTGGAATGGGTTGCAAAGCCAAAAGAAGGACTTTCCATCACTGAATTGTTGAGAGAGTTTGAGCGACGCTATGCTCAACTATGAGGAACAGAGAGGGCTACTTTGGATAGTGAAAATAGCGAATTGTTCCTTCAAGCTGCAGGTCATGAGCTCCAAGAAAAGATAGAGCTACTCCTTGAAGACAAGAATACAGAACAGGGTCTAAAGGCTTAGTGGAAAGAGGTTGAAGACTTAGTCTCATTGCTTGCTACGAGGCAACGTCGTAGGGACAAGATGGTGGTGAATGGTACTACCTCTCCTCCTAGCACGTCAGAGATTCCGCCAAAGACTACTGTTGTGAGTCCAAAAGGTGATAATTCAATGCTTGATGAGCTTGTTAAGGGCATGAAAGAAATGAAGTTAAAGCTATCAAGACTTGAAGAGAAAGGACAACCTGCTCTGCAGGACAAAAATCCGAAAGCAAAGAAGGATTTGTGCATAGATGCATATGGTGTGATGGCACGGACCATGGCAAAAGGGATTGTGATAGCTTTAGTGATGCCTTAAAAAGAGATCTTGTGTTGTTTAAGGATGGCAAGATCCATCTGTGGGAGATAGGTATGCCATTAGGAACTAACTTTGGAAAAGGAGGTATGCGGAAGTTAGTGGAGGATATGACAACTAGTCATGCTATTTCCGCAGAGGAGGCTGCTACCTATGGGGCAAAGATAGAGCTAATTCCAAAGAAAGTGTTAAAGTATACTCCAGATGATTTTGAGGAGGTTGATAGCTTGTGGCCATATGCAGTAGCCTCATCTGAAAAAGGGAAGGTAACTAAATAGGTATTACATGAAGCTGGTGATTGCATACGCCATACAACAGGTTGGGATGACCTAGTCGACTCTTTATCAGTGAATGCCTATCTTGAAAAATGCTATAACAATGAAGCAATTGTGGAAGAGAAGCACAGATGTGAGAATGGAGATGAAGGTCCTTCTACTTCAAAGAGGGTTACAAGAGCTTGTGGAAGAAAGGATCCACGACCTTCTTATGAGGCTCCACCACATGTGCCTCCTCTTCCTGAGATTCCTATGGAAGAGGCATCTACATGGAAGACGAAAGAGCAAGGAAAAGCTAAAGCAAAAGGCCCTTCATACAAACTACAATGTCAGGATACGGGTCTTGTACCGTAAGAACTAGGCTAGGCAAGGACTACGGCCAATGGCAAGACTAGGCAGTGTGGACAGGGGATCCGTCTAGGGCAAGGGGCTAGTAGCCCACCTATAAAGGGAGGTTGGGAGGAGGATCCAGGAGAGCCTAGTTGCCTAGTTTCTTACACTGGTATCAGATCTTGGGACTCTCTTCCACCATCTCTCTAGGCGTGGTCACCTTTGGCTCCTAAAAACAGGGCCTTTTAGGTGAGAACCGTAGCCTTATAAGGCTTTTTCCCAAAATAGCCGGAGATCTTGCCTAGATCGGGAAAGCTTTCCGTTTTTGAGGTGTGTGTGTGGTGCATGTCTTGACGCTCTCTTGGGCTAGGAAGGAGCGCCCTCCGGAGACAGGGCTTGAGCCAACTCCCCGTGTCCGTAGCCGGTCTGTGCGAGCCACACCATCATCATCATCATCTTTGTCATTTGCTGCTCGCTGCCTGCGCTTTGGGGGGTTGAGAGTTCACATTAAAATGGCCTTGGGCCATTTAAATTAAGGTTTGGCCATAAGTAGAAGGCTCTTCCCACAAAGGGGGCGGCATAAACAAGTGCCGGCAAGCCTCTGGTGAAGCAAGCCGAGCAATTCGAGCAAGAAAATTTTGCTACGACCTTCCCAAGGTCCGGCCGCAGAAATTACAACACCTAACTATTTTTTAGCAACGACTTCAAGAGTCATTCAAAGAACCACCCGAGCCGACCATACACGGTAACCATAACTTCGCCGAAGCATACGAAGCATACATCGGTGTTTGCAAGGGCATCCTCGGCTGCAAATCAAGTGCTGATTTTGTGGTGGCTTGGGATTTACAATCCGATTTCAACTTAGACGTTCAGTTCAATTGAAGACATAATTACCCAGTTAATTATTGCAACCTGCTACGAGCTAGTGCTGAAGTTCCTCGGTGATTTCACCTCTTCGCCAATTCTACCGAGATTGGAAATTCACCTTCTTTACGACCGCCGGCGAGGTTAGCACGACTAACTACCTTTGTTGCATTCCAAGGTACTGTTTTCTCTTTTGTTCGCACAACACAGATTTTCCATGAGTGCAGAAATTGATGATCAACACATGTTTGACTTTGAATATATCAAATGGTCTCCACCTGTGGATGTCATGGGGTCGGATACTCTCACGGAGAGTATCCTCGTGGCAATAGGGATGGATGGTGCAAACCGAGGTGATCAATCTCTGTCTCCTCGCTTGTCAACCCTCCACAGAGCGTGTTGGATATTCTAAAGGATGACAGTCAATTGCCAGATGCCAGGGAGTTTGTCACTTGACAGGACTGGAAAACTTTTGATGCTTGATTTTGCAAGCTCCCTATCAGGGTTCAAATCTTGGTTACACAAGTAGAAAATCTTACACAACTAATTTACAAAATGCTACTAGAATCAGCTCTCCACTTGCCAGCAACCCAGGGGGTTGCCAATTTACCAGTTATGACCAAAGAGGTCCAACATGTCCACAATACTTCGGTTGTTAGAACACATTGGGGCATGACCAACGTGGTCAAGAAGTGCCTATCACCATCCGAATTTCAACGTGCAAAAAAGTCAAAAATTATGCTTTATTTGCTTAGGAACATATCAAAAAAATCAGTGCCCACATGTCGGAAAACTTCAGCATGATGCATGAGTTTGTGCTTTGACATAAACTCCTGTTTTGGTGCACGTCACAGTAGTTATATGGCTTTTTGAATATGTTATGCGTAGCCACTTTCTCATACTTCAATATGGAATTTTCAGCGTATTGTACCTTTTTTTTGAATTTGGTACTGTTAAACCCCAATTGTTTTCTACCACAGTCATTTTTGGTACAACCAGTCACATCATCTCGGCTTATATGATCTGCCGAAAACATTCTGAGATGCATGCAAGATCACTGAATTAGGGTGTATATGATACACGTGTCCTACACCTCACGTTTTGCATTTACTTTGGAGAGTTTTATGAAAAACCAAATGCTTGGCCCATTTTACATGACTCTAAGGCTTCTACTTCGTACTCCAATTACCTCAGCGACAAGAGCATTTGGCAACCAAATTTGGGCCACCTACATTATTCAGGATATCATCTCATCGAATCCTTACTAGTCTAACTGGTGCAAGGCACTTAGGGTGTTGACTTCAACGGTTATCACGGTAGCCACGGGCTTTCGTTTTTGTATGCAAGGCATGCTACCCAAATGGTATACAATACGCTCTCACAAATCACTCTGTCAAGGACACTATTAGTTATGCATTGTTTCCCATAATTTCGGTTGCTATCCAGGCACACAAAACAACCTAAAAACTTCTACTGGATTTATAACCCATACATGGTAGACAATCAAGATCTGACGTGTGTTCCCTCTTGCGATGCGAGCATCATACAGTCAGATGATTGCATGCTTATAGGATAAGCTGCCAGTCAGGCATAAGATATCTAAGCGCACACATTCTGGGCACACACAAAGTAGACATTTAAGGAAATTCCCTCAGCCCAGCATGCTCTTCTGTTCGTTCTTCACCTCTTTTTCTAAGGTACAACATGAAAATTTTCTACGAAGTTTGTTTCATGTTTTCTCTTGAGCCACGATGCTCTACAATTATTAGCTACAAATTGGGCAAGGTGCCATTCACATTTATTTCATCGGTTTATCGATTGAACACTCATTGCCATACGGGCTATGAACCACGCACGCTGGCTATAGGCCATTGCTAAATCTAGGATAAGATCCACTTGTTGGTATTCCTTGGATGATTGTTCTCAAGATCGAACAGCTCTACCCACTGGTGTACTCATTGACGTTAATTGACAAGATAGCGTCTTGTCATTACAAATCTCATTCCGGATGTTTAGGGTGTCATTTTTCCAATACATGTTTTCAATTCAAACGCTCATGTGCGTTTTTTGATAATCTTAACCTCACACAAGCTGATCTCTACCACGGAGTATAGACACAGCAGTCAGGGGTGACAACATGGTTGCAAGGGATTGGTAGTTCACTCGTGTGTATCTCCTGCTCTCTCTCTAGCACTACGAAGTATCTATGGACATACGGTTTTGGGGTAAGACCCAATGAGTAATTGCTACATCACACCATAGGCATTACGGATCATAGTTTGATCTGCATTGAGGATCACAGTTGATCTCTCCCATTTCTACTTTCAAGGAAAGAATTCCGCAATCTACCACGCGATAGCATACGAACACAATTTTTAAGTTGATTCCACTCAATCTGTACACGGTTAACTATGTTGGTTACCGTTATCTCCTAGTTGAGCAATTTCTACAAAGAAGTCTTACCAAGGGATTTGACTACGTAGATTCTAATTCACGGTCTTAGGTTGCAAAGGAAACAAACAAGGTTCCCAGTGCAATACTGTGTGTTTTTCAGGTAGGGGACGTGATCCTCTCCATTTGAATACGGGTAAGTGAACATTACGTTCAAATCTCTAGGTACGCATCTATTGATTTGGTGTTATTCCATTTTCAGTATGCTTTACTTGGTTTTTCATGACGTATAAATACGCTTGAATGTTATAGAGCCATGCCAAAGGCATGTCGGCACACAGTGTTTTGGGCCAAGTGTCCAATCTATCTTTCTGCCTTATGCTGTTATGAATCCACTTGTAGGATTCAATATGGAACATGTTGTCACATGGGATACAACATGGTCTAGACTCAAGGAGTTCGGTTTAGCCAGTGTGGAGCAATGAATGAGGGTCCCTCTCACTCCCGTCCTAGAGTTTCTGTAGTTATCTCCACACACAAGTACGTCTTGTACTTGAAGGATGTTCCTTTTCACACATCTTTATATGAGACATATTCCACATGTGGAGAATATGAGTCTCTGGACTGACACTGGCGCCATTATGTCAATTATGTGTCACGACAAAGTCCCTAGGTGCTGGTCACATCTGTTTTCTAGACCATTTTTAGCACGATGTATCAGGAGCAATTTCGTGGCCAAAAATTGTCGGATACTTAGAATGACTTGTTAAGATACAAGTACTACTAAACAACATTACAAATGGTTTTTTATACATATAGCAAGGCCATAAGCTATTACTGAAAAAGTTTCATTGTCTGTATCTAGAAGTGATCAATGTTTCACCTTTTATTGCGATTCAGACTTTCAGCAAGGCTTGCAAAAGATTGCAAACTAAAAGTATTTAGTTTCTTTTCAGAACTGTTTACATTCCTTTTATTGCGTGCTAGGTGCATCACATTTTCCATAAGTATTTGCAAGCATCATTATGGATGTACAGGTTCGGTTAGTTTTTGCTAAATGCATGCACACTAGGTGTTATGGGCCCTAGTGTTTAGCAAGGGATGATTTGGAACGGCATGCATATTCCACAGATTGTTGCTTATGAAGCATTTTGCACTCTATGTGCACTATCTCTGTGAGATTACTTTTGGATCCACTAATCACCAATAGAGGTCATGGCTCGGTTTGGGCGTTTGTGGATTTTTTTTTCAAGTTATCCATGATGGTTATTTCGGACATTGTTGATTCTTCACCAATGTTAAACACTACTGTGATTTCCCGTTTACCAGTCATCTGGGACGACTGTCTGTAAACTGTGAGGAAAATGCAAGTCAGTACTGTCAGTTATCCAAGGGGATAGGCAGATTACAAGAATTACAAAGAGTAATCTTGTGTTAAAGGATTTGCTAAGAGCATACGTTAGCACAATGCATTTCTAGATAGATGATTTTCTCCCTATTCTAGAATTTGCTTAAGTACGATTTTTGCCTTTGAACACCTCTTGTGGTGGGGTTGGAGATTGTGTCAATACTTTCATACGTCAAGGACTTACCAGGTGTGCTGACAGAGTACGTTGGCACGTAACCTTCATTAGGGATGAACATGTAACGGACTTTCAAAATAGTCAAGCGAGTTGGTGATCGTGCCTACAAGCTACTACTACCATCACACTCTCGCATTCATCCGGTGTTTCATGTTAGCCGTTTACGAAAGCGGTTACATGGGGACGACAACGTCATTGACCAACAGGTTTTGGTCAATTACATTGAACCTCCTACGTTACCGCATGAACCTGCACGTGTTATGGATTATCATGAGTTGCGTACACGCCATCATGTATGACAACAAGCCTTAATCAAGAGGAAAGACCGCCCTGAATAAGGTGCCACTTGGGAAAACATTAGTGTTCTTAAGAAGAAGTTTCCCACTTTTGTTTTCGAGGACGAAAACTCTTCTTGAAGGGGGGAGTAATGTCAGGACACGGGTCCTGTACCCTAAGAACTAGGCGAGGCAAGAACTACGGCCAAGGGCCGGGCTAGGCAATGTGGACAGGGGATCTGTCTAGGGCAAGGGGCTAGGAGCCCACCTATAAAGGGAGGTTGGGAGGAGGATCCAGGAGAGCCTAGTTGCCTAGTTTCTTACATATACAATCCGACATTGAAGCTACCACAAACTTAAAGCAGGTATTGGAGGAAAGGATTTTGAATAGCAAAGTTGATTTTACCTTGGGTGAGGTTCTTGGCATTGCTAAATGCGAGTTTCATGAAGAAATTATAGATATCATAAAAAGAAAGAGGCAAAATCTCACCGAGTCTATTCCTCCACAGTTTGAGGGTGAAGGGGAGTCACTTAAGGCACATGGAATACACGTCCAAGAGAGTGATTGTGATGACAATGTGGTAGGATGCTACTAGTATTCTTGAAGAGATGCACATGCTCGATTTGCAGATGATGAGATGATGATGATGAGGACTCCTATAAAATCCACTACTCCAAAAGTCATTGGACAAGAGCTACAACAGAAACCTTAGTCAAGGTGGGTGATCTTGAGGAGTCATATGCTGCATTGATAGATCATGGCTCTGAGATCAATCTTATGTCCAAGAGTCTTTACATGAAGGGTAAGTGGCCGATAGACACAGACCATGGGTGGATGATTAGAGCTGCAAATAACTCATCGGGAGAGCTGTATGGGGCTCGTCCAAATGTTAAAGTGACAATTGGTAATGTGAAGGATGAGCAAAATTTCTTTGTGCAGGAGATTTCTACCTATCCTCTTATCCTTGGGTAGCCATATATCACAGCCGTTTGCATGGAAACAAAGGTCTTGGATGATGGTTCTACTCATGCTAGGGTAAAGAGCTGAGATGGGAAGCGAGCTGTGCAATTTTTGACTGTGTGTGAATCACGAGAGGAACCACATTAGTCTTCGTGAGTATCCTCTACCAAAAGCGAACAAAGAGTTCAAAGAGTACAGGGAGACAAGGGGTTTTGGCCATGTATAAGAAGAAAAAGATTCTCGCCTGACCCAAAGTAAGAAGAAGATTTTTCTACAGGCTTCCAGGGATTAACAGAGCATGGGTCAGTATGTTTTATGAATCTTGAGGATATGAAAAGAAGTGCACGACAATATGTATATAGTGTACAGAAATACATGAAAGAAAATGGTTTCATAGAGGATAGTGAATGCATTTCAGGTTTCTTTGAACAAGTTTCTCATGTAGATACTATGCTTGAGCTCGAGGCTATAATGGACTCTAGAATGCAAGATGGAACCCACATTGTGGAAGTATGCTCTATGGAAATGTATGATGTGATTGAGTCTTTTGAAGATCATAATATTTCAATGCTAATGAAGGACCGGAAGTGCATGTGGAGACCAAGTACAAAACGGTGGCTAAGAAAGTGAGACCAGTGGCCTTACCTTTACCATCAGATTGCAGGAAAAAGCTAGAGCAAGCTTCTTTGCAGTCGAGTCTCAGGGATCCAAAAAGAACTGGACACAAGTTTACAATGGAATCCCTAAAAGAGATAAAAGTTGGTTGTGAGGAGTTTTTAACAGAAGAAGAAAAGAAGAGTTTTAAAGAAATGCTTTCAAGACATGGTAAGGCTTTTGCTTTCCAGCCACATGAGATAGGGGGTGTTGATCCTAATGTTGTTGCACCTATGGTGATATTCATTATCCCTCATGTACCTTGAAATCTATGCCCAATTCCGGTTCCAAAAGCACATTTGCCAAAGTTAATAGAACTACTCAATGAAAATATTAGCATGGGCATATTGCCATATTTGAACAGGTGGTTCATTGTGCCTAAGAAGAATGGAGCTTTGCGATTCATACAAGATATGCAACCTGTAAACAAGCTTACTATCAGGAATGTGGGTACAGGACCTATAGTGGATGAGGTTATAGAGGCGTTTGCAAGAAGGTCAATTTACTCAATGGAGGATCTCTATTTAGGATACGATCAATTTCAGATAGATGTTGAGAGTAGAGATATGACAACTATGAAAACACCTTTGGGGCTGGTAAGGATGTGTACCTTACCTCAAGGAGCAACAAATTCAATTGCACATATGATGAATGGAATGAACAAGGTTCTACGTGACTTCATACCTCAAATCACAATGCCATTTCTTGATGATGTGCCCATCAAAGGATGTGACGATAAAGATAAAGATGAAGCTATGGATTCAAGGGGGTGCCGTAAGTTTGTTGCAAACCATATCGAAGAATGTAAGTATATTTTGTCAAATCTTGAAGAAGTTAATCTTACCCTCTCAGGGAAAAAATCTGTATTTTGTGTTAATGAAGTGTTGATTGTGGGGCATATGTGTGGTCCTTATGGTAGAAGGCCTTGTCCAAAAAAGATAGATGCAATCAAAAACATGAAAGAAACATGTACAACTATAATTGAAGTTCAAAGATTTCTTGGTGCTTGCGTCTTCTATCTTATTTGGATACCACATTATGCACATGTAGCAGATCCATTTTATAGGTTGTTGAGAAAGAATCAGAAGTTTCAATGGGAAAAAGAGCACACAAAAGCCATGAGAAAGCTAAAGAAACTACTTCTTTCATTGCCAACCTTGAGAAAGGTAGACTATGCATGTGAGAGACCTGTCATTGTGACAGTGGACACGAGTCCTACAGGGATAGGATGGGCAGTAGGGCAAGATGATGATGAAGGAAAAAGGTATGTGGTGAGATTTGGAGCCAAGATTTTTAGTTCTCGCCAATGCGATTATGCACAAGTAAAAAGGGAACTATGGGGGGTGGTTACAGCATTGAGGTGTGACAAAGAGTACGTGATAGGGGCATCAGTGGTTGTGGAAACTGATTTTTTGCCTCTTCTTGGAATGATCACAAACTAATCGACTCATGATATTGCAATGCTGCGATGGATTGCCTACATAAAGTCCTTGAATCCTGAGTTCAAGATATTGCAGGGAAAGATAATCCAATGGTAGATATGCTATCTAGAGCAAGGTATGAAGATGAACAGGACATGATTATTGAGGGAGATGATGTTGGCACAAAGTTTTACACTATTGATCATGCAAAGAGTAGTCATGCATGTTTTATGTCTTCACTTGAGTCCTTTTTAGAGGAACTATATGAGGAAGAATGGCTCTTGATAGGTCCCTATTTAAGTACTCTGCAAAAGCAGTATGATTGGACAGATCAATAATTTAAGAGGATAAGAAGAAAAGCATATGGGTACTTCTTGAGGGATGGCTACTTATGGAAGCATCCTAAACAAAAAGTTGGAACACCATTGCGGGTAGTATGCGATAAGGTTACTCAACAACAAATTATCAAGGAGTTCCATGAACGTTTATGGGCACGACATCGAGATGTATGGGAAACATTTTCCAAGGTAAAATAAAGGTATTGGTGGAAAGGAATGTATAAGGATGTGGCTAAGTTTGTGGAGTCTTGTGTGACATGCCAAATGTACTCAAATGTACGGCATCGTGATGGACTACATCCTACTTATCCATTATCCATGCATTACAAATGGGTTGTGGACTTGGTTACAATGCCTTTGGGACTTTGGAAAATGAGGTATTTGGTGATTGTGCAAGAGAAGATTTGTCTAATCAAGTTGAAGGGCGTGCATTGAGGACAAAGAGTACACAAGATGTATGTGAATTTCTTCTTGAAGATGTGATCTGTCGCTATGGGTGTGTGGAAAAGATAACTGCAGATGGAGGATAATTCGATGCTAATGAAGCAAGGGAATTCTTCTCTAGAATGGGCATCAAACTAGCTATAACTTGTGCTTATAATCCAGAGGGTAATGGCAAAAGTGAAAGAGGACATCCTCCAATTATCAAAGCTTTAGCTAAGGCTTGTGAAGGTAAGCTTGGAGAGTGGCCAAGGTTAATTCCATTTGCATTGTGGGCTGACCGTACAACACATAGTTCAGTCACTAGCTATATGCCTGTTGAATTGATGTATGGTCAAAAACCTGTAATGCCAATTGAAGATGTAGTTCTTACATGGAATGTATTGACATGGGAAGATGGAAAATGCCCGGGGCAGTCACTTTTTAGAATGTGTATGATATCACGGGAGTTAACCGGAGAGGATTATTAAAAGACCAAAATTATAAAAATGTATACATACAGAGGGGGGTGGTGGTTTTTTAAATAGGCTCACACTGTAAGTATAGTATGTATATTGGGGTATTATTAATTACCTCTTGAACGCACGTGATATAGGGGTCTTTTGATAACTGACTGCCCCGGCTGGAAATGCAACTTACAGCTTGCGTGAACTGGATGGGATAGAACTGAAAATTCCCATTGCAGGAAAAAGAATTAAATTATTCAAAAGAAAAGGGAATGCTGATCCATTTGATGCACAACCAAGTGAAGAGGATGATGAAGCCAACTATATGCAAAGTGAGGATGAAAGTGAGAATATGGTGTCTAACCATGAGTTTTAATGCTCTATAATGTTGTTGTGGCACATACCGGAGAATGTGCAGGTTCAAAGGGGGTGGATGTCGTGGCGTGGCACGTACATAGTGTGAAATGAAAACATTCACCTCACTCTTGACACTTCTCGATGTATGCAAATAAAAGAAATCATGTACATATTGTAATATATGTTCAAGCGTCTACTGCGGTCATTGTCATGTACATACTTATCCGGGGAGTCGTGGCCCTGGATGTGGCGCATTTGCGTGCTTTTCCACTTGATAAGATGCTTAATTTGGTTTGAAAATGTACATAGTCCAAGTGTTTCATGGTGGCACACTCATCTCACCTATAAAGACTGATGCGGGCAAAAACTGCCAAAAATAGCAGCTAGCAGGCGTTGTTGCAGAATTGCATGAAAAGTGACCCAAAAAGGTATTGATAGCCGTTTTTCGGCTCTTTGTAATTGCCACAGTGAGTTACCTTCCCCTATCAAATCCCTCAAACACTGTGGTTACCCTCACCCTTTCACTGTATATAGGTGCGTGTGAGTTAAGGGACTTTTCCCATATCTCCTTACTGAAATAAAAAACCCTCAATTAGCTAGTCATTGGGCTAGTTGAGCCAAAAAAAATAAAAAATATAAAAAATATAAGTATATTATGGCCCATGCGTATGTAAATATTTCTTTGTATATAGGGCCTAAATAAAAGATTTTTTCATAATTATTTTGGTATTTATGTAAATATTTTTACCTAGGTGTGTGTTATTTATGCTCTGTACATTGCTTCACCATTACCACAATTTTTCTTACCATTTTTCATACTCTTTATTCCATATAGAAATATTTTCATGTAAGCTTCTCTTATATTTGGTGTAACTCCACCCCAACAAAAATCCAAAAAAACTAGTTTTATTTATGTGTATTTTTTTCACTATTGTGATTTTATCCCTTCCTACATCTATTTTGTTTTTTTTGTAAAAAATTAGAACACCAAAAATATTTATCTTTTTATAGTAGCCTCATAATGAGAGAGATTTCTTTTGACCCCTTTATATTTTTTCCACTTATATTATTTATATTTGACATGTACATATTTTTTAGACCCCTCAATATTTGATTTTCTTAGTTGTACTATTCACTTATATCATGATCTCAACAATATCTTCAATTATAGACCTACCAAATAAGGTCAAGGGTAGGTGGCATGCATACATGCACTATGGAGGTCTCACTCTTGGAGGTATTCAAAAGAATCATCCAGAGAAGGACCCCACAAGGACCTTGTGCAGTGGAAAAAAACGGTCGGTTTTGCTGAATTTTTAAAATTCACTTGCTCTCCGAATTTGAAAAGGTGATACAAACAAAAGTTGTAGCTCGTGGGCTAAACTTTTGCCTCCAATTTTTTCATATTTTTTTGAGCTACGAGCTGTGAGCTATGATTTTATTAGTGGACCCCAGTTTTCCCATGCTATGCAGCCACACTCTCTCTTCCACTTTATCATTTTCCTCTTTCACACACACTTCTCCACTCATCATCCCCACCTCTCTCACCACTCCTCTCTGCACCCTACCCACCTTCTCCTCAACCTTGAAGAATAAGAGAAACCATGGTGAACTCATACCTCCCACACACAATTCCATTCCGAAATTGACCACCTAGTCTCATTTTTCCTCCTCCAATTTACCCATATCTATAAAAAAACCACAAAATTCAGCCTCTTCTCTTAAAAGACAGCATCATGGTGGTTGATTACTCAGCTTCAATTACCTTGTCTCTCAAGGAAGTTCAAGAGTGGAGAAAAAATGTACCGTCAAAGCTAGTGGACCGTCAACAAGCGTCAAAATTGGCCCTACTCAAGACACTTGGAGCATCAACCTTGTAAGAAATCCACCTTTTCTTACCTCTTAAGAGTTCTTGTTCCTTATTTGTATCCTACATGGATACTCCCATTGTAAATATCCAATTCCATTTGTAAATTAATACTAACTCTACTAACACTAACCCACTATGAAAAGTCCTATCACCTCCATTTCTCTCCTCTCTCTTTCCCCACCAACTTCTTGATAATTCCAAGCAAAAGAAATTAGATAAATGGCTGAAAATCTAACCCAACCATGGTTAGAGGAGTAACCCTAGACTTCAAAATTGCTATAAAAGGAGGGTGTAGCTAGCACAAAAAGGGGGGAGCCATAAGCAAGAGCACTATGCTATAGCTTGAGAAGCAAAGCTCAACCTCTCTAGAAGGAGCTCTTGAGTGGAAGCTCATTGTCTTATGCATGTGCATGTGTTGTAATAGGGGATTAGCAAGGGAACTCTATGCCATTGTAAGAGAGAGAGTGATCATTCAATTGAGAGTAGGAAATCTATCATTTCTCCTACTAGTGTAAGCCCAACATTTGCTGAATCAAGGAGGGTGGATTTGGACTAAGCTTGGATATTTTGTCTCCCTTCCAACGTGAAGTAATGGACAACAATGATGCGTAAGTGTCTTGGTGTTTTTTTGTTAAGTTCTTGATAGCTTGTCTCTGGTGTTATCATCAATCTAGCCATAAATCCCACATATTGTAAGAGGGCGACAGGGTGGAGAGGACTCCCTTGGCTTTAAGACAGTGATTGGGGTGGCTTTTCTTGTGATGTGTTGTGGTGAAATTTACGCAAGCTATGTTGAACAAATACTAATTTCACTTTGATTTGTCATGACAGATTTGTAAGAAGGTATTAATGCAACAAGCACCCCTCCCCCTTTCTCTCTCTTTCTTAAATATATAGTTGTGTTTGCTTGATCATTGCCGATACGTTTCAAAACAGCCCGAGCACTATCTCTCTCTCTCTCTCTCTCTCTCGTGTTTTAGTGTGTGAGAGTGTTCCATTGGTGTTAGGGTTAGTGTAAATTCCTTGCTTGTTTGTGGGTTGCTCTAACGATTCTCCTCTTTTGCGTCCTAGTTCGCTCTTAAACTAGGTGGTGCCCCTTGTGTAGTTGGGATTTGGCTGTGGGTTTGTTGTTTTGTTTTGTGTTGTGTTGTGCCCCAGCCCCATTGAGCAGCACGGGAGCCTTGAAGGGTGTTTAGAGGTTGCTCTTCTTGTTGCCCGCCCCGGACCGCCTCAAATTGGTGCCCCCACGGAGGACGGCTTGTGTATTTTTGTGTAGAATCAACCTTTAGCATAGTCTAGTAGTTTGCATGAATCACGAAAATTTGTATGATACCTTCATTCCCATTGCAAGGCAAAAGATACACATAATTGTTAGTACTAAGTTGCAATTTCAACGTGTCATTCGTAGAATTTTAGGTCCTCTTAGGTTGGCCGAGATAAATGCTTCAGTAAATCTTTTTATTTTGCCTCTCATTAGGTACGACCTTAGTTTGGACGTCTATATTTTTGTTTTGTTTTAAGCATTAGGTCATGCATAGACCATGGATAATGGCCCAGGAATAGAGGTTTTCCCCTTCCATTTCACTCCACACATTAGAATAAACATTGCAATTAGTAGGAAAATCCATTTTCAACAACGTATGGTGTTCATGTTTGGTGCCCAAAGAGTAGGAGAAATTCTCGCATCACCAAACCCTGTCATCCTACCTCTTATTGATTATCATAGGTCGTTTGATGTGAATATCTTTATTTTGTTGTAGAATAGATTGCAAGCTAGATACATTATTGTGTAAATCTTTTTAAGAAAGAAAAACAAAAACGGGTGTCACTTTGAAATCAATTCAATGGAAAGCCAACGCCAAATGTCTGGGTATCCTCTTTTCTTTGGAGAGCCTGGAGAGGATGCTGAATTATTTTTAGCAAATTTCAAGATGTCTTGCCGTATCAAGAGGATAATAACTGATCAAGAACGTGTAGAAATGTTTGAGGTGGTCCTTAGGAAAGATGCTAGCACTTGGTTTGACTCTTTGCCTGAGGAAGTTAAGGGGAATTACACAGAAGTTTTGAATCGTTTTAAGATATACTTCTTTGATCCCCAAAACACTCAAAAACTATGGCAAGACATTGTTTCTCATAAGCAAAAAGACTTAGATGACTACTACTTGTACAAGCAAGAGTTTCTACGTCTTTGGGCTCTATGGATACGAAATGTTGCTAACCCTGGTGATGGTGCAGAATTTCTAAAGAAGGAGAGGTTCATAGCCAGACTCTTTCCTGACCTTAAGGTAAAAGTTGAGGCGGGTGCACCTGCTACCTTTGATGCAGCTGAAACTAGGGCTACTGAGAAATATAGGAAACTCAAGTGCTTAAGGGGAGAGGTTCCAATAGAAGGTCTTAGACCCAAAGGTAAGTCACAAGCATCAACATCGAGGGAGCTTCCTGAGGTAACGGCGGAAGTAATTGAGAAGTTAAACGAATCTTTAAGCAGCCTGTCAATTCACCTTGCACAAGCTGTAGGTCCAAAGGGACAAGCAAAGAAGTCTGAAGAGCGAGATCCACGACCTAGGAGAGTCTTGCAATGTTGGAATTGCGAAGAGTCTGGACATGGGATGTATAATTGTCCTTGGCCCCGTGGGGAGCCAGGGAGACCTAACTTGAGTTACCCAGTGATGAATGCAGGTGAAGGAACTGGTCAACAAGCAAGGCTTCTACAAAGACCAAATGGACCAAGACCACCTCCACAAGGGGTAGAAGGAGTTCCACCTTTGCCAGATCCAAATGTGCATGTGGTAGAGGTGACAAACTCAAATGAGGTTGACATGGAAGCAAATGGCATTAAGCGTGGCCGAGGAAAAGGTAAAGAGAAAGAGGGTGTCCCATCACAGAGTGACCATGGACAAGGCAAGAAGTCAAAGGAGAACAAGGAAGCTAAGAGGACTCGACGTCGTATCAATCTCCAAGACTTCCCTCTTGGACATGGTATGGCTCCATACAACCTGTTGGAAGACATGCGAGGTAAGGGTCCTGATATCTCATGGCCTCAGTTTCTTGCATTATGCCCACAAGTTAGGAGGGATTTAACAAAGGCAGTTAGCACTAGGAGAAAGGTAAAAGAGAGTTTTCCTGTTGTAAAAATTGCACATGCTGAAATGAACGAGGATATTACACCTGTGCTAGATTGTTACATAAAAGGAAGATTGGTTAGGAAAGGTCTAGTGGATGGGGGTGCACAAATTTGCATCATGACAGAAGGGCTCATGCAAAGACTAGGCATGCACATCCATGAGACACCTGAAATCAAAGTAAAAATGGCAAACAATAGCAAGGCTAGGTGTGTAGGCATTTGTAAAAATGTCTTTGTAGAGGCCTTTGGCATTAAGAAGGATTTTTATGTTATGTCGACCAAGGGAAGTGGTTATCCATTTATCCTAGGAAGACCATGGCTAATGAAAATGCGAGCTTTGCAAGATTGGGAGAGTGGGAAATTAATTTGCAAGAATGAAAATCATAAGAAGGTTGTCTTTGACATGAAGGAGCAACGCCAAGAGGAGATCTATGAAGAATCATCTCAAAGTGAGACGGAAGAAGGTTGGACCGATAGCACTTTAGAAGAAGAAAGTAGCGGCAGCATTACTGAAGAGGAGTCTTCCATTGAAGTCATGGGGGTAAGGTTTAAGCCAAACAACCAGGAGACCTCTTCTCGAGGTTTGGAAGAGGTAGGTTCCCAAGAGAACCAAAAGGTGGAAGATGAAGGGATGCTGGAAGGTATGCTATCAACAACACTTACAAAGGATGAAAGAGAGGAGTTCAAATGTGTGCTAAGGAAGTTTCCTAGGCTTTTTGCTAAAGACTACACCGACGTGTGTGGGGTAGATGTTGTTCAACACAAGATTGAGTTAAAGCTTGAGGCCACACCTAAAGCTCAGAAGCTACGAAGGCTAGGAGTTATAAAGGAACAGGCTCTACTCAAGGAGGTAAGAAAGCTTCTAGCAGTAGGTTTCATTTATCCAGTGGAGAATTCAGAGTGGGTCTCTCCCGTTGTTGTCACTCCTAAGAAAAACGGCAAGTGGAGGGTGTGTGTGGATTATCGTCCACTTAACGAGGCAACAAAAAGAGATAACTTTCCCCTCCCATTTCAGGATGAGATACTAAATGAAGTAGCTGGTCATGAGAAGTACACTGTGTGTGATGGCTACTCGGGTTACTTTCAAATAGGTATCGCAATGGAGGATCAATTGAAAACAACATTTATCACTCCTTGGGGTTGTTATGCTTTTAGAGTCATGCCATTTGGTCTGACAAATGCTCCTGCAACATTCCAACGCTTCATGAACATGGTGTTTCAAGCATTCTTTGGAAAGTCCATTAGGGTTTTTATTGATGATTTTTGCATTTATAGCTCAAAATCATTGCATCTACAAAGGGTAGAAGAAGGTTTAAAGAAGCTCTATGACATGGGAGGTCAACTCAACCCCGACAAGTGCCACATAGGTGAGGATGAAGTGATCTTGCTCGGTCACAAGGTTTCCTATAAAGGCATTAAGGTGGATCCTTCAAAGGCAAAGGCTCTTATTGAGCTCCCATCACCGAAGAGTCTTAAGGAGGTCATCTCTTTCATTCAGAAGGTGAAGTATATGTCACGCTTCATTCACTTAGCCTCGGAGTTGCTTCATCCTTTGCAAAAGTTGACACAACAAGTAGAATTTGCATGGTCTGCTGAGCTTGAAGAGTATTTTTGTAACATTAAAGTCATTTTGTCAGAGCTACCAACATTCATGCCTCCTTGTTGGGAGTACACATTCTTTGTTAGCTCTAGTGTTGGAAGGGAAACAATTGGTGCTGTGTTGCTACAACAAGATCCCCACAGTACAAGGATGCGACCCATCTACTTTGCAAGTAGGGTCATGAATGCTTTGGAGAGAGACTACACAGAAGCAGAACTCATGATGCTTTCTCTCATGTTTGCGGTGAGAAAGTTTAGATCCTACCTGCTACCAAAACCTTTTGTAATTCTCACTGCAGAAAATTTGTTCCCTTGGGTGTCATCTCAAATGAATCTTAGTACTAGGATCTCAAAGTGGATTATGGAGTTGCAAGAGTTCCAATACTCTTTCAAGGTAGAAGATAGTGTGCGTGCACATTTGGCAGGGATTCTCACTTATAGGGTACATGAGAAGGAAATTAAGGTGCCTCAAGTAAAGACCCTACCATTGCCACCACCAAAAAGTATTCCCAATTCTTTTACCTTGTTTTTTGATGGAGCTTTTCGACGAGCCACAGGGAAAGCAAGAAGAGGGCTAGTGTTGCTCAACCCAAGTGGAGAGGTGGTCATGAAAGAGAAGGTCAATCTACCAGGTTCAACTAGCAACAATGAAGCAGAATACGACACACTACTTCATGGTTTGAAGATGTGCATTGGCCAAGGGATACAACGTCTCATGGTAAAAGGAGATGCACTTCTCATTGCTAAACAGATTTTAGGCATTTGGGCATGCAAGAATGAAAGCTTACGGACAAAAGTTCATGCCATTCGTAGATTGTTTAATCAATTTGAAGAAGTGCAACTATATCATATTCCTAGGAAACAGAATGAAGATGCCGATTTACTTGCACAGCAAGTAGTTACATGTGTTGAGAAAGAAGTGCAGGTCATCATGGTGGCATCAACTGTCAAGCAACCGAGATACCAGGGATTGGAGTCATTGACTCCCATTATTAGCTACATTTTGGAGGGCGAGTTTCCACAAGACTTCACGAAGGCTCAGAAGAGGAGACTCATGAAGAAGGCAAGCGCATATCTCTTCCTAGAAGGCTCCCTCTATCAAAGAGGGAGGGATCAAGTATGCAGAAGAGTACCAACTATTGAGGAAATTCCAGCCATTCTAAAAGGTTTGCATGAAGAAGCATGTGGTGGTCATTTTGCCCAAGAATTAACTGTGAAGAAGATTTTTCTTGTGGGGTATGTTTGGCCAAGTCTGCATGTGGATGTCCAACATTGGTGTAAAAGTTGTCACAATTGTCAGGTAAATGGGAATAGAAGATTGGTTTATGGTCCAAGGCAAATCGTACTTGCAAATGGACCCTTTGAAAAGTGGGGCATTGATGCTATGGGTCCTCTGCTTAGGACAAAAAATGGTAAACTCTACATTCTAGTGGCTGTAGACTATATGACTAGGTGGGTGGAAGCACAAAGTGTGGCAAAGGTAAATGAGAGGACAGTGAGCAAATTCGTCTATACTCACATTTGTTGTAGATTTGGCACACCTTTGGAGATTGTTTCTGATAATGGTCCAGGGTTTAGAAAGGGATTGCTCGTAGAAGTCTGTGAAGAACTTCACATTCTACATCGTCACAGTACACCCTACTATCCCCAATCAAATGGTTTGGTAGAAAAAGCTAATGGTGTCATTGCAGGCATCATTAGAAAGATGGTGAAAAACAAGACAAAGTTGTGGGATGACTTCTTGGATGGTGCCTTGTGGGCGTATCGAACCACATATAGGGAAGCCACGGAGTTCACATCATTTCACTTGGTCTATGGTCAAGAGGCTTTACAGCCAATTGAGCTAAACATTCCAACAATGCGACTTCATGGAAAATCAACACAAGATGATCAAGAAGCATGGATGGATCGACTTCTTACCTTAGCTGAGCTGGAGTGGAAAAGAGAAGCAGCATACGAGTGCTATAAGAGGAAAGCCACACAGACAAAGGAGAAGCTTGACAAGAAACTGAAGGACAAAGGCATCAATGAAAGAGATCTTGTGCTAAGGTATGACAATCGACTCGATAATCGTTTTGATGCCAAATTTGAAACAAGATGGCAAGGGCCATACATAGTCAAGAAGGCTTTCAATTCAAGTTACTATCAGCTTATGGACTTGAATGGTAAAGAGCACTCCAGGAAAGTAAACGGGTATCGATTGACGCCCTATTTGAGTCGCCTTCTACCAAAGGATCTACCAAAGATCTGTCAAAAGGCCACTGTCTCAGGTAAGTATTGTTACATGAAGCATGAGTGTAACTCTAGCCAAAATTCCGAGGGGCCAAACAATAAAGATCTCGTCAAGGACTCTGAAGCACTCTCTTTGGAAAAGATTCTCTATGATGGTACATGAATATACCATCATCCAGGGGGAGGGCTAATGATAGCCGTTTTTCGGCTCTTTGTAATTGCCACAGTGAGTTACCTTCCCCTATCAAATCCCTCAAACACTGTGGTTACCCTCACCCTTTCACTGTATATAGGTGCGTGTGAGTTAAGGGACTTTTCCCATATCTCCTTACTGAAATAAAAAACCCTCAATTAGCTAGTCATTGGGCTAGTTGAGCCAAAAAAAATAAAAAATATAAAAAATATAAGTATATTATGACCCATGCGTATGTAAATATTTCTTTGTATATAGGGCCTAAATAAAAGATTTTTTCATAATTATTTTGGTATTTATGTAAATATTTTTACCTAGGTGTGTGTTATTTATGCTCTGTACATTGCTTCACCATTACCACAATTTTTCTTACCATTTTTCATACTCTTTATTCCATATAGAAATATTTTCATGTAAGCTTCTCTTATATTTGGTGTAACTCCACCCCAACAAAAATCCAAAAAAACTAGTTTTATTTATGTGTATTTTTTTCACTATTGTGATTTTATCCCTTCCTACATCTATTTTGTTTTTTTTTGTAAAAAATTAGAACACCAAAAATATTTATCTTTTTATAGTAGCCTCATAATGAGAGAGATTTCTTTTGACCCCTTTATATTTTTTCCACTTATATTATTTATATTTGACATGTACATATTTTTTAGACCCCTCAATATTTGATTTTCTTAGTTGTACTATTCACTTATATCATGATCTCAACAATATCTTCAATTATAGACCTACCAAATAAGGTCAAGGGTAGGTGGCATGCATACATGCACTATGGAGGTCTCACTCTTGGAGGTATTCAAAAAAATCATCCAGAGAAGGACCCCACAAGGACCTTGTGCAGTGGAAAAAAACGGTCGGTTTTGCTGAATTTTTAAAGTTCACTTGCTCTCCGAATTTGAAAAGGTGATACAAACAAAAGTTGTAGCTCCTGGGCTAAACTTTTGCCTCAAAGTTTTTCATATTTTTTTGAGCTACGAGCTGTGAGCTATGATTTTATTAGTGGACCCCAGTTTTCCCATGCTATGCAGCCACACTCTCTCTTCCACTTTATCATTTTCCTCTTTCACACACACTTCTCCACTCATCATCCCCACCTCTCTCACCACTCCTCTCTGCACCCTACTCACCTTCTCCTCAACCTTGAAGAATAAGAGAAACCATGGTGAACTCATACCTCCCACACACAATTCCATTCCGAAATTGACCACCTAGTCTCATTTTTCCTCCTCCAATTTACCCATATCTATAAAAAAACCACAAAATTCAGCCTCTTCTCTTAAAAGACAGCATCATGGTGGTTGATTACTCAGCTTCAATTACCTTGTCTCTCAAGGAAGGTCAAGAGTGGAGAAAAAATGTACCGTCAAAGCTAGTGGACCGTCAACAAGCGTCAAAATTGGCCCTACTCAAGACACTTGGAGCATCAACCTTGTAAGAAATCCACCTTTTCTTACCTCTTAAGAGTTTTTGTTCCTTATTTGTATCCTACATGGATACTCCCATTGTAAATATCCAATTCCATTTGTAAATTAATACTAACTCTACTAACACTAACCCACTATGAAAAGTCCTATCACCTCCATTTCTCTCCTCTCTCTTTCCCCACCAACTTCTTGATAATTCCAAGCAAAAGAAATTAGATAAATGGCTGAAAATCTAACCCAACCATGGTTAGAGGAGTAACCCTAGCCTTCAAAATTGCTATAAAAGGAGGGTGTAGCTAGCACAAAAAAGGGGGAGCCATAAGCAAGAGCACTATGCTATAGCTTGAGAAGCAAAGCTCAACCTCTCTAGAAGGAGCTCTTGAGTGGAAGCTCATTGTCTTATGCATGTGCATGTGTTGTAATAGGGGATTAGCAAGGGAACTGCATGCCATTGTAAGAGAGAGAGTGATCATTCAATTGAGAGTAGGAAATATATCATTTCTCCTACTAGTGTAAGCCCAACATTTGCTGAATCAAGGAGGGTGGATTTGGACTAAGCTTGGATATTTTGTCTCCCTTCCAACGTGAAGTAATGGACAACAATGATGCGTAAGTGTCTTGGTGTTTTTTTGTTAAGTTCTTGATAGCTTGTCTCTGGTGTTGTCATCAATCTAGCCATAAATCCCACATACTGTAAGAGGGCGACAGGGTGGAGAGGACTCCCTTGGCTTTAAGACAGTGATTGGGGTGGCTTTTCTTGTGATGTGTTGTGGTGAAATTTACGCAAGCTATGTTGAACAAATACTAATTTCACTTTGATTTGTCATGACAGATTTGTAAGAAGGTATTAATGCAACAAGCACCCCCTCCCCCTTTCTCTCTCTTTCTTAAATATATAGTTGTGTTTGCTTGATCATGGCCGATACGTTTCAAAGCATCCCAAGCACTATCTCTCTCTCTCTCTCTCTCTCTCTCTCTCTCTCTCTCTCTCTCTCTCTCTCTCTCTCTCTCTCGTGTTTTAGTGTGTGAGAGTGTTCCATTGGTGTTAGGGTTAGTGTAAATTCCTTGCTTGTTTGTGGGTTGCTCTAACGATTCTCCTCTTTTGCGTCCTAGTTCTCTCTTAAACTAGGTGGTGCCCCTTGTGTAGTTGGGATTTGGCTGTGGGTTTGTTGTTTTTGTTTGTGTTGTGTTGTGCCCCAGCCCCATTGAGCAGCACGGGAGCCTTGAAGGGTGTCTAGAGGTTGCTCTTCTTGTTGCCCGCCCCGGACCGCCTCAGTATATTGATGGAAAATGATGCTTATCTATGCTTTTTATGCTTAGGCGAGTGATCCCACAAATTTAGGGATTTTTTTGGCTTCGTTTGGGATTTTTCGCATCAAAAATTGCATTTTTTGGGTCAAAAATGAGCTGAAAATGGTCTAGTTTTGGTCCAAAACGGAAAAATGGCATAAAAATTGACACATCAACTGAAAATTCTGTGGGTAAGAGAGGGAGGGCTGCTTTTTACAGAAAAAACCAAAAATTTTGCTCAACTGTGCAATAGCTTCCATGGTTGCCCAATCTATGTGTGCTGCAGTCCCGCCTCTTCGCAATCTTGTATCTGAGCTTGTGAGGGAGTGAATTAGGGTTTCCCCTCATCAAAATGGTGTGTGGGCTTCACTTTAGAAGCTCATGAATCTCTGCAAAATCATAAAATTGTCTTCATGAAGGTGGAAGCTCGAGCATTCCTTTCAATTGTTTGATGTTACGACTATGTAATTGGGGGAGAGGCTACATGATTGTTAAGTATGGAGCCTGATTTACCCTTGTAATTTTCTGTGGTAAAAGCGCACATTTGTAAGGCCCCCATTATGAGGAGAAGCCATCGTGGGTGAAGGAAAATCACTCACTGGAAACCAAAATTTTCACGGACAAGAATCAGGGGCAACTTTAAAGGCCTCGGGGGCGGAGGCCCCCAAGACTTTTTTTTTCGCCGGAATATTATGGCCGGATGGCGGCCGGAAAGTGGTCGGAAAACAACCGGTCGGTTGGCCGGTGGCCGGTAGTAAATGGCCGATGGCCGGTGGTCGGAAGTCAATGGCCGGTGGCCGATGGCCGAATTCAATGGCCGGTGGCCGAATTCAAAAGCGGACTTGTCTTCTCAAGGGTGGCCGCACATGGGCGGATTGGAGGGTCCGATTTGGACTTATTCGCACAAGGGCGGCTACACATGGCTGTCTCTCATAAGAGAGGGCAGCCCTTTTGGCCTATAAAAGGAGGCCATTTCTACACACATTTTATAGTGTGAAGTTGATGCAACAAGGTGACTGTGAGGTGGTGAGAGTGAAGCAAGGCGGGAGCTCCATTAAGGGTATAATCCCTTTGTAAACTACTTCTTGTTTTGAAGTACTAAAGCCATTGAGTGGCTGCTTTCCCGTGGACGTAGCCCACATTGGGTGAACCACGTATATCGTGTGTACTCTCTCTCTCTCTCTACTCTATAATCTCGTGTATATAAATTTGTCTCTCTCCATTAAGTAATCTACTCAATTATCTATTTAGCTATGTCTTATTTCCTAACAACTGGTATCAGAGCAAGGTTTGCTTGTAGCTAAATTATCTCAAGGAAAGGATTCCTTGAATTGAGTGGGAGTTATGGCGGAGGAAGGGAAGCTCAAGATTGAGAAGTTCAACAGCAAAAACTACCAACATTGGAAGATGCAGATTGAAGACTATCTCTACCAGAAGGACCTCTATTTGCCACTAGGCGGTCTTGCGAAGAAGCCCGCAACAATGGCAGATGAAGCATGGATTGTCCTTGATCGAAAGGCACTGGGAACAATCCGGTTAAGCTTGGCTTCAACGTTGACCTTCAATGTTTCGGAGATGAAGACCACGGAGGACTTGATGAAGTCACTTGACAACTTCTACGAGAAACCATCGGCATCCAATAAGGTATTTCTTATGAAGCGCTTGTTCAATCTAAAGATGGCAGAGAATGGTTCAGTTGCAGAACACCTAAATGACTTTAACACAAATATAAGTCAACTTTGATCAGTGAAAATCAATTTTGATGAAGAAGTGCGAGCTCTCCTTATACTATCATCTCTATCGGATAGTTGGGACAGCCTTGTGATGGCTGTAGTAATTCTATCTCTGGCACAAATACTCTTAAGTTTGATGATGTTGTGGGTGTTCTCCTAAGCGAGGAAATGCGAAGGAGAAGCACAGGCGAATCATCAAGTGCTGCACTATCAGTGGAAACAAGAGGAAGGCTTAAGGAGAGGTTCAAAAACCAAAAGGGTCGTGATCGCTCAAGGCGGAGCAAGTCACGCACAAAGTCAGTTCTTGAATGTTGGAACTGCGGCAAGAAGGGCCACGTCAAGAAGGATTGTTGGTCCAAGAAGAAGAAGGAGACAGAGTCTCAAGACAACAAGCCAACATCGGAGGCCAATGTGGCAGGTAAAGTAGAGCAAGATGCTCTAATTCTCTCATTAGACAATGTGTCTAATTCCTGGATAGTAGATTCCGGGGCTTCATTCCATGCGACACCACACAAGCAACATTTCCAAGACTACACCAAAGGTAATTTTGGGTATGTATACTTGGGAGATGATGAAGCTTGTGAGATTGTCGGCAAAGGTACAGTTTCTGTCAAAATTGCTAACGAAAATGAATGGAAGCTTAAAGATGTTAGGCATGTTCCTTCTCTTCGCAAAAATTTGATCTCTACAGGACAATTGGATGATGAAGGTCACAACATTGCATTCGGAAACAAACGGTGGAAGATCTCAAAGGGATCTTTGGTGGTTGCCAAGGGTGAAAAAGTCGGTACACTTTACTTGTGTATTGTTAGCACGCAACCTTCAGCTTGTGCAGCAACTACAGAAGTTGACAGTGCGGTGTGGCACTACCGACTGGGGCATATGAGTGCCAAAGGAATGCAAACCCTTCAAACAAAGAAGCTTCTACCAGGTTTGAAAGAAGTGGACTTAGAGTTCTGTGAAGATTGTGTTTATGGTAAACAAAAGAGGGTAAAATTTCAAAAATCAGGAAATGAAAGAAAAAATAAAAAACTTGAGTTGGTTCATTCTGATGTTTGGGGTCCTGCAAGTACACCATCACTTGGTGGCTCATTGTACTATGTAACATTCATAGACGATGCGACTAGAAAAACATTAGTTTATGTCATGAAGAATAAATCCGATGTATTTTCCATATTTCAAAGGTGGAAAGCCTTTGTGGAGAATGAAACAGGTACCAAGGTTAAATGCCTCAGATCCGACAATGGAGGCGAATATTGCAGCCAAGCTTTTGAAAGCTTTTGTGCTAGCAATGGCATTCGGAGGCAAAGGACAACCCCAAGGACACCTCAACAAAATGGGATTTTGGAAAAGATGAACAGGACAATCATGGAACGAGCACGAAGCATGCGGCTACATGCAGGCCTACCGTTTGAGCTTTGGGCGGAAGCTGTAAGTACGTCTGTGTACTTAATCAATCGGTCACCCTCAACGGCATTGGATGGGGGAGTTCCAGAAGAGGCATGGACAGGTAAACTGGTGAATTATGCATTTCTCAAAGTGTTTGGGTGTGAGGCTTTCATGCACATAGATAGAAGCCTAAGATCAAAGTTAGATGCAAAGTCCAAAAAGTGTTTCTTCATTGGCTATGGAGAAGGAGACTTTGGGTATCGCCTATGGAATCCTGAAGATGGTAAAATCTTAAGGAGTAGGGATGTAATTTTTAATGAACAAAATACGTACAAAGATTACTTGGAAAGAAAACAAACAAAAGAAACAGGTGATGAGTACATGGAGCTTGAGGACGGTGAAGACTCAAGGACTGCAAACGGTGACAATGTGCAACAATGTCAACCAAATGAGGAGCCTCAACCTATTCCCCGAAGATCTACAAGAGCAAGTAGGCCTCCAGAAAGGTTTGTTCCTTCCTTCAACCATCTCTTGATCTCAGATTCTGGAGAGCCGGAATCATATGAAGAAGCTATGCAACATGAATCCAAAGAAGAATGGACGAAGAGCATGCAAGTGGAGATGGACTCACTACATCGCAACCAAACATGGGAGTTGGTTGAGTTGCCTAAAGGTAAGCGGGCACTTCAAAACAAATGGGTGTACAAGCTAAAGGAAGAAGAAGGTGGGAAGAAAAGGTACAAGTCTAGGCTTGTGGTAAAAGGTTTTTCTCAAAAGAAAGGTATTGACTTCAATGAAATATTTTCTCCTGTTGGAAAAATGAACTCAATTAGGCTTGTCTTAAGCCTTGTGGCTGCTCATGATCTAAATCTCGAGCAAATGGAGGTAAATACGGCATTCCCTCATGGTGACTTAGAGGAGGAAATCTACATGCTTCAACCAAAGGGGTATGAAGTAAAAGGTAAGGAGAAAATGGTTTGCAGATTAAAGAAGAGCTTGTATGGTTTAAAGCAAGCATCAAGACAATGGTACTTGAAGTTTGATCGATGGATGTTGGATCATGGATTCACAAGATGCAACTCGGATCACTGCGTCTACACGGAGAATTTGGGAGATGGGAAATTCATCATCCTAATGTTGTATGTTGATGACATGTTGATTGCAAGTGCTAACATGCAGGACATCAAAGACCTAAAAGAGCAGCTGTCCAAATCTTTTTCAATGAAAGATTTAGGTGCTGCAAAGAGGATACTTGGTATGGAAATATCAAGGGACAGGACGAAGAAGACAATTAAGCTATCTCAAGAAGATTACATCAAGAAGGTACTAGAAAGGTTTGCAATGCAAAATGCAAAACCAGTTTCTACACCTTTGGCTGGTCATTTTAAACTAACGAGGGATATGTGTCCAAAGACACAAGAGGAGATAGCCTATATGTCTAAAGTTCCATATGCTGCAACGGTAGGTTCTCTAATGTATGCTATGGTCTGGACAAGTCCAGACATTGCACATGCAGTGGGAGTTGTGAGTAGGTTCATGGAAAACCAAGGTAAAGAGCATTGGCAAGCTGTGAAGTGGATACTTAGGTATCTAAAAGGGACAACAACAAATGCTTTGTATTTTGGAGGAACTGATATTTTTCTAGAAGGGTATGCTGATGCAGATATGGCAGGTGACAAAGATACTCGAAGGAGCACTACTGGCTATGTGTTCACGGTTGGAGGCACAGCAGTAAGCTGGGCTTCAAAGCTGCAGAAAGTAGTTTCACTTTCTACCACGGAAGCAGAGTATGTAGCAATGACGGAGGCAAGCAAAGAAATTTTGTGGCTTCACAGATTCTTAGAAGAGCTTAGATTCAAACAAGACAATTGTGTCTTGTACAGTGATAGCCAAAGCGCTATCCATCTTGCGAAGAACTCAGCCTTTCATTCAAGGACAAAGCACATTGAGGTGAGATATCACTTCATACGCACTCTTTTGGAAGAGGGACAATTAAAGCTAGGATAGGTGCATACAAGTGAAAATCCTGCAGACATGTTTACAAAGGTGGTCAACAAGGAGAAGTTGAGCTTTTGCTCATCTTCAATCGGCATTCAAGGATAAGAAGCCAGAATGGAAAGCAGTCACAGGTTTGGTTTGGAGATCACTCTCCAAGTGGGAGATTGTTAAGTATGGAGCCTGATTTACCCTTGTAATTTTTTGTGGTAAAAGCGCACATTTGTAAGGCCCCCATTATGAGGAGAAGCCATCGTGCGTGAAGGAAAATCACTCACCGGAAACCAAAATTTTCACGGACAAGAATCAGGGGCAACCCCGAGACTTTTTTTCGCCGGAATATTATGGCCGGACGACGGCCGGAAAGTGGTCCGAAAACAACCGGTCGGTTGGCCGGTGGCCGGTAGTCAATGGCCGATGGCCGATGGTCGCAAGTCAATGGCCGGTGGCCGGTGGTCGGAAGTCAATGGCCGGTGGCCGGTGGCCGAATTCAATGGCCAGTGGCCGAATTCAAAAGCGGACTTGTCTTCTTAAGGGCGGCCACACATGGGTGGATTGGAGGGTCCGATTTGGACTTATTCGCACAAGGGCGGCTACACATGGCTCTCTCTCATAAGAGAGGGCAGCTCTTTTGGCCTATAAAAGGAGGCCATTTCTACACACATATCATAGTTTGAAGTTGATGCAACAAGGTGAATGTGAGGTGGTGAGAGTGAAGCAAGGTGGGAGCTCCATTAAGGGTATAATCCCTTTGTAAACTACTTCTTGTTTTGAAGTACTAAAGCCATTGAGTGGCTGCTTTCCCGTGGACGTAGCCCACATTGGGTGAACCACGTATATCGTGTGTACTCTCTCTCTCTCTCTCTACTCTATAATCTCGTGTATATAAATCTGTCTCTCTCCATTAAGTAATCTACTCAATTATCTATTTAGCTACGTTTTATTTCCTAACATATCTTTCCACTGCATATGGTCTGGACTTGCCCACTTTGAGAGTAGACGAGCAGTACGCGTCGCTTGTTGTGCCAACATGCCGTGTGCTAGAGACTACATGCGTTGAAATGCATTAACAGCCGCTTGTTGTTGATCATCAGGCAATGGTTGGGTGCCAATATCTTGTTTCTGATCGGCCTTTTTCTCTTAGAGTTGTAGTCAACAGAGTGGCAAATATTCAATATCATTGGCAAATATATATTCTCACTCATTGGGACACTGCGCGGAATCCACTAAATCAAACCACAACAAATGCGACTAATTGAACCACAAGGCAAATTTGAAATACTGACAGTTAAATGAAAAATTTGAAATGAATAAAGATAATTGACTCAATTAGGTGAACCACTTCAAACCAGATAATACACTTCAATAAAAAAAAGAATACACTTGACAAGACATGTATATCATAGAAATGTTTAAATCGGATAAAATGATGGGGCAAGTTCAACAAGTGGACGTTGGCAGGGATAGGCTCTGTCTTTAAATGTTCTTTGAAAAATATCAACACGTCAGAAGCATTCCTTCTTTGGTCCCGCTCTTTTAGCTTCATCCAACAATCTACTTTAATTCGAATAGCCCTCATAATATCTTCTTCCGGGTGGTGGAAAACTTCTTCTGGAAAATAAAATTTTCTAGCTGCACTCCAAAAATCTGCCAGCATGTCGAACAGGTAGCCCAATGCATAAATGTCACTAGCTTTTGTGTATGCATTTGCGCACCGTGGATCGTATAGTTTGGGAGCAATCCACGGTCACTTAGCCATCTCAGCATCCCTTGCTCTCTGTGCATTCAAAAATGCTTCGTTCGATTGTGCGCTTGGAGACATATAATTATTTGCTACGCGCTTAGTAGGTGTTCTCAGCATCATACCCCAATAAATGATACTGACGCGGGGTTTATTGGCATGAGTAAAGTCCAACGTTACATTGAACGGGTGCAGGTCATTGTGCACTATACCGGCCAAGTGGACAGCTGCAACGCAGTCAATTAAGGCATGAAAAATTTCCGGCATATGCTCGACCACTTCTTTGATCCGCACCGTGTCTATCTCCCTTACAGGGTTGTTTGCTACAGGCAATGACCTCCAGTCGTGTTGTAGCCTGTGCATGTGTCGTTTGAACAATCTGTGAGCAAACGATAAGCGGCACATCATGTCGTCCACGGTATCCCATTCTTGTATGAGAATATCGTGATCCAAGATTTTTGTAGTAAACCCAATGCACCTTACAATGGAGGGGTGAAGCATTTGCATTCCTCGCTCTGTCTGAAAGCTGTCAAATTTTGCCTCACTCCCTCCCTTGTAACATTTTCCCACATATGTAATGTGGTCTGGAAAAAATGAGATGCCTTTGATAGTGTACAATGTGCACACACCGAAGGAGCCTGCTCCAATCCTCATACCTTCTACCAAGGCTTTGTGAGGGATGCCGACAAGATGAGTGCACTTTGCATTCAAAGCAATGTGCATGATTGTGCCGATGCCGCTGGCATCGGATCGACATCCCACAGCTGCTTGTGCATCTTGGGCCATCTTCAATCTCTTGGGTAAGGCTGCTTGGTCCTGCGCTTTCACACGCTTCATCTTTACCTTCTGTTCTTCCCACAATTTATCCCAGAGCTCTAATTTTGACATGTGGCAAGCAGGTCAAATATATTCCTTTAAGTCTTTGCAACATACTTTCATATTGCCCAACACTGTCCTGACCTTGTGGTGGGGGTCAAATTCTCGTATCCCAGCTGGACTCAACAACTCGTATTGGCCTTCAAGTTGCAACCTGCACTCTGTGTTCTCCCATATAGCGCTAGTGATGTCTTTGATGTAGACATCGCTTTCACTAATCTACTGTATATGATCAGCTGCACATGATGAGATTGTCAAAATACATTCTTCATGAATGGCACGCATAATACATTTATTTTGATCTGGCGTTATATTTGCACTGGACAATACAAAAACAACATATCAAATACAAATTCATGGTTGCGAATGACACTACCACTCTCACACTATCTCAGGTAAACTCTTAACCACCACGTGAAGACTTTAACAAATGTGCAAGGAAATATTGATAAAAGTTGAATATAATCTTCACTTAAAATTGCAATCTGTTACACGTGTAAAAAGAAGTTCAAACAAGTGGTTTATAAGAACTTAATTCAGTTCAAACAATACATGTTAATGGTCTTTAACATTTCAGCATATATTGAATTTTTAACTTATATTTTTCTCCGTGCGCACATACTAATTCAAACAAAGCACACACTGACTTAAAATCTTCAAAAACATTTAAAACATTGGAAGTATACAAATTCGACTAGCAAATTGTGTTCACACACTTTTTTACATAGAATTTATGTAAATGTAGCAATCAAAAAGCGATGATAATTGATGCTCTTTAAAAAGATACAAAAGAATATTTAACATGAAAATTGTGTGCATTTAGATTTTTTGCAGAGAGTTTATGTAAATGAAACATTAAAATAGCGATAATGCTTGAGAGTCCTTTAAAAAGATTAAAAACGAATATTAAACATGCAATTTGTGTGCAAATATTTTTTTACGTGTAATTTATATAAATGGAACATTTAAAATAGCGATGATTGATAAATAAAGTATTCTATATAAATGAAACATTCAAAATAGCGATGATTGATGAATAAAGTATTCTATATAAATGGAACATTTAAAATAGCAATGATTGATGAATAAAGTATTCTATATAAATGGAACATTTAAAATAGCGATGATTGATGAATAAAGTATTCTTTTGAATATGATTAGCTGCTAGTATATAATTTCAAATGGACAGTAAAAAACAACAAAATCAAACAATTCATACATTTTGTATATAAAATACTCTTCATAGCCACGTTACCAACCAAGTATTTCATTTACTTAATACTTAAAAATTTAGTTGCACATGCACATACAAATAATATGACGTTCGTCCGGCCGGGTTAATGACCTGAATGCCACATTTATGCAAAAACATATGCTTCTAACAAACAACACTCTATTAGCCACGTTACGACCGAGTGCCGCCTGAATCTAAGGAAAAACAATCACCTACATACGAACATCATATAGGCGTGTTATCGACTGATGCCCATATGTTTTTTGGAAAAGGGGAAGGGAAGTTGACTTACCATAAGGATATTAGATTCGCAACGTTATCGATGTAGTACCCAGACAGTAAGCCAATACTTACCACAAGGACACCATCTTCCCCGCGTCATCGAGGTGATTTCCCTGTGATAAGCACTGTTCTGTAGAACAACTTACACACACACTCCCATTGTGTGGTAAGGTACCTTATTACTGCCGCGCACTACGACAAAAGGAACGTTACCACACAACGCGCACACACACACACACACACACACACAACACATAACCGGATCATGTGGTCAGGTACTCTACTGCTGCCGGGCACTACAACGCAGAGCACGCTTCCACACGACCCCCTCTCTCCCTCTCTCCTCTCTCCTCTTGACGTACCTGTAAAGGTGGTTGCAAGTGCTCTCTCTCTCTCTCTCTCTCTCTCTCTCTCTCTCTCTCTCTCTCTCTCTTAGAAGACGAAAGCAAGACGCTAATACACCTAGCAGGCCTGATCGGGCCCGTGTATATAACGCTAACAACCCGCCGGGCTTTTCAGAATTCCCTTCGGGCCCGCAGGGAAAATAATGAACCCCGGTGGGCCTGCCGGGAAAACTGAAAAGCCCTACGGGAATTTTGTGGGTTTGCAAGTGGGTTTGCAAGTCACCACTGACCGGGTTCTGTGTGATTATGTTTACTATGATCATGTAAATGTGTCAATAAGATTTTGTGATCGCACAAAATTTGACATAATTACGTAAATATTTAATCCCTGGCCTCAAACCCTTCAACTATGGGATAAAGTTGAGCTCTTTAGCTTAGACTTATACAACTTTGGAAGCCCAAGGCCCTATACAAAGAAAAAGAAATATTGTGCAATATAGTACATCCAGAGCTTGGTGTATAATTGGTGTAGCCTATGTTAGCCACTGCTAACACTTTCAAGAAAGGCTGGGAAGATTGCAAAAATTTTCATGTAAATTGCACGTGTGGCGAGGGAGGTGGATTGACTACATATCAAGGTACGAGGCCAGGCGCACGCGCACACACACACACACACTGTGGTACTTAACAAGCTCCTGGTGTATTTTTAACTATTGTAACTTCTCCACACCATGGGACTCGTCCCTCTCTTATATTGGCAAATACGGATTCTTTCCTAAGTAGTTTACTACCCTATAGCCAAAACCGGTTGTGAAGGGGCAGGGTCTTTCTCTCTGCAAGCATAGGCGGCCTCCCTGCCGCATAATGGAGTTGTTCCACTCATGCCAATTCTGTTCATTACTAAGATCTAGCTGCCCACCTCCATTCTCTATATAAAGAGGTGAGGGCGCTTCTCTGCCTCTCACTTAGCTTTGTTTGTTGTTCTGCCTAGAAAGATTTGCGTTGTGTTTTATTTTGAAGCATGGAGCATGCTACAACTGGCACACAGGTCGGCCACCTTGCCCATCTGTATTTCTTTGTAGGTTTTTTTTATAAAAGGGGGGCATTGTTTACTTTGATGTAACTACTATAGATTGTGGTTAATATTGAGCATGGTGTTTTTGCTCCAAACCTAGTTACGATCCTCCATGGTTGGGAGCATATATAGTAAATCATGCTAGGTCATGGTGACTGTGGTAAGTCCTGGATATTGCAAGGGATAAAGGTCTTATTCTTATTCACGGTTTGCTAATGACATGAGGTTTACACTGGTTGTTTGAAAGAGGCCTCTTTTCTGCCGCTATGCTGAACCTGACTCTATTTTCTGAGAGTAACCAAGCCTACCTTGGTGGCCTAATGGGGCTTCAGAATACCGCATGGATTAATTAGTACTGTCACTTTTTTAGCTATTGGTTGTAAACAATTTTTTCTATCATTCGTGTATGGATTACCAATTGCTAAACCGCTTGATAAATTTCTGACAACATTGGTTTTATTGTGTGACTACTCTACCCTAGCAATGGTTTTTTCTTTTGGGATTGCTATTCCGTTGCCTTGCTTGGAAAAAAAATTTCAATGGTAATCTGACACAGTGAAGGGCCTACTGATGACTTGTTAGTACATAGACTTTGTAATCATGCTGGGTATATGTATTTACTTGAGGGGGTGGAGTTTTCTGTCTTACTATGCTTTGGTTCTTGGAATGTTTTGAGCCCGGTTTCACCAACAGGTTGTCCTACTACCTTATGGACTAGGTTAAGCTATACATTGCATTGCCTAAAAACACTTAAACTGCTGGCTATCTGTGTTGATTCTCTATCCAGCTGTGCTATAGTTTTAAATAATGTTGGACTTTTTTGCTTACCATGACTGCACTTGGACAATACTCTATGCATTTACTTGGACAAATGGTACTCCTCTCATAAACTTTTAGTACTGAGGTGAGTCTAGACACATTAAATAACATGACATATGTTCAACTCATAAACCGTGTTGGTTTTTTTGATACCGTGAAAGAGAAATATGGGTAAGTGATAAAGGATATTTCAGAGTCCACTCTACCATAATGGACTTCTGACCTGGATATTTTTTACTCAAGTTTGAGAACTTGAAAAAGAAAAATTATTTTGAGGTAAACTTCTCATTTATACTTCATTTGATTGGGTCTTTAGGAACTAATAAAAATAATTTCAAAATGATGGTGGATTCAGACACTTGGATTAGAAGGGGTGATGGCCTTCTTATCAAAATAATATTCTTTAAAACTCTAGTGTTTTTAAAAAAAGGGGGGGATAATAATAACATTTCTTCCTAAAATCTATGGACTTAGCTTGGTAAGGTTTTAAAATAAGTTTGTAATATGGACATGGATAACAATTGGTATAGTCCATTGATACCTGTAAAACACATCCAAGGCTAGCTGAATTGTTGTCTTGTTTGTATGGATGTAGGCATTAGAAAAACTTTGAACTCATTTTTGGGCCTTTTAAGAGTGCCACATCATCAAAGTTGTACAAAAGAAAGCAACCCGGTAGACCCCTCTAAATATTGCTTAGAACCCCATGATATGACCTATCATTGGAAAGTTCTTGAAAAATGGATTCTAAAGAACCAAGGTCCGAAAATTTTGGATGACTTCTATGAAAGTTATGCCATTTTTTTTCAATCAGCCAAGATTTGTTACTGTTACAGTAATCTAAAATCACCTTTTTCTAGATCTACATGAAGGCAATGTCCGATACATGCATGCTATATATCAATAGATAGCAATTGAAGATTAGATTCTAAATATCCAACCTCCGACAATTTTGGATCTTATTTACAAAAAATTTACCGATCCCCACTTTTTGAAAGCTATGCCACATCAACAATTCTTACAAGGCCCATTTTTGAGTCCAAACTTTTCCTAATGTAAGGACTCTATCTTGTCTTGGAAGATTTTTTTTACCTTTGATAAGGTGTCCTACATTGGATTACACTCTCACTTACTACTTGGGAAGCTCTTCTGTTACTTTGTATACGGAAATGAGGCTTCATTCTTACAAACATTGTACAAAATAATTCTAAGACTGAGCTGTTTTTGTACTTATCATTTCATTTCTTCCAAAGTTAGCTATTTTCTGAATGTAAAAAGTTCATCTATGTCATATTATTTATGGTAAAACAGCTACACACACATCCTATACATAAGGTTTTTTCTCTCTGGGAAAACCGGGATGCTGGCTTTGGAAACTATGTTTGAAACATAGCTCTAGGATTGACCCGCAATTTATAATCCCTTGGCTGGTTGACTGGTGTTAGGTTGTCCTTCTTATACTATTTTTCTGGTCTCCTGCTCACGGCTATTTTTGTCTTTGACTTTGTCGGTTTAAGGTTTGCAGGCCCAACTCAATAAAACTGATCTTATTCATGTTATTATATTTCCTTTCAAGACCACAAACCCTTTAGAATGACAGCTCGCATAACACAACCCTCAGAATCATACAAAGAATTCCGAACAAATTTAGTTATACCTTAACACTAGAATTGTAACAGGACACTTTTATGTCCTTGGACACTTTTGTGTCCTGTTAAGTGACCATTTTGCTTGAATTATTTGAAGAGTATGAGAATGGATTTCTAGGTGCTATATATCCACAAAGTTGCCTTCTGAGATGAAAAAAACTTAGCATTTTTTTTGGAGTATCGATCTCACCATTAACCTTACTCTTGCACAACATTTTAAAACCTAAATTGTGTGAAAAAACGGGTCCTGTTTTTGGCTTTTTTTCAATTTTTGGCAACTATACCACTCTAAACTTCATGTTTGTGAGGTTTAGATGGCTAGAGGTTAGGCCTTCATAGTTCTCAACATGTTTTGATGCTTGTAGGGAGAGCTAAGTGTTAAAATTGAAAGTTATGACCAATTTACAAGAATTGCATAATCCTGTTTTTGGCCAAAATTAGCACTTTTATTATTTTTTTGGGGGCTTTCTTGATATCCAAATTCAATTTTGATTGTGTAAGTGTAATATATAACATAAAGCTAATCTTCCTTGAGTTTTGGGGGACCTAATATGCTATATAGCATAGTATATGATGATGGTTGATTTTTTTGATTGCTGAAGAATACGATACATTTTAGAGTAGCAAGTATAACTTTCTCAATATTGCTAGTTTCTTAGGCCAATTGTGTGTATTTTGTAGGTAGTAACCATATCTAATCAAAGACTACAAACTTTGCTAGATATTGAGTAGTTTCTATGGGTTTCTAGAGGTCATAATGCTAAACCCAGTTTTTTCATGTTTGCTATATTTAGCACTTTATCATTGCCCCCAAGGTTCTAGTTGTAAGAGAATGCTCCATGGCTCCTTTTGAATCCAAAGGCCCAAAGGGAACTAAGAAAACATGTATATAGTATCTGTATTGAGTGTGACTATAGAAACTTTGATGATAGGTCCGCAGAATGGCAAAAATGGAACTTTTTTGTACCTATTTTTTTTGCCCAAAACAAAATTAGTGAGGTAAAAGCAACCATATGTTTTGGTCACCAATTCATTGAAGGTAACGGGGCATTTTATCTCATGTCCTACAAAAATCCCCACTCTTATTTATATGCAATCAACCGTAAGAAATTGCTGTTTTGGGCAAAATGCACTGGTGCATCAACTTTGGAGGCTTGTAGTGACCAAGGGATGAGAAAATTTACAAGTTTCTCATTTTTTCCATATGTAGTAGTTATTGAACTATAAGCTCATGAAAGGATTTTTCAAAATGAGTGGATCTAATATGGTTTTGGAAATTTTTCCCAAAACCCTGAAAGGACACTTTTATGTCCTGTTAGGTTACCATTCTAGTGTTAAAGACCCTAAACAAAAAATGCCTTGGCAATTAGAACTAGACCCCTCCTTGCTAGAAAGGCCAAGGATTGTATTACTTACTACTATAAGTAAGTATATCCTCAATCTCATTGACCATTTCAAATGCCCTTCCAATACTGGCCTCTACATCCGTACTAAAGGGAACATGGAGTTTGCTAAAAGTAACCCGGACTTCTACACTGAATCCATCAAGAATGTTTTTTTGACCCTATGTTAAATGTGCCTGCAAGTTTGTTGACCCTAAAGCCTCTCGCGAATCTAGCATCATGTGGTTTGATCATGCCATTTGGTACATTCTCAACCATCTTGAGCTACTCTTCCCAAAAAAACCGGTGGATTTTCACCTCTCATTTATTTTTCTTGGTTGGGGAGCCAAGCTAAACAAACTGTAATTGCTCAAATTTCCTTTAACATCTTTTGTGGATTAATGTTGGACATCTTAAAAGAGCTGAAATCTGATAAACTAGGAATCTGCCTAACTACCTATGCTAACTACAAAGGTCTTAAGATCATCACTAGCCTACTTAAACCATGTATTGATGAGGATGATTCCATTGCTCTGAAAAGACCCAATTCTCTTACTTCCCCCAACTCTTTTACATCTTTTTTAACTCCTAGCTCTTCCTCCAGCTAGGGGAAGGTTCGTAGCTACACTAGGGGAAGAGGCAGAAACTCCCCCATCAGGAATTTTCTTGAATTGTAATCCTTGGTGATTTGCAGGTTACTACAAGCCCTTGCGGATGAAGGTCTCTCATCAAAGTTGCTCCTAAACATGACTTTATCTACTTAGACTCTCTCTTCCACGATGTACTTCTTGATTGGATACAACCTAAAGCTCTTTTTTTGTGAGTGCTTTGACTTACTCTTTGGCAATCACAAATTACTCGATAATGTTCTCATTGGTTGGATATATCAACAACCTGTTTAAAACTTGGTTTATAATAATGATTTCCTTAAACATAAATCAGTTCCCAATTGTACTTGTTGTCATTTTACCACATTTTGCAAAAACTTTTATTCATATTGTATCCACGTTTGTACTTGTGATCTTTGCATTACATATAATTTAAAGATACGAAATGTCTTGCCAATGGGCTCAATCACATACCTAACTCTCCCATAAACCCGTATCTTGCTCTGTCAGTTATATTATGCTGCCTAGCTGATCTTGTCAGTTCTCTCTGATTGGAGAAGGCAGTCCTACTAGACTTAACTAAATTGGTGGAAGAATGCTTCTTTCAAAAAGTATCATAGATTCCTAGAAAATGGTTATCCGCTAATAATTCTTGGCTAACATCACAACTTGCTCTTGATTTTCAAAAAGTCTCTAACAAATGGTTCATAGTTGGGCTTGATAAAAGATCTAATCATCCCACTCTTATATGCAAAAACCTGGCATGGAATGCTTCCTGTGATTGAGTCTCTGGGAAAGAAATCTTTAGAATTAGCTCCTCATTTCAAACAGTTACCAGTGATATCTCTAGACACTTAGGTAATTTGGGCTATTGTGTACATGACACTAAATTACCTGTATTATTTCCCACATATAAGATACATAAGCATAAGTTCAAATGGATTTCTAACGCTTCTAATGGTATCTTTACTGATATTGCAAAGGATATCACACTTTGCCTTGGATTAGTTCTAGCTGAGTTTGAACTTATTTGTGCCAATAAACAGAAAATCTACCATGACCTCTTACAAATTCAGTACAACCCCTTTTGGTTAACAACAAATTCCACCGAGGTGTCTCTAAACCTCCCAAAACAAGTCTCTTAACACACACACACACACCCACACACACAGTGGTACTTAAAGAGCTCCTGGTGTATTTTTTAACTCTTGTCGCTTCACATCTACACCATGGGACTCGGTCCGTCTCTTATACTGGCAAGTACGAATTCCTTCCTAAGTAGTTTACTACCCTATAACCAAAACCGGCCGTGAAGGTATAGGGGATTTCTCTCTGCAAGCATAGGCGGCCTCCCTGTCACATAATGGAGTCGTTCCACTCATGCCAATTTTGCTCATTACTATGATCTGGCGGCCCACCTCCCTCCTCTATATAAAGAGATAAGGGCACTTCTTTGCCCCTCAATTAGCTTTGTTTGTTTTTCTACCTAGAAAGATTTGCGTTGTGTTTTAAATTGCAGCATGGAGCTCGCTACAACTGACACACAAGTCAGCCACCTTGCACATGTGTATTTCTTTGCAAGTCTGTTTAATTTTAAAAAAAGGGGGAGCATTGTTTAGTTTCATGTAACTGATGTAGATTGTGGTTAATATTGAGAATGGTGTTTTTGCTCTAAACCTAGTTATGATCCTCCATGGTTGGGAGAATATATAGTAAATCATGCTATGTCATGGTGACTGTGGTAAGTCCTGGTTACTGCAAGAGATAAAGGTGTCATTCTTATTCATTGTTTCCTAATGGCATGAGGTTTACACTAGCTTTTTGAAAGAGGGCTCTTTTTTGCCGCTCTGCTGAACCTGACTCTATTTTCTGAGAGTAACCAAGCCTACCTTGGTGGCCTTATGGGCTTGACAATACCGCATGGATTAATTAGTACTGTCACTTTTTTAGCTATTCGCCGTAAATTTTTTTTCTATCATCCGGGTATGGATTACCAATTACTAAACCGCTTGATAAATTTCTGACAACACTGGTTTGATTGTGTGACTACTCTACCCTAGCAATGGTTTGTTCTTTTGGGATTGTTGTTGCATTGCCTTCCTTGGCAAAACTTTTTCAATGGTAATCTGACACAGTGAAGGGCCTCCTGATGACTTGTTAGTACATAGACTTTGTAATCATGCTGGGTGTATGTATTTACTTGAGGGGGTGGAGTTTTCTATCTTACTATTCTCTGGTTCTTGGAATGCTTTGAGCCCGGTTGCACCAACTGATTGTACCTACTACCTTATGGACTAGGTTAAGCTATACGTTGCATTGCCTAAAAACACTTAAATTGCTGGCTATCTGTGTTGATTCTCTATCCAGCTGTGCAATAGTTTTAAATAATGTTGGACCTTTTTGCTTACCATGACTGTACTTGGACTATACTCTATGCATTTAGGATGTATTTACTTGGACAAATAGTACTCCTCTCATAAACTTTGAGTACTGAGGTGAGTCTAGACACGGTAAATAACATTGAGGGCGAGCTTTTTGAAATGGGCCCTCTAAACCCGAACCAATGGGCCTACCCTCACAAAATGTTCGTAAAGAGGTACGCACACTACTTGGGGCACCACCTTCTTTTGGGAGTGGAGAAGGAAACCAATCAAAATAACACTTGCACTCACCCACTCAAGCAACACACTTTGAAAACCCCCTTACTCTATATACACTTTGAACACTTGAACACCATCAACGATTATGCAACCGAATGCCATGCATCAAAATGAAATATGCAATTTGTGGAATAGCATTCACCTTCTCCCCATAAGAATACCCATAATACATCCAAACTCTTCCTCTCTCAAGCACTCATCAAAAAATCATGCGCACAAGACTTGCCTCTCAAACACACGAGAGAATCACTTACATCAAACTAACACACTTTGCATAGAGAGCTCATCTCCATCTATGCAATGCCATGACACAAATAAAATCACCATGAGAGGTAGCCACATGCATATGTAATGAAGTAAAAGAGAGTTGGAGTGAGAAATTTCTTTAGACCAATTGAATAAGTGTGGAGAAACAAACCAATGGTAAATTGAGAATAGAACACTTACTTGATTTCTCGTACACCTTTTAAGGGGAGGACAGACGCTGGCTAACCATCACGAAATGCGACACTTGAAAGTTTTGAAGATGATTTCATGATCATTAACATAACCATGAGAGAGATCATGATGTATTTACAAGTTATTGAGGTGCTACAAATGATTTATTGGGTTGATGGAGTAAGAGATTGTAGAATGGAAAGAGTGGAGAATAGAGTTGCACTTCCTCCAAGGAGGAGGGTTAGGAGGGAGGATGTGAAAGAGGGAGAGTTGGGGTTTTCTCTACTATTGATCAAGAAACAACATGAAGTTGAAAATATAGGTGTGTGTCCTTGAGTCTCTCCAAGGGGGCTATTTATAGTCGTGTAGGAGTGGGATTATGCTACACTTAATTAGGGTGAGTGATTAGCCCTAATTAAGTGTCCTTTGACCACTCATTGAATATTGGACATAAAAGGGACTATTTTTTCACCAAAAATATCATTTTAGACCGTGAAGGCTCCATAGGAGTGCATAATGTAGGTGGGCCCCACCATGAGGCCCTACGGGTGGCTCCTACGGGGTATCTCAACTTGTCTGTCTTGGCATTTAGAAAGCATCTTTAGGTTGGTCCCATCACATGCAAGTGACCTTGAACACTCATTGCTCTTCTAGAAGATGAGTAGGGGAAAAATAAGATCTCACTCTCTTGATTTACTTGATTTACAGTTCCCTTTTGCTGCGAATCTGACAGATTTACACTATTTTGACCATAACTTTTTACCTGTAGCTCGGAATGACATGCTTCAAAAGGAAAATTTGACCTTCTCAACATGTTTGATATGAATTTGGACTATTCTTCACGCCCGTGCACCAAGGAATTCGGTTTGGAAGGTCCACACTAGGCTAGGGAACCTTTTGCTTCCAAGTCTTCTTGTATGGGCCCTTTGCTTGTATGCATCCAAGGGGAATCATGCTTTTTCAAAAGGCTATGATGCTTAAACAAATAGAGGAGGGCCCAATATTATTTGCTTGTGAAAAGAATATACAATTGTAGTCTTTTTGAAAGGAGAAAAACTATATGTATATTCTTAAGAGATATTGGGCCACCTATGTAGGGGGCATAGAAGACTTGTAGAGATGGACCATAATCTTTGGTAAAGACAAGTGGAGAGCTGATTTCCATGGTAATTTATCTATCTGGGATGGAAGATGGATATATTATTTTTCTACTACTAATTCACAAGAGGTAAGAAAGTTTGGGGGTAGATAGTTGGTTATTGTATGGTTACTTTTATTTACAAAGCAAAAAGAAAAGGGTGGTAATATAAATATATGACTAAGGTGACATTTTTGGGAAGAGTACAATGTATGTGTCGCCACAAAGGTTAAACGAAGAGGGGGAATTTACTCTAGATAACTTAATAGCGTAGAAAAATATATACACATATGAGGAAGAGGACGTTGAGTAGGCTGAAAAATGTTGCAAAAAGATGGTTACCATTTTATGCCACTCATATTAGCTCTCCCCCAAGCCTAAAGATATTCATATCTTTAGGAGGACGGTGTTGCTTTTTTTTCTCTTTTTTTTTTGTCATTTTTCCTTTTCTACTTTTTTTTTTTTTCAATAGGAGGATTGTCATGCACTCTTTTACTCCATTAGACCTGCTTTTCATTACCTCAATCCCATAAATCAGAGATGGGAGGGTTGCCTTGGGTATGTTCAGATTCCAAGGCTGGTTCTTCTTTGCACATCAAAGCTTTAAAAATAGGTGGAGCATTTGCCAAGCCGAAGGGAGCCATGCCAATTTGGAGCTTAGACGATGTAGGCAGATGACTGCCTATCAACGGATTGATACGTTGAAAGTAGGGCTTTAATCTCCATCCATTGACTCTGGTCTTGTGGAGTTTTCGTGATAAATATGCTAATCTGTAACTACCATTCCCAAACTTTGTTTTTATCATGAAAGGTCCCTCCCATCTTTGCAAAAACTTTTTGTCAAGTCGAGTATCAAGTCGGTTATCATAGCGAAGAACCAACATACCTTCCTTCAATCCTTTCCCCTTGAGCTTCTTGTTGATTTTATCCCTTTTGCTTGTCGCTTTGGTGATGTAGTGATCAATGGACTCTTCTCTATCTAGCTCAAGTCGTTGGAGATCTAAGATCCTTTCATGTAGAACCTCTTTTGGTTTTTTTGCCACTCTTGCAAGAACGCGCAAGCTTGAGAGCTCTACCTCAATGGGGAGAAGTGCCTCCTGTCCATAAACTAGATGAAAAGGGGTGAATTGGGTAGATACCTTGAAAGATGTCCTATACGTCCAAAGAGCAGCCGTCAAATGGTGATCCCAATCATTAGGCCGGTCCACAACCTGCTTAGAAATGATCTTACATATCATTCCATTCACTTTTTCCACCAATCCATTGCGTTGAGGATAGTAGGGTGTGGAATGCAGGTGTTTCACTTTTAACCTCCTCAAGAGATCATTCAGAAGGTCAGCCCTAAAACCCGGGCCTCGATCTGATAAGATTTTTAGGGGTGTTCCAAACCTACTACAAATATGATCAAAAACAAGTTTTGATACCTCTTCAACTGTGATTCGGGTTGTGCTTGTTGCTTCCGCCCATCGTGTCATGTAGTCAACACCCATGATGATGAAAACCTTCCCTGTAGAATTACGAGGTAGGGGACCTATTGCATCCACACCCCACTTTTCAAAAGGGCCATAAGATATTATTGGGACTCGAGGCTCATATGTTAGTCGTCTATCCCCAGAAATTTGGCATGGCTTACATGCCTTACACCAATATTGGACATCACTATGTAAGCTCGACAAAATAAACCCTGCTTGTAAAATCTTCCTACTTGTAATATCTTGAGAAAAGTGACCACCACAGACATCGTCATGACATGAAAGAATAATTCTCTATCTCTTGCACACCTGGTACTCTCCTCAAGACCAAATCTTTCCCTTTGTGATATAAATCATCCCCGATCAACTGGTAAGGTGTGGCCTTCTTAACTAGTCTATGTCTTTGCACCTTGTCTAAGTGTTTGGGACACTCACCTGCTTGTAGAAAGAAGATAATGTCTTTTAGCTCCTCTTGACCTTGATATTTGGGTTCATATAGTTTCACACCTCCTACCGCCATTTGAAGCTTTTCATTTGCGAGTAAGTCTGCTTCCTTGTTATGAGTTCTCACAATGTGTTGTACCTGTGTTTCTTTAAAACCCTTCATCAAAGCTCTTACACTACTAAGCCACTCAAACAATGTACGATTCTTGCACCTCCAAGTCCCTTGGATTTGCCTGACCACTAGCAAAGAATCACCTTTTATAATAAGTCTTTGTATGCCTAATTCTTTGCATTCTTCTAACCCAAGGGTTAGAGCAACATACTCAGCCTCATTGTTAGAGTGAACATTGGGTAGAGTGATACCTTTTCTAACCATTACCTCCTTTTGTGGGTTTAAAATGATGATCCCCCCTGCTGCTTTGTCTTGTTGGCGTTGATAAGCTCCATCAAAGCATAAAGTATGGGCATTATCAATCTCCTTCACTTTGAACTGTTTTGAGCCTTCCTCTCTTTGTAGTCGTGATCCTTCCCTTTCTCTCACTTTGTAGGTGAGAATATCTGCAAGTCCTGCTCTTGTGCTATCTTCTACAAGGAAAGTGTATTCAAATTCTTGGAGTTCAAGCACCCACTTTGCTATTCTAGATGAGAGGCTCATGTGTTGTACTACATATGGTAGATTGTGCTCTAAGGTGAGAAAAAAAAATGGCACAGGGAGAAGATACGATTGAAACTTCCTTACTGCAAATAAGATTGCAAAGACCACTTTCTCCATTTCAGTGTATCCCTTCTCGGCCGGAGTCATCACCTTGCTTGCAAAATAGATCGGCCTCATGTATAATGTTTTAGGATCTTTTTGCATCAAAACAACACCAATTGCTTCGAAACCTACACTTGCAGTGGCATAGTAGGTCTCCTTTGGATCTGGTGGCATTAGGATTGGGAGAGAGCTAAGAATGCCCTTCACTTCCTCAAAACATTTTGCATGTTCCCTCCCCCATTCAAATGTAGATTGGCTTGCCAACCTATGCAAACCCACTTATAGGCCTTGTCTTTAAGAGATAGACTTGTTTCCACAGACATCTTTATATCCGGGGTGATTCTCAATTGATGAATATCTCTCCATTTGTGTAAGAACGTATTCACCGCATCCTTGTTGTGATCACGGTCTTCCCCGTGAAATTCAGGAATGGTGATATTCTTAAGTACTGCATTGCTACCTTCTGCATCTTCTGCAACATTTGTCTCTTGCACTCCTTGAGTCGTGCAAGCTTGCTTCCCTTGAACTGTGCCACTTGGGTCTCTTTGAGTCTTCTCTGTGAATTCATAAATTTCACAAGTAACTCCGTAAGATTGGTAACATTTGCATTGAGTGCATAGAGGTTGCTTTCAAGTAAGTTTGGCAATGTATCAAAGTCTTGAAAGAAGCCATATCTACAAGGCCATGGTCTCCTAGATCATCGTCATCCTGCATATTAGTGTCAGCCGCACCCGTGGTGTCCTAATTTTTATCTGCATGCTTTGATACCAGTGAAAGGGTGATGGTAATGTGTGTGTTAGTCTCCACCCAACCGTGCTATTTTATACCCTCTCCATAGCGTGCACACTGTCCGGTCGTGGCGGTGGCCTTGCCCATAGGACCCATGTCCTTACAGAGAGATAGGTAGAGATAGAGAGAAAATAGCAAAAGAGAGAGGTAAATAGAGAAAGACAAAGAAAGAGGGAGAGAGATGGAAAGAGGGAGAGGAATAGAGATGAAAGAGGCAAAGAGAGAGGGGAGAGAGAGAGAGAGAGAGAGGGAGAGAGGGAAGGAGGGAAAGAGAAGAAGAAACAGAGAAATAGGAGGGGAGGGGGGGAGGGAGGGAGAGAGAGAGAGAGAGAGAGAGAGAGAGAGGGGGAGGGAGAGAAAGAGAAAGAGAGAGAGGAAAGAGGGAAAGAGAGAGATGGCGAATGAGAGAGAGTGAGAGAGGGAGAAATAGAGAAAGAAGAAAGAGAGAGAGAGAGAGAGAGAGAGGGAAAGAGAGGGAAAGAAAGAAAGAGAATGAGACAGAGAGAGAGGGAGAGAGGGAAGAAGGGAAAGAGAGAGAGAAAGAGAGAGAGAGAGAGAGAGAGAGAGAGAGGGGGGGGGGGGGGGGGGGGGGGGGGAAGAGGGAGAGAAAGAGAAAGACAGAGAGGAAAGAGAGATAGAGAATGAAAGAGAGCGAGAGAGGGAGAAATAGAGAGAGAGAGAGAGAGAGAGAGAGAGAGAGAGAGAGAGACGGAGGTGATGAAAACCCCTCGGGATGTGAGGGAAACTTGATTCAATGCAATATTTATAGAAACCTTAGCTTCGGCGAGATGGCAACTATGGTCATAGAGAGACATAGAAAGAAATATTGAGCCTATAGTGCGTTCTCTAGAGGTGATTTCATAAGCATGGAGAATCTACTGTTGTGTGTGTGTGGCAACCCTTGGAGTTAGGGTGTGGACATGGCTCAATAGTGCTAACTACCCAAACCCCAATGCTCAAGTACTACCCAAGACGTTACACGACTCTCCCAAAGTGTTCTCCCAAAATACTGCCCTAAAATCCCCCAATGCTCTCTCTTGAGATTGCACGCTTTGATGCAAGTGTTGCAAGTGCCTCCCCCCGATAGTGACCTCTCAGTGCCCTTTTCTAGGTGTAGGATGCATTAGTATAGGATAATCTGATTAGGTTAGGGCCCTAATCAGGAGAGACAAAGCAAGGAGTTGGGTCCTAGATGGTTGACCCTTGCTTTGGCTTTGGAGAATTTTAAAATAATATATCCTAAGTGGGTCTTTGTGACCATCAGGTAGAGAGAGGTGGCAATTTACAATTGGTTTTTTATACAATATTTTTGGCTTGAAACCGGAAAATAATAATACCCTACAGATGTTACTGCAGAGATGCATCGTGGACGAGATGCCGGTGAATGGCAGGCTTTGCTGGTACGTCGGCCTTCGGCATCACTTCTTGATTTTTTGTTGCTATCGCGATATTTGACCATCCTCCTTCTTTTGTCAATGTTGGAGTTCAAGTTCTTCTACTTTTCCTTACTTTTTTGTGGGTGCATATATGCGTGCATGTATTGTGTGTGTATGTGCATGTGTGTATGTGAGGGTTTGAATGTATGCGTGCACGTCTCCGTGCTCGTGTATGTATGTGCATGTGCTTGTTTGCGCTCATAAGTGCGTATGCATGTGTGTGTGTATGTAATTGTGTGAGTGTTTTTTAAGTGCTGTGAGTGTGTGCATATGGCTTGGGGTTGTGTGTGTCGTATGTAAGTGGGTGTTTGTGTACGACAAGAGTGTGTGTGGGAACGGGGGTATAAGGGAAAACATATATTTATTACATATTTTTATGCTTTTTTTATGTGATGCCTGCTCGGCTCAAAGAGCATGAGTGAGAGTGAGAGAGGGAGCGTGTCAGGGTGTGAGAGGGGTATCGGGAATGTGTGTATGTGTGTGAGTGAGTGTGTGTCTGTGTGTAGGTGTATGTGTGTACGAGAGAGTGTTTGATTGTTGCATTTGCATGTGCTGAATGGGGGAAAAGAGAGAGAGAGAGAGAGAGGGAGAGAGAGAGAGAGAGCGGGAGCGAGAGGTGGGGAGAGAATGAGGGGCTGAGGGTGAGGGGGGATGGGATGGGGTATGTGTGTGTGCGTGTTTAGGGGTAGGTAGCAAGAGAGAGAGAGAGAGAGAGAGAGAGAGAGAGAGAGAGAGAGAGAGAGAGAGAGAGAGAGAGAGAGAGAGAGAGAGAGAGAGAGAGAGAGAGAGAGAGCTGGATTGTGTTGCACCCGCGTGGGCTGCCCGAGGCAGAGAACAAGAGAGAGTTAAAAAGAGGTAGGGAGAGAGAGAGAATGAGAGATGGGGAGAGCAAGGGGCTGACGGGGTGAGGGGAGTGTGTGTGTGTGTGTGTGTGTGTATAGGGATAGAGAGAAAAATGGCTTGCGGTCTGTATGGCGACTGAGAAAGAGGCAAGAGAGAGGTCAACGGGAATCAAGGGGTGTGGAGAGAGAGAGAGAGAGAGAGAGAGAGAGAGAGAGAGAGAGAGAGAGAGAGAGAGAGAGAGAGAGAGAGAGAGAGAGAGAGAGAGAGAGAGACACACACACACACACACACACAGAGAGAGAGAACTCCACCAATAATGGATGAGAGGGAGAGAAAGAAAGGGTGGCGGGCTGAAAGAATGAGGTATGTGTGTGTCTGTGTGCTAAGAGAGAGAGAGAGAAAGAGAGAGAGAGAGAGAGAGACCCTGCTGGCATGGCCTTGAACGAGGGGAAGAGAGAGAGAGAGAGGCCGAGGGTGTAGAGAGAGAGAGAGAGAGAGAGAGAGAGAGAGAGAGAGAGAGAGAGAGAGAGGCTGGTTTGCATACTAGGGAGAGTGGGTGATGGGGAGAGAGGGGGGTGTGGATGAGGGAGAGAGGGAGTAGTGGAGTGGACCGACTTGGTTGACAAACAAGAGGGGGAGAGAGAGAGAGACTTGGTCAGGATGAGACGAGAGAGAGAGAGGAGAATGTGAGAGTGTATGTGTGTGAATAATGAAAGAGAGAGAGGGAGACTCTCGTCCCTTTGTATGGTGGCCCTTGAGAGAGAGAAAACCTGTTTTATGCACCCATTGGGCTTGGTGACACAGGAATAAGGGAGAGAGAGAGAGTGATAGTGGGTTGGCGGAGCCAAGCAGGAGAGAGAGCTCGTCCTGTGGTGATAATGGAGGAGTGTGTCCAAGCTGAGAAGCGGGGCAGCCCGTGTGGCTGCCAGGTCAAGGGGAAAGCGAGGTCGACAGTAATAGAGCTAGAAACAAACATTTCTTTTAATTTTTCATGCTTCCCAAATAAGGTCAGTTCCCACTGCCGTGGGTCCAAAAGCCGGAGCAAATGAATGGACAGTGACGGGCCATGGCCAGGGGTGCCTTCAGAGCTGGGCCGCATGGGCCGTGGTGGGGGGGGGGGGGGGGGGGGGGGGAGAGAGAGAGAGAGAGAGAGAGAGAGAGAGAGAGAGAGAGAGAGAGAGAGAGAGAGAGAGAGAGAGAGAGAGAGAGAGAGAGAGAGAGAGAGAGAGAGGGAAGGGCCATAAGCCTGCCATGGCGGGTATGCCTTGTCAAAGTGTAAGCAGGACTACTCGAGATTTGTAGATGAAGGGCTAAAAATGCACCATTCGTGGCTCACCGATTGATCGGGGGATTGTCGAGCCCTCCGGTGGTGTTGTCGTGCTTCGGGCAAAGGAAAGATAAACTTTTTTTCTTTTTTTTTCTTGATTTTTGAAAACCGGCTATCATTAGCCCTCCCCTTTTGGCTAAAGGAATTCATGTCTCGAGCCTTGTCTTTGATTCTTCTTCAACTGATCTGTAGGAGCTGATATCGAGTTGCCTTCTAAACTAGCCAATTCATTTGGCCATTGGTGAAACCCATCTCCAAGTCTATGATACTACACAGTAAAGTCTTGCTCGACTGCCAAGCCTCTGGAACAATATCCAGCTCCAAGCCTTCATTCATACTTACCTCTTCGTTATGGTCCTCTATTGAAACCTCGGGGGGGTCACTAAACACTATGTACCCCTAGCATGTGAGTTCAAAATAAGGGTATTTAATTCTCTTAGAAGTTACATATAAATCAATTTACATAAGGGAGTTTTTTATTGATACTTTTGTAGAAGTGTCAATTTAACAATGATTTGGGAGAAATTTTCATAAGAATATGGTGAATTTTCTGGCTAGGTCAAATTTTGGCTCATGGTCCCCACGTTCATGCTCAAATTTATCACCTTCTAAAGGCTTTACTTTTTAGCACTGCTTGGGGTAGTGTCAAAGTTTTGAAATATGTTTTCATCCCCCACACATGGAGTTGTAATCATAATTTTCAATTTCTAATTGCTATTGGTTTTGGAAAGTACAAGGGTCAAAGAGTCAATCATGAGACATACTCCACTAGGGATACATATGAAGTTCCAATATGGAGACAAGCAACTAGAATATGCTTACAATCTTGCTTTTGTCTCCTTCTGTGATTTGCTAAAAAGTGTACTATTATGACTCTATTATCGGGCTTTGAGTGTCTCTAACCTCTCAAGAAGTCTTACAAATTGGCTCCAAATTAGACACGTAGAATTTTGGGAAACTTTTTCGTGGAAAAGTAGAAGCTATAAGTGACAATCAAAACCAAGTTCTTATTTGGCTATACATAATTAATTGGGCTAGTTTAACTTGACAAGTCTCTAATGATTTATACTCAATCCAGGTTATAACATAAATTGAATTTTTCCTTTGGGAGTCATCCTAAACCACTCGGTCAATGTAAGTGTCTTCTCTTAGTAATCATGCTAATTATTAAAGTACATTTCCTCGTCCAACCTATTGCGTGTGGCTCATGCTGACACATTTAATTTCATGAGCTTGTCATGATGCCCTCTACTCCCAACTAAAGTTGCTTTCAATTTACCTGATAGTGGCTTCAAATCTGCCGAACACCGCCTGTCCATCACCTACATATAGTGCACCATCTTTTTCCCTCGTCTACTTAACAAAAATTTTGGGTTTCATCACAAAGGGAAAATATCTATAGCTATTGTAGAACATCAATCATTACTCAAAGTACAGATAGGTTTTTTGATAATTTTGCCTAATTGAATCGGGGAAACCTACTAGTAGTACTTTAGAAATGTTGAAATGCAAAAAATAGTCTCATTTCCTTATGGATTCTCTCTTGCGTTGAAGGAATCTAAGGTAAAACAATGTTCTCACAGGTCAAAAGTCATGATCCTCTAGCATAGACAAAACTGCCATCAATGTGAAGCCAACTCTATAGCAATGTGGCATCAACTAATGAGTAAGCCGAGCACTCAATTGAGAGAAACATTGAAAGGCATCCTTTGTGGCACTATCATGTCTGGCACCCTAGGAGACAACGACTCGGACAGAAGGCTCGTCAATCACTTTTCATCAATTATAAAGCCAAGGATTTTGACCACGTTGTAAGCTACAAATTGTAATGATAGAAAGGCAAGATCAATGGGGTCAATGCTAAGAGAATGAAGGTATAGATTCTATAGAGATATAGCGTCTACTACACAAAGTACATAGAAAAAAATCCCTCAAAATAGAAGAGATAATATCCCTTTTTTATTCTCACCTTCTTCTTCCTCTATGAATGGTTAAGAGCATCCAACTTTGGGCTACTTGATTTCAATGTAGCAATAAATAATCGATGTAGTTATTTTATTGGGGCATGAAGCGTAGAGAAACACTCGAATAGCAGACTATCGATTTCAAACGCGGGTGCGAGGAGAAATACAACGCTAAAGGAAGGATTCGAGACTGTTGCAAGCCCATAGAGATGATTTCATGATTGAGAAGCAAGAGGAACAGTAGGGTGAGTGATGCTCTTGCTTGTAATTTGCAGAGAGAACCATTCTCTCTCTCTCTCTCTCTCTCTCTCTCTCTCTCTCTCTCTCTCTCTCTCTCACACACACACACACACACACACACACACACACACACACACAACACACAAACACACATATCTACAGACATCCACACAAAAAAAAGAAAACAAAAAAATCCTCTTCTCCTATTTTCCTATCTTGTGTGATTCGTTGAGCCATATCAAATTTTTATTCCTGCTATGTTCCATTTAACCTTCACTTTCCAAGTACATTCGTGCATTTTTTGCATATGGTATTTTTTGTGGAGTAAAGCAAGGCAATATGATAGTTTTGGTCTCATAATGATTATGATCACCTTTGGTTCTCATGAACTCACTTTTTGAAATGTTCAAATGCAGCATTCCCTTTATCATCTTCATGTCATCCTTTTTTAGGATTCAAGTGATTGATGACCAAAACAGAGAAGAAGTAGGTATGGTTAGAGTCAGAAAAGACGCAGGGCATCCTTTGTACTTTCATGTTCGAGAACAAATTGAAGGGGATGAGCTTCTCTCAGAGCCATTTGGGTTCTTTGATGAAGAGGGATATATATTGACAAAGAAACAAGAGGGACGATGGGCTATCAACGATCAACTCAAAGTTCAAATCAAGCGAAGCCTATCCAATGCAGTAGAGACTCTTCCTCCAAGTAAAAGACATTGCACTCATTCATCAAGTGAAGGAAATTGTGAAGTTGAGGAAAACGCCTCAACAAAGCTCAACAACAAGTTATTGAGTCCAACTACTCTTGAAGTTTGGCAACGACAATGTGACAAAATCAGATTAAATCTCAAACAAATGACGATACCAAGAGATGACACGCTTGAATTGCATTCTCAAGACTTTAATGGAGCCCCATATGATCGAATTTGGTGTCATGAGTGTAATGAGATTTATGGTAAAGGTTCGATAGAGGGAAAGCTAGCAGCATACAATTTCTTCTCTTACTTCATGAGATTTCATGTCTTAGAGAGTAAGAAGCATGAGCTTAACTATATGGTTGCTCGAGGTTTGACAAAGGATGAGATGCATAAATTAGTGGATCAACCAACAAAGGATGACAAATCAGAGATCGAAGAAGCAATTCAAAAATTGAATTCTTATATGATAGAAAATGAAGGTGCTCTTCTTTTTTATTTTGCCCCACTTCTTTCCAATAGTAATTTTGTTACTCTAGTTAGGTTTGTGCATTTGAGTTTTTTCTGATCTTTCTTGTTGTGAGATTTTGCTTAGATTGGGAATTTGAGGTTGTGGAGCCTACTCTACACGATTTCAAAGACAAAAGCCGTGTGAAAGTGTAATGCAAGCTTGATGATGCATGGATACGCTTATGTCCTCCAAGATCAGATTTGTTTACCATTCTCAATGAGCACACAAAGTCAAACTGTCATACGAGGTCACTTATGAAGCATAAGGAAGTCTCAAAGGCAATACTGACTGTTTTGCCAGGGCGCCCTCGAAAAGACATAGAGCGCGATCCAAAGCAAAGGTCTCTCCAAAAGTTCTTGGTTTCAATGAAGGCTCAAGACATGAGTATGAATGCTCTCTCTTGTAATCTATATGAGGGCCAAGTAGTCAAGAAAAGCTTAGTCATAGTGCTGATAAATTGAATTGTCTAAATGGCCTCACTTTGTTGTGTTGGGGTCTTTGGATCCATGAGGTTAAGGTAAAGAATAAGCTGATCACGATAAAACCATTTTTAGATGACCAATGTAGTTGAAAACATTGGTTTGCAGAGCCACACACAAAGATAAACTTACAGTATGCAGGTACAGACTTACACATCAATGGATGCTTTCATCACATAAGTTACTTGCACATTTCACAAGATGGACAACCATTTGAAGGCCTCTCATGTAACCATTGCAGATCCATAATTAAAATTCCTGATTTTAGAATGAAATTGTATAGAGAGGAGAAAGTGGAGAATAAGAGGGGCTACAAGGGGACTGGTTGTGGCAGAAGGTTGGAATACCTTACAAAGAATGAGCTTCGAATGGTCTCACTCTCTACTAAAAGTCAAGTGAAGGAGCTTAGTATGTAGCTATGGTGGGCGAAAGCAAAAGTTGTTGTTCTTTCAGTGAGAATCATAACTTTAAGAGAAGCAAGCATGGAGTCCCTCAACCGAAAGGATATAACAAGATTTTGCAATAATATTATTGAAGCCCAGATGCTGGGAAAATTTGGTGGTAAACCGGCCTTGTGGGACTTTTTGCAAGACATTGCATAAAACATGATTCGGTCAAGTTGAGGTCAAAGATATAGGGAGAACAAGAATTCAATATTTGAAGTTGCAAGGATGTGGGGAGGCCTGAGGCTCCATGACTTCCTAAGTTCCAATCTCAATGGACCATCTTTATCAACAACGAAAAGATGGCAAAGAGAGGCCACTCAATTTGTTCTAGGTATACATGGCTACATTTTTTATGCGATTGCTAAAGTCTATGAAAGAGAGAAAGAAAAGCATAGCATCGTGTCCAAGATTCCTTTCATTCTAGTTGAAGATGAAACCGCCATAAAGAGGCGCATAAGGTAATAGTCACAAGCGTGTGCTCATTAAATCAAAATATGAATTTAGATTTTGGCTTTAGAATGCAGTTAACTAAGCTTATGACTTCTCACTCCTTTCTTGCAGGTGGAACCCAAAGGATGATACGCTTGTGGGATTTGAAGGACATAAATCCGATTCCCATGAGTGTATGACAACATGCATGATCAAAGTTGGAGAAGGGAAAAGAGGGTATGAGCAAATTGTTGATGCGTTTCAGAATTGTCTTATTGGTGGGCATGATGCTCTCCCTCGCCTGGTCCTTGTAATTCATTGTACTTGTAATTGATTTGATGCAAGTTTTGTTTGCAAGCAATGGGATACCATTCTAAGCTTGTGGAATGAGAAGTTGAAGCCCACTATTGGTCCAATCATTGGGCATGCATCTGATGGGGATAGTCGACGAAGAAAATTGATGCTTGCTGACTATGTAGAAAATTCTAAAAATTCTTTTGGGATCAGCTGGGATGGATGGCCTCTTTCAACAAAACTTATGGGCAATGAAGTTTATGGGCTTCATGACCAAGACTTTGTACACAATGGGAAGAAGTTAGTCAATGTTCTTGACAAGCCTAAGCGTTAGTTGACCATTGGAAATGTCTGGATCACTCTAAATCATGTTCTTATTGTTTATGACGAGTTTTCGATTGACAAACATATGCTAAGAAAGGGATACATTAGGCGAGATGACCGTCAGAATTGCGCAAGAGCCCAAAGGATAAGTTGTAGGCAGGTGCAATGGTGTTTGGGAGAAATGGCAAATAATGGCATACATAGGAAGGAGCGGAGTATGCAGGGAACACAAGTATACCTTGAAATTGTTGGAGATTACATTGACATTTTCCTGTCTCCACACTTAAACCTTGTAGATCGTGTTTACCTTGTAGGAAAAGTGTCCTTTTTCTTTCAAATTTGTAGGTTGTGGATTATACAACATAGCACATACACATTGACTACAAACTTCGTAAGCAAGGAGGTTTTTCTGGATGTGCAGCTCTCTTTCCATTTTGTGGTCCTATTGATCAAGTTCTTTAGATATTTCTTCCCACATCTCAAATGCCCTCTATATCTTACAGGTTCAGATGGAGTTGAAATTTTTTTCAGCAAGATCGGGAGCATGTCGGTCAAGAATGCTCATACGACTTGATGGATATGCTACATGTTGCTGGGAGTTTAAATCGACTTGCACACTTTGAGTGTAAGGAGGATGGGCCTTTGTTTATGAGGGCACACAAGAAGCAAGAGCATGTTTGTGAACCTCAAACAAAATATGGCAGATGCTAACTTAGGAGACTATGATTGTGTATCCAATGATGATAAAATCATTGAGGCTTTGAAGAAGGGGCTAAAGGCTACACAAGAAATGTGCGAGCGATTGCATGCAAAACCAAGAGCAAGGATGATATGACATGGTGGTTGCAGCCTTGGTTAGATGGGTTTGCAAATACACATGCACAAGAATCTGACTCAGACTAAGAAGAGCAACAAGCTGATCTAGAGCTAAATAGAGAAGATAGCGACAATGATGCAGCTTTAAGTGAGATTAGACATGTTGTTGATTCTTTATTGGATGAAAAGGAAGAAGCAAACCCTGTTGTAGAACTTGAAGACAATAAGCTGATTTTTAAGTCTACATTGGTAAGTCAACGCAATGGAAATCCCTCATTGTCAAAGGATCGACTTATGAGGGTTTGCGAAGGAGTTTACTATGCCAAGCATGAGAAATATCAAGCTGGGACAAATGAGAATTTATTTGGGATTGGCTCCGATTGTGCTGTATTCTTTGAACAAGAGGATGCCAATCAAAAAATCACAAGGTCATGCAAGCGAAGACCTTTAGGTGGTAAGAGGAAAACCAAGAGCCATGGAATTTGGTACTTGGGACGAGTTCAAAAGATGAGAATAAAAGTTGGTGCAGCCTATGTGGAGTACAAGAGAGGTTTTAGCCTCTCAAATAGGCCATCACAAGTGGAGGTTCAACTTGGCTGGTATCAAAAAGCAAAGGGACCTAGGTGCTTTACATATGACTTAACGGACCTTGATATGATAAATATTGATAGTGTCATTGCTCTTGCAAACCTCACATATGATTCCAGCAAGAATAAGTATGAACTTGATGAAATGGATTGGAAAGTTTTTAATGAATTTGTCAAGGACCATTAACTATAGGTAGAGCTACTTTCACTTTGTCCTTTCTTTTTGTTGTCTTATTTAGTATGGCTTGTTGCATAGGATTTCTACATTATATTTCAAGAATTATTTGAATTTTCAAGTTCTAATTTACATTTTGTATTTCTTGCAGGAACATAACTATGGCTTGGAGCAATACATGCAGGTGTTCAATACATCATGTTTGTCGGCTAAGGGAAGATTTTTGTCCCTGGAATTTTTTGTATGAATAGCTCTTGTAGCTGCGCTTAGATCAAAAGTTATATGGCCACTACTATCTTGTTATGCGTCCAGCTGCATTTTGGTCTATAAAGACTCAAGAGATGTAAATTTTCCCTTTTCTGTAGTTGCTATCTATTAACTTAATTTAGAGAGACAAATGGTTAATGTACTCCTAGTTTTTGCAAAAATAACTCCAAATGTGATTAATTTGTAATACATAAATTTCATTGAATTTCTTTTACGAAATAGATGCATGATGTTGCTATCTCATCTGTCTTTTGTGTAAGTTGGCGAAAGTGGTGGGATACATTGTCCCCTTTTGATTAAATATCTTGGTTTTCCATATGTATGACAAGTTTTTGTGTTTTATCACATAGTTGGATGTGTGTTTTGTTGAAGTGGGCAAGACTAAGAAGAGTTTAAATCACTTTAAAGAAAAAAGAACAATTTTAGCAGAGAGAAGAAGGTTTGACATGTATACCAAATGCGGTGTTCATATGTGTGTACAAAAAGCTCGTGATTTGCTCAACATGGCTGTGGAATGCTTGGTAATGCTTTGTTGACATGTATCTAAATTGCAGAACCATATCTTACCTGGAAATGTTGTGGTTGATATGTCTTTGAAATGTGGCATCCCCAAGTTCTTTGTGAACTTGTTGTTCAGAATGTTGTTGTTTGTAGTGTTGGACAACATGGCTTGCTCGATCTATATGCCAAACATGGCATCCTCATGAAAGCACAATTCTTGTCAAGGGATGTGGTAACCTAGAGTGTGGTTATTGTCGGATATGCCCAACATGGCTATGGCAAGGAAGCTTTGGGATGTTTACAGTAGATACAGAGTTCAGGCTTTCCTCCTGATGCGATCACCTATGGGAGCACCTTGTACGCATGTGGCTTTGCAAAAGATGCTGGCATGGTGGAGAGCATCCACGCTTTTTATTGCAGAAACATGGCTTTCTTGGTGGTGGCTTGCTCGATCTGTATGCCAAATGTGGCGTCCTCATGAAAGCACAATTCTTCTCAAGGGATGTGGTAACCTGGAGCGTGGTTATTGTCGGATATGCCCAACATGGCTATGGCAAGGAAACTTTGGGCTGTTTTTAGTAGATGCGAAATTCAGGCTTTCCTCCTGATGCGATCACCTATGCGTGCACCTTGAACGCATGTGACTTTGCAAAAGATGTTGGCATGGTCGAGAGAATCCACGTTTTTTTATTGCACTATACTTGTGTATGAGATGTATCTTGGAACAGGTTGATTTCAGGGTGTGCACAACACAACTTTGGCAAAGAAGCTCTGTGATGTTTTCAGCAGGAAGTGAAGGCATTGCACCTTGAAGGTCTGTGGCATTGTGCAAGACGGTGACATGGCTCAGCTAAATTCACAATGAGATTGCTAGTCATGGGTTGTTACTGAAACATGTCTCAAATTGGTAGGGCTTTCGTCGACACATATGCCAAATGCAATGTCTTTGTGAAAGCTAGGCATATGCTAAATGCTTTTTGATAGCATCAGGGAAAATCAGGAAAACTAACTAGATGAAGAGCACTACATGTCGATTTCAGGGTATGAAGAGCAATAATGTCCTCTGTTTGAACATGTTGATTCCAGGATATTCCCAACACAGCTCTGGAAAAGAAGCTCAGGGATGTTTCCACCTGATGTAAAGTGAAGGATTTGCAGCTTGACGGCGAGCGGCATTGCACGAGATGGTCACATTGCTGAGAGAAATTCACTATGAGATTGCTAGTCATGGGTTGTTACAGAAATTGTCTTGCATTGGTAGAGCTTTTTTCGACACGTATGTCGAAGATGACATCTTTATGAGAGCTCGAAAATATCTCCTGTCTTTTGGGATGTCATCTCTTGGAATGCGCTGATTCGAGGATTTGTCCGACATGACTTTGGAAAAGAACTTCTTGTCTAGGACATCATCTCTTGGAACGTGCTGATTACAAGATTTTCCCATCATGACTCTGGCAAAGAATCTCTGGGCTATTTTCAGCAGATGCAAAGTGAAGGCCTACTTCCAGATGCAATCATCTATGCTTACCTTTAAGGCATGTGGCATTGTGCATGACATTGACATGGATGGGGGAACTCAGGACTAGATTGCTAGTCAGGGGTTGTTGGAGAGCTATGCCTTGATCTGAGGCATTCTGAGATCAGCAAAATCATTAGACACGGTCAAGTTCAGCATGTCTTGAGTATGACCTGAACGACACCTTCAAAATCTTTGTAGATGAAGGTGGCTTTCTATCGGAAACATCTTCTTTGAATCTCAGATGTTGGATCATTCATTATATGCCCAAGGTACATGGATACTCACCTCTCCTACAACTTGAGGTGTGCCATTGGACATATATGCACATCATCACACCAGCTGGTCATCCGAGGCTTTTGAATAACCATGTCCTAATAGGAAATGCTTTGAACGAGGCTTCTAGAGAACCATGTCCTACTTGGCGGGGGAATTCAGGATGAGATTACCAATTCAAGGCTTTTGGAGAACCATGGCCTACTTTAGGATGAGATTTCAAGTCCAAGGCTTTTGGAGAACCATGTCCTACGTTGGCAATGCTTTGGCATAATAGCAAGAGAATTTCTTGATGAGCTCATATGCACCATGTAGTCACTTGGAGCGCGTTCATTATCAGATATTTAACATGGATGCTGGCAAGGAAACTGTGGGCTGTTTTCAGCAAATGTGAAGGTTCCATTAGATTTAAAAACAGCCCTTGTTTTCATTATATGCCCAAGTTCCAACATGGCTGTGGCAAGGAAACCATGGGCTGTTTTTGAGCTGTCACATGGCTGAGTGAAATTCATGATGAGATTGCTAGTCAAGTGCTATTTCAGAAACTGTCTCACATTGGTAGTGCTTTCATCAACATGTATGTTAAATGCAACATCAAGGTCTTCTATCTGAGATTTCATCTCTTGCAAAGAAGATCTGAGATGTTTCCAGCAAATGCGAAATGAAGGCCTCGCACCTTGAAGGCCTATGGCATTGTACAAGAGGGTCACATGGCTGAAATAAATTCATGATGAGATTGCTAGTCAAGGCTATTACAGAAATATGTCTCACATTGGTAGTGCTTTGGTTGACATGTATGCCATATGGGACATGTCTGTGAAAGTCTTAAATTCTCTTGACAACTTCCTCTTTGGGATGCCATCCCTTGGAACACGTTCATTGTAGGATTTGCCCAACAAAACATCGGCAAAGAAGCTATGGACTGCTTTGGTCAACATGGCTGTGTTAAGGAAGTTGTGGGCTGATGCGAAGGTCAATCCTTTCTCCAGTTGCGATCACATATGTGTGCACCTTGAAGGCCTTTGGCATTGCAGATTATGTTGACATGGATGAGAGAATTCATGATGAAGTCCTCTCTGTGAACGCATTGATTGCAACGTATGTCCAACATGATATTGACAAAGAGGCTCTCATATGTTTTCAACAGATGAAAACTGAAGGCCTTGCACCATGAAGGCCTTTGGCATTGTACGATAGGGTCACATGGTTGAGAGAAATTCACGATGAGATTGCTAGTCAAGGGCTGTTACAAAAATATGCCTTACATTGATATTGCTATGGTCGCCATGTACGCCATATTGGAGCCTGAAACGCTTTTGACGGCTTTCTCTCTGGGATGTCATCCCTTGGAACGGGCTGATTGCAGGATTTTCCCAACAACACATTGGCAAAGAAGCTATGGGCTGTTTTCAGTGGATGCAAAGTGAAGGCCTGCTTATCGATCTCTTGCACCTTGAAGACCTGTGGCATTGCACAAGGCTTTGACATTGGGTGGGATATTTAGGATGAGATTTCTAGTTAGTCAGGGGTTGATGGAGAACCAAATCCTACTTGGCAATGGTGTGGTCAACAAGTATGCTGCAAAGAAGCTCAAGGATGTTTTCAGATGATGCGAAGTGAAGGCTTTACAGCTTGAAGGCTAGTGGCATTGCACGAGATGGTCACTTGCTGAGAGAAATTCAGAATGAGATTGCTAGTTGAGGTTTGTTACAGAAATTGTCTCGCATTGGTAGTGCTATTGTCGACACATATGCCAAATGCGATGTCTTCATGAAAGCTCAAAAAGGTCTCCTATTTGGGATGTCATACCTTGGAATGTATTGATTCTAGGATTTATCTAACATCACTTTGGAAAAGAACCTATGGGCTGTTTCTGCAGATGCAAAGTAAAAGCCTGCTTCCAGATGCAATCACCTATGCCTACACCTTGATGTCCAACATGATATTGGAAATGAAGCTCTCAGATGTTTTCAACAGATGCGAACTGAAGGCCTTGCACCATGAAGGCCTTCGGCATTGCCCAAGAGGGTCACATGGCTGAGAGGAATTCACAATGAGATTGCTAGTCAAGTATTCACAATGAGATTGCTAATCAAGGGATGTTATAGAAACTAGCTGGCATTGGTAGTTCTTTTATCAACATGTATGCCAAAAGCAACGTCTTCATGAAAGCACAAAAAGGTCTCCTATCTGGGATGTCATCTCTTGGAATGCGCTAATTCCAGGATTTATTCAACATGACTTTGGAAAAGAACCTATGGGCTGTTTTCAACGGATGCAAAGTAAAGGCTTGCTTCCAGATGCAATCACCTATGCATGCACCTTAAGGCCAATCGCATTGCGCATGACTTTGACTTCGGCAAGGGAATTTAGGAAGAGTGCTAGTTTGAGGCTGTTGGAGAACCATGTCCTTCTTGGCAATGCTTTGGTTTTGACAAGTATGCCAAACACAATGTTCTCACAAAAGTAAGATAATTCCTTGAGGAGCTTTTTGAGATGCATGTAGTCACTTGGAGTGCATTGATTATTGGATATTCCCAAGTTCCAACATGGCTATCACAAGGAAACTATGGGCTGATGTGAAGGTAATACCTTTCTCCAATTGCGATCACATAAGCGTGCACCTTGAAGGCCTTTGGCATTGCACAATATGTTGATATGGATGAGAGAATTCATGATGAGCTCCTCTCTTTGAACGCGTTGATTGAAATGTATGTCCAACATGATATTGGCAACGAAGCTCTCGTATGTTTTTAACAGATGCAAACTAAAGGCCCTGCACCATGAAGGCCTCTGGCATTGTGCAAGAGGGTCACATGTCTGAGAGAAATTCACAATGAGATTGCTAGTCAAGAGCTGTTACAAAAATATGCCTTACATTGATAGTGCTATGGTCGACATGTACGCGATATTAGAGCCTGAAATGCTTTTGACAGCTTCCTCTCTGGGATGTTGTCCCTTGGAATGCGTTGATTGCAGGATTTGCCCAACAAAACATCGACAAAGAAGCTATGGGCTGTTTTCAATGGATGCGAAGTGAAGGCCCGCCTATTGATGCAATCACCTATGCTTGCACCTTTAAGGCCTATGGCATTGCACAAGGCTTTTAATGGGCGGGGACATTCAAGATGAGATTGCTAGGTAGTCAGGGGTTGATGGACAACCATATGGCAATGCTGTGGTCGACAAGCACAACGTCCTCAGAAAAGCAAAAAACTTCATAATTAGATTCATGTCTTCTATCAAGTATTTACTTGGAGCGTGTTGATTGCAGGACATTCCCAAAATGGTTGTGGCAAGAAATTTGTGGGTTGTTTCTACGATTTCTCTCTGCTATTCCCAATACATGTGGTGCATCAATTAGGTGGCCATGGTGATGCCTACGCATGGCTCTTGCCCGATGGTACGTGGCCCTTGCCCGACCATGTTACATGGCTAATATTTGGAAGGGATACACACCTCCCCCTGTAGGCCCTCTGGTGCGTTGTAAAAAAACAAAGTTGTGGGCTGTTGTAGCAAATGTGAAGTTAATTCCTTTCTCCAATTGCAATCACATATGCATGCACCTTGAAGGCCTTTGGCATTGCGATGGTGCCTTGGTCAACATGTATGCCAAATGTGGCATCCTCACTAAAGCAAAGTTAGTTCTTGAAGAGATTTGTCCAGGATGTCATCACTTGGAGCGCATTGATTGAAAGATATGCCCACATGGTTGTGGCAAAGGATTGGCTATTTTCAACATATTCAAAGTGAGGTATCTCCTAGACTAAGCCTCTTGGAATGCACTTACAAGATAATGTGCCCAACAAGGGTTGATCTCAAGCAAGGTCATCTCTACTACAAGAGCAATAGAGATGATCATCTATGCAACAAGATCATCTCTGTTGCTGCAATCACTTTTTCTAGTGTTCTCAATGGATGTAGATACTTAGGTCTAGTCAATGAGTGCCAAATAATTTTTGATAGCATCAGGGAAAATTAAGGAAACTCACTAGATAAAGAGCACTACATGTTGATTGTAGGATATGAAGAGCATTAAAAGTTGTGATCTCTTTGAACATGTTGATTGTAGTATATGAAGAGCATTAAATGTCGTCTCTTTGAACATGTTGATTGCAGGGTATACCCAACATGACTTTGGCAAAGAAGCTTTACGATGTTTTCAGCAGATACAAAGTGAAGGCTTTGCACCTTGAAGGCCTCCAACATTGCACAAGATGGTCACATGGATGAGAGAAATTCACGATGAGATTGCTAGTCAGGGTTTGTTATAGAAACATGTCTCGCATTGGCAATGCTTTGGTCGACATGTATGCCAAGGGAAATGTAGCTTTTAATGAAGGGATTTTATTATCCCATCTCCATCAAAATAAATGTACAATTAGGGATTTATAAACTTGAATGAAATTTACAGAAGGGTATAAGGAAATGAGGCAATTTTGGTACATAAGGGTTTATAAAAGAGGCCTTGAACACACGTGATACATGCATGTTACACTAAGTGACCCCCCTGAGGGTGAAACTTCCTTGATGCAGGATGCCTCAACTTGCTACACTCTTCTTGGTCCATGCTGGTACAAAGGCTTCTGTTTCCAAAGCCCTCCCCTTTGCTTGATACGTTGTCCATCTTCTGCAATGCCTGCTAGCAATGCTTTGCTAGCAGGCTGGTCTTCCTCTTCCTGTGTGTTTTCCATGCTCTTTGCATTCCTCTTACTCTGACGAGGCTTGATCAACACTTTACAACTTCTTACCCTTACTGACCAATGTTGTCGATTGATTGCTTTGGTGTCTATTTCATCCAAGGTTAGAGATGTACTAACATTTGTAACACGATTTTCTTGACTTACCTCCTTCTCTGGGGTACCATCTTTTGATTCTTTAACCTCTTCTTCCACTGCTTCAGTCCTTTGAGTAAACTTCTCGTTTGATCCTTCTTTTGTTTGCAAGACCAATGAAACTTAGTGTGCGGCTGCCAATTGGGGGTGGGCGTAGGATGAGTGTAAGTGGTGATTGTGGTGGTGGTTGCATTGGTGGCTTTAGGACTTGAACTGGTGGGACTGGCTGTGGTTGCATGACTGGTGGTGGGTTTTGAACAGGTGGGATTGGGGCAACAGTGGTCTCGCCCTTGGTGGGGAGAAATCTGATTATGTCTTCCTCCTCTATTGAAGTTCTACCTCTTGGATGTGGGTAGTAATACATGCCATGGCCATCCTCCCCACAACTGTAGCAGTGGTATTCTTGGTTTTGCCTTCGTTGTCCTCTCTCTTGCTCTGGATTTTTGACAGGTGCATGCCCTCGCTGCACCAGATGCACGGATAGATTTTCAAGATGAGTAGTGATGCGACTCAACAGATCTTGTTGCTCTTCTGATGCCTCTTGTGGTTGGGTTCTCTGAGAGGCTGTTGCAGTCACTGGGGTTAGTCGGACTGAGCTTGATTCCACTGACTCATTGACTCTTGCTTGCATGTGCAACTTCTTGTCTTTAAGGGGGGCTACTTCCACTGCCAACTCGTACGTTGCAGGGAATCTCCCCTTTACCTTCTCTTTACGCAGCAACCACCGGCTAGCAATGAAACGGTCCTTCTTCAAGAAATTAGGTGCTCCTTCACCTTCCTCCATTGAGGCAACCCATTGCTCCCACAAATCCACGAATTTGAATTCGTAAGCGGCATACTCTAGCAAACCTCCCTACTTTAACTCTGTCAGAAACTTCCATAACTTTTCTGAGGTTGTGCCTCCACAAAACCTCTTTACAAAGGAAGCACGTAGTACGTCCGAGGCATTCTTGGTAGCTTGGGGAAAAGCATTGTACCAAGAATTGGTTTCTACTTTCATTAGTAGAGGAAAAATTTGTAGCCATGAGGCATCATCATCCTTGTTGGAAACCACACAAGCAATGTCAAAGTCATCCAAAAAATCGGTGGTGATGTCTTCTCCCTTTCTTCCACTGAATGTGGGAAAAGAGACACGTGCCATGGTAGTAGCTCAATGAGGAGGAAATTACAAACTTTTTTTTTTATATCACAAATGGCTCAGCGGCGCATAGCGGCTTTCTTACATAGCTGGGTGGATAGATTTAAATAGCAGCTAAGAGGATCGCAAAGCTATAACAGAATAAAGATGCTCACATCAAAAGAGTGGTGGTAATCAAGTATGGGTAAGATGATGGGACGTGGAGATCTCATGATTTCATCAAACATTTTTGCACTGAATAGGAAAACAATCTTTTGCTGGTAGAATATTTTTCTATCAATGTACACGTTCACATGCATGTGTTGCAAGAAATGGAAAGGAAATACTTCTGGCCTATTTGTTATTATCCATGTCGAGTGTAGGGAACTCATTACTAGAGATGCATACCTTAAGTGTTGACAAGGTGACACCTTCACCACATGCCTCTACCTCATGTTGAAGTCCGCACAATCCTCCACCTTAGGTTCAAAACAGACTAAGCGAGAAGAGTCTACCTCAATGCACTTTCCATTTTGTATGCGGTAGTGGCGCTTGGGTGGTCGCTTTTCACTTGAACTCTCTAGGCCTAGAGAGAGTGTAGGCCCACTTGAGTCCACCAAATGCTTTAGGCTTTGTGGCTTGGACTTTGTGGTTGATGTAGTTGACGACTCTCCTCAGACCATTACAGAGAAAACACGGTGCTACACAAAATCTGACTGTCGTGAGAGTGCTGCGGTTCTCAAAAGAAAAACTCACCGTTCTTTCTTCACCTCCTCTATCGGCACTCATTAACAAAATGCTTTGGTTGACAACAGTGACAACATTTTGTAGCCTTCCCACTTGATGCTCTTGATTTGCGGTTAGGACGAGCAATGCGAGATGGGGAGATTACCTCTTGGATATTGATGACGCTATAGCCTGGCAAGAGTATTTCAATGAAGGCGGTTAGTGTTTCTTAAATCTCCTCCTCTGTTTTCGAATTGGAGAATTCTTGTAGCCATTTGTCCATGATTGATGACACGCATCATTTTTAGCATTGTAAACTGGAGGTTTCTGAGAAGCCCTCCTCTTTGTGGCACCAAATGAGGAGTGCAAAATGCAACATGGACCCCAACGGCCTCAACGCCACGACCGTGTAGTCGGAGCTGGCCATGGGAAATGAATAGGGGGTACCACCTAGCTTTGAGTGGCTAGGACGCGGACACCGGTGATTTAAAATAGCACAAACGCTGCACACACACACACACACACACACATAGAGAGAGAGAGAGAGAGAGAGAGAGAGGTGACAAAAACCCCTCAGGATGTGAGGGAAACTTGATTCAATGCAATATTTACAGAAACCTTAGCTTTGGCGAGATGGCGACTATGGTGATAGAGAGAGATAGAGAGATAGAGAGAGATAGTGAGCCTATAATGTGTTCCCTAGAGGTGATTTCATACGCACAGAGATTCTACTCTTGTGTGTGTGTGGCAACCCTTGGAGTCAGGGTGTGGACATGGCTTCCTTCTCATAGTGCTAACTTCCCAAACCCCAATGCTCAAGTACCATCCAAGACGTTACGCCACTCTCCCAGAGTGTTCTCCCAAAATTCTGCCCTAAAATCCCCCAATGGTCTCTCCTAAGATTGCCCCCTTTTATGCAAGTGTTGCAAGTGTCTCCCCCCAATAGTGACCTCTCAGTGCCCTTTTATAGGTGCAGGCTGCATTAGTTTAGGATAATCTGATTAGGTTAGGCCCCTAATCAGAAGAGACAAAGCAAGGAGTTGGGTCCCAGATGGTTGACCCTTCCTTTGTCTTAGTGTAAGACCTAGGGTAACTGAACATAGGATCCTCCTCCCTACCGCCCCTTATATAGGCCTAGCTCCTAGCTCTTGCCCTAAGAAGATCCCTAGTCCGCACTAATCCAGTCTAGGCCCTTGGCCTAGGTCCCTGACCCCCTAGGTTGGGCCTTGCCCCATAGGACCCTTGTCCTGACATTACTCCCCCCTTAAAGAATATTTTTTGCCCTCAAAAACACAAGTAGTAATTATTCTTAAGAATACTGATGTTTTCTGTATTGACGTCCCATACGTGAGCCAGTTGTCTGTATGGCCGATAATTGGTGCAGTGAGGAGGTTCAATGAAACCAAGAGCAACATCTTGATTTCAACATTGTTGTCCGTTTGCAACCACTTGGGTCTAAATGGTAACTCCATTTATAACTCACTTGAGTACTGTAAAGGAGTAACCACAACTAAGAGTCACTTGGGTCTAAATGGTAACTCCATTCATAACTCACTTGAGTACTGTAAGGGAGTAACCACAGCTAAAAGTTGTCCAAAGGCATAACCAGTTTTCAGATCTTTTGAAGGTACTGGAATAATGCAGGGAACCTTTGGCGTAACTTTCCATGCAGTTGTGAGCCAGATTTCCTACTCGCCTGAGTATCTTGAAAAGTTCATAGATAGTGAGTGTCCTTGTGTTAGAATTTTGAATAGTTTGGAACGCAAAGAACTACATGTTCATCCCTAATGAAGGTTACTTGCCAACATACTTTGTCAGCATACTTGGTAAGTCCTTGACGTATGAAAGTATTGACACAATATCCAACCCCACCACAACAGGTATTCAAAGTCAAAAACCGTACTTAAGCAAATTCTAGAATAGGGAGAAAATCATCTATTCACAAATGCATTGCGCTAACGTATGCTCTTAGCAGATCCTTTAGCACAAGATTACTCTTTGTAATCTGCCTATCCCCTTGAATAAGTGATAGTACTGAGGTGTGTTTTCCTCGCGGTTTACAGATAGTCGTCCCAGATGATTGGTAAATGGGGAATCACAGTAATGTATAACATTGGTGAGGAATCAAGAATGTCCGAAATAACCATCGCGGTTAACGTGAAGAAATCCACAAACACCCAAACCGAGCCATGACCTCTATTGGTGATTAGTAGACCCAAACGTAATCTCATAGAGATAGTGCACATAGAGTGCAGAATGCTTCATAAGCAAAAACCTGAGGAATATGCATGCCGTTCCAAATCAGCCTTTGCTAAACACCAGGGCCCATAACACCTAGTGTGCATGCATTTAGCAAAAACTAACCCAAACCTGTATATCCATAATGATCCTTGCCAATACTTATGGAAAATGTGATGCGCATAGCACACATTAAAGGGAATGTAAATAGTTCTGAAAAGAAACTAAATACTTTTAGTTGCAATCTTTTGCAAGCCTTGCTGAAACGTCTGCATCACAATAGAAGGTGAAACACTGATCACTTCTACGTACAGACAATGAAACTTTTTCATTAACAACTTATAGCCGTGCTATATGTATAAAAAACCATCTGTAATGTTGTTTAGCAGTACCTTAACAAGTCATTCTAAGTATCTGACAATTTTTGGCCACGAAATTGCTCCCGATACGTTGTGCAAAAAATGGTCTAGAAAATAGATGTGACCAGCACCTAGGGACCTTGTCGTGACACATAATTGAAATAATGGCACCAGTGTCAGTCCAGAGACTCATATTCTCCACATGTGGAATATGTCTCATGTAAGGATGTGGAAAAATGAACATCCTTCAAGTACAAGATGTACTTCTGTGTGGAGGTAACTGCAAACACTCTACCATGGGAGTGAGAGGGACCCTCATTAGCCTTGCTCCACACTGGCTAAGCCAAACTCCTTGAGTTCCGAGACCATGTTGTATCCCATGTGACAACATGTGCGAAATTGAACCCGACAAGTAGGTTCGTAACAGCATAAGGCAGAAAGATAGATTGGACACTTGGCCCAAGATACTTTGTGCCGACATGCCCTTGGCATGGCTCTGTAACATTCAAGCGTACTTAGACTTCTTGAAAAACCAAGCAAAGCATACTAAAAATGGAATAACACCAAATCAATAGATGCGTACCTGGAGATCTGAACGTAATGTACACTTACCTGTATTCAAATGGAGAGGATAACGTCCCCTACCTGAAAAAACAAACAACATTGCACTGGGAACCCTGGGTGTTGCCTTTGCAATCCAAGCCCTTGGATTAAAATCTACGTAGTCAAACCCCTTGGTAAGACTCTTTGTAGAAACTGCTCAACTAGCAGATAACGGTAACCAACATAGTCAACCATGTACAAAATGATTGGAATCAACTTGAAAAGTGTCTCCGTCCACTACCGCGTGTGGTAGATTGCGGAATTCTTTCCTTAAAAGTATAATTGGGAGAGATCTATTGCGATCCTCAATGAAAAACAAACTGTGATCCTTAATGCCTATGGGGTGAGATAACATTCACCCGCCGGGTCTTACCCCAAAACAGTATGTCCATAGACATGCCGTAGTGCTATAGAGAGAGCAGGAAATCCACAAAAGTAAACTGTCAAGCTGTTATGGACACCCATGCTATCGCAACTAATTGTTGCATCGCTATTGCCTTGTAGAGCTCAGTTGCTGTGAGTTGAAGAGTATAAAAACTCAACTTGGGTGTTGCACTGAAAACATGTAGTGAAAAAGTGACACCCTAGACATCCATAATGACCAGACACTTGCTTGTCCAGGAATGTCGATGTGTACTTCCCTGGGTAGATCTGGTTGATCTTGAAAAGAATTATCCGAAGAATGCCAATAGTTAGGTCTTACCCTTGTCCTAACAATGGCTCTTAGCCGGTGTGGCTCATAGCCATTATGCAAAATAGTGTTCAATCGACGAACTGATGAAGACTAATTTGACTAGCATCTTAGCCACGTGCTAGCTGTGAGTTAGAGCACCTTGGCTCAAGCTGACTCACGAGAAAAACATGTATCAAAATTTTCTTAGAAGAGTTTCATTTTTTTCTTATAGAGAGAGATAAAGAACGAAAAGAAGAGCATGCTGGGTTGAGGAACTTTCCTTAAGTTTCTAGTGTGTGTGTGCCCAGAATGTGTGCTGTTAGACATCTTATGCTTGACTGGAAGCTTATCCTATAAGCATGCAACAATATGTCTGTATAATGTTGTCATCGAGAGAGGAAAGAGAAAAAACAAGCCACAGCTTGCCCCACTTACCATGTATGGGGTCGTGACTTTACAAAAATGACATAATATGGCACTTCACCTATGAAATAAGTTGGATGTTGAGGTTCTCTGTAGTGTTGTTGTAAACAATCCCTTTTTTAGTCTGTCCATTGACAGAGTTGCAAGTGTGATAGCGGAAGCGTAATTCAGGAGCCGGTAGAATTGAATCCACCTGAGTAGCATGCCTTGCATCCCGTCTAGTAAGCCCTTGCAGAGAGTGATGTCCTCAACCGTGAGAACAAAAACCATAAGTGCCTTGCACACTTTAGATTGGTAGGTATTCGGTGAGTTGATATTCCCTATTTTGCTAGTTCTCCGAAGCCTTGTTGGTCGTTCCTGATGCAACCAATTGTCATGAAAGTTGGGAGGAAAAATCATTGCAAAACGACCCATAGCCATATCTGCACAAAGGCCCTCGTATGTCTTATACACCCGTCTGGTACATAAGGCCATAACTTGCAAAATGTAATCCACTTGCAATCACCTTGCTTGTTCCTTCCCCATTGTGTATGCTCATAGCATATGCCAAACGGGAAACAGTTTAATGTGAAAGTCGTGAGAGCCAACGGATGTGACTCGATACTGTGTGTGGGCTGTATCCTCTGCAAGAAATAGTAAGAAGGAGTTGTCCATGCCGAGCAACTTGCTGCCTTTAACAAGTCCAAAAAGAGCCCGTGCATGTCTCCTTGAGATACTAAAAAAAAATGTAAATTTGCTATGCTATATGATCAAATTGAATCACTGAAAACTCGTGCGGCAGAGCAAGGTGGTTGGTACTCAAGCCATGCTTGATGCCAAATTTTGGTGCTTACAGTAATTTTCACAAGCCATGCTTGTGCTGTGCATGCCTAAAGTATATGCACGTCTATTGCATATCATAGTTATCAAGCAGATGCTCCATAAACAAAAATGAACTGCGTACCTTATTAAGTACACCTACCGACAAGTCTTGCTAGCCCAAAAATCGAATGTGGTATCGAGGAGAAACTCGAGCTCGATACAACCTTGCTTCTCCACCACCATGCCCTGCATAGATTCTTCAAAAAATCCATACTTGTCGTCGATCGTACGTCAAAGTATTTGCTTGCTTATGATAGTCCCGTGATGGCAGATGACTGCTAAACACTCGTGTCTTCACTTGTTGTTGTCTATACGCACACCTTGACAAACATCCCATGGAACCATCTCCCCTTCAGACATGGTCTTGAAGCATGCTTTTACTTCCCACAAAACAAAAACAACTATATCACAAAACTCCGTCAAATATGAAGGGATTGTCGTGAAGTTCATGGCTTCACGTCGATAGCTAGGGTGGATAACTGAAAGTCGTGCTTCCCTTGAATCCATTATTGGGTTGAAAGCCACGGATCAATAACCTTTGCCGGTCCATGTTCTCCAGAACCCCGTCCATGCCATTCCGTCGTACTGCTGCGTCCTTAATCTCTGCAGTACGATAGGTTGGCTGTCATGCTTGAAGTTCTGAGCAGATCCGAACCTGTCGATATGCCATGGTCATGTCGATATGCCCATGTGATGAGGTGGGGGGGGGGTGGCCCGTGGACAACCTCCCTTAGTCAAATTTAACTGCCCAAGGCCCAGCGATGGCGTGCTGCTGCAAAGCCGCCGAGGGAGAGAACATGAGAGGGAGAAAGCCCTGCTGCGCCATGGCCTTTGATCCTGTGATGGCTTATGTGCCCCTCGGCCTCGCGCTCACATCGATCTCTTCAACAGCCGAATCGGCGTGGGTGCACCAGTTGCTCCTCCCCTCGTTAGGGACTGTACCCATGGCCCGTTAGCGGCTCGTGCTTCCACCTCCACTAAGCGGTCATGCCCGCCTCCTACAAGAAGCTTCGGCACTCCTTGCTTGCATGGATTGCATGAGAAGACCATGCCCTCATCCTCCTTTCCCAGCATAGCCTAGGGCTCTGATACCAATGTAAGACCTAGGGTAATTGAACATAGGATCCTCCTCCCTACCGCCCCTTATATAGGCCTAGCTCCTAGCTCCTGCCCTAAGCGGATCCCCAGTCCGCACTAGTCCAGTCCAGGCCCTTGGCCTAGGTCCCTGACCCCCTAGGTTGGGCCTTGCCCCGTAGGCCCCTTGTCCTAACACTTAGGAGAATTTTAAAATGATATCTCCTAGGTGGTCCTTTTTGATCATCACCTAGAGAGAGGTGGAAATTTACAATGGGTTTTTTATACAAGATTTTTGGCTTGAAATCGGAAAATAATAGTACCCTACAGATGTTACTTTCAAGATGTGTCATGGACAAGATACCGGTGAATGGCAAGCTTTGTTGGTGCATCGGTGTAGAGCTTTCACCAGTTTTGGGGCCATCGTGGACATGCCTTCGGTGTCACTTCTTGATTTTTCGTTGTTATCGCGAGATTTGACCGTCCTCCTTCTTTTGTGGATGGCATGGAGTTCGAGCTCTTCTGCTTTTCCTTACTTTTTTGTGGGTGCGTATATACGTGCATGTATTGTCTGTGTATGTGCATGTGTGTACGTGAGGGTTTGAATGTATGTGTGCACGTTTGCGTGCTCATGTATGTATGGGCATGTGTTTGTTTGCTCTCATAAGTGCGTATGCGTGTGTATGTGTGTGTAATTGTGTTAGTGTTTTTTTAAGTGCTATGAGTGTGTGTGCATATGGCTTGGGGTTGTGTGTGTCGTGTGTAAGTGGGTGTGTGTGTGTAAAACAAGAGTGTCTGGAAACGGGGGGTATAAGGGAAAATATATATTTATTATATATTTATATGCTTTTTTTTATGTGTTGCCTGATTGGATCATACAGCGTGAGTGAGAGTGAGAGAGGGAGCACATGAGGGTGTGCGAGGGGTTGGAGGGGTATCAGGAATGTGTGTGTGTGTGTGTGTGTGTGCACGAGAGAGAGAGAGAGAGAGAGAGAGAGAGAGAGAGAGAGAGAGAGAGAGAGAGAGAGTTTGATTGTTGTACCTGCGTGGGCTGAACGGGAGGGAAAGAGAGAGAGAGAGAGCACGAGCGAGAGGTGGGGAGGGAGGGAGGGGTTGCGGGGTAATGGGGGATGGGATGGGGTATATGTGTGTGTGTGTGTGTGTGTTTAGGGGTAGAGAGAGAGAGAGAGAGAGAGAGAGAGAGAGAGAGAGAGAGAGAGAGAGAGAGAGAGAGAGAGAGAGAGAGAGAGAGAGAGAGAGAGAGAGAGAGAGAGTTGGACTGTGCTGCACCCGCGTGGGCTTCCGAGGACAAAGAACAACAGAGAGTTAGAAAGAGAGAGAGATAGAAAGAGGAGAGAGAGAGAGAGAGAGAGAGAGAGAGAGAGAGAGAGAGAGAGAGAGAGAGAGAGAGAGAGGAGAGAGAGAGAGAGAGAGAGAGAGAGAGAGAGAGAGAGAGAGAGAGAGAGAGGAGAGCGAGGGGCTGAGGGGAGTGTGAGTGTGAGAGAGAGTACGTGTGTGTGTGTAGAGAGAGAGAGAGAGAGAGAGAGAGAGAGAGAGAGAGAGAATGGCTTGCAGGCTGTATGTTGGTTGAGGAAGAGACGAGAAAGAGGCCAACGAGAATCAAGGGGTGGGGGGGAGGAGAGACAGAGAGAGAGAGAGTGGGGGGTTGAACAAGGGAGAGAGATAGAGAGAGGGAGAGTGTTAGGTGAGAGTGAGAGAGGGAGCGCGTGAGGGTGTGAGAGGAGTCAGGGAGGGAGTGTGTGGGTGTATGGGTGGGTGTGATGAGAGAGAGAGAGAGAGAGAGAGAGAGAGAGAGAGAGAGAGAGAGAGAGAGAGAGAATTCTTCCAATAATGGATGAGAGGGAGAGAAATAAAGGGTGGCGGGTTGAACGAATGGGGTGTGTGTGTGTGTGTGTGCTAAGAGAGAGAGAGAGGGAGACCGTGCTACGCCAGCATGGGCTTAGTGGTTGAGGGGGTAGAGAGAGAGAGAGAGAGGCTGGTTGGTAGACCAGGGAGAGTGGGTGATGGGGAGAGAGAGAGTAGGGGAGCAGATTGCCTTGGTTGACAAACAAGAGGGGGGGAGAGAGAGAGAGAGACTTGGTTAGGACGAGAGAGTGTGGATGAGAGGGGCGAGAGAGAGGAGAATGTGAGAGTGAGTGTGTGTGAATAATGAAAGAGAGAGAGGGAGACTCTTGTCCCTTTGTATGGTGGTCCTTGAGAAGAAGAAGACCTGTTTTATGCGCCCATTGAGCTTGGTGACATCGGAACAAGGGAGATAGAGAGTGATAATGGGTTGGCGGAGCCAAGCAAGAGAGAGAGAGAGAGAGAGAGAGAGAGAGAGAGAGAGAGAGAGAGAGAGAGAGAGAGAGAGAGAGAGAGAGAGAGAGAGAGAGAGAGAGAGAGAGAGAGAGAGAGAGAGAGAGAGAGCTCGTCCTCTGGTGATAATGGAGGAGTGTGGCCAAGCTGAGAGGCAGGGCGGCCCTTGTGGCTGCCAAGTCAAGGGGAAAGCGTGACCGACAGTAATGGAGCAAGAAACAAACAATTCTTTTAATTTTTCATGCTTCTCTAATAAGGCCAGTTCTCGCGGCCGCGGCTCCAAAAGTCGGGGCTAATGAATGGACAATGTCGGGCCATAGCTAGGGGTGCCTTAAGAGATGGGCTGCATGGGCCATGGCGGGGGGGGGCAGAGGGGGAAGAGAGAGAGAGAGAGGGGGGGGGGGGGGGGGGGGGGGGGGGGGAAGGGCCACAAGCTTGGCATGGTGGGTCTGCCTTGTCAAAGTGTAAGTAGGACTACTCGAGATCGATGGATGAAGGGCTAAAAATGCGCCGTTCGTGGCTCACCAATTGACCGTGGAATTGTCGAGCCCTCCAATGGTGTTGCCGTGCTTTGGGCAAAGGAAAGATAAAATTATTTTCTTTCTTTTCTTGATTTTTGAAAACCGGCTATCAATAGATAGAGGGAAAGAGATGGAAAGAGGGAGAGGTAGAGAGAGAGAGAGAGAGAGAGAGAGAGAGAGAGAGAGAGAGAGAGAGAGAGAGAGAGAGAGAGAGAGAGAGAGAGAGAGAGAGAGAGAGAGAGAGAGAGAGAAGAGATAGAGAGAAATAGAGAAAGAGAGGGGGGGGGGGGAAGAGAGAGAGAGAGAGAGAGAGAGAGAGAGAGAGAACTTTAGTTGTTCCCTTCTTGTAGAGGACTTGAAAATACGCTAGCAATACGCTTCAGTTGTTCTCTACTTCTAAAAGGCTTGAAAATTGTGTCGATGGTCAGACCAATTGGGTGGTGTTGAACTCGAGAGAGAAATGGATTCCCTGGTGTATATAATACTAAACCCCAAAACCCCAACCCAACACACCTGCTGCAAAATCACGTAGGATGTCTGGCCGAAATTTACAGGTCGTCGTTTCCAAAAACTAAAGTTCCTTATGTGTAGCTCTACTCAATGTGAACGCGTGGATATGCTGCAATGCAAAATCAGACAACGTATGCTCACCAAATCACCAGATGAAGCTTGTAGATGGAGCTCGCAAAACCGGACCGTATGCGCGCAATGTAGGTATTGGTGCATAGCTCTCATCGGGGGCAACACGCTGCTCTTCTCCGCACTCTCAATTCCGACCACCGGTGCGTAGCGTCAAGATGAAGCTCTCACTCTCTCTCGTACACAGTACGCTCACTCACAGACTTCAAACTTTTTAAAATGACAAAAGGTCTTTTATTAAGGTCAAAAAGTGGTATAAATACCTTACAATTCTCAAACCCTAATGTTCCAATTACGTGCTGACCGCTTCTTCTACCGGTGCTGTAAAGAGGTGAATGTTAACTTCTCCCAGCTTCAACCTTGCTTTACAAGCTTATCCCTTCTCTAACTTTTCTCATCATATATCTCACCATTTGGTGAATGATTTTGTAAATATTTTTTAGTGATAGTTACTAACTACTAGCCACTAACCTTATTGTAAAATACACCCTCTACTAGAGTAGGCACTCCCCAATTATTCACTCAGTCCTCTCTCCTTTCATCCTCAATAATTATCTTCCCTTGAGCCCATATCCATGTGACTCAAAGGACAAGAGAGACCCACCCTCATAAAAAAAAAAAAATATGCATAATCTTTTATTCCTTCAAATAAACTTGATTAGGACTAATCCTAATCGGGGCTTCTAAAACCTATAAATAGAGCCCTTCTCTCCCTTGTAAAACATCACATGATCACACTACACCACACCATTCTCAACACAAACACACCACTCTTCAAGCCTAGTTGTGTAGAGTGTGTGCATTGTGAGTGCTCTATTCCATCATTACACATAGGTGCATAGAGAAGCTTGAAATTAGTTATGCCATCTAGATGAGTGGAGTGTATGCCATACTCTTCACCACACTTGTAGCCTACTCTTGTTCATTAATAAGATTTATAGTTTTGGGTGCAATTGTATGCTGCAACTACGACTCTTCTCTCCAAATTGACTTGATAAGTTGGCTCATCAGGTGGTTGAAGGTATATTGTCCTTGACGTTTGTTGTGCCATTTCATGCTTGGTGGTTTGAGGGCTTGTTGAATTGTTTGCCTAAAAGGTCAATTGTAAGAGGGTGCTCGGTGAGAGGGCTCCCGTGACCCTAAGACAATTTGTGTATTGGCAACAAGGTCAAGTTTTGTGTTGTCTCTCTATTTCTCATCAAGCTTTGTGTGCATCTAGTCTTTAAGGCTAAGACTGAGTTGCTCAAGTTGATTTGTGCTCTTCACCTCTCTCTGGCGTGGTGAATGTTTGTGTTTGGTGTGTGTGGCTATCTTGCATTCCCCTCTCTTTGTGCGTTTGAGTACAAGGAGATATCACGTGCGTCCTAGTTCGCATCTACAACTAGGTGGTGCCCCTTTTCTTGTTTGGGTTCTGGCTGTGGGTTGTTGTTGTCTCTGATTGTGCTTGCCCCAACCCCAATTGAGCAGCAAGGGAGCCTTGAAGGGTGTTTAGAGGCCCCTCTTCTTGTTGCCCGCCCCGGACCGCCTCAACACCTACTCACTCTTACACACTCCTCCCTCTCGTTCCCACACCCAAACCTACAAGTCCCATGTCCTATTTCACCCTCTTCACCATTTCCACTTCTCTCGCACCTCCATAGCATTCATCCTCCATTTCTACCCCCCTATGCCCTCCGCTTTCTCTATACATATATGTCTATATTACCATATCCTCTTCAGCTTTCTAAAGAACTCCAAAAAATAAGAAAAAATCCAAGTTTAACCTCTAAAAATGAAGTATTTTATCATGAATTATCCAAGGTTTGAAGATAACATAGCTTCGTCAACACGTGCAACTTCGCCATGCTGACCGCTTCTTCTACCGATGTTGTATGTTTAGAGAGAGAGAGAGAGAAAGAGAGAGAGAGAGAGAGAGAGAGAGAGAGAGAGAGAGAGAGAGAGAGAGAGAGAGAGAGAGAGAGAGAGCACAGGAATAGAACCCCAAAGTGTGTAGAATACACACATGAGATGATGTATATATAGAGGGGACCTGGGTGCCATATGTAGAGAAGCCATATATTGAGTAGCTTCACATATAAGCTCAACACCCCCGCTCAAATAAGGGTCCCTAACGGTGGATGAAAAAACCATTGGGGGATCAAGGGAAAAACCCACTGCTCTATATACACCCACTGTTATATTATAAAAATCATTGAATAAATAAATGTTCATGAGGAGCTACATCACTCCTTTTACAATGAATATTTTATGAGGAGCTACATCACTCCTTTTACAATGAATGTTTTATGAGGAGTTACATTACTCCTATCCTATCAAATACAATAATGAATACAAAGGTTCAATAAAGAGGTGTAAAGGCTATCGATTAGCTCGTAATCAGAAGTGTCTCCATGAATCTGCTATGTAGCTTGTCATCACTATCGTATCACCAAACATATCTTCATAAATCTTTTATTGTCACCAAGTTTGTTTTCATAAAATCAATTCTTTGATGAATCCTACATAGATCATAGACTCAAAAAAAAAACATAGTCATGAAAATTATTAGCATCGTTAGTGAAATAATTTACGTTCACAATGCCATAAGAGATGGTTTGCGACGCCACTCTTTTGACAACATATATACGCACGAAAACATATGGTACATAGAGTATGAACGTAAAAGTACAAGATGCGTGATTACGTGATGCAAATGATATGTGTATATACTACATAAAACAACATTTATCAACGTAGTGATCAATGAATATCATCAAAGTATTAACAAAACATCATCATTGTATCAATAAAAATGAATAAATCATCATGGTATCAACGAAAAGCATCATGATATCATAAAAAATAATCATTGTATCAACGAAACAACATCATGGCATCACCGAGAATAACCATGGTATCAACGAAACAACATCATGGTATCACCGAGAATAACCATGGTATCAACGAAACAGCATCATGGTATCAACAAAAATCACCATGGAATTAACGAAATATCATCATGGAATCACCGAGAATAACCATGGTATCAACGAAACATCATCATGGCATCACCGAGAATAACCATGGTATCAACAAAAATCACCATGACCAAAGTACTAAGAAAACATCATCATGGTACCATCAAAATCACTATGGTATCAACGAGAAATTATCAATAAAACGACGTAAACTATATCTCTAAAAGAATAATTATACGAGAATCAATGAACGAGTATATCATATAACAAAAGATCATGTACGAACAGTAGCTCGATAGAATTTGGACGATCATCAACTGCTCGACTGAATCGGAACCATATGTAACTGGCTTCTCTAGCAAAGTTACGTCAATAACAAATATATGATTGATGAAGAAAAAATATAATGGAGAATTTTTCAATTATGAAAAAAATCAAAAGCAAAAAGTAAAATTTTGCTTTTCAAACATATTCGCAGTCCAAGACGATAACCCAAAATCGGTGCAGAATTTAGAGAAACTTTCTTCTGCAAAGTTATAGACTACATCGATTACGATGACTTAAGCAAATAGTTTCTCATCGATTCCGATGCCTGCAGTGGCTAGTTTCTTCTGCAAATCTATAGACCACATTGATTCCGGTCCCTTGCACGGGTAGTTTCTGTAGTTTCTGCAAAATCGTTTTCAATTAGCAGAAAAATCAAAAACATAAAACGAAACTTGCTTTTCGGACATGTACGCAGTCTGCGAACGATAACTCAAAATCAGTGCAGAATTTGAAAAAACTTTCTTCTTCAAAGTTGTAGACCACATGGATTCCAGTCCTTCTAACGTGTAGTTTTTGCAAAATCGTTTTCAATCAGGAGAAAACTCAAAAATAGAAAGCAGAAGTTGCTTTTCGGGTATGTATGCAGTCAGCGAACGATAACTCAAAATCGGTACAGAAGCTGAAAAAACTTCCTTTTGCAAAGTTGTAGACCACATCGATTCCCGTTTGTCGCGCAAGTAGTTTCTGCAAAATCGTTTTCAATTAGCAGAGAAATCAAAAACAAAAAGCGAAAGTTGCTTTTCAGGTATGTACGCAGTCCGCGAACGATAACTCAAAATTTGTGCAGAATTTGAAAAAACTTCCTTCTGCAAAGTTGTAGAGGACCTTGATTCCGATCCCTTTCGCGAGTAGTTTTTGCAAAATCGTTTTCAATTAGCAGAGAAATCAAAAAACAAAAAGAGAAAGTTGCTTTTCAGGTATGTACACAGTCCGCGAACAATAACTCAAAATTGGTGCAGAATTTGAAAAAACTTTCTTCTGGAAAGTTGTAGACCACATCGATTCTGATCTCTTCAGAAGGGTAGTTTCTGCAAAATCGTTTTCAATTAGCAGAGAAATAAAAAACAAAAACGTACTGCTCTGATACCATGTTGAGAGAGAGAGAGAGAGAGAGAGAGAGAGAGAGAGAGAGAGAGAGAGAGAGAGCATAGGAATAGAACCCCAAAGTGTGTAGAATACACACATGAGATGATGTATATATAGAGGGAACCTGGGTGCCATATATAGAGAAGCCATATATTGAGTAGCTTCACATATAAGCTCAACACTGTAAAGAGGTGAATGTCAACTTCTCCAAAGCTTCAACCTCTCTTTACAAGCTTATCCCTTCTCTAAATTTTCTCATCATATATCTCACCATTTGGTGAATGATTTTGTAAATATTTTGTAGTGATTATTACTAACCACTAACCTTATTGTAAAAATACACCCTCTACTATCTATTAGAGTAGGCACTCCCAAATTATTCACTCAATCCTCTCTCCTTTCATCCTCAATAATTCTCTTCCCTTGAGCCTACATCCATGTGACTCAAAGGATAAGAGAGACCCACCCTCATTTAAAAAATAAAACTATGCATAATCTTTGATTTCTTCAAATGAACCTGATTAGGCCTAATCCTAATCGGGGCTTCTAAAACCTATAAATAGAGCCCTTCTCTCCCTTGTAAAACATCACATGATCACACTTCACCACACCATTCTCAACACATAACACACCACTCTTCAAGCCTAGTTGTTTAGAGTGTGTGCATTGTGAGTGCTCTATTCCATCACTACACATAGGTGCATGGAGAAGCTTGAAGTTAGTTATGCCATCTAGAGGAGTGGAGTGATGCCATACTCTTCATCACACTTGTAGCCTACTCTTGTGCATAAATAAGATTTATAGTTTTGGGTGCAATTGTATGCAACATCTACAAATCTTCTCTCCAAATTGATTTGATAAGTTGTCTCATCAGGTGGTTGAAGGTATATTGTCCTTGATTTGATAAGTTGGCTCATCAGGTGGTTGAAGGTATATTGTCCTTGATTTGATAAGTTGGCTCATCAGGTGGTTGAAGGTATATTGTCCTTGAGGTTTGTTGTGCCATTTCATGCTTGGTGGTTTGAGGGCTTGTTGAATTGTTTGCCCTAACAAGTCAATTGTAAGAGGCTACTCGGTGAGAGGGCTCCCGTGACCCTAAGACAATTTGTGTATTGGCAAGAAGGTCAAGTTTTGTGTTGTCTCTCTGTTTCTCACCAAGCTTTGTGTGCATCTAGTCTTTAAGGCTAAGACTGTGTTGCTCAAGATCTGTGCTCTTTACCTCTCTCTGGTGTGGTGAATGTTTGTGTTTTGAATGTTTGTGTTTGGTGTGTGTGGCTATCTTGCATTCCCCTCCCTTTGTGTGTTTGAGTACAAGGAGATATCACGTGCGTCCTAGTTCGCATCTACAACTAGGTGGTGCCCCTTTTCTTGTTTGGTTTCTGGCTGTGGGTTATTGTTGTCTTTGATTGTGCTTGCCCCAGCCCTAATTGAGCAACACGAAAACCTCGAAGGCTGTTTAGAGGCCGCTCTTCTTGTTGCCCGTCCCGGTCCACCTCAATTTTGGTGCCCCCACTGAGGATGAGCGGTTGTGTTATCATACACAAAATAAGCCTTCAAAAACTAGTTTTTTTTACATGAACAATCCACCACCTCCTAATCCTACTCATGCAATTGAATTTCATCAGTTTCATTGGGTGCAAGGAATTAGGATAAATGTTCGCATTGATAGAAAAATATTTTTTCAACAACGTATTGTATTCCTCTTTGGTGCTGAAGCATTAAGAGATATTCTACAATCCCCAAATCTTATTATACTCCCACTTGTAGACTATGATGTCTCTTTTGATGTGCATGCTTTTATCTTGTTTAAGCTAGTTTAATGAATCAAGAGGACTTGTATTGTACATTAATTCCTTTGGCTAGACAATACGTGCATGTAATAGTTGGCACAAAGTTACAATTTCAATGTGTTTTCCGTCGTATGTTTGAACCTAGGCAAGTAGCGGCTATCAATGCCTCAGTCAATCTGTTCATTTTGCCATTCATTCGCTATGATCTAAGCTTTGATGTTTACATTTTCATTCTACTTTGAAATTTGATTTTGCAAAAGAAAAATTAAAAAAAGAAAAAGAAAATTCTTAGTAAAACCAGCAACATGGATACAACTAGGCAAATGAGTTGCTACCCCTTGTTCTTTGGAGAGCCTGGGGAGCATGCAGAATTATTCTTTTCAAATTTCAGAATGTCTTGCTATATCAAGAGGATAGTAACTGATCAAGAACGTGTAGAAATGTTTGAGGTAGTCCTTAGGAAAGATGCTAGCACTTGGTTTGACTCTTTGCCTGAGGAAGTTAAGGGGAATTACACGGAAGTTTTGAATCATTTCAAGAAATACTTCTTTGATACCCAAAACACTCAAAAATTATGGCAAGACATTGTTTTTCATAAGAAAAAAGATTTAGATGACTATTACTTGTATAAGCTGTTGGAGCTATATATGGCTCACTCTACTCAACTGAGTCTCACCTATATATTTGTATCTTGTCCTCAATATGAATCAGTCTTTGGGAGCGTATGTGGTGTGTCTCTAGTCTTGTGTCTCTCTCTTTCTCTCTACATCTCAACATGGTATCAGAGCGGTAACGATCACGCACCGATTCAATTCACAGTAACAAAACAATATGTGTATGCGATTCGCATGTAAGATTCAAAATTTCTACAAATTTTATTTTGATTCTTGTTAACTGTGGTTGTTTTGTGTCAAGAAGAATATGATTAGTGTTTTGTGTGGTGTTTATAGCTAATCAATCTAATCGTTGATTATGTTTTCTTGTTGATGACACCCTGAACTTCATCTCAATTTTTGGGGGTTTTCTGCTCAAAATTTGGAGAAACGAAAAAAGTTGCACTTTTTATCTACAACTTGTTCGTCTCCTCGAGCTCTTCGATTTGAGTTCTAGGTTTGCGTCAATCGGAGTTTGCAGCAGAAAGTTATGTTGTTTTTACTGCAGTTGAGCTTGACGTAGCTTTCTTCGTCGTGCTTCTTCGTGAAGCGTCTGTGATCGTTTTTCTAATTTTGGCGTTAACTTTTTTGAGAAAATTTAGCTTTTTGCTATCCGTATTGTGGCCGCCAATCTTGCGTCTCCTACCACTCTATTTTGAGGACTCTTTTATTATTAACGTCTTCTTTACCCTGCCTTTTTTGGGTGACTTCTCTCACATCTTTGAACGTTCCTTGAGCATCCTTCGTGCGTTTATCATTGACAGAACGCAGTCCTCATATTTCTCTCATTGTCAATTCGGCCTTCACCATATATGGTGTGCAGATTCTACGATCTTATCTTATACGTCTTCTCGCAACAAGATATGGCTATGACTATTCTCCTCAACGGCTTTCCTTCTAGCCAGCGTTCTGTTCCTCATTTCCAAGGCCAAGGATTTCCAGGCTGGAAAGCAAAGATGTTGTTAATTCTTGAAGGCGATGAACTCTCTGATGTTGTTCTTGGAAATTGTGTTTGTCCGCCTCAGCCTGTCGATACGGATAATGATAACGGGCTTATCTCACTGAAGGACCTATGTTTGAAGATTGGAAGGTTGCCTATACGAATTGGCAATGACGTGATAAAGTGGCTAGTCGGAATATTCTTTCTGCTCTTACTGATTCCCTTTTGCTTGATATGTATGAACTTCCTACTTCCCACGATGTATGGAAGTACCTTATTGCAAACTTTCAGAAGAAACTCGTTACAGAAATACTTTATTTGAGAGGGTTGCTTAACAAGTTACAATATGAAGTTGGTACTGCCATGACGGGACATATTGAATCTTTCAAATCTATTATTAATCAACTTGCTGTTGTCGGTGATCGTGTTCCACAAAAGCAACTGATTACACTTCTCCTTGATATGGTGAAGGACTCTTCTTATGATAACATTGTTACTATTCTCTCTAATAAAGATGGTCTTGATTTCGACCAAACTTGCATGTCTTTAATTGAATACTCTCAACGTCAAGAACGTCGTAATGTTGGTCACATACAACTATGATTTCATAAGAGAAGACTGAGTCACAACAGATGGAACGTGCTTTTTATGCTCGAAGGCATCCATTTCAACGAGGAAACTGCAGAGGTGGTCGTCGCGGTAATATTTTTTCTCGTCTCAAATTTCCTAATAAGCAATGTTCTTACTGCAACAGAAATGGCCATACTGAAGATGATTGTTGGATACGTCAATATGATGAAGAACACAATATTACCACGAAACAACCACATTTATCTAGAGACTCTTCTTCTTCTTCTTGTGAATATTGTGGACGATGTGATCATCCCACTCATATGTGCTATAAGCATTGATTCGACACAGATCGTAATAGAGCATATGCTACTCAACATCGAAACAACATTGTACTAGAAACAAGCTGCGTCCTATGTTCAGTTGCTCCAGACAGAATAATTCATGTACGTGATGGATCACTTTTTATTGTCAATTCTGGTGCTACAAGAAATATGACATATCAATCTAAGTGGCTCCATAACTATCATCCACTACCAGTCCAACATGTTGTTTATCTTGCTGATGATACTACTTGTCAAGTAAAGGGTATTGGAGACTTATATCTTGGTACCTTATCTTCTTCCATTCGAATTTTGCGAGGACTATTACATGTACCAGATCTTCAACGTAATCTTCTTTTAGTTGCTAGACTTGTTGATCTTGGTCTGTTTGTTGAATTTGATCATATACCAAATGCCGAACTGAGAAAGATGGACAGACTATAGCCACTGCTTCTCGAAACAGTAATTTGTTTGAACTCTCTCTCAATGATGCTGTAGCAAATGTTATCACTGCTCCAGGTGATCATGATTGCAAAGTATGGCATCACCGTTTTGTTTATGCTGATTTCTCAAAACTCCTTGATCTTCAACGTCGTGAACTTGTTCATGGCATGGATCTTAAAGCTCATCCCCATATGGAAATTTGTGAATTTTGTGCTCTTGGGAAACACAATCGTAAACCCTTTCCTCTTTCAAATACAACTCATTCTCATGACATATTGGATCTTGTTCATACTGATATATGTAGACCTCTACCTTCTTCGAGATCACAATATCGCTACTTCATTACTTTCATTGATGATTTCTCAAGGTATACGACTGTATTTCTACTTAGACAAAAATCTAAAGCCTTATCTGTTTTTAAACAATTCCACAAGGCTGCGGAACATTAAACTGATCATCATCTTAAGAAGCTTCATAGTGACAATGGAGGCGAATATGTTTCTCCAGAGTTTCTGAGTTACTGTGCTGACAGTGGAATTCATCATGAACACACTATTCTATATTCGCCTCAGCAGAACGTCATTGCTGAACGAAAGAATTGCACTATTCTCAATGCTGTAAGATGTATGTTGATTCATTCTTGCTTATCTCGTGTGTTCTGGACTGAAGCTACTTTGACAATAGTATTTATTCGGAATCATCTTCCTACTACTGCACCCTCTGGTAAGATACCCATCACAACATGGACAAGTGACATTCCTTATGTATCTCATTTTCGAACCTTTGGATGTATTGCTTATATTCATGTTCCCAAAGAAACATGAACAAAGCTTGATGCTCTTGGTCTTAAAGTTATTTTTATTGGATATTCTGACACTTCCAAAGGCTACAAATTCTATGACCCTTCCTCCAAGAAAGTAATTGTGAATCGTGATGCTACTTTTAACGAACAGCTTATGGGAGGCTCATGGTCCATGGATGATTCTGATGATACTAAATCATTGCTTCAGGCTTGTTAGAAGCTGGACACACCCTACGGAAAAGTACTGCTCGGTAGATTATTATTTTTGTAATTATTCATTTATTGAGAAAAACCCGACATTTCACCTTGTAAATATTGGGGCTTACAGAAGTTTCCAGATTGTATCCCACTTTTGACATTTAGATTGAATAGATGGTTAAATTGGAACATTAGGGTTTGAGAATTGTAAGGTATATATACCACTTTTTGACCGGAATAAAAAAACCTTTGTCATTTTAAAAAAGTTTGAAGTCTGTGAGTGAGCGTATTGTGTACGAGAGAGAGTGAGAGCTTCATCTTGACGCTACGTGCGCACCACTGGTCAGAATCGAGTGTGAAGAAGTGCAGTGTGTCGCCCCCGATGAGAGCTACATGCCAATACATACATTGTGCGCGTACGGTCCGGTTTTGCAAGCTCCATCTACGAGCTTTATTTGGTGATTCGGTGAGCATACGTTGTCCGATTTTGCATTGCAGCATATCCACGCGTTCGCATTGAGTAGAGCAACACATTAGGCACTTTAGATTTTGAAAACGAAGACTTGAAAATTTTGGCCAGACATCCTAGTTGCATTGATAAGTTTGATGAATTTAAGATCAGGAAGATACATTTTTAGAGAACAAAAGGTGGAAGGTGACCAAGGTAGCTTAGTGTCCACCGAGGAGAGTGTAACTCAGACAAGGCTAGATGCACTAGCACCAATTATTGAGGAGGGTAGTGATACTGACACTTCATCGGACAAATCCTTCTTCATGATGGGTAGTCAATAGCCAGGGGTAAATCCTTTGAATGATTCCAAGTTCACTGTGATCTTCTTAGAAGGAACAAACTCGAGGGGAGCCTTAGTCTATTCTGACTATCGAGGACGCAAGTGTATTTGTATTGAAGAAAGACCGGCTCAGAGACTGGAGATAATTTGAGTTTATGATGATGGAGATAGATTCCAAGACGAAAAGGGGAACCACTAAGGGCTAATGATAGCCGTTTTTCGGCTCTTTGTAATTGTCATAGTGAGTTACCTCACCCTACCAAAATCACCCAAACACTGTGGCTATCCATACCATTTCACTATATATAGGTGCGTGTGAGTTAGGGGACTTTTCCCATATCTCCTTACTGAAATAAAAAACCCTCAATTAGCTAGGCATTAGGCTAGTTGAGCCAAAAAAATATAAGTATATTATGGCCCATGCGTATGTAAATATTTCTTTGTATATAGGGCCTAAATAAAAGATTTTTTCATAATTATTTTGGTATTTATTTAAATATTTCTACCTAAGTGTGTGTTATTTATGCTCTGTACATTGCCTCACCATTACCACAATTTTTCTTACCATTTTTCATACTCTTTATTCCATATAGAAATATTTTCATGTAAGCTTCTCTTATATTTGGTGTAACTCCACCCCAAAAAAAATCCAAAAAAACTAGTTTTATTTATGTGTATATTTTTTCACTATTGTGATTTTTCCCTTCCTACATCTATTTTGTTTTTTTTTAGAACACCAAAAATATTTATCTTTTTATGGTAGCCTCATAATGAGAGAGATTTCTTTTGACCCCTTTATATTTTTTCCACTTATATTATTTATCTTTGACATGTACATATTTTTTAGACCCCTCAATATTTGATTTTCTTAGTTGTACTATTCACTTATATCATAATCTCAACAATATCTTCAATTATAGACCTACCAAATAAGGTCAAGGGTTGGTGGCATGTATACATGCACTATGGAGGGCTCACTCTTGGAGGTATTCAAAAGAATCATCCAAAGAAGGACCCCACATGGACCTTGTGCAGTGGAAAAAACCGGTTGGTTTTGCTGAATTTTTAAAGTTCACTTGCTCTCCGAATTTGAAAAGGTGATACAAACAAAAGTTGTAGCTCGTGGGCTGAACTTTTGCCTCAAATGTTTTCATATTTTTTTGAGCTACGAGCTGTGAGCTATGATTTTATTAGTGGACCCCAGTTTTCCCATGCTATGCAGCCACACTCTCTCTTCCACTTTATCACTTTCCTCTTTCACACACACTTCTCCACTCATCATCCCCACCTCTCTCACCACTCCTCTCTGCACCCTACTCACCTTCTCCTCAACCTTGAAGAATAAGAGAAACCATGGTGAACTCATACCTCCCACACACAATTCCATTCCAAAATTGACCACCTAGTCTCATTTTTCCTCCTCCAATTTACCCATATCTATCAAAAAAACCACAAAATTCAGCCTCTTCTCTTAAAAGACAGCATCATGGTGGTTGATTACTCAGCTTCAATTACCTTGTCTCTCAAGGAAGGTCAAGAGTGGAGAAAAAATGTACCGTCAAAGCTAGTGGACCGTCAACAAGCGTCAAAATTGGCCCTACTCAAGACACTTGGAGCATCAACCTTGTAAGAAATCCACCTTTTCTTACCTCTTAAGAGTTTTTCTTCCTTATTTGTATCCTACATGGATACTCCCATTGTAAATATCCAATTCCATTTGTAAATTAATACTAACTCTACTAACACTAACCCACTATGAAAAGTCCTATCACCTCCATTTCTCTCCTCTCTCTTTCCCCACCAACTTCTTGATAATTCCAAGCAAAAGAAATTAGATAAATTGCTGAAAATCTAACCCAACCATGGTTAGAGGAGTAACCCTAGCCTTCAAAATTGCTATAAAAAGAAGGTGTAGCTAGCACAAAAGGGGGAGCCATAAGCAAGAGCACTATGCTATAGCTGGAGAAGCCAAGCTCAACCTCTCTAGAAGGAGCTCTTGAGTGGAAGCTCATTGTCTTATGCATGTGCATGTGTTGTAATAGGGGATTAGCAAGGGAACTCTATGCCATTGTAAGAGAGAGAGTGATCATTCAATTGAGAGTAGGAAATCTATCATTTCTCCTACTAGTGTAAGCCCAACATTTGCTGAATCAAGGAGGGTGGATTTGGACTAATCTTGGATACTTTGTCTCCCTTCCAACGTGAAGTAATGGACAACAATGATGCGTAAGTATCTTGGTGTTTTTTTTGTTAAGTTCTTTATAGCTTGTCTCTGGTGTTGTCATCAATCTAGCCATAAATCCCACATACTGTAAGAGGGCGACAGGGTGGAGAGGACTCCCCTGGCCTTAAGACAGTGATTGGGGTGGCTTTTCTTGTGATGTGTTGTGGTGAAATTTTCGCAAGATATGTTGAACAAATACTAATCTCACTTTGATTTGTCATGACAGATTTGTAAGAAGGTATTAATGCAACAAGCACCCCCTCCCCCTTTCTCTCTCTTTCTTAAATATATAGTTGTGTTTGCTTGATCATTGCCGATACGTTTCAAAGCAGCCTGAGCACTCTCATAGTTGTGCCCCAGCCCCATTGAGCAGCACGGGAGCCTTGAAGGGTGTCTAGAGGTTGCTCTTCTTGTTGCCCGCCCCAGACCGCCTCAAATTGGTGCCCCCACTGAGGACGGCTTGTGTATTTTTGTGTAGAATCAACCTTTAGCATAGTCAAGTAGTTTGCATGAATCACGAAAATTTGTATGATCCCTTCATTCCCATTGCAAGGCAAAAGGTACACATAATTGTTAGTACTAAGTTGCAATTTCAACATGTCATTCGTAGAATTTTAGGTCCTCTTAGGTTGGCCGAGATAAACGCTTCAGTAAATCCTTTAATTTTGCCTCTCATTAGGTACGACCTTAGTTTGGACGTCTATATTTTTGTTTTGTTTTAAGCATTAGGTCATGCATAGACCATGGATAATGGCCCAAGAATAGAGGTTTTCCCCTTCCATTTCACTCCACACATTAGAATAAACATTGCAATTAGTAGGAAAATCCATTTTCAACAACGTATGGTGTTCATGTTTGGTGCCCAAAGAGTAGGAGAAATTCTCGCATCACCAAACCCTGTCATCCTACCTCTTATTGATTATCATAGGTCGTTTGATGTGAATATCTTTATTTTGTTGTAGAATAGATTGCAAGCTAGAAAACATTATTGTGTAAATCTTTTTAAGAAAGAAAAACAAAAACGGGTGTCACTTTGAAATCAATTCAATGGAAAGCCAACGCCAAATGTCTGGGTATCCTCTTTTCTTTGGAGAGCCTGGAGAGGATGCAGAATTATTTTTAGCGAATTTCAAGATGTCTTGCCGTATCAAGAGGATAATAACTGATCAAGAACGTGTAGAAATGTTTGAGGTGGTCCTTAGGAAAGATGCTAGCAGTTGGTTTGACTCTTTGCCTGAGGAAGTTAAGGGGAATTACACAGAAGTTTTGAATCATTTCAAGAAATACTTCTTTGATCCCCAAAACACTCAAAAATTATGGCAAGACATTGTTTCTCATAAGCAAAAAGACTTAGATGACTACTACTTGTACAAGCAAGAGTTTCTACGTCTTTGGGCTCTATGGATACGAAATGTTGCTAACCCTGGTGATGGTGCAGAATTTCTAAAGAAGGAGAGGTTCATAGACGGACTCTTTCCTGACCTTAAGGTAAAAGTTGAGGCTGGTGCACCTGCTACCTTTGATGCAGCTGAAACTAGGGCTGCTGAGAAATATAGGAAACTCAAGTGCTTAAGGGGAGAGGTTCCAATAGAAGGTCTTAGACCCAAAGGTAAGTCACAAGCATCAACATCGAGGGAGCTTCCTGAGGTAACGGCGGAAGTAATTGAGAAGTTAAACGAATCTTTAAGCAGCCTGTCAATTCACCTTGCACAAGCTGTAGGTCCAAAGGGACAAGCAAAGAAGTCTGAAGAGCGAGATCCACGACCTAGGAGAGTCTTGCAATGTTGGAATTGCGGAGAGTCTGGACATGGGATGTATAATTGTCCTTGGCCCCGTGGGGAGCCAGGGAGACCTAACTTGAATTACCCAGTGATGAATGCAGGTGAAGGAACTGGTCAACAACCAAGGCTTCTACAAAGACCAAATGGACCAAGACCACCTCCACAAGGGGTAGAAGGAGTTCCACCTTTGCCAGATCCAAATGTGCATGTGGTAGAGGTGACAAATTCAAATGAGGTTGACATGGAAGCCAATGGCATTAAGCGTGGCCGAGGAAAAGGTAAAGAGAAAGAAGGAGTCACATCACAGAGTGACCATGGACAAGGCAAGAAGGCAAAGGAAACCAAGGAAACCAAGAGGACTCGACGTCGTATCAATCTCCAAGACTTCCCTCTTGGACATGGTATGGCTCCATACAACCTGTTGGAAGACATGCGAGGTAAGGGTCCTGATATCTCATGGCCTCAGTTTCTTACATTATGCCCACAAGTTAGGAGGGATTTAACAAAGGCAGTTAGCACTAGGAGAAAGGTAAAAGAGAGTTTTCCTGTTGTAAAAATTGCACATGCTGAAATGAACGAGGATATTACACATGTGCTAGATTGTTACATAAAAGGAAGATTGGTTAGGAAAGGTCTAGTGGATGGGGGTGCACAGATTTGCATCATGACAGAAGGGCTCATGCAAAGACTAGGCATGCACATTCATGAGACACCTGAAATCAAAGTCAAGATGGCAAACAATAGCAAGGCTAGGTGCGTAGGCATTTGTAAAAATGTTTTTGTGGAGGCCTTTGGCATTAAGAAGGCAGTGGATTTTTATGTTATGTCGACCAAGGGAAGTGGTTATCCATTTATCCTAGGAAGACCATGGCTAATGAAAATGCGAGCTTTGCAGGATTGGGAGAGTGGGAAATTAATTTTCAGGAATGACAATCATAAGAAGGTTGTCTTTGACATGAAGGAGCAACGCCAAGAGGAGCTCCATGAAGAATCATCTCAAAGTGAGACGGAAGAAGGTTGGACCGATAGCACTTCAGAAGAAGAAAGTAGCAGCAGCATTACTGAAGAGGAGTCTTCCATCGAAGTCATGGGGGTAAGGTTTAAGCCAAGCAACCAAGAGACCTCTTGTCGAGGTTTGGAAGAGGTAGGTTCCCAAGAGAACCAAAAGGTGGAAGATGAAGGGATGCTGGAAGGTATGCTATCAACAACACTTACAAAGGATGAAAGAGAGGAGTTCAAATGTGTGCTAAGGAAGTTTCCTAGGCTTTTTGCTAAAGACTACACCGACGTGCGTGGGGTAGATGTTGTTCAACACAAGATTGAGTTAAAGCTTGAGGCCACACCTAAAGCTCAGAAGCTACGAAGGCTAGGAGTTATAAAGGAACAGGCTCTACTCAAGGAGGTAAGAAAGCTTCTAGCAGCAGGTTTCATTTATCCAGTGGAGAATTCAGAGTGGGTCTCTCCCGTTGTTGTCACTCCTAAGAAAAACGGCAAGTGGAGGGTGTGTGTGGATTATCGTCCACTTAATGAGGCAACAAAAAGAGATCACTTTCCCCTCCCATTTCAGGATGAGATACTAAATCAAGTAGCTGGTCATGAGAAGTACACTGTGTGTGATGGCTACTCGGGTTACTTTCAAATAGGTATCGCATTGGAGGATCAATTGAAAACAACCTTTATCACTCCTTGGGGTTGTTATGCTTTTAGAGTCATGCCATTTGGTCTGACAAATGCTCCTGCAACATTCCAACGTTTCATGAATATGGTGTTTCAAGCATTCTTTGGAAAGTCAATTAGGGTGTTCATTGATGATTTCTGTATTTATAGCTCAAAATCATTGCATCTACAAAGGGTAGAAGAAGGTTTAAAGAAGCTCTACGACATGGGAGGTCAACTCAACCCCGACAAGTGCCATATAGGTGAGGATGAAGTAATCTTGCTTGGTCATAAAGTTTCTTACAAAGGCATTGAGGTGGATCCTTCAAAGGCAAAGGCTCTTATTGAGCTCCCCTCACCCAAGAATCTCAAAGAGGTCATATCATTCATTCAAAAAGTGAAGTATATGTCACGATTTATTCACTTAGCTTCAGAGTTGCTTCATCCTTTGCAAAAGTTGACACAACAAGTAGAATTTGCATGGTCTGATGAGCTTGAAGAGTATTTTTGTAACATTAAAGTCATTTTGTCAGAGCTACCAACACTCATGCCTCCTTGTTGGGAGTACACATTCTTTGTTAGCTCTAGTGTTGGAAGGGAAACAATTGGTGCTGTGTTGCTACAACAAGATCCCCACAGTACCAGGATGCGACCCATCTACTTTGCTAGTAGGGTCATGAATGCTTTGGAGAGAGACTACACAGAAGCAGAACTCATGATGCTTTCTCTCATGTTTGCGGTGAGAAAGTTTAGATCCTACCTGCTACCAAAACCTTTTGTAATTCTCACTGCAGAGAATTTGTTCCCTTGGGTGTCATCTCAAATGAATCTTAGTACTAGGATCTCAAAGTGGATTATGGAGTTGCAAGAGTTTCAATACTCTTTCAAGGTAGAAGATAGTGTGCGTGCACAATTGGCAGGGATTCTCACTTATAGGGTGCATGAAAAGGAGATTAAGGTGCCTGAAGTAAAGACCCTACCATTACCACCACCAAAAAGTATTCCTAATGCTTTTACCTTGTTCTTTGATGGAGCTTTTCGTCGAGCCACAGGGAAAGCAGGGGGAGGGCTAGTGTTGCTCAACCCAAGTGGAGAGGTGGTCATGAAAGAGAAGTTCAATCTACCAAGTTCAGCTAGCAACAATGAAGCAGAATACGACACACTAATTCATGGTTTGAAGATGTGCATTGGCCAAGGGATACAACGCCTCATGGTAAAGGGAGATGCACTTCTCATTGTTAAACAGATTTTAGGTATTTGGGCATGCAAGAATGAAAGCTTACGGACAAAAGTTCATGCCATTCGTAGATTGTTTAATCAATTTGAAGAAGTGCAACTATATCATATTCCTAGGAAACAGAATGAAGATGCCGATTTACTTGCACAGCAAGTAGTTACATGTGTTGAGAAAGAAGTGCAGGTCATCATGGTGGCAACAACTGTCAAGCAACCGAGATACCAGGGATTGGAGTCATTGACTCCCATTATTAGCTACATTTTGGAGGGCGAGTTTCCACAAGACTTCATGAAGGCTCAGAAGAGGAGACTCATGAAGAAGGCAAGCGCATATCTCTTCCTAGAAGGCTCCCTCTATCAAAGAGGGAGGGATCAAGTATGCAGAAGAGTACCAACTATTGAGGAAATTCCAGGCATTCTAAAAGGTTTGCATGAAGAAGCATGTGGTGGTCATTTTGCCCAAGAATTAACTGTGAAGAAGATTTTTCTTGCGGGGTATGTTTGGCCAAGTCTGCATGTGGATGTCCAACATTGGTGTAAAAGTTGTCACAATTGTCAGGTAAATGGGAATAGAAGATTGGTTTATGGTCCAAGGCAAATCGTGCTTGAAAATGGATCCTTTGAAAAGTGGGGCATTGATGCTATGGGTCCTCTGCCTAGGACACAAAATGGTAAACTCTACATTCTAGTGGCTGTAGACTATATGACTAGGTGGGTGGAAGCACAAAGTGTGGCCAAGGTAAATGAGAGGACAGTGAGCAAATTAATCTACACTCACATTTGTTGTAGATTTGGAACACCTTTGGAGATTGTTTCTGATAATGGTCTAGGGTTTAGAAAGGGATTGCTCACAGAAGTCTGTGAAGAACTTCGCATTCTACATCGTCACAGTACACCCTACTATCCCCAATCAAATGGTTTGGTAGAAAAAGCTAATGGTGTCTTTGCAGGCATCATTAGAAAGATGGTGAAAAACAAGACAAAGTTGTGGGATGACTTCTTGTATGGTGCCTTGTGGGCATATCGAACCACATATAGGGAAGCCACGGAGTTCACACCATTTCACTTGGTCTATGGTCAAGAGGCTTTACAGCCAATTGAGCTAAACATTCCAACAATGCGACTTCATGGAAAATCAGCACAAGATGATCAAGAAGCATGGATGGATCGACTTCTTACCTTAGCTGAGCTTGAGTGGAAAAGAGAAGAAGCATACGAGTGCTATAAGAGGAAAGCCACACAGACAAAGGAGAAGCTTGACAAGATACTGAAGGACAAAGGCATCAATGAAGGAGATCTTGTGCTAAGGTATGACAATCGACTCGATAATCGTTTTGATGCCAAATTTGAAACAAGATGGCAGGGGCCATACATAGTCAAGAAGGCTTTCAATTCAAGTTACTATCAACTTATGGACTTGAATGGGAAAGAGCACTCCAGGAAGGTAAACGGCTATCGCTTGAAGCCTTACTTGAGTCGCCTTCTACCAAAGGATCTACCAGAGCAAAAGGAAACTATCCCATGTAAGTATTGTTCCATGAAACATGAGAGTAACACAAACCAAAATTTCGAGGGGCCAAACAATGAAGATCTTGTCAAGGACTCTGAAGCACACTCTTTGGAAAAGATGCTCTATGATGGTACATGAATATACCATCATCCAGGGGAAGGGCTAATGATAGCCGTTTTTCGGCTCTTTGTAATTGTCACAGTGAGTTACCTCACCCTACCAAAATCACCCAAACACTGTGGCTATCCCTACCATTTCACTGTATATAGGTGCGTGTGAGTTAGGGGACTTTTCCCATATCTCCTTACTGAAATAAAAAACCCTCAATTAGCTAGGCATTGGGCTAGTTGAGCCAAAAAAATATAAAATATAAAAAATATAAGTATATTATGGCCCATGCGTATGTAAATATTTCTTTGTATATAGGGCCTAAATAAAAAAAAAATTCATAATTATTTTGGTATTTATTTAAATATTTCTACCTAGGTGTGTGTTATTTATGCTCTGTACATTGCCTCACCATTACCACATTTTTTCTTACCATTTTTCATACTCTTTATTCCATATAGAAATATTTTCATGTAAGCTTCTCTTATATTTGGTGTAACTCCACCCCAACAAAAATCCAAAAAAACTAGTTTTATTTATGTGTATATTTTTTCACTATTGTGATTTTTCCCTTCCTACATCTATTTTGTTTTTTTTTAGAACACCAAAAATATTTATCTTTTTATGGTAGCCTCATAATGAGAGAGATTTCTTTTGACCCCTTTATATTTTTTCCACTTATATTATTTATATTTGACATGTACATATTTTTTAGACCCCTCAATATTTGATTTTCTTAGTTGTACTATTCACTTATATCATAATCTCAACAATATCTTCAATTATAGACCTACCAAATAAGGTCAAGGGTAGGTGGCATGCATACATGCACTATGGAGGGCTCACTCTTGGAGGTATTCAAAAGAATCATCCAAAGAAGGACCCCACATGGACCTTGTGCAGTGGAAAAAAACGGTCGGTTTTGCTGAATTTTTAAAGTTCACTTGCTCTCCGAATTTGAAAAGGTGACACAAACAAAAGTTGTAGCTCGTGGGCTGAACTTTTGCCTCAACTTTTTTCATATTTTTTTGAGCTACGAGCTGTGAGCTATGATTTTATTAGTGAACCCCAGTTTTCCCATGCTATGCAGCCACACTCTCTCTTCCACTTTATCACTTTCCTCTTTCACACACACTTCTCCACTCATCATCCCCACCTCTCTCACCACTCCTCTCTGCACCCTACTCACCTTCTCCTCAACCTTGAAGAATAAGAGAAACCATGGTGAACTCATACCTCCCACACACAATTCCATTCCAAAATTGACCACCTAGTCTCATTTTTCCTCCTCCAATTTACCCATATCTATCAAAAAAACCACAAAATTCAGCCTCTTCTCTTAAAAGACATCATCATGGTGGTTGATTACTCAGCTTCAATTACCTTGTCTCTCAAGGAAGGTCAAGAGTGGAGAAAAAATGTACCGTCAAAGCTAGTGGACCGTCAACAGGCGTCAAAATTGGCCCTACTCAAGACACTTGGAGCATCAACCTTGTAAGAAATCCACCTTTTCTTACCTCTTAAGAGTTTTTCTTCCTTATTTGTATCCTACATGGATACTCCCATTGTAAATATCCAATTCCATTTGTAAATTAATACTAACTCTACTAACACTAACCCACTATGAAAAGTCCTATCACCTCCATTTCTCTCCTCTCTCTTTCCCCACCAACTTCTTGATAATTCCAAGCAAAAGAAATTAGATAAATTGCTGAAAATCTAACCCAACCATGGTTAGAGGAGTAACCCTAGCCTTCAAAATTGCTATAAAAAGAAGGTGTAGCTAGCACAAAAGGGGGAGCCATAAGCAAGAGCACTATGCTATAGCTGGAGAAGCCAAGCTCAACCTCTCTAGAAGGAGCTCTTGAGTGGAAGCTCATTGTCTTATGCATGTGCATGTGTTGTAATAGGGGATTAGCAAGGGAACTCTATGCCATTGTAAGAGAGAGAGTGATCATTCAATTGAGAGTAGGAAATCTATCATTTCTCCTACTAGTGTAAGCCCAACATTTGCTGAATCAAGGAGGGTGGATTTGGACTAAGCTTGGATACTTTGTCTCCCTTCCAACGTGAAGTAATGGACAACAATGATGCGTAAGTGTCTTGGTGTTTTTTCTGTTAAGTTCTTGATAGCTTGTCTCTAGTGTTGTCATCAATCTAGCCATAAATCCCACATATTGTAAGAGGGCGACAGGGTGGAGAGGACTCCCCTGGCCTTAAGACACTGATTGGGGTGGCTTTTCTTGTGATGTGTTGTGGTGAAATTTACGCAAGCTATGTTGAACAAATACTAATCTCACTTTGATTTGTCATGACAGATTTGTAAGAAGGTATTAATGCAACAAGCACCCCCTCCCCCTTTCTCTCTCTTTCTTAAATATATAGTTGTGTTTGCTTGATCATTGCCGATACGTTTCAAAGCAGCCTGAGCACTCTCTCTCTCTCTCTCATGTCTTAGTGTGTGAGAGTGTTCCATTGGTGTTAGGGTTAGTGTAAATTCCTTGCTTGTTTGTGGGTTGCTCTAACGATTCTCCTCTTTTGCGTCCTAGTTCGCTCTTAAACTAGGTGGTGCCCCTTGTGTAGTTGGGATTTGGCTGTGGGTTTGTTGTTTTGGTTTGTGTTGTGTTGTGCCCCAGCCCCATTGAGCAGCACGGGAGCCTTGAAGGGTGTCTAGAGGTTGCTCTTCTTGTTGCCCGCCCCGGACCGCCTCAATAGTTAGTAACCCTGAAGATTACAACAGATACGGAGATAACGTGGCGAAGGGGAAAATGGTTTCAAAAACTCAAGAATCGCCTCCAAACATTGATCGACCTGGAGCGATTTTATGTACGATAAGAAAACAATTAGGGTCTCAACTTATAATGAGAATGTGGGAGTTTACAAGCATGCGAGCGAGGGAATAGTCTCTTACTTTCACTGCAAAGAACCCTATCCAAACGAGTTAAGCAAAGACAAGTCTCTTTACTTATTCTCTTATGAAATTGCTATGGGAAAGGATATCGTTTTTGTTGATAGGTATGGGAGAGAATACCAACGTATTCTCCTAGAGGAGATAGAAAAAGCAACAGTTCCAGGAGCATCAACATATGCCCCCTATGAAGTGCCAAGAGTCACCTACACCCCTAGCAAGTCGACAAATCCCTTCTCAGAGGAGTATGACACGACCTCACATTCCACCTGATCATAGACATTCAACAATCAAAACCAACCAGCAACTCAAGCCATCATTGTAGTCTACCACAGAAGGCCAGAGGAGGTATATCGATTAGGACATGGAGATCCAATGATGAGATTTGTAGACCATTGTAGAATTATATCTTCTCAAGTGCGAAAATGGGTAAACAAGAAATACACAGGAAACAGAGATCCAAGAGATCATGTAGTAGCTTTTGTGCATGTAATTAGAGCGGAAGAGATGTTAGACTTCCCTACCCAATTTGCAGGGTTTGGACTAACCCTAGAGGATGACGCTGCTACTTGGTTTGACTCTGTGGAGAGTAGAGACTTTGAGTCTATGGAGGATGTGTTTGACGAGTTTATCGAGGAATTCTCACAAAGGGAAATAGCTCATAATACGGTCTCACAAATCCATAAATTCAAACAGAAAGACGGAGAATCTGTGCAAAAGGCAGCCCTAAGACTAAAAAGATATGTTAAGTTCTGCCCTCTTGAAGAACTGCCAACTCAGTCCAGACTTATGCTTATATTTATCCAAGGAATAAGGAATGCAGATCTCCAAAAGGACTTACATATGAAGAGGAGCATGACGTTGAATGAGTTAACCAAGGAGGCTCTTTACCTTGTAGACAATTGTGCGGTCTACAAAGAGGGTGAGTTCAAGGATCTTGACGATGATTCATCCTCACAACGTAAGGTCTTCAGGGAATACATCATCATACTCTCTCAACCAGTTTGGTCGAAATGAGGTATCTGATTGGTCCACCTTGCTGAGTTTAACCGCATAAATTTGTTGACCCTTCCTTAGTCCCTTCAAAAGTCTGTTGGCCTTAACTAGAGTAGCCTTAGGTCTCCTATTTTCTCCCTGGATTAAGGATTCATTACCCTAGTTATCTGTAAAAGTAAAGTTCCCTTGTGCATAATGTATGTGGGCCCTATTTTGCTTTAGCCAGTCCATCCCCAGTATCCCATCAAAGAATCCTAAGGGTAGGGTTCGAAATTGGGCAGAAGTTGGGTGTCCCCCTAAATCAAAATCAATTTTTCCTGCAAAATGTTGAGATACTACTTCCTTGCCGTTTGCTAGCTCTATAACTAGCTTGCTTGTTGGATACTTATCTAGATTTAGCTTCCTCATGCATCTGGGTGAAAGAAATGAAAGAGTACTGCCACAATCTATAAGGAAGTTAACTTGTTCACCTCTGAGAGATCCTGGCGTATGAATGACTGCGTATTGCTCGCAACCATTGGGATTGTCAATTACAGCATGTAGGGTTGCTCTCTCCACTGCTTCGTCACCCACAGTTGGTTGTACCACTGCGGCATTCACTCTGGAGGTAGCTCCACGCCCTCGCCCTCCGTTCATCCTTCCTCGTCCTCCTCTTCCATTAGCTTGGCCACACCCACGGGTATTCAAGGGTATGGCATTGGTGTTGGTTGCTTGAATGTTCCTAGGGCAATTGGATCTGTAATGTCCATGCTCGCCGCAACCATAGCATCGAACATCGGGGAACTCCATGGTTGTGGTGGTAGCCACAATAGGGCGCTGGTTATACGCTTGGTTGGCTGGTCTGTTATCCCAAGCAGTGGTCCTTGCCCTCTTTGCCCAATGATTCCTTCTATTCTGATTAGCCTTTTGTACTTCGAGAGCTAGAGGTTTGGCCCTTAACAAGGCATCCTGTAGCGTCGTCGGCCTGAGAGCTTCAAACCGAGTATTCAGGGGATCAATTAGTCCTTGACAGAACCTTTCCACCTATTGTTCCAAGGTCATCTTAGGAGCATATCTCCGAAGAGTGACAAACTTTGCATAATATTCTTCGACAGATGAATTCAGCTGCCGAAGTGAAAATAATTCATTCATCCTCAAGGTTCTATAAGCATGTGGTAAATATTGCCCCATTATTGCAGCTTTGATGTCTTCCCAGGACTGGGAAGATCCCTTAATATCCATGTCCCTGCAATGTTGCTTCCACCATATCTTGGCATCGCCACTCAGGCGGAACATTGCAAGCATGGTCTGATTTACGGGTTGGGTCCGTGCAGCTTCAAAGTAATCGTCCATGGCTTCCATCCATACTTCCACATATCTCTCCACATTTTCCCCCTCGCCCTTAAAGATCGGAGGTTGGGCTTGCTTAAGGAGAAGCTTCTTCTCTTGCACTGCCGAGTACAAAGCAACAGGCGGTACCTACATGGATTATACGAATTCTTGATACATTACTTGGATTTCAAAATAGACACGAGACTTTAAATAAAATTCAAGATTCTACTTTATCAAGAGACAGAGATTCAGAGACAAAAAGCACTTTATTGATCAAAATTTATTACAATTGAAACCCCTCAAGGTTTAGGATAATTGATGATTAGCTTATTACATGGCTTTATGGATTGCGTATAAAATACGCCTAGGAGATGGTATTCACATGATGCACTACTTCATTCGTGTAATCGTTCCTATACTCATTCTTGAGTGGATAATAAACTAAGATATCAAGCCGGAGTTCCGCTTTCAGTAATCCAAATGTTTTGACTCGGTTTGCTGGGATCACGTTGGTGACCTTCTCCAAGAGCCATTCGTTGATGGTTTGATCGGAGTTGTCTGAAACAGTCTGGTCCAATCGTGTAGGCACCAAGTAGAATATCTCTATCACTCTCAACTCTTCTCCCCAACGTATCTTCTTGAAGTCGGTAGCCAGGCATCCTAGCTTCCGAGCATTGATGTAGTAAACCCCTCCTGGAAATGTCCAATCAAGTTCCCATCCTCTATCAATGCGAGTGGAGTGTGGCATATAAGCCTTCAACAGTATCTCCATGACATCTCGCCTAAATTGGTAAATTGGGGATCTTCGAGCTTGCTCATAAATAAGCTCAAACAATTGGAACTTCCGATATTCGAGCACGGGTTCCTCCTGCAACAACAATGCAAGGAATTCGGATCAACTACCTATATACTTTGAGTTCCTTTTAAATGTTCAAACAATACGACTTTATTTCCCAGCCTAACCTAGGCTCTGATACCAGGTGTGAGGTCCCCACCCCGCCGTTTCCAATGGTGGATCTGATGGTGAACCCCGTGGCCACTAGATCTATTGCAGAAGCAAACAAAATGGTTCAGGGTTCGACTAGCGGATGATCTCTCATCACAAAGTGAGTCGAGTTCGAGCCTACTAGCAGGGAGATCTAGCTCCACCTCGCAGGGGAAGCGTACTTGAACTATCTAGCGATCCTAAGACCCACCTTCCAAGAGGAGAGAAACCCCGAGCGCCTTTTTCCCCATGTTTCAGAGGCACGTACACTCGAGATTTCACCGCTCTAGGGGCAATGAGTATTACTAATATCGAAGTAAACACAATGGGGACAGAGAGTTCCCGACCAATCGGGACCACCCATCTCGTGGGCATTGGCAACCTGAGCCAAGCCCCCACTTTCCACCCCCACACTCACACTTCCTTGTGTGACCTAATTACTACCACAAAGGTTGTTCAACATAAACATTCCTTGTTTTAATTCCGAAGCACATTGTTCGTTAAGATAGCTCTTCAACCAGTATTGCAAACAACACCAAGACAGTATTCTAGTGAAAATTCTACTCAAACTTATTCATAATAGTTCCAATGTTCTGGAGGTACAACATCCCCCCTCCAGCGAGAGTTCACTCCTCCCGTTGTCGCCTAGCTGCCCATACAACTAGGTATGTCCACCGCATAGAAAGCACGTCATGGACACTCCCACCGCATAGAAAGCAAGACGTGGGTTCCCACCGCATAGAAAGCAAGTCGTGGGTATCCACCGCATAAAAAGCAAGTCGTGGATTCAAGAGCCCTTTAACGAGGAACTCTGCCCCCTGTGATCAGTAGGGGGGTCAGGACTGATTCAACATTGGAAATAAAATGAACATGTCGAGCTAAATTTTCCCTAGCAGACATTCTTTCCTATTGCAACCAGCATATCCATCAATCATTTCCTTCCTACTTAGAACTTAATGTACAATGAATTCAATGCCGAGGTTTCAGTCGGATTTCTCCAACATGTTTGGGGATATTTTCATTCCTAACTAAACGTGTGCAATGTTAAATTAAACAACTTGAATGAAATTATGATCTACCTCTTCCATTTCTTCGTCGATGGACCGTGAGATGGCCGGTATTTGTTCCTCCATGGGAGCTTTTCCCTTCCCGTTCACCTTGCTCGTTCCTGCCTTGTGGTCGTGGGCTCCACCAAAGCGAGTCCTCTTAACCGGGGCCATTTTAAACTCACTACTTTAAGTAATTAACTTAGGGAAAAGAGCTACCTTTGGTACATCCTGGATATTTCTTATGTACATTTGGTACATCTTTTAGGAGCATTTGGTACTTCCTGTAGAAACATTGGGTACTTTTGGTGCTTTCTATTGGAACAAAATATTTATATCTGTGTATTGAGATGTACATATTAGGTTCTTTTAAGTACCTTGGTATGACCATGAGTAATTTCATTTGGTACTTATTGAAAATTCAATATTTTTGGGTACTTTGGAGTCCTTTTGGTACTTTCTGTAGGAACATCATATGTATATCTGTGTCCTATGAATCATAATGTACATATTCAGTCTTTAAGTACCATGTTTTGACCTTGGTTACTTTACTTTTGATACTTCAATATTTTTGGGAACTTTGGAGACTTCATTTGTACTTTTGGTACTTTAGATTTTTATTGTTGTGCTTTGGGTACTTAGAATCTAGTAGTTTTATTGTTTGGAACTTTTCATACTGATTATTTGGTACTTTTTATTGTTTGGTACTTAACATTTGGTACTATTTATTGTTCACTAGACTGTTGTGCTCTGGTAGAAGCATGATATACTTAACAGGTACTTTAGGTATTGTCTGCTAGTTTTGCTACTTACCATATTGTTTTCTATTATTCAGTGCTTATTATATTATTATCCTTTGGTACTAGTTGGTCCTTTAGGTACTCCGGACATTTGGTACAATTTACTATTTGTTACATTTGGTATTGTGTGCTATTTAGTACTAGTAACTTTCATGACATTTACATTTTCTAGTGTCTACTTTTCTCAAGGATATTACTTTGGTAATATCCATTGTCATGACATTTCCATCTGTGACCTGCAAAGGGAATGTGATGTCCTTGAGACTGAGTGTGAAGAGGCTCAGATCCAAAGTGAATTTGATAGAATGATGATTGCAAAAATCAACAAAGGAAGAAGATTCACATTATTTCCAAGGCCCCATATCAAGGATGAAGACAACACAGCCTACGCTTTAGGATCTTCTGTTGCTTGTAGGGAGTGCTTGGGCTCCACCCATGTGGTTGGTTCTTTCATGTTGGCCTGCATGCACCAGTATCACCCTCTCTGTTTCACTACCACTCTAATGAAAAAAGACATTTGTGTGAAATTTTCATGCAACGCACGCATCTCCAAAGTGGCCAAGACTGGAGCTCAAAAGGGACATGTTCAAAAGAGTAAGAAACTATCCTGCTTCTTTTTTTGAACATTATTCTAGTTTTTCTTATCGTAAAATGTCTTTTTTTGTTGTTGAACTATGTAGAATACGAGGTCAAAGAGGAGTATAAAGACAACCATGTTGCGGACAAGCACTCCAAGGCTAGCATATACTTGATGAGAAAATGGTAGATGGTGGTAAGTTATGTGATGTGGAGATGCACGAGGCAGCTTCACGCACATTTCAAGGCATGTCTAATGAAGTGCAATCAGACAAGCTAGATGAAGAAAAGGACACCACCATAGGGGTCCATGAGGGAGTAAATGACCGCAAGGAAGAGTCGAACCATGAGGTGCTACCAAATCAGCACGATGTAGACAAGGACCATTCTGACAAGGACCAGCTCTATATAGACAAGGACCAGCAGGTTGGAGACAAGGACTAGAAGGATGGGGGCAAGGACCAGAAGGGGGAAGTAGATGATGACAAGTCACTACCAGAGAAGATGGATGGAGACAAGGATCCCATTATAGAGGTGGATGATACTGGTGTGAGCAAGGAGCTACTTGAGGAATGCTTACCCCTTGATGATGTAGTGCACAAGGCCTAGTTTTTCGGAGGCAAGGACCCCCTATAGGGGTTGATGTTAATGAGAATACAAGAGGTGATGATGACGCTCCTCTAGCAGATATATTTTGTATCAAAGAAAGATCTTGCGAGTGCGTGTGCCTAAGACCTATGCGTGCAAGATGTAATGCATGTGTTGTGCCACATTGTGTTACCGACCTTATTTCAACCATTTGTTCTGAGCCAAATTGAAAGGGTGGTGATATGTGTGTGCTAGTCTCCACCCAACCGTGCTATCTTATAGCCTCCCCCTAGCGTACACACTGTCCGGAGGTGCCGATGGCCTTGCCCATAGGACCCATGTCCTTACATTACCCCCCCTCGGAGAATCGTTTTCATCCTAAAAAATGAACGTAGGAAAACATTTCTTAAGTGCGGAGACATTCTCCCATGTAGAACCTTCTTCAAGTCTATCTAGCCATTTTACCAGAACCTATCGTCTAACATAATGTCTGGTGCGAAGCTCATGAGAATCCAAAATCTTTTTGGGCTCATGAGGGATGCTTGGCAGTTTGATAAGGTCAACTAACACACCTGTGTCAAGGACATTATCATTTTTTACAAGCTGTTTTCGTAAACGGCTAACATGAAAAACAGGATGAACTCGTGAGTGCATTGGAAGAGATAACCTATAGGCCACTTGACCTATACGTTTGAGAATGGTAAACGGTCCACAATAGCGTGGTGAAAGTTTAGCAACTTTTCCCGTCTTCAGACTTTCTGAATGCTTCAGAACTTTGAGGAAAACCTTGTCTCCTTCTTCGAAAGTAGCAAGACGATGATGCTCATCTGCGTACTTCTTATATCGATCTTGATCTTGCTTAACCATTTGTTGAGCAACTCGAAGCATGTCAAAATGGTCTTGGAGAAAATCCTTTGCTTGTTGTATCTTCTTCTTAGCCAACCCCACCGTAACGGGTGATCTAGGTTGAAATCCATACAAAAGCATAAATGGACTAAACCATGTAGTCACATGATTTGAACTATTATAAGCAAATTCCAATACAGGTAAGTAGTCTTCCCAATTGGTTTGCTTCTTATTGACGTACGCTCCTAGCCTATCCTCTAGCACTTGATTAACTCTTCTTGTCTGACCATTTGCTTTTGGATGATTAGCTGTACTTAGATTAAGTTTAGTTTCCAACTTTTGAAACACAACTATCCAGAAGTGATTATCGAACTTTCAATCTCTGTCACTAATGGTACTAGCTGGAAGACCGTAGAGTTTATATATATGCTCTACAAATAGCCATGCTAATTCCGGTGTCTTAATCGTAGTCTTAATAGGAATGAATCAACCCATCTTTATGAGACGGTCTACAATTACCCAAATGGCATCATGGCCACGATTTGTAGTAGGTAGTCCTACTACAAAATCATAGAGATACTCTCCCACTTGCCTTATGGAATCTCTAAAGGACATAAAAGGACACCTACCTTGAGACCCTCTGCCTTACTAACTTGTCAATGTTGGCAATTTAGTACGTACTCTTCAACATCATGATGTAAGTCCAACCAGTAAAATTTCTGTCGAACTAAGGCATACGTCTTACAAATACCTGGTTGACCAGCACAACATCATGACACTCAAATAAGATTTTGTGCCTAGTGTCTGAGTCCTTTGGCACACCTACTCTACCTTTGTGGAGTAAGTAGCCATCATCACTGGAAAATTTCTTCCATCTCTTAAGCTCTTGTTGAGTAGGGGTGGAGCTTTGTGTGTTGGAGTTTTTATGTGCATGTGTATAGACATGTTGATTTGGTTGTTTAGAGACATGTGAGTGTAAGGGATCCCTTTTTAAAACTGCACTCCACACTTTAGCATATGATTGATCGTGTACACACTTGCCACGTAATGACTCCAAAAATGCACTCTTTAGTCCCGTGAAATCAAGTGAGTTAATTTGAGGCATCCGACTTAGTGCATCCGCTATCACATTATATCGCCCCTTGCGATATCGTAGCTTACAATCATAATCTTGAAGGATTTCTACTCATCTAGCTTTACGGCCCTTCAAGTCTGTTTGAGTCGTAAACCATTTGATACTCTCATGGTCAAAAACTACTTCAAACTCAGCACCATATAAATAGTGTTGCCACTTTCGTAAAGCGTGAATTATGGCATAGAGCTCTCGCTCATAAATATAATAATTCTGTTGAGCTCTATCTAACTTTTTACTTTCAAAGGCTATAGGTCTTCCCTCGTGGAGAACTACCGCACCAATGGCTTTATCACTAGCATCAGTCTCTACCACAAACGGTGTCAGGAGTTTTTTGGAGCAAGGGATTGCGCATATATACATACACATGCATGGTGAATCAAATAAAGAATTTTCCATTTTCCAGAGCCAGGTGGTTACGTGGGGCCCACATGTGTACAGGTAGGACAGGGTGTACATAGTGCATTGATTTTCACTATTACCAGTACTACCAGTGTGTTTTTTCTATAATAATGAGGAGTTGGTAGCGCATAAAACTTCTCGAGGAAGCTATCCACGGGCCGAAGACATGAGGTAAGCAAGTGCGTCAGATGGCATCTAGTGGCGTCAGGAGGCCGAATGGGTCAATATTTGCACGTGGAGAAGTACGGACACAACGTGGGTGTTTTCTTGTGATACTTATGCAAAAAGGTCATCATGAGGACCATATTTTGGTGCCACTTCACGTGGTGGCAGGATGCATTATTGGAAAAAAGCAGAGTGCCAGGTGTGTGGATGATGCAAAAAGGTGACAACTATGCACTGTGAGGTCAGTTTTTGGCCTGTTCGGGGTCCGTTTGAGGTCATCTAAAAGGCCAAGGGTGCCCAAGTAATAAAGCTAAGTGTGGAAGCTGAAAATGGAGAGAAGACCAGAAAAAATGTGGAGAAGAGAGGAGGAACAGCCGCAACTGTGTTTCTGGGGTTTTTTGGAGCCTGTTTTGGCCGTAAACTGCTCATCCAAGGTCGGATTTGAGCACTTTGACATTGTAGACTGGGGTTATGGGCCATTCCGGACGCGATGGCGCTGTCCATTTTGCCAAATTCCTCCCTCTTTTTTGTTGTTTTGGCTGTGTAAGTTTCTCCTATGAGCGAAGCTTCTGCTCTAGTTTGTGATTGTATCTGGCTTATTTTACCCATATTGTGTGAGCTATTTTCCTCATTGGTGTTGGCCCAAGCTCAATTGTATCTAATCACCAGAAATTCTCCTCTTTTGAGCTGATTTTTTGGGTGAGTGTGTGTGTGTATCTCTCTATGTGGAGTGGGTAAGTGGGTAGTCTCTCTCCTCTCACTCCATAGGTGTGTTCCCTGTCTCGGCCAGGTGGGTTGTGTAAGCCGAGTGGTGCCCCATAGTGTGTGTGTATCCTTCCAAGAGTGTGTGTCGGGTCATTATAGAGGCATTCTGTGTGTTTTCATCCCGCCCACATTCTTTTGGCGCCCCCACGGAGGATCTTCTTCGAGTACCTTCTGCTTCGAGCTTCAAGCTTCGAGATTCGGGATTACAGGTTGCAGACTACAGGTTACGGGTTACAGGGATAGGTATAGGTACACGTGATTCACACAGGTACAGGTAGCTGGAGTACAGTGATATACTAGCAGTGGTGTCACTTACAGTTGTTGTGGGTCGCATCATTTGGCGCCTGTTTGAGCGCATTGTCTGCTGGATTGTACGTTACTTGTGGAAACTGCCATTGTATGCCTTTGTGGATCCATATTTGGTTTTATTTGGCAGTCCCAGCCATTTCTGAGACTTGGTCTGGAAGATAGTCATTTGTGAGACTTGACTATATGCGAATTGCATTAGCCTTCGTGTGAGGGTAAATAGCGTGAGGTTTTATTGAGCTGGGGGATTCTCAAATGTGGAGATCCTTTCAGTGATACAGGTAGCTGGAGCACCCTTTTCATGACCTCGCCATAGGCTATGTACTAGTGAGTCCTATTTGATGCTCGGGTTCTATTGTTGACAGTTTATGCATACATATACAGTCTATATTTTGGGTTCACACTGCTCTACTTCTGGGGAAACTCTGTCAAATTTTTTCCAAGTTATGATGGCTTGTTTTTTGGTCTTTTGAGCCATTTATGCTGTTATGCTGCTGAAATTTTGGCAAAATCAGAGGATAAGATAGGTGTGCTTTCTTGGGAGCTGCATGGTTGACTTTAATGGATGATCCAAATGGTCCTCAATTCACTCCTTTTCATTTAACCCAGAGAATCCAGATAAATGTTCATGTGTTGAGAGGCGGAAGTGAAAAAATAGACCCGGTGGCCTCTACACCAAGACTATGCACAATGGCCTCATCATGGGGAATACACAATAGGGGCACCACCTAGCAAGATATGCGGCTAGGACGCATACATATACACAATGAAGCATGCATGGAAAAGCATGGAAAACAATTTCAAGATCCACGCCCAAATGTGGAATGGGGTGGTCGGAGAATAAGGTGAGAGGAGTGGTGAGTGAGTGAGAATGGGCTCGCTATGCGTGCATGTAGTAAGGAAGATAACGAGGTCAGGGATACATGCAAGTATGCTCACTTCTCATACAAAAGGTGGCGAATCCGCACACCTTAAGATGGAAGTAGCAAGATGATAGGAATATGAGAGGGAGAGAGAGTGTGTGTGTGTGGTGGCGAATGCGCACACCTTAACATAAGCAGAAAAAAATGGCAAGGAACAAGCATATACCATACTCACAATGAGATGTATCCAAAGCGACACAAAGTATGGCACCAAGATGGAGTGTGTTGATTGCTTGCAAAAGATGAATACAATAGGTAGCGTATGGCAGGAAAATGAGAAGGGAACAAGATCGTAGGAGGCATAATGGAGAGATGGGAGTTGATGGCGAGGAATATCATGAGTGTGTCCACCCTTCTTCTTCTTGAAATTGTGCCTTCAACCCTTAATTACAAGTGGTGTGGAGGTGTGGTGCTCATCTTTTGTGCTTGGTGATGGTGATGATGATGGTGTTGTGATTATGTGATTAGGATTCATGCTACAAGCATGTAGCACAAGAGTGTGGATGGATAGGTGTGTGTGTGTGTGTGTGTTCTCTCTCTCCAAGTGAGCTCTCATGGCCTCCTTATATAGGGAAGGAGGGAAGGATTTAGCAATATTTCTATTTGAGGTGAGTGTCCCACTTTGGTGACTAGGAAAATGGGGTGCATGTGACTGTGGCTCCCATCTTGTCTCCTCTTTATTTAAAATACCAGAGTCAATAGAGAGAGAAAAAGAGAGAATGTGGGTAGGATGTAGAGGATAGGAAATATTTACAATATTCTAGCTTTGGATAGACATAAGCTTATTAGGGAGAGAAGAGAGAGGTAAGAAAATTATAAGAGAGGTTGTCGAAGGTGGATATTTGTTGATGAGGATGGATCCTCCAAAAATGGTGATAGAATTACTCTAGACTAGCCAAGACCTCATTAAAAGAGCCTTGTCTCTTTTAATCATGCTTGAAGACTTGTAGAACCATAGCCATTCTAGAAGGAAGAAAAGTGGGATGGCCTGTGTCACCATTATACGAGAAAACTGGGGTCCACTACAAAAATCATATCTCCGTGTTCATAACTCCAAAAATTCTGAAAAAAATTGAGCTAAAAGTTGAGATCACGAGCTACATCTTTCATGTTGAACGCTCCTTCAGATTCGGGGTTCTTCTTTACTTATAAAATTTAGCCAAATAATGTATTATTTGTGGCTGCAAAAGTCTTTTGGTGGTCCCCTTTGGGTGGATTTCTCTCTTGCCTTCAAGTGTAAGCTCCTTCATGTGTATGAAAACATGACCTAGAGTGTTGAAAAGATTGGCAATCATCTAGATGGAGGTATTATTGAAATTTAAAAGTGGGGTTGAGGTTTGAAAATGAAAAATAGTGAATAAAATATTTGGTAGAGTGGAATAATATACATACATGAAAAAAATATATTAGAAAATACTAGAATATATATATTTAATATTTTTAAGGTCAAAAGAGAGATCAACAAAGAAAGCTTACTTATTATGCTACATCGTGATTGATTAGCATAAGTATTATTTATTTAATATGGTTCAAGCAATCTATCAAGGTAATAGTAGAAAAGTATGGCTTTTATAAAAATTATGCACACGGAGCTCTAGATGTGATCATTACAAAGCTTGAATGAAAAGGGGCATTTCACCACCCATCACTTTTTGGAAAATTGTTAGGATTATCATAGAGTCACATGAGGGAAAATTGAGTGGCTCTTTTTCTGTGAATAATCTCTTTCCCATTCAGGATACTACTACTACTACTACTACTTCAAAACCAAAGCCTTTGGGCAATTGATTGCGGATGCAAATTATAAAGTAATGCTTTATAGACTACAAGTAATATCAAATGTAATGCTTTCTATAAGTAATCAATTCATCTTTTTGAAGTTTTGATCAAATTGTCCAAGATCTAATCAATAAAGAATTTTCATAGAAATGATATGTATGTCTATGTCTAACATGATCTACATCATCTCTCGATATCTCTCTACCTCCCTCTCCCTCCCTCCCCCCCTCCCTCTCTCCCTCCCTCTCTCTCTCTCTCTCTCTCTCTCTCTCTCTCTCTCTCTCTCTCTCTCTCTACCCCCCCCCCCCTCCCCCCTAAAGCACCCCTTCCCACCCCCACTCTTTCCCACTTTTACAAAAAATAAAGAGGAAGACGCCCCCCCCCCCCCCCCCCCTGCCTCTCACAATTTCTACCCCCACCCCCCCATCTCTCTATCTCTCACTCTCTCTCTTTCTCTCTCTCTCTCTCTCTCTCTCTCTCTCTCTCTCTCTCTCTCTCTCTCTCTCTCTCTCTCTCTCTCTACCACACCTCGCTCTCTCTCAACCCTATCCTTTGTTGGTACTCCTCTAGATCTACCATGCTCAATCTCTAAGTGATGTGATGATGTGCACATCTGTCCAATAACACATCGTAATCCATAGGATAGATGAGTGTTCATGTAGCCCCCCCCCCCCCCCCCCCCCCCCCCCCCCCCCTCTCTCTCTCTCTCTCTCTCTCTCTCTCTCTCTCTCTCTCTCTCTCTCTCTCTCTCTCTCTCTCTTCTCTCTTTCCCTCACTCCATATATTCCCTCTCTCTCTCTCTCTCTGCCACATCTTGGTCTCTCTCAACCCTAGCCTCTGATGGTACTCCTATGAATCTTCTAGCCACAATCTCTAACTGATGTGATGATATGCGCCTATGTCCAATAACACATAAAAATCCATGGGGATAGGTGAGTGTTTATGTAGGCAGGTCTGGGCACAAAACCCTCCTCTACAAGCTCAAGGAGATGCTCTCTCTAGAAAGCCATCTTTGTGCCAAGCACACGTTGTCAAAAAGTAGGCGATCCTGCCACGAAGGCACCGGGCCTCTTGCTGTGAGAGTTTGTGAGGAAGCTCAAGGGTTATGAGAAAGAGCTAAGATGTAGATAACATATCTTCTAGAGCTAAAGAAGAAATGTAGCCAAAGAAGCCGCTCACTTTTCCTTACAAACACAAACGTGATGGAGAGAACTCATGAAAGATAGTCAGAACAAAACAAAAATGAAAACATTGAGATTACGATCATATCGTATCATGGGTAGGATAAAAGGGTTAATGGATCAGTTAATGATATTTAATCTTTGTTGTCCAAATAAGCTGCGGATTGCTCTTTGGAACTGTAGCTTTGTGCTTACTATAATGTATATGTTTTGTCTAGCGATTGGGATTAGTTGTGAGTACAAATCCTCTTGATTCATAATAAAATAACCACATTCACATCAAAAGAGAAGTCACAGTCAATAATAGGTAGTATGATGGGATCTGGTGAGAAAAGTATTTCATTGAGCCTTTCAGGACCAAATAGAAACACTATGCGTTGCTGAAAGTGAATCTTTCGACTAATCCAAATGTTGACCCTAATAGATTGCACTGAATGGAATTGAAAGAAATTACCACTATGTGGATTATGGTTATACATCAATTATATACTTAGTATGTTCAAAGATAAAGGTGTGAAAGGAGAAGAAGAAGAGAGTTTCTCTCCCAAGCCCTATTGTTGCCCTTAGGCAATAAGGATACTGCGGGGAGACAAGTACCTGTAGCAAGGAGATTCTAGAGTTTGTGGAAGAGAATGAGAACCTTAAGAGAGAGAGATGCTTGTGGAAGATGAATTTATGGTTACTAACCTTGTGCACATAATTGTTTCCCGCAAGAAGGTTGTACCCATTACATTGACAAGGTTGCTGCTTAAATACCTTCCAATGAAACAATTAGGACACAACAAGAGAGATCAAAGGAGGATTAAGATAGAATTAGAGATAGATGTAAGTGTGGTGGTGGTATTAAAGATATATAATGAGAGATAGAGATAGAGTTAGAGACAAGTATTGGACTAGATATGCAAATGAAAGTAAAACTAGTAACATGTATCTTACATGAGAGCAATCGCCACCACCTTAATGGAGAGAGAAGATGAGGCAAGACTTTAGCCTTTCTTCAAGAGAAGGTGTGGCACTAAGATGAGTGTGTCACTATGGAATTGAGCTATTCTCACTCACTCATAACTTGCCCCCAATGAAGAGAATGTTTCCCTTTTTATAGGTGAGGGAGCCATGTTTTACATTATCACTTGATTAGGGTAAAGAGTTAGCCCAAATCAAATGTTCTTTGGATATTTATTAAAATGGGCTATATTAGGACTCAAAATATCATGAAATTCAGCATTTGTGTTTGTTGAGGCTCCATGTGGGTGCATGATGTATATGGGCCCCACCTAAGCATCTTCTGTGTGGCTCCAGCAAGGGGTCCCAACTTGTGTGTCTTGTCCTTCAAGGAATCTTTGAGGTTTCACTTTCACATGCTTATGTATTTTATCCTCCAAATATATTATTTTATGGAAAAATACCAAGATTAACTCTTTTCACTTGATTCACTTGTTTACCATCTCTTCTTGCAGTGTAGTTGTGAGAGGGTTTTTCACTGGTTTCCCTGTAACTTTTGACCTATAGCTCGGATTGACATGCTTCAAAAGGCAAAATTGGCCTACTAAAAGAGCTAGACTTGGTTTTGGCCTTTTCTCTACTCCCTTAGGTCGGAATTTGCAAATTGGTATGGTCCAAGAAGCTTTGGATCTTCCTTTTCATAAAGTCTTCTAGTAGGCCCTTCCCTCTTGTATGTATCCAAGAAGGTATGCATTATTGAAGGGTTATATTATTAGATAAATGTGAAAAGAAGAAAATAATTTATATATGGTAGGGTATAGTTGAGATATTAGAAGAAATATACAAATTCTTTTTCCCCAGACAAAAAGAGGCACAATCATTGATACTTGCTTGCAGTACTTTCTAATAGTAATGTACATTTATATTACTTCAAAGGTAAATATTGAGGCGGTCCGGGGCGGGCAACAAAAAGAGAAACCTCTAGACAGCCTTCAAGGCTCCCGTGCTGCTCAATGGGGCTGGGGCACAACACAACACAAACCAAAACAACAAACCCACAGCCAAATCCCAACTACACAAGGGGCACCACCTAGTTTAAGAGCGAACTAGGATGCACAAGAGGAGAATCGTTAGAGCAACCCACAAACAAGCAAGGAATTTACACTAACCCTAACACCAATGGAACACTCTCACACACTAAAACACGAGAAAGAGAGAGAGAGAGAGAGAGAGAGAGAGAGAGAGAGAGAGAGAGAGAGAGAGAGAGAGAGAGAGAGAGAGAGATAGTGCTCGGGCTGCTTTGAAACGTATCGGCAATGATCAAGCAAACACAACTATATATTTAAGAAAGAGAGAGAAAGGGGGAGGGGGTGCTTGTTGCATTAATACCTTCTTACAAATCTGTCATGACAAATCAAACTGAAATTAGTATTTGTTCAACATAGCTTGCGTAAATTTCACCACAACACATCACAAGAAAAGCCACCCCAATCACTGTCTTAAAGCCAGGGGAGTCCTCTCCACCCTATCGCCCTCTTACAGTATGTGGGATTGATGGCTAGATTGATGACAACACCAGAGACAAGCTATCAAGAACTTAACAAAAAAACACCAAGACACTTACGCATCATTGTTGTCCATTACTTCACGTTGGAAGGGAGACAAAATATCCAAGCTTATTTCAAATCCACCCTCCTTGATTCAGCAAATGTTGGGCTTACACTAGTAGGAGAAATGATAGATTTCCTACTCTCAATTGAATGATCACTCTCTCTCTTACAATGGCATAGAGTTCCCTTGCTAATCCCCTATTACAACACATGCACATGCATAAGACAATGAGCTTCCACTCAAGAGCTCCTTCTAGAGAGGTTGAGCTTTGCTTCTCAAGCTATAGCATAGTGCTCTTGCTTATGGCTCCCCCCTTTTTGTGCTAGCTACACCCTCCTTTTATAGCAATTTTGAAGGCTAGGGTTACTCCTCTAACCATGGTTGGGTTAGATTTTCAGCAATTTATCTAATTTCTTTTGCTTGGAATTATCAAGAAGTTGGTGGGGAAAGAGAGAGGAGAGAAATGGAGGTGATAGGACTTTTCATAGTGGGTTAGTGTTAGTAGAGTTAGTATTAATTTACAAATGGAATTGGATATTTACAATGGGAGTATCCATGTAGGATACAAATAAGGAAGAAAAACTCTTAAGAGGTAAGAAAAGGTGGATTTCTTACAATGTTGATGCTCCAAGTGTCTTGAGTAGGGCCAATTTTGACGCTTGTTGACGGTCCACTAGCTTTGACGGTACATTTTTTCTCCACTCTTGACCTTCCTTGAGAGACAAAGTAATTGAAGCTGAGTAATCAACCACCATGATGCTGTCTTTTAAGAGAAGAGGCTGAATTTTGTGGTTTTTTTATAGATATGGGTAAATTGGAGGAGGAAAAATGAGACTAGGTGGTCAATTTTGGAATGGAATTGTGTGTGGGAGGTATGAGTTCACCATGGTTTCTCTTATTCTTCAAGGTTGAGGAGAAGGTGAGTAGGGTGCAGAGAGGAGTGGTGAGAGAGGTGGGGATGATGAGTGGAGAAGTGTGTGTGAAAGAGGAAAATGATAAAGTGGAAGAGAGAGTGTGGCTACATAGCATGGGAAAACTGGGGTCCACTAATAAAATCATAGCTCACAGCTCAAGGTTGAGGAGAAGGTGAGTAGGGTGCAGAGAGGAGTGGTGAGAGAGGTGGGGATGATGAGTGGAGAAGTGTGTGTGAAAGAGGAAAATGATAAAGTGGAAGAGAGAGTGTGGCTGCATAGCATGGGAAAACTGGGGTCCACTAATAAAATCATAGCTCACAGCTCGTAGCTCAAAAAAATATGAAAAAATTTGAGGCAAAAGTTCAGCCCCCGAGCTACAACTTTTGTTTGTACCACCTTTTCAAATTCGGAGAGCAAGTGAACTTTAAAAATTCAGCAAAACCGACCGTTGTTTTCCACTGCACAAGGTCCTTGTGGGGTCCTTCTTTGGATGATTCTTTTGAATACCTCCAAGAGTGAGCCCTCCATAGTGCATGTATGCATGCCACCTACCCTTGACCTTATTTGGTAGGTCTATAATTGAAGATATTGTTGAGATCATGATATAAGTGAATAGTACAACTAAGAAAATCAAATATTGAGGGGTCTAAAAAATATGTACATGTCAAATATAAATAATATAAGTGGAAAAAATATAAAGGGGTCAAAAGAAATCTCTCTCATTATGAGGCTACTATAAAAATATAAATATTTTTGGTGTTCTAATTTTTTAGAAAAAAAACAAAATAGATGTAGGAAGGGAAAAAATCACAATAGTGAAAAAAATACACATAAATAAAACTAGTTTTTTTGGATTTTTGTTGGGGTGGAGTTACACCAAATATAAGAGAAGCTTACATGAAAATATTTCTATATGGAATAAAGAGTATGAAAAATGGTAAGAGAAATTGTGGTAATGGTGAAGCAATGTACAGAGCATAAATAACACACACATAGGTAAAAATATTTACATAAATACCAAAATAATTATGAAAAAATCTTTTATTTAGGCCCTATATACAAAGAAATATTTACATACGCATGGGCCATAATATACTTATATTTTTTATTTTTTTTGGCTCAACTAGCCCAATGACTAGCTAATTGAGGGTTTTTTATTTCAGTAAGGAGATATGGGAAAAGTCCCTTAACTCACACGCACCTATATACAGTGAAAGGGTGAGGGTAACCACAGTGTTTGAGGGATTTGATAGGGGAAGGTAACTCACTGTTGCAATTACAAAGAGCCGAAAAACGGCTATCATTAGCCCTCCCCCTGGATGATGGTATATTCATGTACCATCATAGAGCATCTTTTCCAAAGAGAGTGCTTCAGAGTCCTTGACGAGATCTTTATTGTTTGGCCCCTCGGAATTTTGGCTAGAGTTACACTCATGCTTCATGTAACAATACTTACATGAGACAGTGGCCTTTTGACAGATCTATGGTAGATCCTTTGGTAGAAGGCGACTCAAATAGGGCTTCAAGCGATACCCGTTTACTTTCCTGGAGTGCTCTTTACCATTCAAGTCCATAAGCTGATAGTAACTTGAATTGAAAGCCTTCTTGACTATGTATGGCCCTTGCCATCTTGTTTCAAATTTGGCATCAAAACGATTATCGAGTCGATTGTCATACCTTAGCACAAGATCTCCTTCATTGATGCCTTTGTCCTTCAGTTTCTTGTCAAGCTTCTCCTTTGTCTGTGTGGCTTTCCTCTTATAGCACTCGCATGCTGCTTCTCTTTTCCACTGCAGCTCAGCTAAGGTAAGAAGTCGATCGATCCATGCTTCTTGATCATCTTGTGCTGATTTGCCATGAAGTCGCATTGTTGGAATGTTTAGCTCAATTGGCTGTAAAGCCTCTTGACCATAGACCAAGTGAAATGGTGTGAACTCCGTGGCTTCCCTATATGTGGTTCGATACGCCCACAAGGCACCATCCAAGAAGTCATCCCACAACTTTGTCTTGTTTTTCACCATCTTTCTAATGATGCCTGCAATGACACCATTAGCTTTTTCTACCAAACCATTTGATTGGGGATAGTAGGGTGTACTGTGACGATGTAGAATGTGAAGTTCTTCACAGACTTCTATGAGCAATCCCTTTCTAAACCCTAGACCATTATCAGAAACAATCTCCAAAGGTGTGCCAAATCTACAACAAATGTGAGTGTAGACGAATTTGCTCACTGTCCTCTCATTTACCTTTGCCACACTTTGTGCTTCCACCCACCTAGTCATATAGTCTACAGCCACTAGAATGTAGAGTTTACCATTTTTTGTCCTAGGCAGAGGACCCATAGCATCAATGCCCCACTTTTCAAAGGGTCCATTTGCAAGTACGATGTTGGACATCCACATGCAGACTTGGCCAAACATACCCCGCAAGCAAAATCTTCTTCACAGTTAATTCTTGGGCAAAATGACCACCACATGCTTCTTCATGCAAACCTTTTAGAATGCCTGGAATTTCCTCAATAGTTGGTACTCTTCTGCATACTTGATCCCTCCCTCTTTGATAGAGGGAGCCTTCTAGAAAGAGATATGCGCTTGCCTTCTTCATGAGTCTCCTCTTCTGAGCCTTCGTGAAGTCTTGTGGAAACTCGCCCTCCAAAATGTAGCTAATAATGGGAGTCAATGACTCCAATCCCTGGTATCTCGATTGCTTGACAGTTGCTGGCACCATGATGACCTGCACTTCTTTCTCAACACATGTAACTACTTGCTGTGCAAGTAAATCGGCATCTTCATTCTGTTTCCTAGGAATATGATATAGTTGCACTTCTTCAAATTGATTAAACAATCTACGAATGGCATGAACTTTTGTCCGTAAGCTTTCATTCTTGCATGCCCAAATGCCTAAAATCTGTTTAACAATGAGAAGTGCATCTCCTTTTACCATGAGACGTTGTATCCCTTGGCAAATGCACATCTTCAAACCATGAAGTAGTGTGTCGTATTCTGCTTCATTGTTGCTAGTTGAACCTGGTAGATTGACCTTCTCTTTCATGACCACCTCTCCACTTGGGTTGAGCAACACTAGCCCTCCCCCTGCTTTCCCTGTGGCTCGTCGAAAAGCTCCATCAAAAAACAAGGTAAAAGAATTGGGAATACTTTTTGGTGGTGGCAATGGTAGGGTCTTTACTTGAGGCACCTTAATTTCCTTCTCATGTACCCTATAAGTGAGAATCCCTGCCAATTGTGCACACACACTATCTTCTACCTTGAAAGAGTATTGGAACTCTTGCAACTCCATAATCCACTTTGAGATCCTAGTACTAAGATTCATTTGAGATGACACCCAAGGGAACAAATTTTCTGCAGTGAGAATTACAAAAGGTTTTGGTAGCAGGTAGGATCTAAACTTTCTCACCGCAAACATGAGAGAAAGCATCATGAGTTTTGCTTCTGTGTAGTCTCTCTCCAAAGCATTCATGACCCTACTTGCAAAGTAGATGGGTCGCATCCTTGTACTGTGGGGATCTTGTTGTAGCAACACAGCACCAATTGTTTCCCTTCCAACACTAGAGCTAACAAAGAATGTGTACTCCCAACAAGGAGGCATGAGTGTTGGTAGCTCTGACAAAATGACTTTAATGTTACAAAAATACTCTTCAAGCTCAGCAGACCATGCAAATTCTACTTGTTGTGTCAACTTTTGCAAAGGATGAAGCAACTCCGAGGCTAAGTGAATGAAGCGTGACATATACTTCACCTTCTGAATGAAAGAGATGACCTCCTTAAGACTCTTCGGTGATGGGAGCTCAATAAGAGCCTTTGCTTTTGAAGGATCCACCTCAATGCCTTTATAGGAAACCTTGTGACCGAGCAAGATCACTTCATCCTCACCTATGTGGCACTTGTCGGGGTTGAGTTGACCTCCCATGTCATAGAGCTTCTTTAAACCTTCTTCTACCCTTTGTAGATGCAATAATTTTGAGCTATAAATGCAAAAATCATCAATAAAAACCCTAATGGACTTTCCAAAGAATGCTTGAAACACCATGTTCATGAAGCGTTGGAATGTTGCAGGAGCATTTGTCAGACCAAATGGCATGACTCTAAAAGCATAACAACCCCAAGGAGTGATAAATGTTGTTTTCAATTGATCCTCCAATGCGATACCTATTTGAAAGTAACCCGAGTAGCCATCACACACAGTGTACTTCTCATGACCAGCTACTTCATTTAGTATCTCATCCTGAAATGGGAGGGGAAAGTGATCTCTTTTTGTTGCCTCATTAAGTGGACGATAATCCACACACACCCTCCACTTGCCGTTTTTCTTAGGAGTGACAACAACGGGAGAGACCCACTCTGAATTCTCCACTGGATAAATGAAACCTGCTGCTAGAAGCTTTCTTACCTCCTTGAGTAGAGCCTGTTCCTTTATAACTCCTAGCCTTCGTAGCTTCTGAGCTTTAGGTGTGGCCTCAAGCTTTAACTCAATCTTGTGTTGAACAACATCTACCCCACGCACGTCGGTGTAGTCTTTAGCAAAAAGCCTAGGAAACTTCCTTAGCACACATTTGAACTCCTCTCTTTCATCCTTTGTAAGTGTTGTTGATAGCATACCTTCCAGCATCCCTTCATCTTCCACCTTTTGGTTCTCTTGGGAACCTACCTCTTCCAAACCTCGAGAAGAGGTCTCCTGGTTGTTTGGCTTAAACCTTACCCCCATGACTTCGATGGAAGACTCCTCTTTAGTAATGCTGCCGCTACTTTCTTCTTCTAAAGTGCTATCGGTCCAACCTTCTTCCGTCTCACTTTGAGATGATTCTTCATAGAGCTCCTCTTGGCGTTGCTCCTTCATGTCAAAGACAACCTTCTTATGATTGTCATCCTTGCAAATTAATTTCCCACTCTCCCAATCTTGCAAAGCTCGCATTTTCATTAGCCATGGTCTTCCTAGGATAAATGGATAACCACTTCCCTTGGTCGACATAACATAAAAATCCACCGCTTTATTAATGCCAAAGGCCTCTACAAAGACATTTTTACAAATGCCTACACACCTAGCCTTGCTATTGTTTGCCATTTTTACTTTGATTTCAGGTGTCTCATGGATGTGCATGCCTAGTCTTTGCATGAGCCCTTCTATCATGATGCAAATTTGTGCACCCCCATCCACTAGACCTTTCCTAACCAATCTTCCTTTTATGTAACAATCTAGCAAAGGTGTAATATCCTCGTTCATTTCAGCATGTGCAATTTTTACAACAGGAAAACTCTCTTTTACCTTTCTCCTAGTGCTAATTGCCTTTGTTAAATCCCTCCTAACTTGTGGGCATAATGCAAGAAACTGAGGCCATGAGATATCAGGACCCTTACCTCGCATGTCTTCCAACAGGTAGTATGGAGCCATACCATGTCCAAGAGGGAAGTCTTGGAGATTGATACGACGTCGAGTCCTCTTAGCTTCCTTGGTCTCCTTTGCCTTCTTGCCTTGTCCATGGTCACTCTGTGATGGGACACCCTCTTTCTCTTTACCTTTTCCTCGGCCACGCTTAATGCCATTTGCTTCCATGTCAACCTCATTTGAGTTTTTCACCTCTACCACATGCACATTTGGATCTGGCAAAGGTGGAACTCCTTCTACCCCTTGTGGAGGTGGTCTTGGTCCATTTGGTCTTTGTAGAAGCCTTGGTTGTTGACCAGTTCCTTCACCTGCATTCATCACTGGGTAATTCAAGTTAGGTCTCCCTGGCTCCCCACGGGTCCAAGGACAATTATACATCCCATGTCCAGACTCTCCGCAATTCCAACATTGCAAGACTCTCCTAGGTCGTGGATCTCGCTCTTCAGACTTCTTTGCTTGTCCCTTTGGACCTACAGCTTGTGCAAGGTGAATTGACAGGCTGCTTAAAGATTCGTTTAACTTCTCAATTACTTCCGCCGTTACCTCAGGAAGCTCCCTCGATGTTGATGCTTGTGACTTACTTTTGGGTCTAAGACCTTCTATTGGAACCTCTCCCCTTAAGCACTTGAGTTTCCTATATTTGTCAGCAGCCCTAGTTTCAGCTGCATCAAAGGTAGCAGGTGCACCCGCCTCAACTTTTACCTTAAGGTCAGGAAAGAGTCCGGCTATGAGCCTCTCCTTCTTTAGAAATTCTGCACCATCACCAGGGTTAGCAACATTTCGTATCCATAGAGCCCAAAGACGTAGAAACTCTTGCTTGTACAAGTAGTAGTCATCTAAGTCTTTTTGCTTATGAGAAACAATGTCTTGCCATAGTTTTTGAGTGTTTTGGGGATCAAAGAAGTATCTCTTAAAACGATTCAAAACTTCTGTGTAATTCCCCTTAACTTCCTCAGGCAAAGAGTCAAACCAAGTGCTAGCATCTTTCCTAAGGACCACCTCAAACATTTCTACACGTTCTTGATCAGTTATTATCCTCTTGATACGGCAAGACATCTTGAAATTCGCTAAAAATAATTCAGCATCCTCTCCAAGATCTCCAAAGAAAAGAGGATACCCAGACATTTGGCGTTGGCTTTCCATTGAATTGATTTCAAAGTGACACCCGTTTTTGTTTTTCTTTCTTAAAAAGATTTACACAATAATGTATCTAGCTTGCAATCTATTCTACAACAAAATAAAGATATTCACATCAAACGACCTATGATAATCAATAAGAGGTAGGATGACAGGGTTTGGTGATGCGAGAATTTCTCCTACTCTTTGGGCACCAAACATGAACACCATACGTTGTTGAAAATGGATTTTCCTACTAATTGCAATGTTTATTCTAATGTGTGGAGTGAAATGGAAGGGAAAAACCTCTATTCCTGGGCCATTATCCATGGTCTATGCATGACCTAATGCTTAAAACAAAACAAAAATATAGACGTCCAAACTAAGGTCGTACCTAATGAGAGGCAAAATAAAAGGATTTACTGAAGCATTTATCTCGGCCAACCTAAGAGGACCTAAAATTCTACGAATGACACATTGAAATTGCAACTTAGTACTAACAATTATGTGTACCTTTTGCCTTGCAATGGGAATGAAGGGACCATACAAATTTTCGTGATTCATGCAAACTACTTGACTATGCTAAAGGTTGATTCTACACAAAAATACACAAGCCGTCCTCAGTGGGGGCACCAATTTGAGGCGGTCCGGGGCGGGCAACAAGAAGAGCAACCTCTAGACACCCTTCAAGGCTCCCGTGCTGCTCAATGGGGCTGGGGCACAACACAACACAAACCAAAACAACAAACCCACAGCCAAATCCCAACTACACAAGGGGCACCACCTAGTTTAAGAGCGAACTAGGACGCAAAAGAGGAGAATCATTAGAGCAACCCACAAACAAGCAAGGAATTTACACTAACCCTAACACCAATGGAACACTCTCACACACTAAAACACGAGAGAGAGACAGAGAGAGAGAGATAGTGCTTGGGCTGCTTTGAAACGTATCGGCAATGATCAAGCAAACACAACTATATATTTAAGAAAGAGAGAGAAAGGGGGAGGGGGTGCTTGTTGCATTAATACCTTCTTACAAATCTGTCATGACAAATCAAACTGAAATTAGTATTTGTTCAACATAGCTTGCATAAATTTCACCACAACACATCACAAGAAAAGCCACCCCAATCACTGTCTTAAAGCCAGGGGAGTCCTCTCCACCCTGTCGCCCTCTTACAGTATGTGGGATTGATGGCTAGATTGATGACAACACCAGAGACAAGCTATCAAGAACTTAACAAAAAAACACCAAGACACTTACGCATCATTGTTGTCCATTACTTCACGTTGGAAGGGAGACAAAATATCCAAGCTTAGTCCAAATCCACCCTCCTTGATTCAGCAAATGTTGGGCTTACACTAGTAGGAGAAATGATAGATTTCCTACTCTCAATTGAATGATCACTCTCTCTCTTACAATGGCATAGAGTTCCCTTGCTAATCCCCTATTACAACACATGCACATGCATAAGACAATGAGCTTCCACTCAAGAGCTCCTTCTAGAGAGGTTGAGCTTTGCTTCTCAAGGCATAGCATAGTGCTCTTGCTTATGGCTCCCCCCTTTTTGTGCTAGCTACACCCTCCTTTTATAGCAATTTTGAAGGCTAGGGTTACTCCTCTAACCATGGTTGGGTTAGATTTTCAGCCATTTATCTAATTTCTTTTGCTTGGAATTATCAAGAAGTTGGTGGGGAAAGAGAGAGGAGAGAAATGGAGGTGATAGGACTTTTCATAGTGGGTTAGTGTTAGTAGAGTTAGTATTAATTTACAAATGGAATTGGATATTTACAATGGGAGTATCCATGTAGGATACAAATAAGGAAGAAAAACTCTTAAGAGGTAAGAAAAGGTGGATTTCTTACAAGGTTGATGCTCCAAGTGTCTTGAGTAGGGCCAATTTTGACGCTTGTTGACGGTCCACTAGCTTTGACGGTACATTTTTTCTCCACTCTTGACCTTCCTTGAGAGACAAAGTAATTGAAGCTGAGTAATCAACCACCATGATGCTGTCTTTTAAGAGAAGAGGCTGAATTTTGTGGTTTTTTTTCTAGATATGGGTAAATTGGAGGAGGAAAAATGAGACTAGGTGGTCAATTTTGGAATGGAATTGTGTGTGGGAGGTATGAGTTCACCATGGTTTCTCTTATTCTTCAAGGTTGAGGAGAAGGTGAGTAGGGTGCAGAGAGGAGTGGTGAGAGAGGTGGGGATGATGAGTGGAGAAGTGTGTGTGAAAGAGGAAAATGATAAAGTGGAAGAGAGAGTGTGGCTACATAGCATGGGAAAACTGGGGTCCACTAATAAAATCATAGCTCACAGCTCAAGGTTGAGGAGAAGGTGAGTAGGGTGCAAAGAGGAGTGGTGAGAGAGGTGGGGATGATGAGTGGAGAAGTGTGTGTGAAAGAGGAAAATGATAAAGTGGAAGAGAGAGTGTGGTTGCATAGCATGGGAAAACTGGGGTCCACTAATAAAATCATAGCTCACAGCTCGTAGCTCAAAAAAATATGAAAAAATTTGAGGCAAAATTTCAGCCCCCGAGCTACAACTTTTGTTTGTATCACCTTTTCAAATTCGGAGAGCAAGTGAACTTTAAAAATTCAGCAAAACCGACCGTTGTTTTCCACTGCACAAGGTCCTTGTGGGGTCCTTCTTTGGATGATTCTTTTGAATACCTCCAAGAGTGAGCCCTCCATAGTGCATGTATGCATGCCACCTACCCTTGACCTTATTTGGTAGGTCTATAATTGAAGATATTGTTGAGATCATGATATAAGTGAATAGTACAACTAAGAAAATCAAATATTGAGGGGTCTAAAAAATATGTACATGTCAAATACAAATAATATAAGTGGAAAAAATATAAAGGGGTCAAAAGAAATCTCTCTCATTATGAGGCTACTATAAAAAGATAAATATTTTTGGTGTTCTAATTTTTTAGAAAAAAAACAAAATAGATGTAGGAAGGGAAAAAATCACAATAGTGAAAAAAATACACATAAATAAAACTAGTTTTTTTGGATTTTTGTTGGGGTGGAGTTACACCAAATATAAGAGAAGCTTACATGAAAATATTTCTATATGGAATAAAGAGTATGAAAAATGGTAAGAAAAATTGTGGTAATGGTGAAGCAATGTACAGAGCATAAATAACACACACATAGGTAAAAATATTTACATAAATACCAAAATAATTATGAAAAAATCTTTTATTTAGGCCCTATATACAAAGAAATATTTACATACGCATGGGCCATAATATACTTATATTTTTTATTTTTTTTGGCTCAACTAGCCCAATGACTAGCTAATTGAGGGTTTTTTATTTCAGTAAGGAGATATGGGAAAAGTCCCTTAACTCACACGCACCTATATACAGTGAAAGGGTGAGGGTAACCACAGTGTTTGAGGGATTTGATAGGGGAAGGTAACTCACTGTGGCAATTACAAAGAGCCGAAAAATGGCTATCAATACTAAGGTATGGTAGAAAGCTTTTATTTATGCATATGAGTATTATATGAAGTATACTTATGAGTCAAAAAGTCACAAGATAAATCGTTTAATGCATGTTCCCACTATATACGTGCCACAGCACGACATCCACCCCTCTAAACCTGCACATCCTCCGGTATGTGCCATATTATCTCTTTGTAAGATCAGCCCTCTTGTACATATTCCTTGATTTCTTCTTCACTGGATGATTCTAGAGCTTCATGTTCACTTTGATCTTCACCTGTGTTTTGCTCTTCTTCCTCATCAACATCTTCTAGATCATTGTCTCCTCTTCTCTTAAACATTTTGATCCTTTTTCCTGCAATGGGAATCTTTACTTCTGTACCATCTAGTTCAGACAAGCTGTAAGTAGCATTTTCATGCACATGCTTTACAACATACGGTCCAAACCATCTTTTTGAGAACTTTCGCATGACTGTGTGCTGGTTATCAAGGCTACTATCATACACAAAAACCCAGTCACCTTTGTCAATTGCTTTGCTCGTGAGTCGATGTCGCTTATCAAAGTAGTCCTTGCTTTTCAACCTTGCATTAGGTCTTCTCTCTAGTTGCCTTATACGCAGTGCAAGGAGATCTTCCCTGCTAAGTCCCTCTTGCCAAGGTAGTACATTCCATGTGGGAATTGTATCTTCAATCGGCATCACTGGCTTTTGACCATACATTAGCTCCGCAGGCATGTAGCCAGTTACTGAGCTATGTGTTGTACGATCAGCCCATAAAGCATATGGTAACAGTTTTGGCTACTCACCAACTCTTCCTTCACAAGCCTTGGTCAAAGCTTTGATGATAGGAGGATGCCCTCTTTCACTCTTTCCATTGCCTTCAGGGTTGTAAGTTGTGGTAAGAGAAAGCTTGATTCCTAATCTGGTAAAGAACTCCCTTGCTTCCTCAGCATCCATCTCACCTCTATCTGCAGTGATCTTTCCCACACAACCATAACGGCAAATCACCTCATCAAGAAGGAATTTGCACACAGCTTCTGTGGTTTTAGCTCTTAATGCTCTTCCTTCAACTTGATTAGTTAGGTCCTCTCGTGCAAGAACCAAGTATCTCATCTGCCAGAGTCCTAAAGGCATTGTGACTAGATCCACAACCCATTTATAGTGCATGGCTAGTGGATATGTAGGGTGCAATCCATCACAATGTCGGACATTTGAATACATTTGACAAGTTACACACGACTCTAAAAATTGAGATACATCTTTATACATACCCTTCCACCAGTATTTTTCTTTCAACTTGGAGAAGGTTGCCCACACACCCCTGTGTCCAGCCCATAGACTCTCATGAAACTCTTGCATGAGCTTTACTTGAGTCTCTTTTTAACATATAACCCGTTGTGGTGTAGCACCCTTTTGTTTAGGATGCTTCCACCATCCCTCAAAAAGTACCCATATGCTTTCCTGCGTATCCTCCTAAATTCTTGTTCATACCAATTATCCTATTTTGCTAGAGTACTCAAATAGCTTCCAATAAGAAGCCAATCACCTTCATAAAGATCTTTCAAGAACAATTCAAGTGTATTAGTCATGCAGACATAGTTACCTTTGACATGAGAGATGGAATAGAACTTTGTGCCTACATCATCTCCCTCATCAATCATCTGTGACTCATCTTCATACCTTGCCCTTGATAGCATATCTTCCACTGTATTGTCTTTACCTGCAATGTGCTTGAACTCGGGATTTAAGGACTTAATGTAGGCAATCCACCGCAACATAGCAATGTCTAGCGTTGAGCAGCTTGTAATCATCCCAAGAAGTGGTAGACAATCTGTTTCTACAACCACGCATGCACCAATTAGGTACTCTTTCCCACTTTTCAAGGCTGTAAGCATACCCCATAACTCTCTTTTTATCTGTGGATAGTTTCTTTGGCAAGCACTTAGTACCTTTGCTCCAAATCTTACCACATTCCTGTGTCCTTCTTTGTCATCTTGCCATATTGCCCATCCAATCCCTGTAGGAATGGTGTCTACTGTCACAATTACTGGCCTTTGACACTCATAGTCTACCTTTCTCAAAGTCGTTACTGAGTGGAGCATCTCCTTTATCTTTTTCATGGATTTTACATGTGCTTCTGTCCATTTAAACTTTTGATTCTTTCTAAGCAGCTGATAAAGAGGATCAGCTACATGTGCATAATGTGGAATCCAAATAACATAGAAGACACATGCTCCCAGAAACCTTCTAACCTCAGTGATGCTAGTGCATGTTTCTTTCATTCTTTGGATGGCATCTACCTTTGCTGGACAAGGTTTCCTACCATATGGCCCGCACATATGCCCCACAATGAGCACTTCATTGACACCAAACATAGACTTTTTCCCTAACAATGTAAGATTCACTTCTTCCAACCTAGACAAAATTTTATCACAATCATTTATGTGATTTACCACAAACCTGCGACATCCCTTGGGATCCAAAGCTTCATCTTTGTCACTTTATTCACATCCTTTGATAGGCAAATCATCAATGAAAGGCATTGTGATTTGAGGAATAAAGTCACGTAAGACCTTATTCATCCCATTCATCATATGTGCAACCGAGTTGGTTGCTCCCTGTGGCAAGGTACACATCCTTACCAAACCCAAAGGTGTCCTCATGGTTGTCAAGTCTCTGCTTTCGATTGAAAGCTGAAATTGATCATACCCTGAGTAGAGATCCCCTATTGAGTAGATTGCCCTCCCTGCAAACGCCTCTGCAAACTCATCCACAATTGGACCTGTACCTACATTTCTAATTGTCACCTTGTTCACTGGTTGCATATCTTGGATGAAGCGTAGAGAACCATTCTTCTTTGGAATTGTGAACCACCTGTTTGAGTATGGAGCACAAGAAGGCTCCAAGATTCCCATTTTGATTTTCTCATTCAGTAGCTCTACTAACTTTGGCAAATGAGCCTTTGGAACTGGAATAGGCTGCAGATTCCAAGGCACATGAGGTATTGTGAAAATTACCATAGGAGCTACAATAGAAGGATCAACACATCCTATCTCATGTGGCTCAAATGCAAAAGCCTTACCATGCTTTGAAAGCATTTCTTTGAAGCACTTTGTCTCCTCCTGTGTTAGAAACTCCTCGCAACCAATCTGCAACTGTTGAAAAGACTCCTTTGTGAAGGTATGCCCAATCTTATTAGGATTCCTCAAACTTGGTTGTAAAGAAGCCTGCTCAATCTTTTCCCTGTTGTTGGGTGGTAAGGGTGAAGCTACTGGTTTCACCTTCTTTGCTACACTCTTGTATTTAGTTTCAACATGGACTTCTGGGCCAACTGTTTGGCTTTCTTTCAAGGCTTCTATTACTTGATACATTTCCATAGAGCAAACTTACACAACTTCATTTTCAAGATGCAAATTAGACCCCATTATAGCATCAAGCTCACCCATAGTATCTACAAAAGAAACTTGTTCACACAAACCCAAAACATTTTCAGTAGGCTCTAGCAACCCACTCTTATTCATTCCTATTTGTACATTATGCACATATTTCCTCTCACATATCTTCAAATCTTCAAGTTTTGTAAAACATATTGATCCATTCCTTGTTACCAAGGAGCCCGTTGAAAAAGTTTCACCTATTTTTGGATTAGGCGATACCCTTTTTCTTTTTGTACCACTGCAATCTCGCTTTACAATGGTACTTGGCCAAAACCCATCATTTCTCTATGATCATGAAACTCTTTTCTCACCTTTGGTAGAGGATGTTCTCTGAGGTTGTCACAATTTCTTTCATGGTTTACACAAACTGTGAGAAATTGGACAGCTCATTTACCATCTTTGATATGTATCCTAGCATATGCTGAACCATCATCCGTTACCTTTGTTTCCATTCGAACTCCCACAATGTAGGGTTGTTCAAGGATGAGATGATATGAAGATGTATCGTGTACAAAGAAGTTTTGGTCAATCTTTACATCACCTATTGTTACCTTCACACCTGGACATGCTGCATACAATTCACCGGATGAATTGTTTGCCACTTTTACCATCCAACCATGATCTGTGTCCATCGGCCATTTGCACTTGTTGTAGAGACTCTTTGACATTATGTTTATTTCTGAACCATGGTCAATCAAGGCAACAAATGGCTCTTCAAGATCACCTACCTTGACCAAAGTTTCTGTAGTAGCCCTTGCCCAATCTCGTGAATAGTAACTCCTAGGAATATCTTCAACTTCTTCATCATCATTTGAGAAATGCACTTGCTTCACTCTCCCACTAGATTGGTAGCATCCTACCACAGCTCCATCACACTCCTTATTTTGCAACTGCATCCCTTGTGTCTTCAAGGTTTTCCCTTCAACCTGTGGACGAGAAACTTCAGCAAGGGTTTGCCTCTTCCACTTGATGATGTCAATGATCTCCTCATGGAATTCACGCTTTGCAATGCCAAGAACTTCTCCCAGAGTAAACTCAATCTTGCTATTCAAGATCCTTTCCTCCAAGACTTTCTTTAAATCTGTAGCAACCTCAATATCAGATTGTAGTTTATAAGTTGGGCCTTTTGTCTTACCTTTTGTTGGCTCTTTCTTCTTTCCTGGTGTAGAATCCTCCATGAGTACTTCAGGTGGAGACACTCCTTGTGTTGAGGGTGTTTGGGAAGGCATTGAGTCGCTTTTCCCCCCACTTCTGGAAGCTCTTTTTGATGGTCCTTCAGCAGCATTCTCACGTCTGTGCTTCTCTTCTACAATCGCCTCATTTTGTTGGCATTTTGTAATGTAGGCATGCACTGACAATGAGTCCACTGGATCATTCCATCCTGTTTCTAGACGTATGCAATCACCTGCTTCATGTAGAATCTCTTTTGTAAGATTTCACTCGCCTCTTCATCATTAAGGTGCTCAATTTTTACTCCATAAGTAGCTACCTCAATTGAAGAACTGGCACGGTTAGTTTCCATATCTTCAACTAAGGTTTGCATTCCCCCCTTCCCAAAGTTAGTTCTCAAGGGTAGACCTGTCTCTCTTAAGTGGATTTTACCATCCTTAAAAAAGACAACATATTTTGACAAAGCATCACTAAAATCATCACAATCCCTTCTTACATGGTCTGTACTATCACACCAAATACATCTATTAACAAACCCTTCTTTGGGCTGTTGTCTTTGCCTAGGAAGTGGCCCTGATGGTTGGCCTTTTTCTTCAAGATTTGCAAGCTTCACCTTCAAGTCATGCATTCCCTTCACAAGCTCATCTAGCATGGACTCATCAAACTTAGGAGCGATAAAAGTAGGCTTTACCATTTTGTCAGAAGTTGAGGTGGAAGGACTTGTAGTGTTTACTACCATCTTGTCCCTTCTTCTTTGTCGTTTGGCAAGCAGTGAGACAGCACCTTCAACCTCATTCCAGTCGGTCTTTAGTCCTTGCTCAGCATCTGTATCTTCAAGAAGAAGCTCCAAATTTTCTTGAAACTCTTTATCTGCAGCTTGTAAGCAAAGATCTGTTTTCTCTGAATCTAGTGTGGCCCTTTCTGTCCTTGTGAGTTGTGCATAGCGCCGCTCAAATTCCCTAAGTAGCTCTGTTATTGATAGTCCTTGCTTTGGCTTGACTACCCATTCTAAGAATGTCCTTTTGGTCACTCTCTCCGAGTCCTCCATGAAATATTCCTCCTTTAAAGCTAATTTGAGCTCTTCCCAATTTCTCCTATGCCCATCTTTAATTGCCCTAACATGCTCCCTAATTTCTGGAGCAACAACTAGCTCAAAGCTTTGAATCATCTCACCTTCTGACATGCGATGCAGCTCCATCTCTTTCACATACTCGCGTAAGTACTTGGTTACATCTTTGCCATTGAACTGATCCATTCTGTTGACGACCGCTTGTATAGCCTTCGTTGCTGAAATCTCCATTCTTTCACAAGCATGTTGTTGTTGCATGAACATTGCAAATTCTTGAAACATTTGCATTGTTGCTGGGTCAAAATGCATACCGTGTTGCTCAACATGATCACCCATGGTTACGCACAAACTCTCACCCTAGCAGTTTCACATCGGGTTCACAAAAAATATGTCAAAAAGTAGGCGGTCTTGCCAGGAAGGCACCGGGCCTCTTGCTGTGAGAGTTTGTGAGGAAGCTCAAGGGTTATGAGAAAGAGCTAATATGTAGATAACATATCTTCTAGAGCTAAAGAAGAAATGTAGCCAAAGAAGCCGCTCACTTTTCCTTACAAACACAAACATGATGGAGAGAACTCATGAAAGATAGTCAGAACAAAACAAAAATGAAAACATTGAGATTACGATCATATCGTATCATGGGTAGGATAAAGGGTTAATGGATGAGTTAATGATATTTAATCTTTGTTGTCCAAATAAACTGCGGATTGCTCTATGGAACTATAGCTTTGTGCTTGCTATAATGTATATGTTTTGTCTAGCGATTGGGATTAGTTGTGAGTACAAATCCTCTTGATTCATAATAAAACAACCACATTCACATCAAAAGAGAAGTCACAGTCAATAATAGGTAGTATGATGGGATCTGGTAAGAGAAGTATTTCGTTGAGCCTTTCAGGACTAAATAGAAACACTATGCGTTGTTGAAAGTGAATCTTTCGACTAATCCAAATGTTGACCCTAATAGATTGCACTAAATGGAATTGAAAGAAATTACCTCTATGTGGATTATGGTTATTCATCAATGATATACTTTGTATGTTCAAAGATAAAGGTGTGAAAGAAGTGAAAGGAGAAGAAGAAGAGAGTTTCTCTCCCAAGCCCTATTGTTGCCCTTAGGCAATAAGGATACTGCGGGGAGAGAAGTACTTACCTATAGCAAGGAGATTCTAGAGTTTGTGGAAGAGAATGAGAACCTCAAGAGAGAGAGATGCTTGTGGAAGATGAAGATATGGTTACTAACTTGTGCACATAATTGTTTCCCGTAAGAAGGTTGTACCCATTACATTGACAAGGTTGCTGCTTGAATACCTTCCAATTAAACAATTAGGACACAACAAGAGAGATCAAAGGAGGATTAAGATAGAATTAGAGATGGATCTAAGTGTGGTGGTGGTATTAAAGATAGATAATGAGAGATAGAGATAGAGTTAGAGACAAGTATTGGACTAGATATGCAAATGAAAGTAAAACTAGCAACACATATCTTACATGAGAGCAATCGCCACCACCTTAATGGAGAGAGAAGATGAGGAAAGACTTCAGCCTTTCTTCAAGAGAAAGTGTGGCACTAAGATGAGTGTGTCACTATGGAATTGAGCTCTTCTCACTCACTCATAACTTGCCCCCAATGAAGAGAATGTTGCCCTTTTTATAGGTGAGGGAGCCATGTTTTACATAATCACTTGATTAGGCTAAAGAGTTGGCCCAAATCAAATGTTCTTTGGATATTTCTTAAAATGGGCTATATATATTAGGACTCAAAATATCATGAAATTCAGCATTTGTGGTCGTTGAGGCTCCATGTGGGTGCATGATTTATATGGGCCCCACCTAAGCATCTTCTGTGTGGCTCCAGCAGGGGGTCCCAACTTGTGTGTCTTGTCCTTCAAGGAATCTTTGAGGTGTCACTTTCACATGCTTATGTCTTTTATCCTCCAAATATTTTATTTTATGGAAAAAGACCAAGATTATCTCTTTTCACTTGATTCACTTGTTTACCATCTCTTCTTGCAGTGTAGTTGTGAGAGGGTTTTTCACTGGTTTCCCTGTAACTTTTGACCTGTAACTCGGATCGACATGCTTCAAAAGGAAAAATTTGCCTACTAAAAGAGCTTGACTTGGTTTTGGACTTTTCTCCATGCCCTTAGGTCGGAATTTTCAAATTGGGGTTGTCCAAGAAGCTTTGGATCTTCCTTTTCATAAAGTCTTCTAGTAGGCCCTTCCCTCTTGTATGTATCCAAGAAGGTATGCATTATTGAAGGGTTATATTATTAGATAAATGTGAAAAGAAGAAAATAATTTATATATATTGCCGAGTTATGTGAAAAATTATGTGTTAAATGAGTTTTAAGGTTCTTATAATCCCTGTTAGTTTAGTTCTTTGTTTTTAATATAACATAATTTACGTTAGATTTAGATTTATGTTATATTAGATTAGACTTAGGTTTATTTAGGTTTACACACACACACACACACACACACAAGAAGAAGAGAGATTTACGCTTATTTACGTTAGATCGAGTCCACGCAAGAATTACTTACGGTTTAGGGTTTAGAGTTAGACGAACAGTGAAAAGATCTACTGTGAAAAGATGTTAAGATGCTGTGAAGTGCTACAGCTAGAGAAGAGGCAAAGGGGTTTTGTCCACTACATGCAGTATCATGTAGACGTGGGTCTGTAGATTTCTTGTACCCACAAATATAGGTATTGACCAATAAAGACGAGATTATAACCCGGTGGTTCTGACACGATTGGCATAAAATGTGTCAGGTACGTTCATAGTGGACTTTAATATCATTGCATAAAATGTGGACTTTAATATCATTGCTGCACATACTTTACAGTTTATTTTACCGGTTGCCGTTGAGGGATGTTTGTCTCTCGACGTCTGTAACACAATCTACAAACTTGCAAAGCTGGTGCAATGGATCTCACAAAAGGAGATCAACGTAGACTCCATACCATTCGCCAAACTAAATGCTACGGAGCTTGTGTGCATGTTTGAGAAACATTTTCCTACTACCATGCTAACCATTCAGGTGCATCTTCTTGTTCACATAGTTGATGAGGTGGAAATAGCTGGCACAGTTCATTCCAGATGGATGTTCTTCTTAGAACATTTCATGAAAACGCTTAAGGGACATGTGCGTCAAAAGGCACGTCCAGAGGGTAGCATGGCAGAAGTTTGGCTGGTATCAGAGTCCCTAGTGTACATTGGAAAGTGGCTAGACGGATTTGATAAAGCCCGGGACACGCTATGGCGATCCATAGATGATGAGCGCATATCTGGGATTGTCATGTGCAATCTCGGTGTTGAGAAGAAGATGACGAAAGATCTAGAGGCTAAAATCAACCGATTTTGCATGCTTCACAATCCAGTGATGCAAAAGTGGATTTCACAATATGAGGATGCAAAGCAAGAGCGACAAAGGGCACGAATCGAGTGGAGACGGGGAAGACGACCACCGATGCACTATCCGACGGGTCTGGAGAGCCTACCAACATTCATGAGCTTAAGATGGTTGCACAACCAATTGAAAAGCGCACAACAATGCGGTGACGAAGTGACTGAGGAATGGACTGATTCTACTAATAAATAGACTGACCTAAGAGACACTTTCGTACTACCCGAGCATTGTGAACAAGTAAGTATGTAAATAGTTAACATCCCCCTTTTACAAGTTATGTGCTTGAAAGCTCTCATGTAAGTTATGTGGCTCTGGCAGGTAATATTTCATCCTACAAAGTCTACATCAAACTGGTGGTACGTCATAGAGGTAGCCCCTCGTAGTGCAAGGACGTATGAAGGCTACCATGTGCCAATCACAACGGCATCAATGGAGGAGATCAGAGAAGATGCTCAATCAGAAGCCGCTGCGGTGGTGCCAGACGAGCATCAAGATGCTACTACTCTATATGGGGTGCATGCAGAGGATCTACAAAATGAAACAGAGGATATGTGTTTAAACGGAGAGCTCTATATAGATATAGGAAGTTATGCTGAGTTATGCGAGGATGAGAGAGAGATCTCTTAAAGCCACAAATATTGTATTTGAATAATTTTGCTCCGTGTTGTAAAAGCTCTGGCTCTCTAAGTACCTTTCATGGTGTATAACGCTCTTTTCTACTCGTGCTCACATCTTTTGATTGAAAATTCTGAGTTTTCGACTTGCCTCTTCTATCACTCAATTCATTGCGTCATTGTATTTATATGCGTCATTACGTCATTGTATTTAATGGTCTTTGCGTCATTGTCTACTCTATTCATTCAATATTAAGTTTAAATATTCGTGTGTTTAATGCAGGTATGGATGATGAGGAGTATCTTTCTTCTTTGTCACCGCATTAGAGACAGTGGTACGTGGAGCGTCATCGCTCTGGCGCATCATCGTGCGTTCCTACTCCATCCGCATCTCCCTCTCTTTCGGAGCATTCGGCGCGCTCCGAAGCTTCGGTGTCGACGAGACGATCTTCACACTCGTCTAGACACCGATGCTCTAGTGGTGGCGGTGGCGGTTGTTGTGGGGATTCCTCCGCCGATGCCTCCACACCGCCTCATGTTCGACGAGGCTCTTTACCCTCCCCTTCTTTGCCCGCCCCCACACCAGCCACATCATCGCCATCTACGCCAGGTTTTGCGCGGCTGACTGTTCCTAGCAGCTACACACCTCTACCTACTCCGCCAGGAGCCACCCCACTCGACACTCCTCGCTTCGGGGCCCAGACGCCGGTGGAGACACCTGACGTCCGTACCCCCATCGACACGCCGCTAGAGACCCCTGCCGGGACACCCAGGTTCACGCGTCACCGGCCAGAGGGCTTGCCTTACTCCGTCGACTTCAGCGGCGGCATCATCATGGATGATGACGGCAAGAAGGTGATCTCGCGCATGCGTGGTCTTTGCTCTCAGCTGTTTAGACACTACATACTAAACAAATGGAGTGAAGTACCAAGTGATTTAAAAGACAGAGTCATCAGCATACTTCATGATGAGTTTCCCGTTTCAACATGGGATCAGCGCTTCAATGAAGACCTGATGAATATTCGAATGCGCAAATACTGCAAACACAAGCGTTTCGAAGTGCAAAAAGCAATCAAGCATGGGTGGAACAGGCTAGATTGGCTGGCCAAAGAAGATTGGAAGAATGCGAAGAAAGCAGCGCGCGAGAATCCCGACAAGTGGAAGCAACAAAAGGATGCAGCCAGAGCGCGAGTAGAGGCAGGGAGCTCGCACCACTTGGGGAGCGGTGGATGGGCATCATTTGAGGCCGATTTTGTAAGTGTTTTCGCATTTCTCTTTATGTTCGATAGTTTAGGGTTTATGAGTTTTTTAATTCTAACATAATGAAATCTTTGTATGTTTTGACAGTGGTCGATGACACGACGTGATCCCACACCATCTGAGCACGAGTACGCAGGCAGGAAGGGCTTAAACGCCCTGATGGACATTCTCAGTTCTCGCGGCGGCATGGTTAGTATTAGGGTTTACTCTTGTCTATTTTTTGTATTGTTTTATAAATGTCGTTATATGTTTATACTTACTGAAAGCTGTCTTATTGTCTTTTTTTGCAGAATTCGACAGATACGCCGCTTGGACGCGATGAGACGTCTGATTAGATGACGTCAGTTTAGCCGTAGTGATGTATCATGAGACGGATTTTATACGTCTTTTTGAACCATGTATATTATTACATTTGTCACCGCAATTCATTTTGCCAATCAATTCTTTATGCCTATGATGTTGTACAATTGTCATTATTACATTTTCCAATCAATTCATTTTGCCTATGATGTGTACAATTGTCAATTTTACGCTTGTCAATTTTGCAAACAATGCGTCTTGTGGGTGACTATTTTGGGTCTATTATCTACCCTTGCACTTTTTTTAAAAAGTGAATCAAGAACAATATGGTTGATGGGTGGCAGGGCATTCAATGCCTTGTCACCAAAAAAAAAATCTCTCGGGCATCGCTATAACCGTCGCTATGAGCGTCGCTATAGACTTCTGTGTAAACGTCGCTATAACCGTCGCTATAAGCATCGCTATATAGAGACGCTCATAGCGACGCATATAGCGACGGTTTTAGCGACGCCGGGGGTTATAAAAACCCAGTGTATTTCCGTCGCTAACAGCGTCACAAGAGCACACAACCTCTTGTAGTGGTATGTAGTCTATCCATGTCAAAGGGGGGGGGGGGGGAGAGAGAGAGAGAGAGAGAGGGAATATATGGAGGGAGGGAAAGAGAGAGAGAGAGGGTTGATTTATTTTGTTGAACCTCCTACCTCCTTCCAAAACAATGTTTTCTTCTTGTAAGCTTCATTAAAATCATCAAATTTTTGCGTATATGATCTAAACTATCACACCACATGCATCCTTTGTCCCAGTCTTGTTGTGAGGGTCTAAACTATCACACCACATGCATCCTTTGTCCCAGTCTTGTTGTGAGGGCGCTGTCTCGGTTCTGAAGAAGGTCCACTTGCACTCAAACATCAAGTTTAACAACTTTTAAATTCAAATTCAACTCTTATATACCTTTTACCATCTCATCAAGGACTGGCTCTTCCAGCTTGGGCTTGGTCTTCTCCACTAGATCCTCTTTGAGCGCTTCCATAGGATCAGCCACTATGAACTTGTTCACCCTCTTTTGTCGCTTAACAATCATATTAACAGTTTTTGTAACCAATTTCTAATCAAAAGTTAAGCCCAACTCACCCTATGGATCCTCGAGCAGGTGTACCAAACTCTTCTGAAGGCACAAATCTGCTGCTTGAATAAATAGCTCGACCTTTTCCAGCTTCATTGTTTTTTGCTCAGTAGTAGATAACTGTTCAAACTTCTTTTTGAAAGCTCGTAGCAATTCTCTCGCAGATAATCCTTTATCCTTCTGTTATATCCATTTCATAAAGCTTTGCTTGGTAACCCGTTGAGAATCTTCAAGAAAGTACTCTTCTTGTAAAGCCTTATTAAACTCCTGTCAGTTTGCCCATGGGTTACCCAAATTTCTTCAGTTTGAGCCCTAATCTCCACCGAGTCATGATCATTAACTCCATAATCCTCCATAGATTGTTCATAAATAGTACAAAATTTTGAAATATCACAACCTTCAAATCTTTACAATTTTTTAGCTATTGTATACCTTGCTTAACAAATACGTCACTTAGTTGGTATTGCTGTTGAGAAGCCTACTGCTACTGTTGCATATAGTCTGCCAATTGCTACATCATTTGTTGCATTGCTACCTCCTATGCTGTCGACATATTCTGCTACCAAGTCCAACCCCGGCTCGTTGTCACATTCACCAAAGATGTCGGGGAAAAACAAGTGCGGTTAGTGAGCTGGATCAGCACAGGGCTATTGGCTGTAGGGAAAGTGTTAGAGAAACATGAATGACACCAAACAATAGGCGTTTCATTCACTTTGAAAGCTTACAACTGTTATTTGAAGAACTTCAACTTGTTAATTCATAACCAAGATGGACTTAGTTTACAAAACTGGACTCCTTTGGGGTTCTATACCGCCCTTATTGGATCTTTCTCTTGTCGTCTTCGCTGCAAACACCAAGGCTTGACGACTCTCACCTTAAAACCCGCCAGCTCTCTTCTCGCCAAAAAAAAAAAACCCCGACGGTTCCCCGTCTTTTTACTTCGTTAGCATAGGAGCCTATTTCAAATCCGTGGCCTCTGGTTAAACCAGCTTTTCTAACGGCTCATGCTGGCTTTGTTAATTGCAGATAGATCAAACCAGCGCATGCTTTTTTAATCAAAAGCAACACTCCTTCATGCTTTTTTAATCGCAGAGAGCGCTTGGCAGTCCATGGCCTACCCACGTCATTTGCAGCATCTTCATTATTCTCGTTAATACCTGCAGGGTTATCTCGTTAACCCACGTGGAAGAGCTTTTCTAACGGCTCATGCTCGCTTTATTAATCACAGACAGATCAAACTAACGCACGCTTTTTTAATCGCAAGCAACACTCGGCAGCCTGAATGGGTGCGCGCTTTTTTAGTTGCAGCCAGCGCTTGGCAGTCCATGGCCTGCCCACGTCGTTTGCAGCATCTTCATTATTCTCCTCAATACTTGCAGGGTAATGGCCAACTACAAGTTTCTTGGCTTCCTTGCATTGCGCCCGGCTTGCTGCATGCTTCCTTTGTACAAAAATTTCGCGTGGTTTTCTTATCAAAGCGACATTAGCAGTCATAAAGAGACCTCGCTGCTATGTTAGGATAAATTTTGGTGCTTATTACGAGCGGCGGCTCATCCCCACATTCTCTCTCCTCTCTCTTCACCACAATGTTGTGGTGTCTAATGTTCTGTTTGGAAAGTCAGCAATTGCGAATCGAAGGCCTCTCTCCATATGCAATTACCTTTGCACTGACCTTGAAGGCATGTGTCTCTACACAAGATGCTCATATGGGCACAAACACTCAGAAGTATATTTTGAGTCGGAGGCTATTGAAGAAAGATGTTGTGCTTGGCAGTATTGTCTTGGTCGATATGTATAAAATGTGGTTGAGGAGCTTCCTATCTGAAATGTCATCTCTTGGAATGCGCTGATTCGAGATGTGCGCAACAAGAGTAGGGCCAGAAAGCCCTAGGTTGTTTCCAGCGGATGCAAAGCAAGAATCCTTCATCCACGTGGCATCGACCATCCAACAGCAAATGCTTGCTCGCTTTTTTATGACCTTCATCAGTCGACTTGTCAAGACGTGCAGCTATTCAACTATTCCTGCTCTAAACTATAGTTTCGGCCCTCTGACGTCTTTCCCATCGCAAACTGAGAAATCGTCAAAATAACAGCCTTTCAATGAAAACAGGAGATTGGCTTCCTTTGTTCTTTATTGGTACCTTCACAAAAAAGCTACAAGATGGGTAATCACTTCAAATCGATGCAGGATGTTGGCAAGGAAGCTCCTCAAGGCTGTTCTAAACATATGCAAGCAGAAGGCCTTTCTCCAATGCAATCATCTATGGAAGCAAGCACCTATGCTAGCACCTTGAAAGACTTTGTAATATGCTGACATGAGTGTAGAGAATTTATGATGAGAGTGCTAGTCAGTCACAAGCTGTTCAGAAACAGGTTGTTCTTAGCAGGGCTTTTCTTTATATGTATGGAAAATGTGGTGCACTTACAATGTCCACAGAAAGGCAACAAATCCACTAACAACTCTAGGGAAGAAGCAATACTTGTGAAAGACATCAAGCAGGCTCACAAAAGCATGAGAAGGCCTCTTTCCAATTGTCCCAATGCAATCACTTATGCTTGCACATTGAAGGTGTGTAGTCTTATGAAAGACGTTGACATGGGTGAGAGAATTAATGATGAGATTACTAGTCACGCGCTGTTGCAAAAAATTATCATGCTTCCTGTGATCTAGAGTGTGGACTCTTGGAATGCATTAATTGTCAGATTTGTCCCACGGGGGCAGGGCCAGAAGCTCTAATTTCTTTTCAATGATGCGAAGTGAGGGCCTCTCTCCAGATGCAATCACCTATGCATACATCTTGAAGGCACGTGGCTCTTTGCAGGATGCCCAACATCATTGATGCAAGGAACTGCATCAACGAGAGACATTCAATCCCACGGCATTATCAAATTTTGATTTTTGACACTAAGAACGCAGTTAATGAATGCACTGAAAACTGCACGCTGCCGTGGGAATGGCACGTTTCCAAAATTGGGGAGGATTGTGCAAACTCCCCCATGTAAGAAGACTTGCATGTTTTTTTATTGAAACATGAAAATGGAACAACAAACAATTAATAACATTGACATCTTGTATGGTCATGCACGTTGAGCTTGACAAAATTCTAACCCTCCTTGTGGTTTTTTGCGAGGTACCCCTTTGAAGCACTATGATCGGTATCCCATTTTTGCAAAGAACGCCTCTGAACCACGACAATTGGTATTTCAAACACTCTCAGGTAAAATTAAAAATCTAACATGCTTTGATGAAATCTCTCTCCGTGCTTCATTTCCTCTCGGGGTGAAAGCATGTTAACCTGTCATGCTTTTTCATGTTCCGGACAATGCTAACTAGCACAATTTTGACATATGCTAACTAGTACAATAACTTGAGCTACATCTCCAAGATCTATGACATATGATATATCAATAGAAAGCAGTTGAAACAAGGAATCCAAATGTACAACCTCTGACAAATTTTGATATTATTTGTAAAAAATTTACCGGATGCCCAACTTTTCGAAGATGTGCTAACTTGAACCTGCTAACTAGCACAAAAAGCGCGACAGGTTAACATGCTTTCACCCCTCGGATAAAAAAATCAAACAACCTTTGATGAGCTCTCTCTCTCTCTCTCTCTCTCTCTCTCCTCCATTTTGAATTCTCTCCTCCCATTTAATAAATATCTTAGACAAATTAATAGCATCAAATAAGCAAATTTATTTCTCATTTGAGAAGTGTTCAAATGGCATATATAGTTTTAGATATTTTACTTAATCTTAATTCGATACGAACACAGCTAACGAAGCACTCTAGTTTTTGCTAGTGATGCCTTTGATACCACCCTTGAAGGCCCGCTCACCACGATGCCGGTAACCACCAACGCTCCCTTAAGTCTTTTGACGACGACCGTCACCTACAGTAGAGCCTCCTCACTCTCTAACGGCGTGCTTTTCCAGGCCTTTCTCCTCCTGCTCGTTCTTTATTGCTTTCCTCCTGCTGCCTTATTGTATCTACTGCAAATAGGGTCTCCTGATCATGGGCGGCCCACCCTGCTCACCAATCCCCGACAGTGTCCTGCTCGTAAACCTCCTCTGCGCTACAGAGGTGCACGTTGCTTCACGTAGGGGCATAGAGACGGGAGGAAAGGGGTGACGAGAGCCGTCGGTGGTTGCAACAGCTGTAGCAGCGCACGCCCACAGACTCCTTCAAGGCTCTGTCCACGTCTCCCTCAACAGGTGCCGCCCTTCTCCACTTGACGCTACCCTGCATGCTAACTTTCTCTGATCTACTGTACCTTGTTACTACGTTAACGTAGAGGTCAATTCAGCAACGCTGTCCTGTCATTCAGCCACGTGGGCAGCGCCAAAAATAAAAACGCAGCGCTACAAAGCGCCGTCAAAAGCTACGCTCTCAAAAGCCGTCAAAAGCTACCATCTCAAAAGCCGGCCAGCTACGCTCTCAGCGCCGTCAAAAGCTACGCTCTCGAAAGCCATCAAAAGCTACCCTCTCAAAAGCCGGGCCGTCAATAGCTACGCCATCAAAGCTATGCAGGTTCAAAGCTACCATCTCAAAATCCGGGCCATCAATAGCTACGCCATCAAAGCTACGCAGGTTCCCTCGTCAACGAGTTGAAGCAGCAGACGCTCGTCAAAAGAAGCTACGCAGGTTCCCTCATCAACGAGTTGGAGCATCAGGCGCTCGTCAAAATACACAGGTGCGCTCTCTCTCTCTCTCTCTCTCTCTCTCTCTCTCTCTCTCTATTTCCATGCTTGAGCCGCCCCCCGACAGACATAGCTTACATAACATGCACAAGTCCATCTTTGTCTTTTCTGTGTGCCTACTTGTTGGGATCCTCGTGAGAGGGAGCTTTTTCGCGTGCGCCGTTGGTCCCTCCTTGCCCCTAGCGCCCCCACATGGGGCTGTCCCTCATGCGGCCCGGCGGTCCACGATCCTGTTTCTAACCTAACTTCCCTCCGTGGACGGCACTTGAGGGGGACCGAGGCCCCGTTTGGTGAATTGCCCCTCTCCGCGGCCATACTCCCCGCGGGCCAAAATGACGACTCGTGGACCCGTCGCTCCCGTGGACAAAACTCGACTCCGGGAGCCCCCGAAAGACTTTATGCAAGTGAGAGCCCTGCTTGGGCCGTGGCCGGGTCCCCGGGGGTCTCGTGGTCCAAAACGGCCCGGGACGCACCCACGGGGCCGTTTCGGCATTTTGATCAGTTTTTGGAACCGCGGCTCCTCGACAGGACCGACGGTGATGACTTGAGAGGGATTTCTACCTCAAGGCCATGGGGCTTGGGTGGTATGCCTGAGCGCCCCGAATTAAAGGACTTATATGGGAGTAGTACTCCACTCTTGGTGAACCGTGCGCATCCTGCCGGGTAGCTAAGAGGGGGCCGGTTGTTCAACCGGAGCCGGGGTGGCAGTCCTCACGTCAATAAAACCATCTACCCATTCTAGGTTGGAGTTAGGTCAACCCAGTCTTCAGAGGCGCTGGAGAGGCCTCCGTCCCTTTTTGTAATCAACTTTTTGAATCAATACAAAGCGCCCGTCACGGGCTTGTTTCTACAAATCTTGTCTCGCGCGTCCCTTTGAAATACTTGCTCCACTTGTTGTGAAGTCGGCTAACTTGTGTTCAGGTGAAGGATCGGCGAACGCGCGCGGCCCCTAAGTCCCATTTACGGGCCGCTCTCCAAGGTCCCGTAACACTTGGTATCAGAGCTAGAAATTCAAAGCTGGTCTATGCCTAACAGAGTGGGACAAAGACCCGCCAAAAGTGACTCCAGCAGCACTCCCCTACCCACTGCAAGATTAGAAGAAATCGCAGCGGACGGTGTAATTGACTCTTGGGAGTATTCCAGGTGGATACGTTCGCAAGGGAGACTACAACGCCTAGACCCTATCAGCGAAGCCGGGCCAGAGTTTGAGTCCGCGCCTCCATCACCCAACACGATGAGTCACGCCGATGGAGACTCATTTCATGGGGAGAGGAACGACCCTCCCCGTGATGACAGAATGGACAGGTGGGACGCTATACTAGAGTCTCAAGCCGCGCTGGTCCAACAACTCGTACAGGTAAGTCTGCTGAATGCTCAGAATGCCACAGCAGACAAAGGAAAAGGACCGGCAAGCACGCCGGGAGCTCCCGCGAGTGGGAGTGATGGGATGGGGAGTTTCAAGCCTATCAAGCCCACTCCCTACTCGGGCCAACGGGATTCAATGATACTGGAGAAATGGATCCGCGACACAGAGAGTTTCTACCGCACAAGCAAAATGGAAGAACACTTATGGACATCCGTGGTGTCTCATTTCTTAGCAGAGGATGCTTACAGTTGGTTCCTCCTAGAAGAGAGGAAAAATCCCTACATGTCATGGACCCGCCTCAAAGCTGAGATGCGGGACTACTTCGTTCCAAAGAATGAAGACTTCAGACACTTAGACGAATGGAGGGCCATCACCCAAGACAAAAGCAAGCTGCAAGAGTATGTGTCCAAATACAGGCAGTCCATGCTGAAAGTGGAACAGATGACTTGGGAGAGAGTGAGACTCCATGGTTTCCTCTATGGGCTCAAAGACTGGGCCCGTAGGGAGATCGAAAAGCAGAATCCGGTCGACTACATGGCAGCATTGGCCATGGCAGAGAGGCTAGTGGACTCCGACTTACGCCGAAAGGGGACCACCAACACGAAGTCTGGGGGAAGTGGGAACATTCCTTCCAACTCGAACAAAAATCAGCCCTCAGCTGGGCCTCAAAGAAGTGAACATGCAGGTAGCTTGTCAAACCAGCCCCGACTGTACGGGAACTTTCGCAATAATGCGCCAAGTAGCTACAGCGGCTCGTCGAGTAGTAGGAACTTCTCGGTGAACCAGCTTGGAGGGGCTCCTCAACGGACGCTGCCTTGGAGGGCGAATCCTTCCCGCCCATGCCGTAACTGTGGGGGTTCTCACTGGGATAATGATTGTCACAAAGCTAGCTCTCAGTCTTGGGCTCACTCCGCTTGGGCCAATGAGACCAACGTTGATAGGGCAGGATCGTCACAAGTACAGATCACTGAAATCACGGAGCAAGAGTCTGAAAGTGGAAACAAAGAGTCTACCGAAGGGAGGGTCCGTGTAGGAGCCATCAAAGCTTCCCTACACTGCCTGGCAGCTCGTATCAAACCGATCCCAAATATGTATGTCAAGACGGTAATCAACGGGCAATCACAATTGGCGATGCTGGACTCGGGAGCGAGTCACAACTTCATCTCACCCTCATGTGCCAAACGCTTGGGGGTAAAGACCTACAAGCCCGGAGGAGGACGAAGCATCTCAGTGGGCTTCGTACAAGGCGAAGACTCGAACACCGCGATGGCTTACGATGTGGCGGTCCAAGTAGGTGAATGGCGAGCCAAAGTGGACTTCATCGTCGTACCCATGGATTCCTACGACATGATGTTTGGCCTGGCCTGGTATGACTCCTATGTGATGGGGTTGTATGCCAAGGGCATGAATCAACTGATGCTGGATATGAATGGTAAGGGGGTGATTGTCCTGATCATCCGGCCTATGGACACGCCTCTTGCCCGCAAGACCACTCAAGAAAAAGCTCCGCCTAAGCCACAACCTTACGTACCACCTCAAGCCCGGGGGCAGGTGAATGCAACTCAGACTAAGACACCGACGCCGACGAAAGCGGAAAAAGGGAAGACTCGAATTAGCTAGGATGACCTAGTCCCAGACTCAATGTGGATCTCGCCTAAGCAAGCAGAGAAGGCTCTCAAACAAGGGGCCCAGGTTCACTGCTGTGTGATGAAAGTAACACTAGCAGATTCAGAAGAAGAGTGCACTATCGGGGATAGTCGCATCATCAAGGTGATTGACGAATTCAAGGACGTGGTACCGCCGCAACTTCCAGCTGGGCTCCCACCTAAACGAGCGGTGGACCACAAGATTGATCTAGTGCCTGGCCATTCGCCGCCAGCCCGTCCACCCTACCGAATGGATGCCACACAGTTACAAGAACTGAAGAAGCAACTGGGAGAACTACTTGAAGCAGGATTTATCAGGCCCAGCAAGTCCCCTTACGGGGCCCCGGTGCTTTTTGTCACAAAGAAGGACGGCTCATCCAGGCTCTGCGTCGACTACAGAGCCCTGAATAAAATAACCATCCGGAACAGGTACCCTCTGCCGCACATGGATGATCTAACAGACAGGTTGGCAGGGGCAAAATACTTCACTAAAGTCGATCTGCGATCCGGATACCACCAGATTCGGATCATGGACGAAGATGTGCACAAGACAGCTTTCAGGTCACGATATGGAGCTCACGAATGGCTGGTGCTTCCTTTTGGCCTCACCAAAGGAGTGGCTACCTTCTCAGTTGGAATGGATACAGATTTCGGCGACATGCTGGATGAATTCCTGATTGTGTACCTGGATGACCTGCTAATCTACAGCAAAACTTTTGAAGAGCACGTAGAGCATGTGCGCCAGGTGCTCCGCAGACTCAGAGAATGCAAGTGGTATGAAAAATTGGAAAAATGCGTCTTCGCAGTACAGGAAGTGGAATTCTTGGGCTTCTTGGTCACTGCAGATGGAATCCACGTGGATCCTAAAAAGATTGAGGCCGTGGTGAACTGGCCCGCCCCCTGAACAGTTACGCAAGTACGCGAGTTCGTGGGTTTCACTCAGTATTGCCGAAAGTCCATCAAAGACTTTTCGAAGATCATGGCTCCCATAACAGACACCACCAAGGGTTCGCTAGCGTTCAGGTGGACAGATGAAGCCCAACGAGCTTTTGAGCACATCAAACAAGTAATGTGCTCCCTACCGGTACTTAAGCTCCCAGAATTCGACAAGCCATTCAAAATTCACACCGATGCCTCACGCATCGCGCTGGGAGGGGTACTAATGCAAGCTGAAAGACCAGTAGCCTACATTTCGAAGAAGTTTAGAGACCCACATAAGAGATGGGCTACACACGAGCAGGAGATGTATGCGGTGGTATACTGTCTTGACCAATGGCGTTACTATGTATTGGACAAGCACACTAAAATATACACAGACAATGTTTCCCTGAAGTATTTCCAGACACAACCTAAGCTCTCTCACAAACAGAGTCGGTGGCAAGATCAATTAGCAGAATATGACATAGAAATCATCCACAAGCCAGAGAAACAGAATGCGATGCCAGATGCTCTTAGTCGCATGCCCGAGGTTAATGCAGTTAGCGTAATAAGCAGTGATGAAGTACTGGATCAGATTCGCGAGGCCAGTAAGACAGACCCCGAAGTATTACAGATGATGCAGAATTGGCGACAAGGCAAGTCCTCCATGGGGCTGTTCGACTTGCGGGACGGGCTATGGTATGCTCATAACCGCGTGTATGTACCAAACGATCCTACACTCAAGGCAAAGCTACTCTGGGAAACCCACGACTGCAAAGTTGCAGAACACGGTGGGCAAAAGAGATCCTTTGACAGGTTAAGCCGCTACTTTTTCTGGCCAAAGATGCAGGAAGATGTGGTGGAATATGTAAGAACTTGCCCAACATGTCAGCTAGTCAAGGCACAGCGAATAAAGCCGGCAGGGCTTTTGATGTCTATGCCTACACCATCTCGACCCTGGGATGTGATAAGCATGGACTTCATTGTCGACTTACCAGAAAGCCACGGATTCACTACCATCTTCGTGATCGTGGACTACTTTTCAAAGCAGGCGCACTTCATTCCCGCAAAGCCGCCCCTTACAGCCTACCAAACGGCGCGGCTTTTCTTCAAGCATGTCTTCAAGAATCACGGACTTCCACTAGCCATTGTTTCGGATCGCGATGGGCGATTCTTAAGCGACATGTGGCGGGAGTTATTCAAGCTCCTAGGCACACAACTCAGGTTCTCTTCGGCCTATCACCCCCAAACAGATGGGCAGACTGAGCGAATCAATCAAGGCATCGAAGATTACATCCGTTGCTATGTCCAAGCAGATCAAAAGGACTGGGCAGACTTTCTGGAAGTCCTCGAGTTTCAGTACAATAGCAGTGTGCACTCGGGGACAGGTTACACTCCATTTGAACTAGCTACAGGAAAAGAGGTGATTACGCCCATGGCACTTGCTTCGGGCACTATGCATGCAGAAGATCTGGATGCTGAGCAGTTTCTGACGGCTTGGCAGAAACGTTTGGATGTAGCCAGAAAGCACTTGATGAAGTACAAAGATCAATATGTAGCCAGACATAACGAAAAAGCACGAACAGAGTTCTTTCAGAAGGGTGATTTGGTACTGGTGAGTGCCCAGAACATCAACCTTCCCGAGAACTTAACACCAAAATTCAACCACCGCTTCTACGGTCCATACCGAGTACTGCAAGATTTCAACAACGTCTCCTACAAACTGGAGCTACCTTCCAACGTCAAGATCCATAATGTCTTTCACATCAGCGTACTCAAACGGTTTCAGGTTGATGGGAAATACGACGGCCATGTGCCTTTACTAGACAAAGGAGTAAACCCCTTTGAGCCAGAAATTATCATCAAACACCGCTTCAGGCGCAACAACCTTGAGTTCTATGTCAAGTGGAGAGGGCGGCCAATGTCAGATTGCACTTGGGTTCCAGAAGATAGAGTCATTGCAATGGATAAGTAGTTGTTTCTCCGGTACTACAGGATTCCGGACCTCAAACACATGCCTAGGGCATAGAAGACCACAACCATGTACAGCAGTAATCTAGGATGCATTAGTTCAGCACAGCTATGCTCAGTTTTCAGCAGAATAAAGATGCGTTATGCGACAATTATGCGATGTATGCACTATGTGGTCAGATGATTTTCAGCCTTGACGAGGACGTCAAGTTCCTTGAGGGGGGGGAGAATGTTGGGATCCTCGTGAGAGGGAGCTTTTTCGCGTGCGCCGTTGGTCCCTCCTTGCCCCTAGCGCCCCCACATGGGGCTGTCCCTCCCGCTAACCTAACTTCCCTCCGTGGACGGCACTTGAGGGGGACCGAGGCCCCGTTTGGTGAATTGCCCCTCTCCGCGGCCATGCTCCCCGCGGGCCAAAATGACGACTCGTGGACCCGTCGCTCCCGTGGACAAAACTCGACTCCGGGAGCCCCCGAAAGACTTTATGCAAGTGAGAGCCCCGCTTGGGCCGTGGCCGGGTCCCTGGGGGTCCCGTGGTCCAAAACGGCCCGGGACGCACCCACGGGGCCGTTTCGGCATTTTGATCAGTTTTTGGAACCGCGGCTCCTCGACGGGACCGACGGTGATGACTTGAGAGGGATTTCTACCTCAAGGCCATGGGGCTTGGGTGGTATGCCTGAGCGCCCCGAATTAAAGGACTTATATGGGAGTAGTACTCCACTCTTGGTGAACCGTGCGCATCCTGCCGGGTAGCTAAGAGGGGGCCGGTTGTTCAACCAGATCCGGGGTGGCAGTCCTCACGTCCATAAAACCATCTACCTTCTAGGTTGGAGTTAGGTCAACCCAGTCTTCAGAGGCGCTGGAGAGGCCTCCGTCCCTTTTTGTAATCAACTTTTTGAATCAATACAAAGCGCCCGTCACGGGCTTGTTTCTACAAATCTTGTCTCGCGCGTCCCTTTGAAATACTTGCTCCACTTGTTGTGAAGTCGGCTAACTTGTTTTCAGGTGAAGGATCGGCGAACGTGCGCGGCCCCTAAGTCCCATTTACGGGCCGCTCTCTAGGGTCCCGTAACACTACTCACATAAGCATCTTCCCAGACAAAGCAACAAGTCATTTCCTTGGTTCCCTTTCTTGGCTTTTGCTCCCTCATCATGCTTGCTGCAGACAACTGTAGGTCCAGCCGCATCATAGACTTTACCATCGCAGGCTAACGTAGCACTCTAGTTTTATTTTCCTCCTACTCAACTCGTGCTCGTGTGCTTTTCTTATCCCGTGGCATGGGCTCCATGCTCTATTGATAGCTTTGTTACCCCAAGCGGCCATTCACATGGTGCTCTTCATCGACTTACTTTAATCTGTTGCAACCTTCAAACACTTTTCCACTACATTGCTACTGAACTTTTGCATGGAAAGGTGAGGAAAGCTGCTTTCAAGCCTTCAAACTACTTCCACCAAAGCCCAAGGTCAAGAATATATTGCACAACATAGTTTCCGTATTGATCCTGAAATAGTGCAAGAGCATTGGTTGCAATTTCAGTGACTAGCTGTCGTTGTTGTACACCTGATGCAAAATCCACACAACACTGCAAGACACATCATCCATGTCTATCACCTGAAAGTGAGTCTGCTCCACATTGCAGCACCACTGCGCACCAAGTTGAAACACCTCCATTACTTTGGATATACTAGGCTTGAAAAGAAATTGGTAAGACTCATCAACTATTCCATCTTTAAGGGGTACATTCAATGAGTAATACTTTCCACTACCATGAACAATGTCCTTGAAATCACATGTACCAGGAAAGTAGTCCCCAAATTTATGAAATGATACTATCATCACTCTATCCCCAGGAAGAGGCTTCTGCAATTCCATCTTCCGATCAAGCCCATAGCATAATCTTTACTCCAGAAACTTCTGACATTAACAACTTCAAATTCCAAGTTATGATATAAAAAACCATTCCCACGCCACATGATGGCCATTGCAAGCTTGCCATTGTGCAAAAATTCTATGCTCCCAACCATAATCCGAGCACTCATAAAACCATTAAACATGTGACTTCTACATAAAATTCTCCATACAAACGTACGATAGTACGACATCATTAATGTTTTTTCATGGTAATTGTACCCTTAAAAAGTCTTATTAGGTATCCAAAAATTTATGGCCACTGAAATTGCTCTTGATATGATGCGCTCAAATGGTCTCTAAACGGATTTGACTAGCATGTAGGGACTCTATCATGACACATAATTGGAATAACAAGCACCATTGTCATTCCCAGAGACTCTTATTCTCCACATGTGAAATAGGTCTTAGATAATGATGTCTAAAAATATGACACCCATCAAGTACGTGATGGGCTAGTGTGTGAAGATAATTGTAAATACTCAGTGACATGAGCAAGAGGGACCCTCATACACCTTGTCCCGCACTGGCTAAGCTGAACTCCATGAGTTTCTAGACCATGGTGTATACCTTGTGACTATCAACATGTGCCAAACAAAACCCTACCATGTAGGTCTATAATGTCATGGTACAGAAAAGTATCTGGTATACTACTGTTCCAAAATTATTTGCTCCTACATGACCTTGTTTTGTGTCTGAAGAGAAAAAGGGATGAAATCATTATAGCATATGCATCTCCCTCGGAAAACGCAATCAAAACATATTGAGAAATGAAAAAAGATTATTATATGCTTATTAGGAGGTGGAAAATATCTTACACTTACTCGGAGTCATGTGTACTTTCCAAACTTGAAGGGTACATAACCAATAATCCAGCCTCAAAATACTCAATATGTATTTGACTGGTTAAACATTAAATGCAAGACTAGTGAAATAAGCCAATATGAAACTGGTGTGTTGTATTGGAAATCCAAACCCCTTGGTTAGATTCTGCAATTTCAAACACCTTGGTTAAATTTTCCATGAACTATTTAAGCTATCAGTTAACATTGATTGATATAGTCTAACTTGTCACCAAAAGTGAGTATAAAAAGCTTGGTAAGTTGAGCATATCTACTTTCCCTTGGCAGAGTTAAAACTATTTTTTGTGAAAGTACTAGTGTGAAGAGGTCAATCAATGACCATCAACAGTCATGGAGTGATTTTGCACTAGCAAGGTCATGCCCCTAGAATAACATTCCTACATTCACAAACAATGCTATAAAATAAGCAGTAGATCCTCTCAATTTGTAATCTTATTCACAATTGGATCAATCTAAGCAGCAGATCCTCTTAAGGTGGAGTCATATTCACAGCTAGATCATTAAACAATCATGTCTTCCATGAAAAGGGGAGAAAGATTCGTACTAGAATTTCTTTGCTTTCTTAAAACAAGAGATTACCTTCCTTCAGGCTTCCTTAGTAGATTCATGTCATCCCATGCATTTTTTTCTTGATAGAAAGGCCATGTCTATTTACTACGACCAATGACAAGCATCATCTATAGTGCATACACGTTGTGCATATAACCAATGATATAAAATGCCCGCCGCTACAACCGTATGCAACGAACACAAGCAAATATACTAACCACAATTGTGTAGCATAGACAATTACCATTGTGGTTTACCACGGCGTCGAGGGATATGTGTTCGAGAGGTGATGTGGAATGACACTGGGGCTCTGGTGACAGATGGAATAGAAAGAAAACAAAAGACATATATAGATGAATGCCAATAGGAACCCAACAACAGTACTATATCATTAAAATTGGAATAGACTGTACAAGATGTGGTCTAACCGACCTCTAATAATCACCATGTTTCTAGGAAAAAATTATGTAAACCTTAATCAATAGCTCTAGCATTGATAGTCAGTCAAGTTGTTGCTTGGATCCTAGACGATCATGATATTGGAGTCTTCTCGATGCATGTATAATCCCTCATAGCTGCATGTACTCGAGCCCCTCAACGAGCATAGACTAGCCCCTTCTCCAAATATCCTTAAGTGCCCATCTACTATCAAGCTCACCCTTACTTTCCCAAAGCCTTTAGCACTCTTGTACCCCTAAATATGAAAACCTCCCTTCAGTCCTTTTGCTTCTTTGAACATGAAAACCTATCTTAAATCTTTTGCACCCTGTTGCCCTATTGCTCCTCATTCCATAAAATTCCTCGTCCATTTCTATCATCTTTACCCTCATGCTTACATACCCTTATTACTTCCTTATCCGTCAAAGTCAAGAGATATGGTGCCTGATTGTAACCCTGAGGGTCAAGAGCGAGAGAAACTTTGGAGAATTCCGTAGTAGAATCTCACATGAGTTCCTTCTTCTTCTCCTCTTTTCTGCTCCCTAAGATAACCCCAATTTCACCTTATTTTATTCTCTTGATAAGGTTGAGCAGGAGAGTGAGATTTTTGACTTTCTTTTATTTGCTTCATTTGCTCACCCTTTCCTTCCGTTGATAAGATTCTCGAGAGAGACAAAGAATAGACGAGATTGAAGCCAAGCTCTTCTCCTTTGTTTGTTTCCTCGAGCCAATCACGAGAGAGAGAGAGAGAGAGAGAGAGAGAGAGAGAGAGAGAGAGAGAGAGAGAGAGAGAGAGAGAGAGAGAGAGAGAGAGAGAGAGAGAGAGAGAGAGAGAGAGAGAGAGAGAGAGAGAGAGAGAGAGAGAGAGCTTGAGGCTGAGCCTTTGCTTCCTCTTCGTAGACGTCTTTCCCATATATTTCCCCGCCGCAGCTATGCTAGGCAATACTGCAATCAAAAAGATACTCAAGGACTTATCCTGCTCTTTGAATCTTATCACATTCAACATAAATATCGTCCAAGGAATTTCCAAAAACATATATGGCATACTTGTCGATCAAAGCACTTCCAAGCACAACATTTGTCTCCAACATTCCTCAACTAACAAGATAGTGTGATTTCCCTTGCGATTGGCGTATCCTTCAATGAACCCATTGGAAAGTGATGACATTTGAGACAGAAAGCTCATCAAGAACTTAATGTACTTTTGTAAGGCCTTCACATTTAGCATACATATAGAACAAATCATAGCTAAATTCTACATTTTTTATACATATCAATCAAGGTTTGGCCCAGATATTGACCAGCCCAGTGTCGAGCTAAACTTTATACCTTCCAAAGCCTGGCCAGGCACAATATTTGGAGTACAAATCAGCTAATGTATTGACATGCATAAGATTTGGCTTGCATATTAATAAAAGCATAGCAAGAGATGACATTAAGGACAAGCTGCTCCTCAGGCACTTATTTCCCTCTAAAGTACACCATATTTTGCATGAAAATTGAGCATATGACATACATATCAACCACGATAGCCTAATAACACATGTCAACAATCTGTCTGAGAGCTGATAATATCCAAAGAGTGGTATCTTATTTGAGTTTCCCCATTTGGATGCACAACATCAAAACATCCACCCCCTTTGAACCTACACATCCTCCGACATGTGACAGTCGTCATCCAAAACAATAAGCATACACATAAATTCACCCAATCATCACTCCACTATAATCATGCTTTGAAAAATTTCCTAATTCGTGGCCTCATTACAACTTAATGAGAGCATGCCCATATAGGATAAAAGAAAATTTAATTAGAATAGCATAACCCAATGAGTCCCATGTCTCATGGCACACAAAAAAGCCCTTCCCTAAGCCATATTTAGCAAGATAACCTCCTCAATCAAATGGAATAAGAAGAAATTGCCCAAACATTGGAGCATCATAATATTCACACAAGCATGCATTGCATGTATCAATCAACACTATCAAAACAAATTGGTGGAGGTATGTCATTCCTAGATCCAACAACAAGCATCCACAATCTGTACCCAAAAGTACCCATCCATATTGAACCTATTTTTCAAGATATCTAAAATCTCCTGGATCAAACACCCTTGAGATTATATAGCATTGATGAGACCCACAATATACTAGAGCTTCACCTGAAGCATAGTGAAGCATCCACATCCCATAAAATTATGGAAACTTTAGCTCATTTCTAGAAAGCATTAAAGAGCACTAACTCCTTTTTGTTGGAATCCAGAGCATCAATTACATAAGCATCATAAGAAAGAGCATCCAAACCCAACTATACATGGTACATTTTCCAAGGAAATGAAGAAAATATTACATCCCTTTCAATACCATGACGATTGAGCATCATCACCCCCTCTAGCTTCATAGCCATCATAAAGAACCTTGGAACAATTTGGACTTGTAGCATAAGAGCTATTTTTACTTGGGATTCCAGCTTGATCATGGAAAACTACTTTAGCCTATAAATCTTCATCCATAACACCTTCCATTGAAATGGTTTAGCCTTGAAAAGCTTCACCATCTATCAAAGAGCTAGAAATTGCTTCATCCTTCAAGTCATGCGAAAGCATACAAGGAAGAACTCCCAAAATATATTTCACTTTACTCATTTTAAAAAATTAAACACATTAAAGACTTCATCCTCTTGGTAATCTTCACATGTTTTTTCATCATCTTTTGCTTTAATAAATGAGTAAATGGAAAACTACTTTAGCCTATAAATCTTCATCCATAACACCTTCCATTGAAATGGTTTAGCCTTGAAAAGCTTCACCATCTATCAAAGAGCTAGAAATTGCTTCATCCTTCAAGTCATGAGAAAGCATACAAGGAAGAACTCCCAAAATATATTTCACTTTACTCATTTTAAAAAATTAAACACATGAAAGACTTCATCCTCTTGGTAATCTTCACATGTTTTTTCATCATCTTTTGCTTTAATAAATGTGTATTCCAAGGAGTACAAGTATAGATTTCACTATATTGAGGAGCAATACATGCCCATAGGGATGCCTTGACATTGCTTGTAGATGATTCCATGTTGTTGGATAAAGATATGCTCTATCAATTATGTGTCGAGAGTAAGTACAAAAATAGATTGCACTATACCGGGGAGAAAAACATGCCCCTAGGGATGCCATGACATTTCTTGTAGAGGATTCCATGTTGTTGGATAAAGATATGCTCTATCTGTTATGTGTTGAGAGTAAGACATGCTTCAAGGTCAAAAGAAAATCTGGATTTCTATTTGTTGGATGACCAGGCCCCAACCTTGTTGGTCTTGGGGAAGGATATACAAGAGATAAAAGGATGTGGGGAAAGTGAGAAGGCATCCTTGATAGGTATAGCACTGTCGCAAGCTTGCAATGGCCGTCATGTGGCATGGGAATGGTTTTCTATATCATAACTAGGAATTTGAAGTTGTTAATGTCAGAAGTTTTTGAAGTAAAGATTATATGCTATGAGGTTGATCGGAAGATGGAAATGCTTAAGCCTCTTCCTCGGATAGAGTGATGACAGTATCATTTCATAAATTTGGGGACTACTTTCCTGGTAAAGGTGATCTCAAGGACATTGGTCACGGCAGTGGGAAGTATTACTCCTTGATAGAATAGATGATGAGGCTTACCAGTTTCTTTTCAAGCCTATTATATCCAAAGTAATGGAGGTGTTTCAGCCTGGTGCAATGGTGCTGCAATGTGGAGCGGACTCACTTTCACGTGATAGACATGGATGCTGTGTTTTGCAGCGTTGTGTGGATTTTGCATCAGGTGTAGAACAACGATAGCTGGTCACTGAAATTGTAACCAATGCTCTTGCACTCTCTCAGGATCAGTACAAAAACTATGTTGTGCAATATATTCCTGACCTTGGGCGTCCTTGGGCTTTGGTGGAAGTAGTTTTAAGGCTAGATGGTAGCTTTCCTCACCTTGCCATGCAAAAGTTCAGTAGCAATGTAGTGGAAAAGTGTTTGAAGGTTGCAACATATGAAAGTAAGCCTATGAAGAGCGCCGTGTGAATGGCCGCTTGAGGTAACAAAGCTATCAATAGAGCATGAAGCCGAGCAGCTAAAAAAGAAAAAGGGTGGCCATGCTACGGGATAAGAAAAGCAGACGAGTCCAAGTTGGGGAGGAGGAAAAAAAAATAAGGCGCTGTCGATCAAAGAAAGTTAGCGTGCATGGGAGCATCGACTGGAGAAGGGCGGCACCTGTTGAGGGAGATGTGGACAGAGACTTGAAGGAGTGTGTGGGCGTACGTTGCTACAATTGTTGCAACCCCTGGTGGCTCCTGGCACCCGTCTCTATGCCCCTACGTGAAGCAATGTGCACCTCTGTAGCGCAGAGGAGGTTGACGAGCAGGACACTGTAAGGGGGTGGTGAGCAGGGTGGGCCGCCCATGAGCAAGAGACCCTATTTGTAGTAGATACAATAAGGCAGCAGCTGGAAGAAAGTATTAAAGAACGAGCAGGACGAGGAAGGACTCGAAAAGCATGCCGTTAGAGCGCGAGGAGGCTCTACTGTAGGTGAGGGTCGTCATCAGAAGACTTAAGGCAACACTGGTGGCTACGTCGAGCAGCGTGGTGAGTGGGCCGTCAAGGGTGGTATCAAAGGCATACCTGGAAAAAAAAAAAAAAGGCAAGGAACCATCGGGGTTTTTTTTTTTTTCTGAGAAGAGAGCTGGTGGGTTTTAAGGTGAGAGTCGTCAAGCCTTGGTGTTTGCAGTGAAGACGACAAGAGAAAGAGCCAATAAGGGCGGTACATAGCCGCAAAGGAGGGAAGCAAGGGAGCCAGTAAGGGGCGGTATAGAGCCGCAAAGAAAGGCTCTCTCTCTCTCTCTCTCTCTCTCTCTCTCTCCATATCAAGAAGCTAAAGAAGCTACGAGTACCATTAAGATTCCAGTTTTGTAACTAAAGTTCATCTTGGTTATGAATTATCAAGTTGAAGTTCTCCAAATATCAGTTGTAAGATTTCAAAGTGAATGAAAAGACTATTGTTTGGTGTCATGCATCTTTCTCTAACCTACAGCCAACAACCCTGTGTTGGCTCACTAACCGCACTTATTTTTCCCCAACAATGGATGGTTGTTTATGCATATAGCAAGGTTATGTATTGCTAATGAATATGTTTCATTGTTTTTGCTTAGATGTGATGTATTTTTGACATTCTATTATGGTTCAAACATTTTAGCAAGGCTTTCGAGTGATTGCAATGGGAATTATTAATTAATCTCTTTGATTGAGCTATTTATCCTCTCATTCCATGTGTGCTATGAGCATAACATGGGCCATAAGCATTAGCACCTATAATCATGAAAATGCAGGATTATCCATAATCATTGCCACCTATAGTCATAAAAATACAATTTTGGATTAGTTTTTCCTAAATGTATGCACACTAGGCATTATGGGCCCTAGTCTTTAGCGATGACATATTTGGATCGGCATGTGAATTCATGAAATTGATAGGTTATGAGGCATTTCACACTATATGTGCAATATCTGTATGAGATTAATTGTGGGTCTACAATCACCATAAGAGATCATGGCTTTGTTTGGGTGCTTGTAGATAACTTTGATAAAATTTGTAAAGTTTCTTCAGTTCCCTATTCAATATCTAAAGTTAACCAAGTTGCTTTGTTCTTAACATTTTTGATTACTCATCAATGTTGCGAGTAATTACGAGCCAACTTTATCAATCATTTCTTGGGGAATTTCCCTAAACAAATGGGAAACACAACTAAGTACTGCTAGTCATCGAGCAGTGGGTAGGCACTTTCCAAATGTTAATCTCATGCTAGAGGATATGCTACGATAATATGTAAGAAAAAATCAATCCAATTGGAAAGGTTATCTCTCTATCTGGAGTTTGATTACCATGAGACAAAGCATATTGTAGCTAGGTTTAGTCCTATCATTTTTGGTTAAGTTCTCAACCTCGATCACCAGTAAGGGCGGGTATATGAAGAGAAATGATAGCAAGTCAAGGACTTAATCTTGCTGATGAGTTATGTTAGTATGTCACTTTCATTAAAAGTTGAGAAGAGGTACTCCTGCATGTTTCAATACCTTCAGAAAGTCTAAAATTTGGTCACTCATTTATACACCTCTTAGTTCTAGTAACTCATTTAAAATACTCAAGTGAGTTATAAATAGAGTCTACACTATTTTTCACATAAGCCGGTTATAAAAACCATTTCAAAGGGATAACAATGTGAAAAATCAAGATATTTTTCTTGAATCTATCTCCTATTGAATCGTATATCGATCAAATGGATTGTTGGATCTATAAGAGGTGTCATTGTGGAGAACATTAGTGTTCTTACGAAGATATCAAAAAAAAAAATTAAAGGATGAAAATGCTTCTCCACACGGAGACTAATATCAGGGCAAGGGTCACAACTCACATGTCCAAAATCCTCCTTCATGTACTCTCAATAGTATTGATTTTGATATGGATTACTAATCTTTTGAAGGAGAAAAAAATTCGACACACTCCTTTAAACTTCCTAGAAGCAAAAGGTTCTTGACTTTATTGGTACATTTTGAAGTCCCTCCAAGTTATTCCAAATCTTTGCAGACCATTCATTCATAAAAGTGCCTCTAAAGTATTGTCTTAGAGACTCATAAGAAACCTCACTTGTAAATGAAATTAAATTATGTAAAGCCACATTCATAAAAGTGCCTCTAAAGTCTTGTCTTAGAGACTCATAAGCAACCTCACTTGTAAATGAAATTAAATTATGTAATGTGCCTTTGACTTAAACTTAAATAAATCAATATTGTATGTAAGATTTACTTATCTCACCAAAGCCTTTGAAATCACACACTTACACACTTAGCAAGTGAAGCATCATTTACAATTCTCAATATGGGATTGTGGGATGGTGCTCAAGGCATTTAGTCTCTACCATTAGCTAGGGTTTGTTAGTGGAAAGCAAGAGATATATTTTCTTTAGCTATTGGTGTATTTGAACTTGGCAATGAGTACATTGAGCACATTGAGAGAAAATCTTAACATGCTAATAATTCCATGGGACACATTGCATACCATTTTTTGTCTCAAAGGCAAAATCTTCAAATGTATTTTCTTATAAAACTCTTTGAGCTAGAAATTAAGACAAGAGAGTCTGCCTCTACTTACATCAATGAAGTCAAGAGTACCACCCCCTAGCTCAATGTGATTGCCTTGGTCAAAGAAGATATTGTTACTTTAGTGGTTCTACAAGAGGAGGACTATGGATCCATGACCACGTCTTGATTGAAGCTTCTAGACCTAGTCCTAATCTTTAGGACATTGAAGTTGCCAACTTGGAAGAGGAGAAGGGCCTATGAGAACCCATAAGGAGGGATGATGCTTACAATCTTCGAGGCATTGTCAAAAATAATCTCAAAGGTGGAGTTGGCAAGAGTAATAGAGGAAAATTCAACAATGGAGGGAACCTCGATGAGAACATGCTTTCACACAAACACCATGCTATGAGGTAGGAGGGTGGAGGTGTTTCCATGTGCCAGACCCCTCTCAAAACCCCTATTTCCATAATAAGCACCATTTCATTATATGAAATAAGAAGAATTTTCTTGTAATCATGGCTAATGTTCCACAAAAAATCCTTTGCGTATGAAAATATGATATATATCAAATTGGCAATGTACGCTGCGTTTAAACATACAAGTGCAAAAAAATAGAATGGTCTTTCTTGTAAAAGGCTCCTCCATTTACTACACTAAAAGAGGTTATGTGCACTTGTGACATTTTTAGCGACAAAAATATATTGGGTTTTTATACTCCCCGGCATCGCTAAGACCGTCGCTAACAACGTTTCTACAGGAACTGTTAGGAAATAAGACGTAGCTAAATAGATAATTGAGTAGATTACTTAATGGAGAGAGATAGATTTACATACATGAGATTACAGAGTACAGAGAGAGAGAGAGAGAGAGAGGGAGAGAGAGAGAGAGAGAGAGAGAGTACACACGATATACGTGGTTCACCCAATGTGGGCTATGTCCACGGGAAAGCAGCCACTCAATGGCTTTAGTACTTCAAAACAAGAAGTAGTTTACAAAGGGATTATACCCTTAATGGAGCTCCCGCCTTGCTTCACTCTCACCACCTCACTCTCACCTTGTTGCATCAACTTCACACTATATAAAATGTGTGTAGAAATGGCCTCCTTTTATAGGCCAAAAGGGTTGCCCTCTCTCATGAGAGGCAGCCATGTGTAGCCGCCCTTGTGTAGATAAGTCCAAATCGGACCCTCCAATCCGCCCATGTGTGGCCGCCCTTGAGAAGACAAGTCCGATTTTGAACTCGGCCACCGGCCATTGAATTTGTCCACCGGCCACCGGCCATTGACTTTCGACCACCGGCCACCCGCCATTGACTACCGGCCACCGGCCAACCGACCGGTTGTTTTTCAACCACTTTCCGGCCGTCGTCCGGCCAAAATATTCTAGCGAAAAGGAATATTCTGGCTATGAAAAAGAAAGTATCGGGGGCTTCCACCACCGAGGCCCCTAAAGTTGCCCCTGATTTTTGTCCGTTAAAATTTTGGTTTCCGGCGAGTGATTTTCCGTCACGCACGATGGCTTCTCCTCATAATGGGGGCCTTACAAATGTACGCTTTTACCACAGAACATTACAAGGGAAAATCAGGCTCCAACTTAACAATCTCCCACTTGGAGACTAATCTCCAAACCAAACCTGTTGAGTGCTTTCCATCCTGGCTTCTTATCCTTGAATGCCGATTGAAGATGAGCAAAAGCTCAACTTCTCCTTGTTGACCACCTTTGTAAACATGTCTGCAGGATTTTCACTTATATGCACCTTTTCTAGCTTTAGCTATCCCTCTTCCAAAAGGGTGTGTATGAAGTGATACCTCACCTCAATGTGCTTTGTCCATGAATGAAAGGCTAAGTTCTTCGCAAGATGGATAGCACTTTGTCTATCCCTGTAGAAGACACAATTGTTTTTTTTGAATCCAAGCTCTTCTAAGAATCTCTGAAGCCACAGAATTTGTTTGCTTGCCTCTGTCATCGCTATATACTCTGCTTCTGTGGTAGAAAGTGAGACCACTTTCTGCAGCTTTGAAGCACAGCTTACTACTGTGCCTCCAACCGTGAACACATAGCCAGTAGTGATCCTTCGAGTATCTTTGTCATCTGCCGTATCTGCATGAGCATACCCTTCTAAAAAAATATCAGTTCCTCCAAACTACAAAGCATTTGTTGTTGTCCCTTTTAGATACCTAAGTATCCACTTCACAGCTGCCAGTGCCCTTTACCTAGGTTATCCATGAAGCTACTCACAACTCCCACTGCATGTGCAATGTCTGGCCTTGTCCAGACCATAGCATACATTAGAGAACCTATCGCTGCAGCATATGGAACTTTAGACATATAGGCTATCTCCTCTTGTGTCTTTGGACACATATCCTTCGTTAGTTTAAAGTGACCAGCCAAAGGTGTAGAAACTGGTTTTGCATTTTGCATTGCAAACCTTTCTAGTACCTTCTTGATGTAATCTTCTTGAGATCGCTTTATTGTCTTCTTCGTCCTGTCCCTTGATATTTTCATACCAAGTATCCTCTTTGCAACACCTAAATCTTTCATTGAAAAATATTTAGATAGCTCCTCTTTTAGGTCTTTGATGTCCTGCATGTTAGCACTTGCAATCAACATGTCATCAACATACAACACTAGGATGATGAATTTCCCATCTCCCAAATTCTTCGTGTAGACGCAGTGATTCGAGTTGCATCTTGTGAATCCATGATCCAACATCCATCAATCAAATTTCAAGTACCATTGTTTTGATGCTTGCTTTAAACCATACAAGCTCTTCTTTAATCTGCAAGCCATTTTCTCCTTACCTTTTACTTCATACCCCTTTGGTTGAAGCATGTAGATTTCCTCCTCTAAGTCACCATGAGGGAATGCCGTGTTTACATCCATTTGCTCGAGATTTAGATCATGAGTAGCCACAAGGCTTAAGACAAGCCTAATTGAGTTCATTTTTACAACAGGAGAAAATATTTCATTGAAGTCAATACCTTTCTTTTGAGAAAACCCTTTTACCACAAGCCTAGACTTGTACCTTTTCTTCCCACCTTCTTCTTCCTTCACCTTGTACACCCATTTGTTTTGAAGTGCCCGCTTACCTTTAGGCAACTCAACCAACTCCCATGTTTGGTTGCGATGTAGTGAGTCCATCTCCACTTGCATGCTCTTCGTCCATTCTTCTTTGGATTCATGTTGCATAGCTTCTTCGTATGATTCCGGCTCTCCATAATCTGAGATCAAGAGATGGTTGAAGGAAGGAACAAACCTTTCTGGAGGTCTACTTGCTCTTGTAGATCTTCGTGGAATAGGTTGAGGCTCCTCATTTGGTTGACGTTGTTGCACATTGTCACCGTTTGGAGTCCTTGAGTCTTCACCATCCTCAAGCTCCATGTACTCATCACCTCTTTCTTTTGTTTGTTTTCTTTCCAAGTAATCTTTGTACATATTTTGTTCGTTAAAAATTACATCCCTACTCCTTAAGATTTTACCATCTTCAGGATTCCATAGGCGATACCCAAAGTCACCTTCTCCATAGCCAATGAAGAAACACTTTTTGGACTTTGCATCTAGCTTTGATCTTAGGCTTCTATCTATGTGCATGAAAGCCTCACACCCAAACACTTTGAGAAATGCATAATTCACCGGTTTACCTGTCCATGCCTCTTTTGGAACTCCCCCATCCAATGCCGTTGAGGGTGACCGATCGATTAAGTACATAGACGTACTTACAGCTTCCGCCCAAAGCTCAAGCGGTAGGCCTGCATGTAGCCGCATGCTTCGTGCTTGCTCCATGATTTTCCTGTTTGTCCTTTCTGAAATACCATTTTGTTGAGGTGTCCTTGGGTCTGTCCTTTGCCTCCAAATGCCATTGCTAGCACAAAATGTTTCAAAAGCTTGGCTGCAATATTCACCTCCATTGTCGAATCTGAGGCATTTAACCTTCGTACGTGTTTCATTCTCCACAAAGGCTTTCCACCTTTGAAATATAAAAAATACATCGGATTTATTCTTCATGACATAAACCCATGTTTTTCTAGTTGCATCGTCTATGAATGTTACATAGTACAATGAGCCACCCAGTGATGGTGTACTTGAAGGACCCCAAACATCAGAATGAACCAACTCAAGTTTTTTATTTTTTCTTTCATTTCCTGAATTTTGAAATTTTACCCTCTTTTGTTTACCATAAACACAATCTTCACAGAACTCTAAGTCCACTTCTTTCAAACCTGGTAGAAGCTTCTTCATTTGAAGGATTTGCATTCCTTTGGCACTCATATGCCCAAGCCGGTAGTGCCACACCACACTGTCAACTTCTGTAGTTGCTGCATAAGCTGAAGGTTGCGTACTAACAGTACACAAGTAAAGTGTACCGACTTTTTCTCCCTTGGCAACCACCAAAGATCCCTTTGAGATCTTCCACCGGTTTTTTCCGAATGTAATGTTGTGACCTTCAACATCCAATTGTCCTGTAGAAATCAAGTTCTTTCGAAGAGAAGGAACATGCCTAACATCTTTAAGCTTCCATTCAGTTCCGTTAGCAATTTTGACAGATACTGTACCTTTGCCGACAATCTCACAAGCTTCATCATCTCCCAAGTATACATACCCAAAATTACCTTTGGTGTAGTCTTGGAAATGTTGCTTGTGTGGTGTCGCATGGAATGAAGCCCCGGAATCTACTATCCAGGAATTAGACACAATGTCTAATGAGAGAATTAGAGCATCTTGCTCTACTTCACCTACAACATTGGCCTCCGATGTTGGCTTGTTGTCTTGAGACTCTGTCTCCTTCTTCTTCTTGGACCAGCAATCCTTCTTGAGGTGGCTCCTCTTGCCGCAGTTCCAACATTCAAGAACTGACTTTCTGCTTGACTTGCTCCGTCTTGAGCGATCACGACCCTTTTGGCTTTTGAACCTCTCCTTAGGCCTTCCTCTTGTTTCCACTGACAATTCAGCACTTGATGATTCTCTTGTGCTTCTCCTTCGTATTTCCTCGCTTAGGAGAACACCCACAACATCATCAAACTTAAGAGTATTTGTACGAGAGATAGAATTACTTACAGCCATCACAAGGCTGTCCCAACTATCCGGTAGAGATGATAGTATAAGGAGAGCTCGCACTTCGTCATCGAAATTGATTTTCACCGATCGAAGTTGACTTATGTTTGTGTTAAAGTCATTTAGGTGATCTACAACTGAAGCATTCTCTGACATCTTTAGATTGAACAAGCACTTCATAAGAAATACCTTATTGGATGTCGATGGTTTCTTGTAGAAGTCGTCAAGTGACTTCATCAAGTCCTCCGTGGTATTCATCTCCGAAACATTTAAGGCCACCGTTGACGCCAAGCTTAACAGGATTTTTCCCAGGGCCTTTCAATCAAGGACAATCCATGATTCATTTGCCATCGTTGAGGGCTTCTTTGCAAGACCGCCTAGTGGCAAATAGAGGTCCTTCTGGTAGAGATAGTCTTCAATCTCCATCTTCCAATGTTGGTAGTTTTTGCCATAGAACTTCTCAATCTTGAGCTTCCCTTGCTCCACCATAACTCCCACTCACTTTCAAGGAATCCTTTTCTTAAGATAATTTAGCTACGAGCAAACCTTGCTCTGATCCCAGTTGTTAGGAAATAAGACGTAGCTAAATAGATAATTGAGTAGATTACTTAATGGAGAGAGATAGATTTACATACACGAGATTATAGAGTAGAGAGAGGGAGAGAGAGTACACATGATATACGTGGTTCACCCAATGTGGGCTACGTCCATGGGAAAGCAGCCACTCAATGGCTTTAGTACTTCAAAACAAGAAGTATTTTACAAAGGGATTATACCCTTAATGGAGCTCCTGCCTTGATTCACTCTCACCACCTCACTCTCACCTTCTTGCATCAACTTCACACTATATAAAATGTGTGTAGAAATGGCCTTCTTTTATAGGCCAAAAGGGCTGCCCTCTCTCATGAGAGGCTGCCATGTGTAGCCGCCCTTGTGTAGATAAGTCCAAATCAGACCCTACAATCCAGCCATGTGTGGCCGCCTTTAAGAAGACAAGTCCGCTTTTGAATTCGGCCACCGGCCACCGGCCATTGACTACCGGCCACCGGCCAACCGACCGGTTGTGTTTTTACCACTTTCCGGCCGTCTTCCGGCCAAAATATTCTAGCGAAAAGGAATATTCAGCCTACGAAAAAAAAGTATCGGGGGCTTCCACCCCCGAGGCCCCTAAAGTTGCACCTGATTTGTGGCCGTTAAAATTTTGGTTTCCGGCGAGTGATTTTCCTTCACAGAGGATGGCTTCTCCTCATAATGGGGGCCTTACAAATGTGCGCTTTTACCATAGAATATTACAAGGGTAAATGAGGCTCCAACTTAACAATCTCCCACATGGACACTGATCTCCAAAGCAAACGTGTTGACTGCTTTCCATCCTGGCGTCTTATCCTTGAATGCCGATTGAAGATGAGCAAAAGCTCAACTTCTCCTTGTTGACCACCTTTGTAAACATGTCTGCAGGATTTTCACTTGTATGTACCTTTCCTAGCTTTAGTTGTCCCTCTTCCAAAAGAGTGCGTATGAAGTGATATCTCACCTCAATGTGCTTTGTCCTTGAATGAAAGGTTGAGTTCTTCGCAAGATGGATAGCACTTTGGCTAGCACTGTAGAAGACACAATTGTCTTGTTTGAATCCAAGCTCTTCTAAGAATCTCTGAAGCCACAGAATTTCTTTGCTTGCCTCTGTCATCGCTACATACTCTGCTTCCGTGGTAGAAAGTGAGACCACTTTCTGCAACTTTGAAGCCCAGCTTACTGCTATGCCTCCAACCGTGAACACATAGCCAGTAGTGCTCCTTAGAGTATCTTTGTCACCTGCCATATCTGCATCAGCATACCCTTCTAGAAAAATATCGGTTCCTCCAAAATACAAAGCATTTGTTGTTGTCCCTTTTAGATACCTAAGTATCCACTTCACAGCTTGCCAAAGCGCTTTACCTGGGTTTTCCATGAACCTACTCACAACTCCCACTGCATGTGCAATGTCTGGCCTTGTCCAGACCATAGCATACATTAGAGAACCTACCGCTGCAGCATATGGAACTTTAGACATATAGGCTATCTCCTCTTGTGTCTTTGGACACATATCCTTCGTTAGTTTAAAGTGACCAGCCAAAGGTGTAGAAACTGGTTTTGCATTTTGCATTGCAAAACGTTCTAGTACCTTCTTGATGTAATCTTCTTGAGATAGCTTTATTGTCTTCTTCGTCTTGTCCCTTGATATTTTCATACCAAGTATCATCTTTGCAGCACCTAAATCTTTCATTGAAAAAGATTTAGACAGCTCTTCTTTTAGGTCTTTGATATCCTGCATGTTAGCACGTGCAATCAACATGTCATCAACATACAACATTAGGATGATGAATTTCCCATCTCCCAAATTCTTCGTGTAGACGCAGTGATCCGAGTTGCATCTTGTGAATCCATGATCCAACATCCATCGATCAAACTTCAAGTACCATGGTCTTGATGCTTGCTTTAAACCATACAAGCTCTTCTTTTATTTGCAAACCATTTTCTCCTTACCTGAAAGTCCCTAAAGTTGCCCCTGATTTTTGGCCGTGAAAATTTTGGATTTCGGTGAGAAATTTTCCTTCACGCACGATGGCTTCTCCTCATAATGGGGGCCTTACAAATGTGCGCTTTTACCACAGAAAATTACAAGGGTCAATCAGGCTCAAACTTAACAGGAACGTCACTATGAGCATCACTATAACCGTTGCTATATGCATTGCTATACGCATCACTATATAGCGACGGTTATAGCCCTTTTGTAGTGACACTTATAACGACATAGCAAAACCTTATATAGAGACGTTTATAGAGACACCCGAGAGTAAAAAATATTGGGTGACAGGGCATTCAATGCCCTGCCACCCATCAACCATATTGAATGTTTCCAGAATAGAGTAAACCTAAATGAATCCAAGATAAGACCAAATTCACCTTTGAAAAAAAAGTGCAAGGTATAGACCCAAAGTAGTCACCCACAAGACAATATAACCATTAACTCCATTATGCATAGTATTGTTTGCAGAATAAAGATACAAAACTAAAAAAAGTAATTGGACGAAAGTAAATTGATGAAAGTAAATCAATGACAATTATACACATCATAGGAAAAATCACTTGATTTTGTTAAGCTTTGCAAATGTAATAGTTACAACACAATTGTCATTATTGAGAAAATACATGGTTTTTCAATAGTTACAAAAAAACGTATACACGTCATCTCATTATACATGCTATGACAAAAGGAAACTAATGCTATCTGGCTACGGCTAGACTGACGGCTAATCAAACGTCTCATCGCGTCCAAGTGGCATATCTGTCGGATTCTACAAAAAAAAAACAATAAGATGTACTTTCTATAAGTATAAACATATAAATGCAAAACAATCTATTTTCTTAGCTTATCATTAAAATACAAAAAATGTAAAAGAGTAAAGTGAAATACTAACCATGTTGCTGCGAGAACTTAGAATGTCCATCACGGTGTTTAAGCCCTTTTTGCCTGCATACTCGCACTCGTACGGTGTGGGGTCACGTCCTGTCATCGACCACTATTCAAAACATAGAAAGAATCCATTATGCTAGAATTTAAAAGTACAAATAGATGTAACTACCAAACCTAAAGAGCAATGCAAAAACACTTACAAAATCAACCTCAAACGATGCCCACCCACCGCTCCCCAAATGGTGCGAGCTCCCTGTCTCTACTCGCGCTTCAACTGTCTCCTTTTGTTGCTTCCACTTGTCAGGATTCTCGTGCACTACTAGCTTCACATTCTTCCAAACTTCTTTGGACAACCAATCTGGTCTGTTTCACCCATGCTTTTTTGCTTTTTGTACTTCAGAACACTTGTGCTTGCAGTATTCTTGCATTCAAACCTTCATCAGGTCTTCATTGAAGTGCTCATCTGACTTGACATGGGAAACTCGTCATGCAACATGATGATGACTCTGCCTTTTAATTCATTTGGCACTTCACTCTAGGTGTTTAGTATGTAGTGTCTAAACACCTAAGAGCAAAGATCGCGCATGTGCGAGATCACCTTCTTGCCTTCGTCATCCATGATGATGCCGCCGTTGATGTGGATTGAGTACGGCAAGCTCTCTTGCTTGTGACGCGTGAACCACGGTGCCTTGACAGGGGTCTCTAGTGGCATCTCAATGGGGTAACGGACGTCAGATGTCTCTACTGGAGTCTAGGGCCTGAAGCGAGGAGTGTCAACTGCGGTGACTCCCAAAGGAGTAGCTATCGGTGTGTAGCCAATAACGGCCGATAGCCATACAAAACCTGGCGAAGATGGTGATGTCGTGGTTGGTGTGGGGGCGGGCAAAGAAGGGGAAGGTAAGGAGCCTCGTCAAACATGAGGCGTTGTCGAGGCATCAGTGGCGACATCCTCACAGCAAACTGCCGCTGCCACCACTAGAGTGTCGGTGCCTAGACAAGTGTGAAGATTTTCTTGTTGACATCGAAGCTTCGGAGCATGTTGAATGTTCCAAAACAGAGGGAGACGCCAAAGGAGTGGAACGAAGTTATGGTGCTCCAGAGCGATGATGATCCTCGTACCACCTCCTCTGCTGGGGTGACAAAGTAGAAAGAAACTCATTATCATCCATACCTGCATTAAACACACGAACATTTGATTTATTGAATGGAAAAGAACACATGGACAAGTTATAATCTATACTATAGATAATATGTGTAGAGAGAGAGAGAGAGGGAGAGAGAGAGAGAGGACTCATAAAGGGGGAGGGATTCTTGTGTAGAGAGATTCCTGTGAAGTTCTTGTGAATTTGTCTCTCATGTGCATTCTACATATCTTGTAAAAGCACTGCACTTCAAGTGCAATGGAGACTGAGGCTACAATTGCAAAGGAGGTGATCCGTTTCTGCTAATAGATATTACTCATCCCTCCACTAGATCTACTTGATCAGGTGAAAGAGGCACTACTCTGGCCCCAACAGTAGTGCTTCGTAGCATCTCTTTCCTCCGATCAACTAGACCTAGTGCAGGGACGGGCAGCATCTATGAGCAAAGACGGATCACCTCATTCGCGATTATAGCCTCAGTCTCCATCGCACTTAGAGCGTAGTGCTCCATTGGCATATCAAACTTTCACGACACACCGAGGAGTGTCCCTACTTGTAAGAACATACCTAGAGTATACATGGAGTGGACGCAATGATGATTAAACACAATTTAAATTTCTCAAGTATATCATAGACAGGAATGAACAAAAAGCCATGTGAATACAATATATATTATAAAATGAAGCAAAATTTTTCAAATACAATGTTTATGGATTTAAGAGGTCTCTCTCTCATTTTTGCATAGCTCAGCATAACTCCCTATATCTATATAGAGATCTCTGTTTAGGCAGATGTCCTCCGTTTCATTTTGTAGATCCTCTACATGCATCCCATAGAGAGTAGCAGCTTGATGCTCGTCTGGCACCACCTTGGCGGCTTTTGACTAAGCATCTTCTCCGATCTCCTCCATTGATGCCGCTGTGATTGCCACATGGTATCCCTCATACGTCCGTGCACTACGTGGGGCTACCTCTATGACGTACCACCAGTTTGATGCAGACTTTGTAGGATGAAATATCACCTGTCAGAGACACATAACTTACATGAGAGCTTCCAAGCACATAACTTCTAAAATTGGATGTTAAGTAATTACAGACTTACTTGTCCACAATGCTTGGGTAGTACGAAAGTGTCTCTTAGGTCGGTCCATTTTTTAGTTGCATCCACCTTAAGGAAACCAGACTCACCTCTGTGCACAGTAGCGTTACGACCCTTAATGTTTATCTTGAACCATTGCACGTCGAATAATTCAAAAAAAAATCCTCGGTGGCTCTCTTCCCAAAAAGCCGTCTCGTAACTCATGATTCTCTGGAAGATACACTTCGTAGAGTTGCTTCTTCAATGAGGGTGCCCGACGTGCATTAAGTCTAGGTCCACATGTGACACATGCTCTGTATCCGCTTGTTTGAAGCCTTGCATGTATACACATGACAATAAATAAACTTGAGAAAAACCAAGGTTTATAGTGTTGGTGTTTGAGTATAAATCACTTGATCATTCTGCTAGTCCAGAATAGTTATCCATGGTCCACATTAGAATACCTCTTATCAAAGCATTGTGTCGACCTCTGTGTCGGCTCATATCCACCACTTCTATGCCAATCGACAATTATTATAGCTCTTCCAATAGTGGATGAAGATACACATCCATATTCTTCACTTTATACCGCCCCGTCACAATCAAGCTTAGAAACAGGTGCCCCTTCTTGGTAGTCAACCATGGGGGAATGTTGTAGTTGACGATGACAACGGGCCATACACTGTAAGATGTTGACCTCTGACCAAATGGATTTATGCCATCCATAGCCAGGCCTATGTGCAAATGTTGAGCTTCCCTGGAAAAATTCGTCCATGTGTCGTCTATATGTTTCCAGGTTGCGCAATCTACAGGAATCCGTAGCACACCATCCGAAGATCTATTCTCCTTGTGCCATGATGCTAGGGCATCCATGGACTTACATTGGAAGAAATGCTTAATGCAAGGAAGCAGAGGAGAGTGTCAAAAATTATTTTTGGAATTTTTTGTCCGTGGAGATCTACTCGATATCTCTCGGAATCACATTTTGGACACTTCTCCATGTATATGTATTCCCCTCTCAAAAGAACGCAATTGTTAGGACAGGTGTGAAACGAATTGTAATCCATCCCCAAGTTTTGCAAGATCTTTCTTGCTTCCTCTCTATAATTTGGCATCACATTATCAGCTGGCAGTATGTGCTCTTTGAGTAATCTACACAGCAAAAAAAATGCGGTACACTTGTGTAAGTAATCTATCAAATCATTATACATTTAGAGTTTTTTATTGAAGTAAACACATTGTAATAGATCACTTGAAAAGTGTTGTGATGCTAGTGTCACTCCATCCAAACTTTGCCTGCATGTTGAGAAGAACCAAGAGCGCCTTCAATCTAGACACACGTGCTCCATCATACAATGGCGTATCGGCTTCACTTTTCATATCATCATAGATAAGCCGTTCTCACTCCATGATCGTCTCAATCATTTCATTGATCTCGGGCTCAACATTGCCTTGTTGGGAATGTGGTATGCATGATCATCCTCTAATCTGTCAAAGGCTACATCTTGTGGCCTCACGTTTGCTGCTTGACCAAAGCGCCTGCGAACACGTCTATTGGGTTCCAAGATTGCTACCTGTTGGCCAGCGTCAGAGTTCAATGAGTTATAATTGGCAAAAACTCGATCTATAATAGATGAATCAAACTTGCCAAATTCGCGAACGTGCAACAAAGAAACGCGTCTTGTCCGTCGCATAGCATGCTTGCATTGATTACAAGGACATAATATCCTTGTTGAGAGATAGGTGTTTTGGTTGGACGGCCCCACATCCTTGTCACTACTCATAATGAATGTAAAAACCTTATAACTTGGACATAAATTTAATCTTCTATTGGAATCCTCCGTCTTTTATCTCTCTCTCTCTCTCTCTCTAAAAGTTTTGTCATTGAAATGGAACCCTGGAAGTTGGGCGACATTGGAGAAGATTAACTTAATTGCTGTTTTGGATGCTCCAATTCAAAACAAGTTGCTGTGGTTGTCTCTTCTAGAGGCAGATAATCTCACTAGAGCTACATATGGCATCAAAAAAGGAGACCATGTTTATAGAATGTGTGTCTACTAATAATTCAAACTTTTGATGCTTTGAAGAAAGTATATTGAATGGTTTTTTAATTTCATTTTTTGGTGGATTCAAGCTGGCTTCGTCGGGAGGGTCTCCTTGCTAGGGTATTTGATAGAGCATCGCAGTTGGTGACAGATATGTTGGGCACATGTGGAGATGTTGTATTGTCACCTGATTCTACTGTGATATTCTACTTTGAGGAGATAAAACTCGAGGCAAGGCCTTATCTCTTTCCTTTGGAAGTGTCTTTGGAAATGAGAACAAAAGATGTTGATAAACAAGCGCTCAAAAAGATAGACACTTTGTGTATGGCTGCACAGAGATTAGCATACAGGTACTTTTGTTGTCATATTGCAATGCAATTTATTTTATTTATATATGTGCAAAAATAATGTATGAATTGCGTTTTTTGTCAAGATTCTTGGCTTTTTTGGTGTCTCAAAAGATTCTTCTTTCGATTCCACTACTTGCCAGAAAGTGGACACAATTGAACTTACCTGATTCATGCATGTATTCGGAGAAATTGCATAAGCTTTTTTCATGGGAGATTGAAGCTTGTCCTTGGTGGATTGACATGGAGAAAGGCCATGTGCTGGCTCGTGAGAGAGACCTTAGAGATGCCATGCTTAGAGATGGAGCTTCTAATGTCAATCGAGCTTGTTATGTGCCAGCTGCATTGGGTGATGTGCTTCCAGCACGCCCAACAATGCAATCAACACAGTCATCTTCAGGTATCGCAGAAAATTATTATTTGCATATTTTGTCTTGACATATATAAACTTTGTATTATTAAAGTATTTTCGTTGAAAAGGGTTGTCTCGAAAAGGGAAGGAAGCTATTGTAGACACTACTGCAGTAGATGGTTTGATGAAGGAAGCCTTCATAATCGAGTTGTTCTTCTCTATATGCTTAAGCTTCATAGCCTTATGCCCTTCATAATTGAGTTCTTATTCTCTATATGATTAAGCACCATAGCCGGAACGAAGCCTAATCTCAAACTGTTAGCAGTGTCCATTTGAATCAGGAAGCAGAAGGCAGAGTAAGCAGAATTCCATCAATTTTCTGTTTAGCACCTGGTTTTAGCAAGGATTTCTTCTTGTAAAGAGCATTTAAGCTCCATTAGTGATCGATTAATCATGGATTTTGTCAATTAACTGGGAATTAAATGGACTGCCTGTTTTAAATACTGCTGTCGGTAAATTGTATTTGCTACACCTTGTTTTCCGCACCTCTCATAGCCAGGGGCCCGATGCCTTCCCGGCTCACCTTTCGCACAATTATCCCCGGACATTCTTGGTGAACCCGACGTGAAACGAGCCGGGGTGGGAGGTAAGGATGGAGATTTCAGCAGAATTGAAGCAGTTTATTGAAGAGTACAACCTGAATAGATTTGATAAAAATCTAGCAACAACAGATCTGCCAAAAATGTTGGGCTTAGTTCAGAGGTGTTTGCACGAAGTAAAAGTTATGAAGATGAAAGTGCAGATTGATGCTGTAGTGGAGATGGCACTTGATGTTGTACATGAACAGTATGGGATTTTTCAAGGGCATGATCGAGATGGACTCCTTGCATGTTATAAAGTGGAGATGAAGAGCCGAGGGATTCCAGAAGATCGGATGATTTCAACCTTTGAAGAAGTTGTAACCTCCGAGTTTAAAGATACTGTACGAGAACTAGCAGAGACATACCCCACACACTGGGATTATTTTGCAGAAGGGTTTGTTCATGAAAGCTCAAAAACTATCGAGTACACAATGAAAGAGATTGATGAACGAGGCCAGCTTATTTTCTACAAAGAAGAAGGTGACCATATGCAGTTCCTTAATTATGATAAAAAATTTGGGACCATATTTCTGCAAGAAGTCAAGCCAAGGCAAATTCAGCTTTGGAAGAAGCAGATTCAACTTCAAAGGACCATATTTTGAGAAACCAAGCAAAGGTACATGATGATTTTTCTGCTGAAACACAAATGTATGAATTTTTTTCGAAGATTTCCCGCATAGAACCTACTTCGAATAATGGTTCTAGTGAAGAGCTAGACTGTACATCAAAAATTTTTCAAGCTATTGACCTTGGCAAGGGATGCTCTCAATAAGTTTATCAAGAAGATGAGCCACTACAGGCTTCTAATGGTTCTATCGGCACTATAGCTGAATAGAGTAGTAGAGTTATTATAGATGATTGCAGAAACAAATCTATTATACATGCTATAGATGATGAAGTGGCCGAGACAGTGAACCTAACACAGGATGTACCTGATAATGCGAATGAGCTTATGGTTATTTCTGGCAATATGTTTGGTTTTTCTGAATCTCTTATCACAGAAGCAGCTTCTATAATTGAAGATTTTTTGACCCAATCTGAAGGAGAAGGTTATAGCAGTATAGCTCAGCTTTGTGATGCATGTACCCCATCAGAAGGGGTGACTGATGAACCTTTTCAAAGTTATAATGGCTTGCTAAATAGCATGGATGCAGATAAGGAAGCAGAGGGCGATATTGAAGATTGTCTACATCATGTTGATTGTGAGCAGAATATTGACATGGATTCTACATCTATGCTTATATACGGGCTGCAAGAGGAGCCAACTCCGATAGCTTTGTTGAATGATGAGACTTCCAAAGGTGATTTTCCCACGGATGTTCTGGATGAATATTTTCAGGACAAGGCTATTATTCATTATCAACCTCAAGAGCCAGGTAAAAATCTCTCTTATGATACATGTCCAGAAAGTCCTAAGATTTTTCGTAATGACTGTGAAGCTAGAGGGGGTGATGATGCTAAATCATCCTTGATAATGCATAAAGTGCTCAGGATTTTTCATTTTCTTGGACGATGTGCCAAATGTGGCTGGATTTGGATATTATTCCTAATTCTTATGTCAGTAATGTCCTGGCTACCAGTTAAAGGGAGTCAAAATTTTTCGAGTCTTGCTGGTAACGACCTTAAGTTACCAAAAGTTTATGAGATGTGGCTACTGCACTATGCTTCAGGTGAAGCTCTAGTATATTGCGGAGGCCATCAATGTATGTGATCTTAATGGTATTTGACCCAAGTGATTCGAAAGATCTTCAAAAGCAGGTACACTATGGATGGGTATTTTTGGGTCTACATGGTGGGTTCTTTCTGCTAGATCCTGGCATACCATATTTGGAGCAGAAATTCTTAAGGTTCTTTGATTCAGAATGTGTGTGCTTATGTGGATATTATGCTGCTCCACTATTGGGGAAATTTCTTATTATTCCATTTGATCCTGGGAGCTATTGAAGAGCAACTTGCAGATTCAGAGGCTTCATTTATTTTCATGTAGCAGGTTACTTGACATTAGATTTATTTTTGGATGTATGCTAAGACAGAAGTGTTTAAGGTTATATGATCAACAAGCTTATATGGCTAGCTTCCAATTGACATCTTGGACAATTGTTATAGTGTCTTCACATCTTTTGAGATGGTTCTGCTACCAGAACTTGAGGTAAAGGACTTGACGACCATTCTGTGTGCAGACAGAGTAAGGCATACTTGAGCTTGACAGGGTTCCTTAAAGAGAGTTGATGGTCAAGCCGTGTGCATAAGCAACTGGAGCACTTGAGTTTGGCGGGTTTCACTAAACATATTTTCATAATTGCATGCTTTGGAGATACGACCACTACGGTTCAAAGATTTGTGATGGGACAGCTACCAGATAATTTGAGTTAGACTATTGATGTTATGATTTACACCTTCTTTTTGTTTTACATAGCTGTATCAACTATGTGAGCTTGATGACAAGTAGCTTAAGGTATTTATAGAAGATGCATCTTGAAGACCGGTTGCCACACACCGAAGGCTGTGCAGGTTTAGAGGGGGTGAATGTCGTGCCGCTTTGCTCCCATGAAAAGAAGATGAGCAAAGGAATGGTGATCAAGAGTATTTCAATCCTGCATGGTTAATCAGCAGTTATAAGGGCTTGCTAACAAGCCAATTTTTAAGCTGAAAGTGTGCCAGATGCGTCTCTAAGGATGAGAAGATGTCTTGGTAATGCTAAACAGTGAGTATTATTGAAGTGAGCATAGCTTGGATTTTATTAATCCAAGTTGAAGTACTCAAAAAGCTCTACATGCCTGTCTTTACGGCTCGTCAATCGGAGCTACGGGTAAGAAGTTATGACAGTTTTAAGTTGAGTCAGTAGCAGATCTGAACCGGATTGGGCAACTACAGCTGAGGGAACAAAACTGGAATGAATGCATCAGGCTGAAGTGCTCACTTTGTGGAGCACATCGGTCTTTTCAGATCGGTGATCAGGATTTCGGTTGGCAAGATACGGCCAGTTTAAGTATCGTCGAGGGCCGAGTTCGAACCGCCCTGGTCGCCCTGATCAGTCGTCAATCTCGCTTAATGTAGTGCGGTGCGCGATGTGTATGCCAAATGTGGGCCGATGCGGGAGCATTTTTATCATATGCTTAGCTTTGACGGACAGAGATACTTGCACCTTGGAAGCCATGGTGCCATTCAACACACTAGAGTGGGCAGTAGAATTCACGGTGATATTGCTAATCAGTGGATGCAGAAAATGAAGTCAAGGAGGCAATGCCTTAACCGATATTTATGCCAAATGTGATTCCCTTACGATGCTTATGGCCGCCAATGAAGAAGCCTGGCAAATCCTTGGCCGACATGTGTATCGGACATGAAGTCAAAGCTTGGGACAATATGGATGCCTAATGTGATGCCTTTATGAATTAAGCAAGGCCGCCCACCAACTAAGCCGGCCGTCCAATGCCTTACCAATGCTGTGGCCGCCCAATGGATAATACCTAATGTGGTGTCCTTATGAAGGAAGCCGGCCGCCCAAAGGCAAAGGGCCATAAACCCAAGAGGGCCGCCCGTTTACAAAAAGAACCTTTTTTTTATTAATTAAGTGTGAAGCCAAACAAAGAAAAGGGGGAATGGCGTGCAACACAGATGGCAGGAAGCGCAGGTAGAGGAGATAAGCTTGCAGCGAGCGCAGGGATCCTCGGGTCACGACAGCCATGAAGCAACTGTTGGCGAGCAACCCAGGGCGATCACTTTTGGTGTTGTTTCCGCCGCAAACGGTGTAGGTCATCAGCCTGGTTGCCACGTCATCTAGCAGCCATTCCCATTAGCGATATCGCTAATGGGGTGGCTAAATATAGAAAAGGCCCATGCAAAAAGGGGACGGTTTTTGGGGGGGGGAACTCTTCTCCATCAGCATCTTGGGGGGCTGAGTTCCTCTCGGGGAGGGAGGACTCTCTAAGCCAAGGCCTGGGGAAGCTCTTATCATGATCATCACAAGTAAGCTCTCTCGATCTCTCTCCGGGAGAGGAAACCTTAGCTCTTATTTCCATAATCTCGAGGCTCTTAATCTAATAATCATCCTCATAAGCTCTAAGATCTTAAAGCCTTCGCCATATAATCTCTTTATGCTCTGAAGCTCCTCCTCATAATCTTAGGCTCTACTCTCTTAAGCTCCATCTTCGGGAAATCTCTAGGAGTCGCCTAAGAAGCTCTTAAGCTCTATATGCTTAAGCCCTTCATAATCGAGTTCTTCTTCTCTATATGCTTAAGCTCCATAGCCTTAAGCCCTTCATAATCGAGTTCTTCTTCTCTATATGCTTAAGCTCCATAGCCTTATGCCCTTCATAATCGAGTTCTTCTTCTTTATATGCTTAAGCACTATAGCCGGAACAAAGCCTAATCTCAAACTGTTAGCAGTGTCCATTCGAATCAGGAAGCAGAAGGCAGAGTAAGTAGAATTTCATCAATTTTCTGTTTAGCACATGGTTTTAGCAAGGATTTCTTCTTGTAAAGAGCATTTAAGCTCCATTAGTGATCGATTAATCATGGATTTTGTCAATTAACTGGGAATTAAATGGACTGCATGTTTTAAATACTGCTGTCGGTAAATTGTATCTGCTACACCTTGTTTTCCGCACCTCTCACAGCCAGGGGCCCAGTGCCTTCCCAGCTCACCTTTCGCACAATTATCCCTCGACAACGTCGAGTTCCATTTCCCAATAACGCAGACTTATGAAAGGGGCAAAAGGCTTCAAGAAGATAATAATCGCAAGAAGATAACCCCTCTAGATAATAATTGCAAGCCAAAACCGAACACGGGGATGCTGCTGCAAGCAAGTATGGAATTCAAAACAAAATGAAGCTCCTAACTACAAACCTACCCTCCCTACCTACGCGGGTACCCACCTTAAATAGGTGTAGTGAAGGCTAGCACTATATAGCACAAGTGATTATTTACTGGATACTAATTGCGATTGCAACAAAGACAATAATTTCTTTCTAAGAAGTGTAGTACATGCAAGAAAGGGCACTATCGATGGTAGAGAGCGCACCTGATGAGGATCGGATGCGAAAGAAAAACAGGATCGCGAACTGTCCTACTTAATAACTACAGCTTGACAACGCTCAAACACCCGCTAGAGGCGAATCACTTAAATCTTGACAGGAAGAGCTCCGAACACGATAGAGTCTCACCTTGTGATGCCCTAGCTTATAATTATATTGCCTTCAATCTTCGTAGATTCCTCATCTCTCTCATTCTCTTGCAAGCCGGAGTAAAACTCCAATCGAATGCAATGAATTCTGCACATGACGTGCACCATCACAATGAGAACTTTTCACTAACCATCCCAATGAAGCTGTTATGTTGTTTGCATCAAGACCCTTTAAAAATAAAAAAAGTGTTCCTAGCTCAACGGTTGCGGTCATCGGCTCCTGCTCTACCTTGCTTGCTCATGGTCTTGCTTGGCCTCACGTGCTCACTGCTCATCGTCTTGCTACCACCATGAACACTCATCACCACCTTGCACGCATATCGTCCTCGCTGTGGAATCGCTCAAGACTCCTATTAATAGGATTCTCTTTATACTGTTGGTACATACTTATCTTATAATCTTGTAATGGCGAGCCATTTTCACGCTCTCCATGTGGCAAAAGGATCAAGTTTTCCACCCTATCAGATGCCTACTTACAATGCCTATCAATAGATGTAAGTTGACCTAGACTATGGCTATCCAGCATGGCTTTCAAGGTTAGGCTCCGAGAATCAGCAAGGTACATGACTTTATGGTCTAAAAAGTAGTTTATGTCTTTTGTGTCCTCCATGATGTGCTCAAAGGAGTAAGCATAAAAAATTGTTCAATTGAACAACATTAGTGTCAAGATTGCTTCAATGATAACCCTCTACAAGAAAACTTTGTGTTTAAGTGAAATTTGACAGTCGCATACATTTTGCAGCTTGCATGTTCACATGTATTTACCCTAGGAAGAGTCCACATCTTGATACATCTGGTAGCGATGGTTGTCTTTGGCAACCATGATAAATAAAAATGTCTAGTAGATGATCTCCACCATTTCCTAGAAGCATTAGCAAGTTCCCAATCTTGATGTCAATCATTTACATTGAGTGTGCAGGAGAGAACTTCCAATTGCTTACATGGGCTTCCACCATGTTCCAAACATTCCAAAGTCCATGATCAATTCTATATCTACAATTGGCACCCAAAAAGTCCACCAAGGTTGTTAGAGTAAACAATTAGATCGATTGAGCGTACACCACATTTGAAGAGTAGCAAAAAATTCCTCCCTAAGTACATAACAAAGGGCTTTCTAAAAACATAGCTCTAGAAGCAAGACTTAGTGTAACATTCTCTACAAGACTAGATAATCTTAGAGAAGAAAAGTTTCCATGAAGCAATCAATAAATGAGTAGTAGGGCATGAGACAGAGAAATTAGCTGCAAAATAGAGCTTGTCCCATTTTAGACGTTGGTACAACCAAAGTGTGTCGACCATAGAAGATGGCATGGGTAGATACGTGCAGGCTAGCAGAAGTATGGCAAAGGGCTAGACCAGCTAGGAAGATCGTGGACTGGTAGGTAGCAGCGGAGATGTATGACTGATGTGGTTTACAAGCCAAGAAAAAGGGGCTAATTTGGGGAGCAGGTGTGAAGGAGGTTCAAGGTGCGATCTTTGGGCCAAGGTTGCTTCTAGGTCTTGGAGCCTTTTGTCATTAGCCTTTTTGCCGGTAGTGTGTTGATTGTATATGGTGTTGTATATGCGAGAAGGCTATTCACTACTATCCCTAAGCGTCATTCCCCCTTTTCTTCTATGCTTGTGTGCGTGTGTTTCTCGACGTGTGGTGGCGTGTGTGCCCCCCAAAGTTTGTCGTGCAAAGAGAGATGGAGAGAGGTTGTGTATGTGTGTGTGGAAGGCTATGAATTGACCAAAGCGGAGTGATTTGGACTATGTGGTGCATTGCAAGGTGTGTGTGTGTGTGTGTGTGTGTATGGTTGTGTGCAAGCGGTGGTTTGCTTGTGGGTAGTGTCAAGTTTTGAAGGTGAACTCTAGTGCAATTGGGTGATGTGTATACCCTGGGCTATAGTGAGGCATTGTGTTGTGTGTTGGGTATGTTCCCCTTTTCCCCTCTCCATCTTTTGGTGCCCCCACTGAGGAGCTATCTGATGCTTTAATTTGAGATTTGAAGCGGTGTTTTTTAGCCGACAAAGCGGTTGGCCTATGGCCGAGGTGTTTGATGGTTGAATTTGAAGCTGGCAGAGATGGTGAAGCCAGGTTTTGGCCCCATATTTACGGGCATTGAAGATCTCAAGGATTGGCTAGCAGATTTTGAGTTATGGCTGTTGTCAATTCTTATGTTGAAGGATGCAAAAAAGTTGCAAACGGTGCCGTTGTTGATGCGAGGATGAGCCAAGGTGTGGTTTGATGGTTTAAAGAGTAGTGATTGAGAATCATGGCAAAGATTGAAAAGTTAGTTTTTGGAATGGTTTTGAGAGGTGATTACAGTGGAAGAAGCTGGTGCAAGGCTGAAGGAGGTACACCAAGATGAGGATTTCTCTATTTTCATTGAGCAGTTTGAAGCTTGTTGGAAGCAGTTAGAGGTTGCTACTGGGGTCAAAAGAAATTAGTACTTGAAGTTGTCAAAGCTACTAGAGTGCTTGCATTCGAGGATTAGAGAAAAGGTCGAAGACGGTGCAGATACCTATGAAGACATGGTCTATCTAGAAAAGAGGAAGAGCAGGAAGGTAAAGTGGAAGCTGGAGCTGGGCGTGTTGAAGCCAGAAGATTATGTATATGTTGAGGAGGTAGGCAAGTGCTCTTTGGTTTGGACCAAAGGCGGCTCCAATTGTTTGAAGTGCAGAACCTGTTGAGATAAGGCCTACTTTTGGCTATGTTCCTTGGAGATTTCTAGTTTGTGATGTGCATGTGCCTAGGGTGGATGAGCTTGTCTCAACGAGAAGAATCTCCATATTGAAGTGAACCAAGGTGCAAAAGTGGTAGCAATTGTTGAGGTTCCAGTGCAGATTGAAGAGGTAAAGCCTGTTCTTGTGGAAAGTTTGCATGAAAAGGTATCAAAATGCAATCAGGTTGCAGATATGAGGGTTCAGAAGCAGATGAAGAAAGTGATCAGAGTCATGGTGATGGTCAAGATTTTGTGAAGCAGCAAGCAGGTGAAGATGCAGATATGGAGTCGGTATATGATGCCGGTGATGATGAAGATACAAGCTCAATCTGCTGGGAGACAAGCAAGGATGATAGAGAGGATGAGTCCACATCCTATGACGAGGAGACGGAGTCTGATGAACCTAAGATGGTCAAGGTAAATGCCTTGTTATGTGTTTGATGATATGGTAGTAGCCTATGTGCAAGAAGAGTAGGGAACATAGCAAGACAATGTACATGATGAAAAACAAGTGGAGTGGTCTAGGCCTACAGATGATGGTATGTAGGTAAAGGTGTTGTGTGGATCCATGCTAATGGCCATGCTGATGAAAGTGGCGGTGGAATGTGCCATGGTGGTGCAACAGGTGCAAAATTTTTCCAAGAGGGATGGAGAAATCATGCCTATGGAGGAGGACGAGGGTGATGCAATAGAGAGCGATTATCTCTCTTCATTGAGGAAGCTTAATGAAGTGGTAGAAGAGGTGCTTGAAGAGCAGGTGATTGAAGCTAAAGAGCATGTGGTGCTGATTGACCTTCAAAGGCCAGTTGTTGACGAGGAAGGGATTGATGAGTTGGAATCAAATGTGTAGCCAAAGGCAGTGGAGATTCTGACGCAATATACATGCTCAATGGAGGAAAAAGGAGAATCCCAGGCAGTGGCTCTACTTTCATTAACTGTATGTAAGCTAGGGTTGTTGAATATGATGGTAGATGCAGCTATGCAGTGGATGGTTCAGTAGGTACAGGGGTCTAGGGCTCAGCCCTCCACTTTATTTGGTTGGGAGGGAGGGTCAAACATGTGTTGGAGCTTGGTGTCAGGTACATGTTTTTTTATGGTGATAGGCTTGATGCTACTTGGTATGTAGTGGATGCTTGTTTGCTGAGAGATGCATGGAGTGTTGAGGGTAGGATATGGCCACTTACACACATGATGATCTATGTGCTGGGGTACGGCACTATGGTGAGCAGTTACAGATGGGTGGAAGATACCAAAGACAGGTGTTTGATCCAGGCAAAAACTAAGTGATGCAGGGGGTGGGGCAACCCACTTAAAGGTTTGGCAATAGGATGCAATAAAACTGTGTAAATATGGTTTTGGTTTTCTCATAGTATTTGCCAGGTTTTGCAGCTAGAAGTGGAATAAAGCTCTTTTATGGTTGTGCATAAATGCTCAACTAGGGGGTGGGCAATGATGGTACAACCAAAGTGTGTCGACCATAGAAGATGGCATGGGTAGATATGTGCAGGCTAGCAGAAGTATGGCAAAGGGTTGGAGCAGCTAGGAAGATCATGGACTGATAGGTAGCAGGGGATATGTATGATTGATGTGGTTTATACGCCAAGAAAGGCTCCAGAAGGGGCTAATTTGGGGAACAGGTGAAGGAGGTTCAAGGTGCGGTCTTTGGCCCAAGGTTGCTTCTGGCTCTTGGAGCCTTTTGTCATTAGGCTTTTTGGCCTGTTAAGATTTTTGTCGAGGTTCATGCCGGGAGTGTGTTGATTGTATATAGTGTTGCATATGTGAGAAGGCTATTCACTACTGTCTCTAAGCGTCATTCCCCCTTCCCCCTTCTCTTATCTTCTTTGCTTGTGTGCGTGTGTTTTCGGGCATGTGTCAACGTGTGTGGCCCCCCAAAGTTTGTTGTGCAAAGAGAGCTAGAGAGAGTCTATGTGCATGTGGAAGGCTATGAATTGAGTAGATCGGAGTGATTGGGTCTTTTTGGTGCATTGCAAGGTGTGTGTGTGTGTGTATGGTTGTGTGAAAGCGGTGGTTTGCTTGCAGGTAGCGTCGAGTTTTGAAGGTGAACTCTAGTGGATTGCGGTGTTGTGTATACCCTGGGCTATAGTGAGGCATTGTGTTGTGTGTTGGGTGTGTTCCCCTTTCCCCCTCCAAAAGGTGCCAAGTACCGTGATAATAAACAAAGCCTAAGTCAAGCAAGTACCATATAACATTTTCCCAAGCAATATCTTTACTAAGCATATGTTTAATCACTACTGCCCTTCTAGCATACATATGCAGGTCAAGAATAATCAATCCTCCCTTTGCAATGGGCATCTGAATATAGTGCGAAGTAATCCAAGAGTGGGAGGAGCCCCATGAAAATTTTTGAATCACATATGTAAATTTAGATAACATGGTCTTGGACCAGATTATACGAGGGATGTATTATAACAAGTATGGTTGAAGAATTTTGTGAACAATATGTAAGAGGACATGTGTAGGCTACTCTTTGCAATTCCAAGAGACCCTCACCAAGAAGAAATGTACAAAAATCCCACCACACACTATCAAAGGGCTTTTCAAAGTCAAATTGAAGCAAGATTTTCTTCTATCCAAAGTTCAAAGTAGCTTCCATACCAAGCATCACTGTTGCCAAACTGTTGTCATGTATGGATCTTCCTAAAAAATGGTTCCAACCTAAAAGCAATAGCCTTAGCCAAAATCTTGGGCAAGATGTCCATTATAATGATAGGGCTCCAATGAGACATTTGAGTGTAGAAGGTCTGCTTTGGGATTAGCTTTATCATCCCCAATGTGAGAGAGGGGTCCATGTGTTGAGAGATCCAGATCTGACTGATCGATTCTGTAATGAGATCCTTGAGTTGAGGCCAGAATGCTTGTATAGATTCCTTGGTAGGTCATTGGCGAGCTGTTGCAAATTCCACTTGAGTTCATTTTTCTCAAATGGCTAACCCAATCTAGAAGTTGTGACCTTATCAACACATGGATCCACATTCCTCAGTATAGGAGTTCTATACTAGCTACTCTCTCAACTGATTTGTCATTGTACCAAGAATGTCCTTGAAGTGGGCCTCACAAACATCCACAATCTTACCAGGATCCTCAAGAATTGTACCATATTGCATTTGAATCCTACAGATACTATCCCTACCATGTTTAGCTTTGAGTTTCACGAGAAAGGCCTTGGAGTAGCCATGAGTATCTTGCAGTTGAATTTTTCTATTGAAAAATCTCATTTTTCTTGCCATACATTGCTCATGCCTCTACAAAGATCATCTTGCTTCAATGAGAGATTGAACGTGTACCTATACCTGCTTTCTGAACTTCTTCTCTTTGAGCTCCAACAACTTGCTTACCCACTATTCTAATACGATTTTGCATGCCCCCAAGGGGAGTTGATTAGGAGCATTGAACATGGGCCTAAGGGATGTTCCATGATCCATTGAGGGTTAAGGGAGATTCTGATGCAAGTGAGACTCCTATGTACTCTCGAGGCCTACCTCCATAGAAGCAACTAGACCCATGATATTGTGGAATTTGTGAAGCTCTTGAGTGCTACTTATGTTCTTGAAAGAAGTATATGTATGAATTCTATCATAAAGTCCACTTATTAAGGGTGCATAGTCAAGAGCGATGATTAATCACATTTACATTGTATGAGGAAAATTTTATAAGGGTGTGCTCTAAATGAGTTGGGTATGAGTGTCTGGTACCGACTTCTTGCATATACACCTTGATTTGTATCCATTGTCCATCTTCTCTAGATATCTTAGCTCTCTTGGTTGCATCCTAGTTTTCTATGACATTATCCATTGCAGCCAGGGTTTCAGGTCAAGGCATATCCTTCATAAGAGCTTCTAAGTTCTAAGTAGGTATGTTTTGCTATATCTATGCCTTTAAAATTCATATCATCTAGAGTAAATTCTTGATTATGTACATGCCTCTTGCCCTTATCTTGAAGATACTAAGAGGTGGAAGCTTGTTAGAGCCATGTTTGTGGGACAGGGATCTAAGATTGCCAATATCATTAATAGTTCATGGGAAATGTTTGAAGAGATGACCATGGTTTCCTCAATGGTATTAGGAGCTAGCCAAGATCCCCCACTTGAGGTATATTGTCAACCTTTCAATCCTATCCGTCTTTGTTTCCAATGTTTCTAGGAACTTCATATTTGTTTTCCACAATATACAAAATTTGTTCTTATTAGGACATTGAAGCTTTGGGGTAAAGAGCACCTTCCTGTAATGCCAATGGCAAACCCGGAGAGGGTCGTTGACCACAGCCAAGGGCCAGATTCTAGGTGTGGATAGGGGATTCTAGTATGGATGGACAAGGGTCTATATTATGGGTGGTAGGGTAGAGAATTCTTCAACATAGCTCCATGGGTTCTTACATTGCTATCAGAGATCTAGGGAGAGGGGAGCTATGGAGGAGGGGAAAGGGCCTACCCTTTCATGGATATCCATGATCTCTCTCTCTCTCTCTCTCTCTCTCTCTCTCTCTCTCTCTCTCTCTCTCTCTCTCTCTCTCTCTCTCTCTCGCACCATGGAGAGCTCTTGGGAGATGAAGAACAGCCTGCTACTAGGGCACCATGAAGGTGCTCATGCAAATCAAGATTGAATCCAAGATGGTTGCAGGATGAAGATCGGCGTGGGAATAGTCAACAAGACAGAGGAAGGCCTATCATCAAGCATGCGAGGATGAACAATTAGAGGAGGAGGGAGGAGTGGAGCCACCTACATGAAATCATGTCCTATCATGCTGGTTGGGGGCATGAAGGGAAGAGGAGCAATGTTTGTTTCTTCACTTTTGGCTCTCATGCCCTCTACAGAGCACCACGAGGCTCGCATGATTTCTCTCCCTCCACTGTTGCGGCCATCGCTTCACATGTTTCACATTTTATTTGTTTTGAATACAATTTGGGCGCCCAATGGTGTCCTAGGGTCACCCTAAGGGACCAAACCCAAGCAACGTAGCACATGCAAGGCTTTAATCAAATCCGCATGCACTCGCATGCAAGGCATGCAAGCATCAAGGTATCACTTTGAAGTTTGCAAGCAACAAGGACTTGGAATTGAGTCTAGTAGGTGATGTAAATTGTTTCAAAGGCAAATCTCTCAAGATAATTAAGGTAAAGCTCTTACAAACTTGGAAAAGACCATCAGCCTATCGTTGGAATCAGGGTTGCAAGAAAACACACACAGCTTGGAGAAGACAAAGGAAGCTCAAGGCACACATCAGAGAGTGTATTACTTAGTGTGAAATGGAAAGATAGATAACCCTAGAATAAATGGCCGTATATATAATGCACGGGGAAAAAAACCTTCTAGTGAGGGAAAAACTTCCCCGGCGGTCCCTAAGTGTGTTCACACACATCACTACCAAATGTATATGGTAACAAATCCCCCTTGGAGTGATGGGGTGAATGAGTGCTGGCACATGAGTAAAGGGAAATTCCATGCCCTGAGGACATGATCAGTCCACCAAGGGGAGTAAGCCCAAAGCTTTGGCAAAAGCTTCGAACTTCTCATGAGACAATGCCTTTGTGAAAATATCTGTAAGGTTATCCTGTGTTGGAATATAATCCAAGCTAATCTCTCCTACTAAGAGCCTCTCCTTGACAAAGTGGTAATGCACCTCAATGTGCTTTGTGCGAGCATGAAAAACTGGGTTCCTTGCAATTGCCAATGCGCTTTGACTGTCACTGTAGATAGTGTTGCAGTGTCATGTCCAACACCCAAATCAAGGTGTCTGAGCCATACATGAAGTGCCAAGCATGAAACAAAAACCACTTATGGACACTCGCATGTCAACCAGCCCTATTTGGGTCCAAAAAATCATGTAAGTCTGGTAGCAATGATCCCCCCTTGGGATAAAACAAGCCAAGGTTTAGAGTGCCACTCAAGTAGAGGAAAATACTCTTGTTAGCCTGCCAATTCTTAGACCCTTGCCTATGCATAAACCTGCTGATCTATGAGACTGCAAACTGAATATCCAGCCTCGTGTTGAATACATAAATGAGGCACCCAATAGCAGTTTGGTAAAGATTCACATCTACAGGATCACCAGCATCATGAAGACTCAATTTCAAACCTGTTTCCATGGGAGTGGCAATAGGTTTGCAATCCTCAAGTCCAAACTTATATAGTAATGTCTTTATGTAACTTTTTTGACACAAGGAAATACCAGCATCACACTGCTTAAACTGTAAACCCAAGTAATGATGCAATAGCCCCAAATCTTTCATCTTGAAATTAGCATTCAGTTCAACCTTAAATTCAAAAATATGTGCCTCATTGGGACTAGTCATCAGCAAATCATCCACATAAAGAACAACAATGAGAAGTACATTGCCCTCACGCTTGACATACAATGTGCTTTATGTTGGACTGTTATGAAAGCCTCATTTGACCAAATGAGTGTCAGATTTCTCATACCTTGCCTCAACCCATACAAAGCCTTCTTACATTTGCACACTTTTTCCTCTTGTCCTTTTTTAACAAAACCGTGAGGCTACGTTACATAGACTTCCTCAAAAATGTCACCATTCAAGAAAGCAGTAACAATATCATATTGATGTACATCCCAACCAAAATGAGCTGCCAATGCACATAGAAAACAAACAGTATTCATAGGACAAGTGGGACCAAAAGTTTCTTTATAATCTATCCCTTTTTGCTACTGCGCCTAGCCTTTTGCAACAAGTCAGGCCTTAAGGCGATCAACCTCACCATCCGGCTTGCGTTTCAACTTGTAAACCCACTTTGTACCAATGGACTTTTTTCTAGGAGGAAAATCACATAAAGTCCATGTGTCATTTTCTATAAGTGCATCATATTCTAATTGCATGGCAGTCATCCAATTTTTGGAATTTTCTTAGGACACTACAGTGATCATTAGCTTTACAATAATGGCAATACGTCTTCTTTTTGCCCTTATCACCAAAATTTCCAGATGTATTGTTGTCAGCAGAAGCATTAGGAACATGTGATTTTCCACTCGTAGAAGAACCATAAGAAGTGGCGGCATTGTTGTTACCACCCTTTCTTTGAGCAGCAAAAGCCTGTTCATCCACATGCTATCTAATCTTGTTTTTTTTTTTAAAGTGACTCTTGCAATAGCAATGTGCACAATGCATCAAACTTAACAACTTCAGGATTTCCTTGGGTCATGAGTCTCCAAGTACTAGCAAAAGTTTGGTAAGAGTTTGGCAAGGCATCAAGAATAGTCTGCACAAGAAAACTGTCTGAAATGACTCTAGCTATAGAAATAAGTTGCTTATTGATATCCTTGACACCAACAAGGAAAGCATCCATATCATCTTCCTCATGCATAATCTTTGACTCCAACACTTCGTAGTGAATTTTTAGATTCTCTCGAAGGAAAATATGAGCATGATGAAGCATATTCCAAAGTGTGGAGCCATGTTCAAATGAGGGTTCCTTCTCACTCCAATGATGGTAGTGTAACGTTAACCTCCACACCTAGTTCTCCTCTATTGAGTGATGAACTACATTGATGGAAGAATTTCACCACCGACAATGGGTACCTACTCCATAAGGGGAGAGTTTGTGTACCAATGGATACAAAAATTCGGTGCCAAATTCTTTATGAATGTCATGATAGTCCAAGTGCAGGACACCTGGGTATTAGAAAAACTTATGCTCTCGTATGCCAACAGTTTTACTGGCCAGGTATAAAGGGCTTTGTTCAAGCTTATGTCTTGCATTGCCAAAAATGTCAAGTTAACAAAGCAGAGCGCCTGAAAGTAGGAGGACTCTTACATCCTTTGGAGATTCCCAATGGAAAATGGGAAAGCATCTCCATGGACTTTATTGTGGGTTTACCAACCACAGTATGAGGTCATGACTCAGTATGGGTGGTCATAGACCGGTTGACTAAACTATGTAAGTTTATTCCAACCAAATCAACGGTTAAGACACTAGAACTAACCAAGTTATTTGTGGACAATCTATACAAATTGTATGGTTTACCAAGTGACATTGTCAGCGACGACCGTGATCCCAAGTTTAACAGTCACTTTTGGAGATATGTGTTTAAATGATTGGGTACACAACTGAACCTCAGTATAGCCGATCATCCAGAAACATATGGTCAGACTGAATGAGTTAACCAGGTGCTAGAGGATATGCACGTCATCAAAAAATAGTCAGACTGGGAAGAATACTTACTTATTCTTGAGTTTGCCTACAATAGTGCTAAGCATGTCACAACGGGATTTAGTCCTTTCATGCTCATGTATGGGTTTCAACCTAGGTCACCAGTTACGGTGGGGTTGGCAACCGAAAAACTCCAACAAGTTAAGGATTTTCTCCAAGACCACATGGATATTGTTAGCAGATGGACACACCCTACGGAGCTCGAATATTATTTTTTGTAACTGTTCTTTGAGAAAAACCGACATTTCACCTTTGTAAATATTGGGGCTTATAGAAGTTTCTAGATTGTATCCCATTTTTGACATTTAGATTGAGTAGATGGTTAAATTGGAACATTAGGGTTTGAGATTGTAAGGTATTTATACCACTTTTGATCTTAATGAAAAAAACATTTTGTCATTTTAAAAAGTGATGTTTGTGAGTGAGCGTACTGTGTACGAGAGTGAGTGAGAGTTTCATGTTGACGCTACTCGCACACCTATGGTCGGAATCGAGTGCGAAGAAGTGCAGCGGGTTGCCCCCAACGAGAGCTACGCACGGATACCTACATTGCGGGTGTATGGTATGGTTTTGCAAGCTCAACCTACGAGCTTCATCTGGTGATTCGGTGAGCATACGTTATCCGTTTTTGCATTTCAACATATCCACGCGTTTACATTGAGTAGAGCTACACATTAGGCACTTTAGTTTTTGAAAACAAAGACCTGCAAATTTTGACCAGACCGGAGAGTCCGGGAAGCAACCAAAACACCATTTCACATGATGAGTAGGAGTTGGGTAAGTACGACATCATGATTTATGATCTAGAGCACTTCATGCATGTTATACTTGTTGTTAGGTTCATCACAAGGTTGTAAAAGACGCAAAAGAGTGGTTGAAAGATGAAGCGAAGTTCAAAAGTTGTTGTGATTGTTTCTGAGAGAGCTGCAGAGTATCAGGAGCATTTCTGTCAGGAAAAAACTACATTTTAAGCCAGGAGACATCCTACGTGTAGGATGTCTACAGGCTGATCTGGTGGAAATTTTAAAATTCTGAGTTGACCAGTGTGTTCAGAAGGTAGGTTTTACCCTATTTTCACCTGGAAAGTGGAAGTTTGACCGTATCTTGGCAAGATAAGGCCAGTTAGACAAAAATTGCCAGACATCCTACCCAAATTGTGCCAAGGCATTATTTTAAGACCAAAGCCATAGGATGACTGCATGAGCATGATCTGCATGACTTATTGAGTGATCGAGAAAGGTTTCATCTCAATTAGGTGAGAAAATTGGGCTTTAAGCAGACTTTAGCATTTTTTACTGAAAAGGGCTAGGACAGCTAAAATTGGGGTCTTTTGAAATCCAAACCAAAATGTAAGCATAGCACTAGGTTTCCGACATCAAGGGGAAGCTGTGGCTCAAGTTTGGGGTCAAATAGACCATATAGACATCCTACGTGTAGGATGTGTTTTGTGTGATTTGGTACTCCAAACCCAACTTTGAGCATACCAAAGTGATCAGCACCTTAAGTCTGTGCTTTGCATTTGAAGCCATATTGAGCAGTTAGACATGCTACGCGTAGAATGTCTAATACATTAAATTGGAGCCAGAAACTGACTGTAGGCATAGTAGGGTGTTGTATAGCCTAAGGCAAGCCTCCTAGTCAATTTTGGTCCAAATTGGAGTTGATTTGACTGGTCAGACCAACATGAGGCTGCTGGCATAGATTTTTGATCAATTGACCAGCTTGTAGGTGTCCAAATCAAAAAGTAAAAACAGTTGTGGACGCAACACATCAAGGGGAATCTATAGTGCAAAAACCATGCAAAATAGAGTAGAAGACATCGTACACGTAGGATGTCTATTGGGGCTTAGTGAAGTGAAAAGCTGACTGAGGACATAGGGTGATGTTCCATTTGACTTAAGAATTCCAGAAATTCTTTCAGAAGTGAATTTGGACCTTGTTTGACCTTTTGACAGAGCAAAGAAGGAATTAAGACTTTCCATGTAAATTGACCAACATCCGAGGGAAGTACAGTTCCAGATTAGCAGACCTAATCCAGAACATCAAAAGTATATACAATATAGTAGTGGTTGAGGTTAACCCTCCATTATACCAATCATTACTAAGACCACCTCTAGCGGTTAAATGCTTTGATTCGATTGCCGAAATAAAACGCTTGTGTATAGGTATATTCAGTGCGGCAAAGCAAGAAGTTGTGCGGAAACTGATCCTTTGCCAGGTGAGTGGTTGGATTTTTGTTAAATTGCATTGCTAAGTTTGATGAATTTAAGATCAAGAAGACACATTCTTAGAGACCAAAAGGTGGCAGGTGATCAGGGTAGCTTAGTGTCTACTGAAGAGAGTGTAACTCGGGCAAGGCTAGATCCACTAGCACCGATCATTGAGGAGGGTAGTGACACTGAC